>NC_140702.1:36112095-36712095 GCF_054131305.1 Coturnix japonica
CACGTGTCTGTAACTATGCTTCAATTATGCAACAGTGCAATTAATGCACTGTTGAAGTTGAGTTGATTTTGGGAAGTTTATGGTGTTAAGCAGCATCCTTGGGCTGGCATGTTACAAAACACAGTGGACTTAACATAATAATCTAGACAAATTTCTCAGGAAATTAATCCATGCTCTAACAAGATATGATCACTTGGTGTGCACGTGGAAGCAATGGCCATTGTACAAAGCTAGAGCAACAAGAGTGTTAGGGCGAGATCGGATTCAGAGGAAGCTGGCTAGATATCACATTTTGGAAAAATAACTTTTGAGATGATCCATGTAAGCAAGATTCCATATGAAAAGTGGCTGGAAAATAAGTGTCTGATGTTATGCAGAGTGATTCCCCTTCCATCTACCCCTAACTGATTTTGTGATCCAAGAAGGCACATACCATACTGACAGCAAAGTTTAAGTTAAGGGCTGTGATAATAACCCTTTCCATTATGTAGTAAGTGTGCAAACAGGTGAAATGAACCATGATAAGCTGTGCCAAGTGCCAACCTCTATGGCTTTCCGCTGGCACCTTGCCAGACCAAATCTCCCCCTCTCTTTATGTTTCAGACCCTTTATGTTTCCTAATAGGCAGCAAATTGCTCCAGAGGTTGAGCAGTTTAGCAGACTTCTGCCAGTGAAACTCAGAAAATGCATTCTGTACCCAAGTTATTGAAAAATTCAAAGGATATCTGATACTGGTGTTAACTGGAAAAAAGATAAAGCCAAGGAAACAGAATGCAAAAATCAGTATTTGATCATTCTAGGACTCTTTGAAACTTCACAAAATGGTTTGAGAATGGAAGGAATCTCTGGAGGTCACCTGCTGCAAAATCCCACATTCAAGCAGGGACACTACAGCATGCATCACATTCAGACAGCTTTAGAACATGGATGCAGGGCCCACCACCTGTGGGCAGCCTGATTGCTACCAGAATTCAGTCACCCTTACCATTCCTCTTATGTTCAGGAGAAACAGCTCAAGCTTCAGTTCCGCATGCTCACTGCCTCTCGAACTGTAACCACTTGGAAGAGTCTGGCACTGTTTTCTTTGCAGTCCCCATTTATTATATATGGTCAACCTCGTGAGATCTCCCCCATGCCTCACAGTCCCAACTCTCTCAGCCTTTCCTCATAGGAGAGCTAGTCCTGTCAGTTCATCCTCACAGCCCTTTGCTGGGCTCTCTTTTGTATTGGGAAATCCAGAACCGGTCACAGTACTTCCAGGTGTGACCTCACCAGTACTGAGGGGAAGCATCACTTCCTTCCACCTGCTGGCAAAACTTCTCCTGAAGCAGACCAGGATATTGTTAGATATCTCTGCAGCAAGAGCTCGCTGGTAATGTTCAGTTTTTGTCCACCGGGACCTGCAGGGCCTCTCCTGTCAGGCTGCTCTCCAGCTTGGCAGCCCTCAGCATGTCCTGCTGCTTCAGACTGTTACTTTCCAAGTGCAGAACTACACTTCTCCTTGTTGAACTGTCACTTCACCTCTCCTGACGGCGTAGGTTCCTCTGAATGCCACTTTGGCGCTCAACCCTATCAGCCAATCATCTCAGCTGGGTCAACTGCAAGCTTGCTCCGGGTATTTTTTTAACCCAGATCACATATGAGGATGAACAGAGTCAGATCCAGTCTCTACCCATGTAATACACTTCTAGTTATTGGCATCCAAGTAGACTTTGTGCCACTGATCATCAGCTTCTAAGCCTGGCCTCTCAGTTTTCAGTCTAACTCACCAGCCCATACTTCATCATCTTCTCTACGAAGATCCCATGTGAAACAAATTAAAAACCTCACTTATGTTCACGAAGACAATATCCACTGCTTTCTGCTCACCTGCTAAGCCAGTCATTTCATTATAGAAGATTACCAGGTTTGTCAAGCATGACAACACCTTTGTAAATCCACACTGACTGCTCGATTCCTTCCCTTTCACATGCCTGCAGTGGTTTCCAAAACAATTGTTTCATCATCCCCTCAGAGATCAAGGTGAGGCTAACCAACCTGTACTTTTCTGTGTCTTCCCCTTTGCTCTCTTCTTGAATAATAACATTTACTTTCTTTCAGTCATCAAGCACCTCTCCCAGTTGCCATGACTTGTTAAAAGATCACCAAAAGTAGCACCAAAAACATCAACTAGCTTCCTTAGTGTTCATGGGTGCATCTCGTCAGGGCCTGTAGACTTGTTAAGTCCACTCTGCTCAAGTATTCTCTAATCCAATCCTCTTCTACCAGGAGAGGATCTTCCTTGATCCAGACTTAACCACAGGTGTCCATGGAAAAAGCCTGGGAATCCCAGGCTTATAAATTGTTAAAAAAAAAAAATTTATATCCACCTTCCTAGTAAAGACTAAATTGGGAGAGGCTGAGGTACAGCCCTGTGTCACTACAGTCTCTGCCCCAATCTGATATCACACACATTTTCCCTGGCCTTTCTTTTACTACATATGTACTAACAGAAGCCCTTCTGGTTGCCTTTATTGTTCCTCACCAAATTCAGCTCCAAACAGGCTTTGTCTTTCCTAACAACATCTCTGCATCCTTAGACAGTGCTTCTATATTCTTCACAGGTTACTTGCCTCTGCTTTCTCCCTCTGTATGCTTCCTTATTATGCTTCAGTTTTGCCAGAAGCTCCTTGTTCATCCACACGTCTCTCAGAATTTCTGGCTGGCTCTGAGCTTGCTGGGAGGGACTGCATTTGGGCTTGGCACAGGTGATATGCAAACATCAGCAAGTTTTCTGGGCCCCTCTTTGCTCAATGCCTTAATCCCATGGAACACTTCCAAGCAGATTCTTGAAGTAAGCTCTCCCCAAGTACACGGTTGTGCTCTCGCTTTTCTCCTGCTTTACCCTCTCAGGAACCTGAATGCCACCATCTCACGGTCATTGAATCTAGGGCTGCCTATGAGCTTCACATTTCCAGTAAGCCCTCCCTTGTCTGTATGTATGAGATCCATCAAAGCATCTCTCCTTGCTGGCTTGCCTGTCACTAGAGTCAGAAAGTGTCACTGATGCTCTCCAATGATTCTGCACTGCTTATGTCTAGCTGTGTTGTTCCTGTAGCAGACACGCTCTACATTGCCAAAACAATGATTTACTCTTCAATCCTCACCTATAAGCCCTCAGCTGGCTCCTCAGTCAATCTCAGGCTGAATGCACTTCAGCTGCTCTCTCACATAAAAGCCAGCTCCTTCTCTATGACTTCTACACTTTGCCTTCCTACAGAGCCTGTCTCCCTCCAGTGCGGTACTCAAGCCATTTGAGCCACACTACCAGACCTCCATGATTCCAACAAGATCATAGCCCTGCAACTGCACAGAGTTCTCTAAAGTCCCATGTTTATGTCCCATGTTGCATCTATTAATGTGCAGACATTTCAGAGGCACTCCACTGTTTCCCAGAAGAGGTCTGTTGCTTTTTTCCCCCCACCCTTCTTCTTTAGACTCATTCCCTATTGATGGTTCCTTGTTTGCATGCAAATACTTGAAGTGCTCTTTGTCAACCTTATTCTTCACAAGTCTGCTGGTAACTTTCTCTCTCTCCCCTGCCATTCCTGCTTTAAAGCCCACCTTTCCAGGTTAGATATCCTGCTGGCAAAGACAGCTCTGCCTCACTGAACAGGCTGGACCCAACTCTCCCAACCAGATGCTGATTATCCAACAGGATTCAATTGTCAACGAAACCAAAATACCATTCAAAGCTTCACAACCAATTGCAGAAATGCAATTTCAGTGTCTATATAATTTTTTGTCCTACTATTATTGCCCTTGTATTCTGTGTTATACCCATTTTAAGTAGATCACGTAGGGTTTATTGTCCTTGAAATGATCCACAGACAAGAGAAAAAACAACTATCACTGGCAACAATTTTCCCAAAACTATTATTCAGGGATTATTACATCCTTAGGAACTATTATGGCACCTTAGACTACTGAAAATGGAATGCCTTTACTAGCTGCAAAAGTTTTTACACTACTGTGTCTATTTCTGTTTTGGAACATTTTGTTTTGTTTTGTTTTTTATTTGTCTAGAACCCCAAATTTCTTCAATCTAGAGGTTCTCTTACCTCCTCAGTATATCATGCAATGCACACAGCCACGGAATCCTGTCCTAGAAGCAAAACAAATTAATTGAAAATGGTATGTGAAATGCATTTGAGAGAATCACTTTTAACATCTGGAGCATTTATTAGAATTAATATGTACAGCCATTTCATTTTTCATTGTCATTCTTCCTAATATAGATTTCTACCACTGCCTGCATCCTAAGAAATGCAAGGCATGTTATTGATATGATACTTATACACACCAGCAAGTTTCTTACGAGGTAAAACAGTTTGAAGAACAGATAAATTGTATCTTGCTTCTACAATACGTTTCAAATATAGTCTGCTCTCAGACAGCTGCTGACATAGCTTGAATGGTTATCTCTTTTCCCTTCTCTACAAGGCTGAGGCTTTCAGGAACTACTCCAAGGTGCTAAGACAGACCTAAATTTATTTATCTGCAGTAACTATACAATTTTTATGACAGCAGCAACCACAACTAAATGCACCCATAGCCACAGTTTTGCAACAACTTTGCTCAGTACTTGGCAAAGGCAGTGCGAGCGATCGATTGGCTTCTTAATATAATCTGTTCTTGAACATAAACTTTCAGCAACTTTTGTCACACCAGCTGAGCAGTAAACTATTGATCCCATTTCACCTTTCTGCACAGCTCTTGCTGAATGAGGGCAACAAATTAAGATACAGATAGATAAATACAACATTTTCTTGTTATTATAATTACAGATTCACTTTCCATTGCCATTCAAGTAGGCACCTTTTGTAATTCTGCACCACTGATGTTCAGAAGAGATACTTGCTTGGCACCACACACCAGTAACACTGATCATTCAATTATGCAGTACTGCTTTACATGACACAATGACTTTTGTGAACGTCCAGACAGAAACATGTAATCTAAAGCTGCAGTTCCATTCATTGATGTAGAGGAATAGCTCCCCCAGGTGCCTAAAGAAAAGCATGGCCAGCAGGTTGTGGGAGATGATCCTCCCCCCCTATTCTGGCCTGGTGAGGCCCCACAGAGCACTGTGTAAAGTTCTGGCCTCTTCAGTTCAAGAGAGAGACCAGCAAAGAGCTGTAACGATGATGAGATGATGTCTGCAGCATCTCCCTTATTCCCTTACAAGGAAAAGCTGAGAGTCCTGAGACTGTTCAGCCTGGCAAAGAGAAGACTAAAGGAGGATCTTATCAGTGTTTAAAAATATCTAATGGACAGTCAAGTGGATGAAGCCAGGCTCTTTTCAGTGGTTCTCAGTGGCAGGACAAGGGGCAATAGGCACAGGAAGTTCCCATAAAAATGGATTTATTTAGAGTGAGGGTGACAGAGTTATGGAATAGGCTGCCCAAAGAGATTGTGGAGTCTTCTTCTCTGTAAGTATTCAAAACCCATCAGGACAGTTTCCTGTGCAACCTACTGTAGGG
Organism: Coturnix japonica; assembly: GCF_054131305.1. Taxonomy (NCBI): domain Eukaryota; kingdom Metazoa; phylum Chordata; class Aves; order Galliformes; family Phasianidae; genus Coturnix; species Coturnix japonica. The sequence continues at coordinate 36,117,618 of NC_140702.1, forward strand.
TACCTGCTTTAGCAGAGGGTTGGACTGGATGATCTCCAGAGGTCTTTTCTGACCTTTGCAGTGCTGTGATTCTTATAAACTAGAGACCCAGACAATCAACCTATGTTTACATATGAAATACAATTTTTTGTAATATGATTTGCCAAAGGCTGCAATTATAAAGTAGTATTGATAACAACTGTTTCAGAATTCATAGGAATTACCTCATCATTTAGCGGTATCCCTGCTGCCATCTTCCTTTTATTCTCTGGAGAATGATAGTCATCTGCATCATAGAATTTCCACCTCAGCTAAGAAAAAAGAAAATAAAAAAAGAAAAAAAGATCATTCAGCCAAATCAGATTAGGATATATACTATCAAGGATCCCAGAATTTATCATGACACCACAAATCTAGAGGCCTCTTACACCTCATCATGAATCACCATTAATTAATGCAATGCCTTTTACCACAACTACCAGCTCAGCACAACAACAGCAACAACTGACGCATAACTGCTGTTCCTTTAGACGGTGTTTCGTTGGCAATGGCTGCGCAAACCGGCTTCAAGTGAGCAGGCAGACTGTGCTGTGAAGCTACAGCAAGACTAAGTGCCAGTTGTCCAAGAGCTGCGGGTCGCCAGACGGAGCGACTTAAGAAGTAGTGACGAACATCGGTAGAAGAACAGAATGCAGCCGTACCTTTGCTGCCAAACGCGACCCAACCGTGGTTCTGCAAAGAAGCACAAGGAGCTCATTATTGCAGCACATCTGAGAGACAGGGATCCCAGAACGACCTTTCTAAGGAGACAAATCTTTATGTACAGCCGTAAAACAAAACCGGGCATGACTACGAGCCCACGCTTCGAAAAACCAAACCAGAGCCCTTCTCTTCCCCACTCGTGCCGCGGTGTGGAGGCTGAGGCCGGCTGCGGGGGAGCGCTGCGCCTGGCCGAGCCGCGTCCGGGCCCTACCGCCACCGCCAGGGCTGGTCGCACCGCAGACCCTCGCCTCGCCGCCCGGTACCTACTTCCCGCAGCCGCTGACGCCCATGACCACCACCAGCACCATGGCACAGCCCCGCCCGTTCCGCGCGGCCTTCCCCTCCGTCGCCACCGGCCCGGCCCGCCCCCGGCTGCGGCGGGCGGATCCCGGCCAGGCTGGGTCGCTCAGCTGGGGCTGCTGGGGCCGCGGACGTTGTGCCCGCGGCAGTTACTGGTCCCGCTTACGTAACATCGTCTGACAGGAACGTGGAGCGTGCACGGCTGTCTGCAGACACCGCTTTCCCTTTGCTCGCGGACTCCCGCCCTTACATCTAATTAGCCCATTGATCCGCGCCGCGGTTACCCCGCTCTGCCAGTTTAAAAGGCTCCTGGAGTGAACGCGCGGGCACCGCCTCCCCGCCGGGAGCCCTGGACAGCTCCGCGTTGTTGAGCGAGCGGCTCCACCTGGCGACTGGGCGCTGCCATGGAGCTGCCCGGACGGAGCGGCGGGGAGAGGCGGCACTTGTTGCTCCCGAGCGTTTAGTTTGAGTTTAACCCAGAGAATTCACGCTTTAGGGCCGTGACTTCAAACGTCCTTTCTTCCAGTGCAGTCTCTATAGGAAAACATCACCGCTTCCCTATCTGGTGGTTTTCAGCTTTTTGTAGTCACTTCTCCTAGGGTTTAGTTGCTAGTTGCATCAAACTCCAGGTGAAGTGATTGCTGTCTGCTGCTGGTGCAGTGGTGGGGGATATGGTACAGCAGCAGCTAGGAGTAACAGATCTCCCCTGCATGACTGGGAACGGCATCTTTCTGGAAAGTGTTGCAGTCTGAACAGAGAGTGATGACAAGAACTGGTGAGTGGAGCCATTTCTTTTTTATTTCTTGCTTTTCAGCAAGTGTTGTGGTATGACACTTATGAGGCCAAGGTAGATAGAGCTGAGGGATCGGCACTTGGCTGGGTGTGAGGTGCCTCAGGCCTAAAGCTTGCACTTATGTGTTTGATCACAGCACGTATAACACCAGAGATACTGCAGTCATTAATTCCTCCAGCACTGGTATCTTTGCCACGTGAAAGTGGCAGCATCATGAGGGCCACAGTCATCAACAATGGATGGTAGATGTTAAGTGTGTTATGTTACAGGTACCAAATTGTTCCACAATAGAGCCAGTTCTGAATGTTTCTCACACAGTCATTGTTATTTGGCACATATCTCATGCTTGTGCATGAGAAATTGTGGTTTGATATAACAAGAGGTTTTAAATGAACAAGTTTAGTGATACAATATAATTAACAATACTGATCTGATAACACTTTTATTCTAATATTCCCTTGCTAGTTTCACTCATACACATTGATAGAAATGTTTTTGTTTTTCTTTAGTTTATGAAAAATGTTTAATAGACATTGCCATTACAAACTGCATTAATTGAAATGGCTTTGAGAATTGAGCTTAAGGGAAAATATCTCCATGTTTTCATGATATACATCCCCTCCCCTCCCTCCTCATCTCCCTTTCCCTCCCCCTTTCCCTTCCTTCTTTTTCTTCTTTTTCTTTTTCATTTCTTTTTCTCTTTCTCTTACTCTTTTTTTTTTTTTTTTTTTCTTTTCTTTTTCCAGTGGGGAAGAAATGTCTAAGAAGTTGCAGAATGAACAGGTTCATGACACACTGAATATACAAAAGTAAATCAAACCTTATATTTAGATTAGAGATCTAATAGCAAGGTTGATTCTTAATGCTATAAATTACATTCTTCTTCTTTACTACACTTCTATATTAGTTCCTCCTTTGAAGGAATAAAATTACTAAATTACTATCCAGTAAGCAGCTAATAACACCAGATTCTCAAATAGAAAGCTTTCTCTGAAATTGGGATGATTAAGTCAATCCCAGTTTCTGAAACCAGAACAGATAATGGGACATTTCATGAATCAAGCTGCAGAAGAAATTCTGAAAGTACATTAAGTATCTCAGTCAGCGTGATTTTTTTTTTCCTTTACAGAGCACTTTGGAGATGTTCTGAAAGATGGATGTCTTTTATTTCCCCCCTGTAATCTGTCTCTGACAATTCAACTTAGAGTTCACATACCTATTAAGACTTTCTCAACAGTGAGCTGTGCCTTCCAAGTTATTAGACTCTCACCCAAGCAGACAATCCTCAAATTACTGACAGACCGCAGTGCTTACTTTAAGGTGTCCAGTGACTGAATGCAAATTATGCTTTAATAGCACTATGTTTGTGCTAAATTAATTGAACTCTCCTGGCATCTTTTCAATGTATTGGTTGATTAATTGTGAAGCATGGGGAAATGTTTCTTTAAAATGTGAATTCTTAGGATACAACAGTGAACTAACTTGAAAACACCCATGGTCATATTAACCATGGAAACACTGCCACAACTGTTGATCCCACTCCTGGAAATAAAATATTCTTCTGTTGTTTACTGGCTACTCCACCTTTCATGCACCACCACTGGTTTTGTAATAAATTATCACAGCTTCACCTGGTTTTATTGCTACAAAACAGACGAATGAGTTTCTCTGTCTGACATCTTGTAAGAAGCACCATGCCAAGCTGGAGTGATGTCAGATAGCAGCTATTTTTGGCATCAGTGTATTTGCAGAAAGTCTTCCATAGAATTTTCTTTTACTTAAGGCTAGGCTAAGCTACCATGGGAGTGCATCCTCAGGGCTGTGTGAGCAATGGTACACTGTGCATACACTGTGGGAAAACAGAGAGGGAGAAAACTAATCAAATTGTACAAACAAAGGAGCCTAGAGGTAATGTGAGAAGCAAGAAGGTGATTATATTCAGATTTCCTTCAGATGTGGTTGACTTTATTTGCGCAAATATAATTCACGTTAATAACCAGCTGGACAGCTGACTGGATAAAACTCAGCCAAAAGGTTGTCCTAACAAAATCATACTATGTATGCTTCAGTGTCCAATATGAGATGAGTTTAAACAAGTCATAGGTACTTTCACTGAGATATGTGAATCCTTTAGGTTGAGGTGAATGAGAATTTTCCTTCCAGTCCATTTTAGGTGCAGGCAAGAGGTATTTTTTTCCAGCTTTTCTTTATTTAATAGCATGGAAGAGCTTCATTTTAATCTTTGTTGTTTATTCACATATGTGTATCTCTAGAAATTTATTCTGATGATGTAATTCCATTGAAGACCATTTGCAATAGTTGGCACAGGTATCTTCTCCCTACTATTTGAAATTCTTATCTCCCACATTGGCAGAGTATATAACTTGATTCTGAAGCTTTGATGTAGTTATACAAATAAGCTGTCTGGTTTCATGAATTCTGAAGTACATTTACATAACCAAAACAGGAGACAACAGAATGTAAATATCTTACAATGCTTTATTCACTAGGTGAAATGCAGTGGTAAAGAGCAAAGAATCAAGTATCTTAGAAAGTCAAAAGTTCTGTAAGATCTGACAGAAAACTCATTGCATGCTTCCAGCTCTTAAAGACTTTCTAAGTTACTGTGTTTCAAAATGATTTTAAATGGCATTTATTGTCAATTTTGTTGTGTTTTGGAAAATTATTGGACTTTTTCTTAGGCTCTCTGTTTTGGGCAATTGTTTGATACTGAATGCTTGGATATAAGAAAGGTTTATCATCTACTTTAATTAGTTATCTAATTTTTGGGAAGGGTAACACAAAGAATTAAGGGATTCTAGCTTTCTTAGTAGTATATTTATTTAACTTTACTGCATGTTCATCCTTCCCAGAGATACTAAGGATCTGTTTTGTTCAGAATACTGTAAAGGGCAAAGTGAGAAGAAATAGGAAGAAAACCACAAAATCAACAGCTTTCCCCCCCCTTTTTCTAAAAAGCACGCTCCTTCTGATTCTAGTTCCTAATTGAAACTTATCACAATGTAATGGAGAACAGCTATAAAAGAAGACAGGCCTCTTAACGCTTCTCTGAAACACCCAGCATTATGGGCATCTGTTTCTTATGAAAGTGAGTGCTCAGATACAGTGGGTAGTCCCAACTTTCTGAATTTTAGAGAACAACTGTCCTTCAGGCAGCTTAATTCCTAAATTACTTTTGGGACTTAAATGAAATCCTGGATATATGCTGACCATAAACGCAAACTGATATGATATGTTCACTGTAAGAAGTGTCACTTACAGTGGGGTGTTTTTTAGTCACAATTAGTCCTTGTCATGAAGTAGATCGACTTCAAATTTTGACTGTGTAAATTGAAATTATGCCAAGAATTTTTACAGTTTGTAATGCAGAATAAGTCAATACACTGTCTAAACTTCTTTCTTTTTGACTGTATGCTAAATATGCACATTACATTGAAGAGAACAAAGTGGATCTCAGTCCCCAATAGGATTTCCCAGTACTGAGAATAAAATTAATCGGTCTGATGAATCTGCCAAGTTTTCAGAAATTTGAGACTAGTAAATAAAACTAAAGCAATTATAGGTATTAAAAATCATATTAAACATTTGTACATGCTACTTCATTAAATATTTTCATACTGGAGGGCAGTGCTAGAGGGTATGTTGCACATGAAATAAGGAATGAGAGTTGTAAATAGTTTTTCTTGTATTTCCAGTTTAAGGACAAAAAATGCCAAGTAAAAAGGGAATGAGAATGGTTTGACTTTGTTACTTCTAAGCAACTTAAGTGTTCTTAGCTTGTCTGTGAAGCCAAACGGGTGACAAAGTTACCTGAATCCAGCTATAGGGAAAAGAAGAATGCATTACGTCATACCCTGTTATAAACTTTTCTTACCTGTACATGCCTTAGTTTGTTGATTTCTGTATATGGAAGCTGAAGAAAGCACTGAACTAAGAGCTAAATGTACTTTTTTTTTTCTTTTTTTCCCCAGCAAAAACATAGTAAATACTGTATTATGCTTATGCAATACCTAGTTGATTCACTTCCAAGAAAACTAGTTGTTTTCTTACATGATAGCTCCTTAAGCCTTGAAAACATCTTAATATTATGGTCTATACTCCGAGTCCAGAATAAATCTTACAATACCAACTCCACAAGAAACCTACCAAAATTAATCTAATGTAAAAAGTCAAAGTCTGTTTTCCCACATAACAGTTTCTCCATATGACCTGATCAAAACCAGTGCATTAACATGAGGACTCCTGGGAAGTGCTCAACAATCAAAATCATTTTTAAAGTTTGAGGTCATAAAATAGTGTGCTATTTAATCTGCCATGTTTAGTGGGTGAAAAGAATGTGGGAAAATTACACTCTTTTTAGTCCAGAGTCACAAACAGAGCTGCAGTAGCTCAATTCAAAAGTGATTGTGAAAGCCAAGGGGCTATGCCTCATGTGTTCCTTTTGTGTTCCTTTGGAGCAAAGTCTGTAAAATACCACAGTCTTTCTGTTTGTGTAAAGCTGCTAAAGCACAGTGCTCACAGTGACTGTGCAGCCACTGCTAGCAGGCCAAAGTTATGTGCAATTGAGAGTAATCTCAGTGTTACTGCAGGGCAGACTGGAGATTAAGTCTGCAGACTTAAGAGAAGAATTTGTTTGATTCAGTCTCTTCAGAAATGAATCTGGAATATCTGAAGAGAACATCAGCAGAGCTGTACTGGTTTTGTTCCTGTCTAAATCAAGCGCCATGGGACATATAAGGAAGCTGCTAGGCTGTGTTGGGATGATGTCAAGAAAGCCAAGGCTCAGCTTGAACTAAACATGGCAAGGGGTGCCAAGAAGAACAAGAAAGGATTCTCCAGGTACCTCAACCTGAAAAGAGAAATCCAACTCCCTCCAGTGAGCATCACAGGCAAAGTCATAACAGCAAAGAGAAGGCTGAGGTACTCAACAACATTTTTGCTTGGTCTTCTCTAATAGCTGCTCATGACACAGCCCTTGAACAAATGGTTCCAAAGGAGGGGATTGGGCAAGCATCATCCTTCCTGCTGTGAGCAAAGATAGGGTTCATGACCACCTGAGAAACCTGAACATACACAAGTCTATGGGTCCCAGTGAGGTGCACCCCAGAGTCCTGAGGGAATGGTGTAGTTGCCAAGCCTCCCTCAGTGATATCTGAAAAATAGCGGCAGTTGGGTGAAGTCCCTGATGACAGGAAAAAGGCAATATTACGTATATTTTTAAGAAGGATAAAAAGGATGGCCCCAGGAACTACCGATCCATCAGACTCACCTCTGTGCCAGGAAAGATCCTCTTGGAAGCTTTGCTAAGGCATGTGGAAAGCAGGAAGGTGATACGGGAGAAGCAGCACGGCTTCACCAAGGGGAAGTCCTGTTTGACAACCTAGAGGCCTTTTATGGTGGTGTAACTACATCAGTGGACAAAGGAAGAGACATATGTGCTCTAACTCTTACAGTGTAAAATACATGTACTGGATTTTTCAGCATGATTTACAATAGCAGCAATGATACTAATATGGAACTATTAATTCTGATAGCACTCAAAGCACTATTAAAATATAGCCACCTGAAAATGGAAAGGAGAAAATATCTTAAAATGTTTATACTAGAAGTGAATTTAAATGACTGTTACTGAGCAGGTAGCAGTGAATGCTTTTGAAGTCTGCTCTGTGTCTGGTGGCTTTTTAAAAATTTATTATTTTATTTTATTTTTGCATTTGGTTAGTGCACATCTCTTTCCTGAATAGTCAAGCCTTTGTTCTACAGTCACTTACAAGCATACTTAACTCTTCGGCCATACAGCTTGTCACATGCAAAGTTGTTAGCAATAGAGGTAACAACACAAATCCTGATCCAGTATTTACTAGCTTTTCCATAACTATAAGCCGAGGTCAATAAGGAGCAATAGTCCACAGAGTAATTTGGAAAAGAATTAATGACAAAAATCAGAAACTATAAAGACAGCTGTATCAGAAACTGAATTTTGTTGCATATGCTTATTTAAAAATCAAGGTGTTATTGTAATAACGGGCTCTTTATGGAGATTATATGCTGGCAATATTAACAAACCTGAAATTCTTGTTGCATATGATGTATGTTCTTCCTGTATTCCTCAACTTGTTCTCAGAATGTACATGGAATTTTTACCTGATTTACCTTATGTACAAAGCAGAAGTTTAATTCTCTGGACTTTAACGTGATCTAAATCTGACTACCCATTCAGGCCCCAACTTTGAGGATAATTCCAATCTGAAAAAAAAATGCTTTACACACATTTGAAGTTGGGCAAACAGAAATATAGACAAGGTATATAAAATCTGCACTGTGTGACGTAAGCATTAACAATCAGTAACTAAAAAGAAGAGAAGAAACAATAAAGGACATTGGCCCATAGGTGGCAATGAGAGAGCAAGTGCTCACATGGCCAAGAAAGCAGCTTGGCCTGTGGCCAGCAGTGATTGTACTCAGCTCTGGCCCCACCTCAAACAGTATTCCCTTTTGGGCCCCTCATTAAAAGAAAGACACTGAAGTGTTGAAGCCTGTCCAAGAAAAGCAACAAAGCTGGTGAATGTTCTACAGAGCAAGACATATGAGGAGAGGCTAAAGGAACGGGGGTTATTTAGCATCGAGAAAAGGAGGCTCAGGGAGAGAGACTTCATTGCTCTCTAAGCTGCTTGGAAGGAGTAGTAGAGTAGTGAATAGTTGTAGTAGTGTGGAAGTTGATCTCTTCTTCCAGGTGACAGATGCTAGGACAAGAGGAAACTGACTCAAGCTGCATTAGGGTTAGTTTAAGTAGGAAAAATTCTTCACTGAAGGTTATGTGGAGCATTGGAACCAGCTACGTAGGTTGTGTCACCATCCCTGAAGGTGTTAAAATGATATGGTAGATATGGTGATAAAGCATATTGTTTAGTGGTAGACTTGGCTGTGCTAGATTAACAGGGATGATCTTAGAGATCTTTTCCAGCCTAAATGTTTCTATGATTGTATGAACACGACCAAAACTTGTCCAAACTTTCAGATGTTTGAAAGTGCTTGTGTAAACAGAAACAGAAATGAAACATTATTGCAAGCAAGCTCTGCCCATCAGCAGTCACATTCTACCCTGGAACAAGAATAGTAGAAAAGAAGACATAAATAGGTGTGCAGTAGGTGTTATTCCATTGTATGCTCAGTAAGCTAGGCTTTGGGGATTGTGAGAGCTTTTCAAAGCCTGGCTCTGAGGAGATGAGCTGGCCATCTGGTAACTTGTGCTAGGGTAGTTTTTGTCTATGTTATGACAAATGTTAGTGTTAAAGTAACAATCAACTTTTACTCTTGCTTTTGTTTCTCCAGAATTACTGAAGTTCATTAGCTGAAAACATGGGATTATTTTGAATTGGAGCCTTAGTAAATGATCATTTAGATAGGTATTTTTCACAGGAGGAGTAGTTCAAGCTGTAGGTGGACAATATCTGCAAATGTACCTCCACATAAAGTTTTTAGGTGGGCAAAAGCAATATATATGTTGCAGTATTCTTAATCTGTTCACAAAAACAGTCAAGAAAGGAGAGCTCAGATTTTCATCTTGGTCCACGGATGCAGAATGCATTTGTTTGGATTATTAAGTCTCTGGTAATGTTCTTTTTGATTCATTACAGATCAGTGAGATACATAGATATGACAGCCACTTTGTATTCAGCAAAAGACATTCATGTTCCATTAGATAATGAATCAACTGTAGATATCCGAAACCACCAGCTTTGTCACATACAAAACCTGTTAGTCTTTCAGGAATGCAAGCTTAAGAGTTTCTTTGAGGCTTTTAACAAGCAAGGTAACTTGCTGCATTTCTTGTATGAAAGCAGCTACAAAGAAAATAGTGAGAGCAAATATTTGGCAACAAGCAGGAGGAGGCTCCTTGGAGAAGCTCTACAGGGAATGAAAAGAGTGCACTGCTTGCTGTAGTTTTTCTGGCAACAATGCTGGAAAAAGACTGAAAAACCCCTGAAAAGAATCTACTGAAGAAACATTTCAATTTCCACTGGCAGAAACACAGCTAGTCCTAGGAATCCATGAACTGTGACATTTGTCTCACTGACTTTGTGCTCTCTAAACTAAAGCTTCTGAGATGATGTTTGCCCTTATGGTAGTTAGCTTGAATGTATTAAAATGAGTGGAAAGTTTGTTCCAGTGACCAGCTTTCAAATGTGATGTTGTCAATGTGGCCTAACTCAGGTAAATGCTAACAGATACTTAAGCTTCCAGGTGACATCTACAGAAAGTCTGCTAAGAAGTTTGTGCAGTAAATTTAACCCATTCTTCTCTGCAGAACTGGAGTACTATGATGTTTTATTTCCCAGCACTTCCTGAATCTGCAGAGATCACGGAACTGCAGCAGTGAAAGCAAGTGCATTCTTCTGACTCGCCCCTGCTCCCTCTTGTGAACTGTGCTGGTGATGATATGCAAGGAGTGCACACAAGCTGTGATACACCCCTGCTGATGACAGTAGGCATTTAGCGCTTTCTGCTGCTGTAATTGTGACCTAATATTGCATGGATAGCTCTGCATTTTTAGTGGATTTGTAGTGAGATCATGTTTGACTCAAAAATTTCCTGTGGATTACAAACTTGAGAATCCCGGTACTTTGGTGCTACCATCAATAGTGTGGTATTTTACAGATCTTGTTACATTTTCTTTCATGAAATAAACTTTCAGTGCTTTTGAAATATAAAAGGAAGTAGAAATCCTCTGTGAATTAATTTTTCAGTTTCTGGCTCAACTCTGCCCTCACTGCAACTGTAGGACTTTTACTATTTAAATATTTTTTATTTGAAAACTGTGTATCTTTAAATGCTCTTAAAGTTACAGTAGTGAGAATTATAGAAATATGCATTAATATTTTATATAGTTTCCAATATTGGCATCTCTCTGAACACAAAACGTTTGAAGATCTTTGTTATTACTTTTGAGTGACACGCTGTATACTCACCCCAGTTCTATTATCTGATTGCTAACTTAAGCTTGGTCTCTGGATACATTTTAAATGAAGGAGTTGTGTACCTTGAACGCAGTTCTTCTGAAGAAAGCCAAGTAATATGTATGCATGTTGTAAACTCCGAGCCTTTATAGCAACAAGTTTTTCATGTGACTTAGGACATTCAGAAATGATCCAAATCTTCTATAAAAATGGATGTCTAGGCCATGTAGGAAGCAAGTTTTCCTGTGAACCTCTGATTCTCTTGCTTAGTTACAGCTATCTTAAACAGACTCCTTGGAATACTGGTTCAGTGCTAGCTGAGGTGATAGAACAAGAGGAAATGGTTTCAAACTTAAAGAGGGTATATCTAGGTTAGATATAAAGAAAAAATCTTTTACAGTGGGGGTAGTGAGGCACTGACACAGGTTGCCCAGAGATGTTGTGGGTGTCATGTTCCTGGAGACTTTCAAGGCAAGGCTGGATCAGGCCCTGGGCAACCTGGCCTAGCTGTGGATGTCTCTGTTCATTGCAGGGGATCTGGACTAGATGGCCTTTAATTGTCCCTTCCAATTCTAGGGATTCTATGATACTGTATTCTGTGATTTAGGTTCACATAGAATCACACAGAAATCAAAGTACTACTCGAAGTTGTTACTGCTGCCTCCTGCCCCTGAATCTAACTTTAAAGCTGGTAGCAATTCCTAGTTAAATAGGAAGCAGAAGCCAGTCAGTATCCTTTACTCTGTCCTGATGCCCTCTGCCTTAAGCAAATGAATTCAGATACCCGTTAGATGAACAAATGAGAATGCACTATTACCTTGCATGCTTCAGACAGCCCTGAGGATGATGATACATATTCAGGTGTGCTTTGACCCACCAACATTTGTTCTTGCAGCCCTGTTTACGTGGCTTTGTGACCCTATTGGATTGCTCCAGCTCTGTAGGGTGAACGGCAGGTGAGTGCTGTGACACCTTTATGGTCTTGGCAGCAAGAGCAGCCACTGACTGACAGCCCACCATGGGATAAGTGTACAAAAAGTATATTTAAGCTTATACTCATCCATCAGCTCAGCACTTACAAGTAACAGAACCAAATTTTTGTGCATGGCTTTGTGTTTTCTAATACTAGCTGTACTATTTAATGCCACTGCCTCAAGTACAGGACCAACTCTCCATATATCAGCTGCACAGGGTTCTCCATATGATTTGTAATTGTACAAGACATTTAAGACTCCCCTGTTTGTAGAAGAAAAAGACCCATCACCATGTTGCTTTATTCTTCTACATGGGGTGGAGGGTTTTTTTTGTTGTTCATTTACTTGCTGACATGCTGCTAGGCACTGCCATATTCTGTGGCAGTAGTATGTCTGACAGTAGCATGACAGCATTCTGTGACTGTATGTCTATGATAACTGACACAGAAATCTGCTACTTGTCTCACAAGGTGCTCTCAGGCACCCCAGGTCTACATGGTGCAATGTACTGCAGAAGCGAATGAAGTGTCAAAAGGTAGGAGTGGACTGTTGTTAAGCCGGCTGGGCACCATACTGATGAGCTGCCTGCTGCTTCAGGTTTGGCTTGGCTCCTTCCCTCCTCGTTTTGAGGATGGAGAGAGGGAGAAAGAAAGGGGAAAATACATAGCATAGGCAGAGAAGGTGCCTTCTCTGTTGCTGGCAGGAAGATCTGTTGCCTCAGAGTAAATTCACAGGTGAGCTAAAATCCTGCATCTACTGAGTTCCCATACTGCAAGACTAAAGCATTAAAAAAACACTTTTTTGTTATTAACAAGTGGGGTGTCCACAACCAGTGTCTCAGCTGCTAATGACCATCTCCCTTAATTTGTAGCTGTTGAGGTGAATAATCTTTTTCCAGCACTTACTGGTTTGCTTCACCTTTCACTGCACAATTGGAAGTGTTTATCATTTACAAGAAGCATAAACTTAGGGTTTTTGTTGTTGTTGTTTCTAAATGCTCCACATTAGAGGGCTTTGCATATTTATTAGCCAGCAGCAGCGAGCATTATGTACTCCTCATTTGTTTGTGGTTCCTGCATTTCCTGTTAGCAGCCCAGCAGAAATCCAGAGGAGGAGTGTGCTAGCATAGTGGTGCTCAGCTGTTCCCAGTGGATTTCTGAAGAACGTTACCTTCAAACAGAACTGTGTATGAATATGGAAATTTACATGTCATCAAAGACAACTGGGCAGTGACTGAGGAATGCCCTGTGCGCGGCCATCAGCTTGCTTTTCTCTTTGTGGAACTACCACATCCCGTTCCACGCTGCTTTTTGTGCCACGCAGCCCCAGCGCTGATCCTTGTGTCAGGAATGGTCAGCTCTAGTAACTGCTTCATGAGTAACTTGTAGGGCTCTGCACAAACTTACATGTGTTTGTGGTGGTGAGCGTAGGGAAGCCACCAGGTGCTGTGTTTTCCTTCCCACTTTGCACAACAGTTCCTCCCTAAAGGACCCGTCTTCTCCCCTGAAGTCACAAGATTCCAAGACTCGCACTCTCAGATGAAGTTGCTTTGTGTCCTCTTGTATCCCCTCACAGCACACTCGTCCTGCCTGGTAATTTTCGCTTTGTTTTTCCCCCCTTGGCAGGGCTACACTGGGACAGCCAGCACACCCATGGGTGGCAGCTCGGTTTCCCTCCCAGGGCAGGGGACGCTGCCCAGTCACGCAGGCGAACCCCAGACCCGGGGGGTGAGTCGATTTTTCCAGCCCGTGGTCCGGGGGCGGGCGCTGAAGGATGCTGCGGCCGGGGAGCGGGGCGCGGGCTGACGCAGCGAAGGCCCCCGCCGCGGCAGGCGGGCGGGCGGCGGGGCGCCGCGGGGCTGAGGGGCGGTGCCGCCGAGTCGAGTCGAGTCGAGTCGAGTCGAGCCGAGTCGAGCTGCGCTTCGCCGAGCCGTGCTGCGGTCGGCCGGGCGCCGCTGCAGGCTGGCCCCTTGCGGCTGCCTGCGGGGCGGCGGCGGGCGGGCGGCCGGGATGATCCGGTTCCGGAGCTCCAGCATCAGGTCGCTGAGCCCGGAGATGAAATGCACCGTGCGGCTGCTGGACGACTCCGACATCTCCTGCCACATCCAGGTGCCGACGGGGACAGAGAGGGGCGGCTCCGAGGGCGGCGGCGTCCGCATCGGGAGCGCGGCGCCGGGACGCGGCTGCGTTCCGGGCCCGGGAGGCGGCTCGCGGGAAGCGGCGGGGCTGCCTCCCCGCCCGGCTCCGCGCACCTGCGGCGCGGTGGGAGTCTGCAGCCCGCTCCCGGAATCTCGGGACGCTGCCGGCGGCGCGGGTGGCAGCGGAGCGAGGGAGGGGACCGGAGCGTGGGGCGCGTGGCGGCGGCGAGGAGATCGCTAGGCGGTGCCGCTCGGGGCCAGTGGCGGGAGCAAGGCCCGCGGCGCGGGAGTGCTGCTCGGCAGGCAGCGGGCGAAGCGGAGTTCTGGCGTGCGAACCCGCCGGTGTAACGCGGAGGGTAACTTACAGCGGGATCCTCTGTAATAATAGCGCGCGCCTAAGAAAGCAAGTTTGCGGCTATTACCGTTACGCGGTCCCTGAGTCCCCTTCTGTTCCTTCGAGGAATGAGGGTGGGGAGGAAGAGAGCGGGAGTCCTGCTTCGGTGTGCGGGTGCAGGCTGTGCCGAGGGCTGCCAGTCAGAGCCGAACTCGGGTGGACTCTGTGGGCTCACAAGACCCCTCAGCTGCGAGTCTTAGGGCGCTGCTCACACAGCAGATCTCCGAGGGGAGGTAGCGGCCAGATGGGAGACAACAGCGGTCGTTTAGGAAGTTTTTGGACGTTCACAATTGATCTTCACTCTTTTTTCTTGTGGCAGTAGGAAACACCTACAGCTGTAAATCAAGTCAGCAGTCCTATACAAGGACCGGCCACATCTGAAGGCAGGGTGCTATCAGGTGCAAGGTACCTCTGTGCTTGAACCAAATGCTGTTTTTGTTGGTTGTGGTGGAGCCATTTCAGCCTCGGGAGCCTGGAAGTAGCAGGAAATAACCCAAACATCTTGTTTCCCTGTTGCTGTGGTGCTCTGTTATTGAGTAGCATGGCTGAGAGATCATAGCTTTAATGTGTAGGGAGCACAATAGCCTGCAGAGTCTTTTCTCAGAGCTTAATGAAGCTTTGCATTAATTCTCTGCTTTCTTCGGAAATGAGTCTCTTTAAGCAACGGAGAACTTAGAAATGTGGATTTGAGGAGGCAAAGACCATCACAGCTCTGCAGCATTAAAGTGCAAAGATTTCCTTGTGCTGCAGGTATGCCCTTTGGTACCCGTGAGGCAGGCAACAGCTAGCCCTGCATGGTGTGGTATGGTGCAGCTTGGGGCAGCCAAGTCATACTGGGGTGCATCACCATTCCTCATTCCTTGTACTTGCAGGGGAATGGCACTCTGTTCCACAAAGTCAAATGTTTTAAATGTTCTACTTCAAAGAGTGATCCTAAAAACTAACTTAAGTTGTCAGCTCTTCTAGAACTGTCTTTCCTGAACTTGTGTTCTGAAAAGACACGAAAGGTGGGAAGGGCTCAGATTTTCCCGATGACTGGTAGGTGCTGAAATTCTGCTGCAGATCCTGATGTTAAGAAGTGTTAGCTCATGGCCACTTCAGAAACATCCAGCCAAAGAGGAGGAGGTATCCTGCTCTGAGTTACATTGCACTCTTTCCTCTGCTTTGAACGGCATATCTATGTGTAGGTAACTACTCCCTACCTATATACAGAAGAGGTATAACTTCACTATACAGTTTATCTATCTTCTTAGCCATATGCAACTCTTTAAACAACTTAGTATCTCTAACTTCTCGGTCAGATCTGTATTTGAACTTTATAAGGTAGACAGAACTTCCTAGGAACTTTCAGAGCACTGAAATTGTATTAATGAATGGAAAAAACTATACCAAGTCTGTTGACATATGCACATGGATGCATTTTCAGCAAGACTGAGTGACCCACATGATGTGCTGCTGGGTTAACTGCAGCGATGCCAGGGCTGTGCCAGCTGGAACATGTTGGGCAGCTCTGTTTTGGTCATGTCTTAGTTTCAGCAAGGATTTAATTTTCTTTAGAGTTCCAGGTGTGATGCTATGTTTTGGTTCTAGGAGAAAAACAATGTTGATGACACACTGCTGTTTATAGTTGCTACTAAGCAGTGTTGCACAGAGCAAGGGCCATTCACAGTGAAGAGCCCAAATAGCTGGGAGGGAGCAGAATTAGGACAGATGACTTAAACTGGCCGAAGGGATATTCCTTATCATGTGACATCATGTGGAAGGAGTTTTGAAGGGTATGGAAGTTCATCGTTTCTTCCACTGATCAAGAGTCTTAACTGAACAACTGTCAGGGGGGTGGTAATTGCTTGTGCAGAACTTGTTATACATGTACATATATCTATGCAGTAATAACTGTTATTCTTTTCCTTTAATGTATCTCAGTTTTATCTTAACCCATGAGTTCTACTTTCTTTTTCTGATTCTCTCGTTCATCTCATGGGGAAGGAAGCAGTGTGTGGATGACTGTGTGGTGCTCAGCCATCTGTAGAGTTAAACTGCAACAGTCAAATTGGTGCCCAAACTGGGGCTCAAAGTGTTGAGTTAACAGCAGATTTGACTGGAGCATGCTAACACAGGATGTTGTGGTAGTTTGGTAATTGCTGGTCACGATGTTGATTTTCTTCCCTGTCATGGAGCTCTTTGAGAGTCTTCTTGTGGAACTATACTGTATAGCACATTGCTTGCTGCTGTTGTGTTGTCATTTCTGGGGGTTGATTAAGGCTTTTATTTTGTTATGCTGTGTAGCCCTGGCTTATTTCATGATAAAATTGGCAGATGAGAAACTAATGTTTTGTGCATATTCATTTTGCAGTCATCTTTGGGTTTTGGAAGCCATATTGTTGGCAATATTAGTAATTAACTCTTTGCCTTGTTTCCTTGGGGAACCCAGCTATGGAAGAGATAGGGGAGAATGCTTTCCAGAAGTTCTTCAGCCTCCCTTTCACTTTTCCTTCTTTCCCTAGAGCTCAAGCAATGCTACAGTGGCTCTTAAGAATTTTGATTATCTTTAGGATTTTCAAACCAGCATTCTCCTATTGCTGTGTGTCATGAATATGTTTTAGGTTATCTTTAAGATTAAACAATTATTTAAGTATATCACCCAGAGATCTGCCTTGAAGTGGAGTTGTTCTGAGTGGCAGGGATTGTGGGATGGTATGGGCAGGTTCCTAGGTCAGTGGGGATTCCCAGTGGTTTGGAACTTCACCTTTGAACAACTGCAGAATCCTGAAAACCTGGTAGAATATTTGGAAAAAACCTGTGGTTGCTCTGGCAGTCCTAAAGAGGAATAAATCACTTCAGCATTCTGGGGTCCGGCCCATGCCAATTGAGCTGGTCCTGCCCAGTCTAACGTCCCAAATACCTCTGAAGGTGATAAAGACCCGGTGGTGCACATAAGCCACATGTTGGTCAAGACAGATTAGGTTATAACTTCCTCAGGCATAGGCAGACCTATTTGTGGGATTGCTTTTGCCCAAGGACATGGGTGCACTTGGTGGGTAATGTGGAAGGATGAGAATGTCCATTGTGTAACTCAAGGTGATTTGCTGCTAGGTGAGAACAGACAATAATTTAGATTGTGTATGTTAAATTTCTACATAATTCTGTATGCCATAATTATTGTGGTTGTTGTATGTCTTCTTAGCAGTATTACAGTAGGAACTACCCAGGTTAAAGAAGAGCAAACTCCGATGGAACCAAAACTAGCTTTTGCATGCAGTAACCCCTTCCAACAGCGATTCACCCTGCACTGAAGTACTGCTATGAAAGTTGGAACTTAAAATTTAGAACTAAATGAATACTATGGACAGTTTAAATGGGTGGCTCATAGACTACTGAAATAATGTGTGTGTGTACGTACGTAAAAAAAAAAAAAATAGATAGGCAGTGGTTGTTATAATGTGTAGAAATGGTGGGACCTTAGTGTGATGTAAACGATATGGAATAAGGGGTGGGTATTATCTTGGTTTCAGCAGGGATTTAATTTTCTTCGGAGTTCCAGGTATGACGCTATGTTTTGGTTCTAGGAGAAAAACAATGTTGGTGGCACACTGCTGTTTATAGTTGCTACTAAGCAGTGTTGCACAGAGCAAGGGCCATTCACAGTGAAGAGCCCAAATAGCTGGGAGGGAGCAGAACTAGGACAGATGACTTAAACTGGCTGAGGGGATATTTCTTACTATGTGACATCATGTGGAAGGAGTTTTGAAGGGTATGGAAGTTCATCTTTTTTCTACTGCTCGAGGGTCTAGCTGGGCATTTGCTGGGGTGGTGAGCAATTGCTTGTGCAGCATTTGTTATACATGTTCATATATCTATGTAGTCATAACTGTTATTCTTTTCCTTCTCTCTATCAGTTTTATCTCAACCCATGAGTTCTACTTTCTTTTTCTGATTCTCTCATTCATCCCATGGGGAAAGGAATTAATGTGTGAATGACTGTGGTACTCAGCCACCACAGGTTAAACCACAACAATCATTAAGAAGATAAGAAAGCCTAATTCTGTGTTGCTGAGAAATGCCAGCAGTCTCTAAAGGACTTGGTAGTGTGTTATCGAGGCAAATGGAGCAGAGATGCATGGCTCGTCCAAATGGTTCTTTACGTAGCTGAAGATAGGCTACATTTCAGCCTATCTATCAGTTTTGCCAAACTCTGCTTTCTCAGTTATGCCTTTCCAGCAGTTGCCTTTCAGGGGTGGTGCCTGGAATCACTTAAGTGCTCAGGTGTCTGCAAATTACAGTTTTTGTGGATACATCGTAGGTATTAGGCCCCACAAAATGTGTAGTCAGAAGTATTAGCCCTTCGGCTGAACTGTTGGGAGGCGTCACTGGGAAATTAAGGTGGAAGAGGATGTGTATAAGTGCTGCAAATTTTTGTGTGTATGTTTTTTATTTTATTTTATTTTATTTTATTTTATTTTATTTTATTTTATTTTATTTTATTTTATTTTATTTTATTTTATTTTATTTTATTTTATTTTATTTTATTTTATTTTATTTTATTTTGCTGTGTGAATGTCATAGCATTTAGATAGGACCGTTTAGCCATTTTCTTTAAGTGTTCAAGTTTTCATAGCATTGCTTCAGCTGCATAGTAGGCTAGCAGTGCCTGCTCATGAACATTGCATCTTATTGCAAGCAGTGCAGCGGCAGCACACTGGGCAGTGTGAAGAGGGCTGGCAATGATTCTTGCATTTGCAGGCTTCAGCCAACCGGTTACCGAGCTGTGTGATGCCATGTAGGTCATGAAGTTGCTCAAGGCTAGGGCTGCGGCTCAGGGGTCGGGATGCAGTGCATCGTCCTCTTCATCTGTGAGTCTTTATGACTGCAAATTAGCTGGAGTGGTGACAGGCACAGCACAGAGCTGGAGCCCGAGGGACGCTTAACTAATTCTTGTGATGACATTTATTTTCCCATGACTTTTGTTTATTTGCGGAGCCCCTCTGGGACCTGTGTTGGGCAGTCTTACAGCAGCGCAGGGTGAAGCTGTAGTGGCGCAGCTCAAATGGAGAAGTTATGAAAAACAGCCTCGGGGGGCAGTGGCCACTGTCTGTTTCCATTTGCAAGGTGACCTGCTTGTGGAGGCTGCCTGGTGGAGCACAGAGCTGAGACCTGAATGAGGGCAGTGGGAGAAGTAGGTCTGCCCAACTGCTGGAAGCGCATCAGGAGCATGGGGAGACCTCCTTTATGGAGTTGCTAATGAGATTCTTATTTTCTGAGTCACTGAGATAACGAACACTTTATTCATTTTTGTAGGCTTTTTCCAAACAGTTCACACATCTAGTTAAACTTTTAGCAACAGTAACATAAATGTTGTTAGTTGTAAGGAAATTTACTTACTTAGTTATTTTTTTGCGTGGCTTGTTTTGGAAGGTTACTTGTGCTTATATCAGCAGTAGGTAAGGTCAAAATCCCGTTATGGTACCATGTTCATTATTATGTATGTGAGTACACCTTGGCTTCACTAGCATGCTTAAAATAGTGAGTGGGCTTAAGTATTCCATGTTTAGCTGAAGTGATTCCTGAGTGTGCTACTACTGTCTCATTCATTTTTTTTCCGTATGAGTAAGCATGTATGAGGAACTGCTATAGCTCTAGATATATTTATCTGTGTGAGGGACTCTTTCTCTGAAAGAGAGTGTCTGAAAGGGAATTCTTTCTCTGAAAGAGTGGTCAGGCAGTGGAACGGGCTGCCCAGGGAGGTGGTGGAGTCACTGACCCTGGAGGTGTTAAAGAAACATTTAGATGTTGTACTGAGGGATGTGGGTTAGTAGGAAATACTGGTGGTGGGTGGATGGTTGGACTGGATGATCCTGTAGGTCTTTTCCAACCTTGGTGATTCTGTGTTAAAAAAAAAACACAACAAACAATATGCAAGCCCGTTCTCTAGAAAAGTGCCATACTAAGGATGTTATTTGATTCTAAAATAAAAGTTTTACTTTACTCCTTGGTCTGTTTATTTCTAGATTTGCTAAACTGGAAATGCAGTCAAATGAACTTATGTTCCCTATTGTTGGTTATTACTGACTGTGGTAGTGAACTTTACTTTCTATGTGTTTGTTTGTAGAAATATTCTGTGTCAGCATCTTCCTGCACCTCAGTTAGCCCAGATCTGAAACTGAAGGGCAATGGGGCCTTTTTATGACAGTGGCTTTGCTTTGTATGAAACTTCCCAAAAAAAAGATCTGCATTGATATTCCCAAAATTATCACCAGGCTAAATGACTTTCCCTTTCTATATCTGTCTAAATGATTACTTGCTGTTGTAGTATGTTCTGCTTTTGTGCAGGTAGATAATTTGAAGAAACTGGTGTAGAAATTGTGAAGAAAACAAGTGCAGCAAAGCTTTGGTTTATTTATGGTCTGTTATTAGACCTTATGCCTTCTTTAGCTTAGCTGAAACTGAAGGTGAGAAGAGCTGAGAAGGATAAATTACTTCTGCCCCTGATGATCCAGCTGTGAAAGATGGCTTTGTGCTTTCCTACTCCTCATATAGGAGCAGTTCCTCTGCAGTTTGCAGCATCCATAGTTTGGCTAGGAGTTTAGTTTACTAGCTTGAACTTCCCCCTCCTCCCCCCCTTCCCCCCCCAAATGTGACATACACTGCCCTCTCTATTTTGTTATTGCATTGATATTTGGAAACTTTTCTTCTTGTTGAATATTTTCTTCTTGGTTTGTACCTTGCAGACATGCTAAGTTTAAAATAAATTTGTTACCTGGATTTTTAGTTGCTTTTAAAATTCTCAAAAAGATGGTAAAAAACAGTAGGTCATATGTAGGCCATGTGGTATAAGAGTACTGTCCATGGGGGAAAGAATCTCGCTGTGAATCTGTGCTGAATATGATTTAAAATACTAAATGGAAAAGGGAAGGATGTATATAAAGTAAAGAAAGCAGAGAGGACGGAGGTGAGAACGAGCCACAGAACCATGGCTGAGGAAAGGAAAAGGTTAATGGATTATGTAGACAGCAGGCAGGAGATTTAGTGAATTTATATTTATCCTGCAAGTGATGTCAGAGCTGTAACCATCCAGCGCCTTTAGCTGCAGGGATGATGCTGTAACGGTTCACAACAGCAAGATGATAAAAGGAAGGAGATACAAGTTATGAGGGATTCTGTGCTGTGCTTTGTTGACATATTTTAAAAGCTGCGTACCAGGGCTTATGTTTTACACTCAAGCCTCTAATTGTACAGATACAACGGGTACACTTGGCAGGAGTTGCAGATGAAAAGCCTGTCTAATTAGTCTGGGACTAGAGGTTAAACCTACCTCTGCGGTCATTTCCTTGTTTTCTTAAGTCTGCAGTAATGTATTCTCTTTTTAATAGCGCTTATGGATGTACTCTTAGCTTCCTCCAGGGCTGAAAGTGAAACAAGAAATGGAAAGTGTTACTAGAAAGTTAGTAGAGTGTTGAGAATTGTTAGCCACAAATGAAGACATTATCTTGTCTGAGTGGATTTTAATAACTTTTGTGAAGATCTGTGGATGCTTAACAGAGCATATCTCAGGTAGCAAGGAGGCACAGACCTATGTGTTGTAACAACGTCCTGCTACCAATTCTCTTTTACTTTTTTATTGTTCTTAAATAAGAATCCTTGAACTTCTGGGTTGTGCAGGACTTTTTCCAATTTGTAATAATATGCAGATTAATTGCTTTTGTGTTACATAAACTTTACTAATGATGTTGAATTAGCTTTTCTATTTCCTTTTTTTTTTTTTTTTTTTTTTTTTTTTTTTTTTCCTTGCTCCATATTGTCTGATTGGTGAATAAAATATGAAAACTCTGTGTTGACAGGAACAGTGCTTTCAACTTTCATTGTCCTTGTGAACTGTGTTTTGACTACTAGTAAAGAAAGGTGGGGGAACTTATGTAAGGACTGCACTGATTCTGGGTTGAAGAAAAATATATGTTTTAGTAAATGCAAATAGTGTAGGCTAATATTTCAGAGCACTGGGGAGGCCTGGTGCTGCAGAGTGGTGGGAAAAATATGAAAATTGCAGGTGTCATCACATGCAGTGTAGTAGTTAACAGTGACAAGCTAGAGGGGTAGCTACTGATTTAAAATGGTGGTGTAATCTGTATATTTTATCCACCTTTTATGTTTCCTTACAGATCTGAAACGGGTTTTTTTATGTTCTTTGTTGTCATGGTGTTTTGATGCTGGCTGAAAAATTGAAGCGGAGTTGTAGGAATAACAAGATGAAATGGTAAAACTCATGACACAATGTAGCGCAGTGCAGTGCAGCTCTGCGAACTTCAGTTTGTTGCTTTGATTCTCCACATGGAAAGCAGCACCCGTGAAATGCAAGGTGCAGGGTGCTTTCTGCTTGCACTAACTCATTACCCTGTTTTGTTTTGAATGGGCTTTTGGCACCTCAGACTCTCACACACCTTGAAATGTTCTCATAATCTTCAGTATGTTTGTACAGATCTGGCACGTGAGGCAACTGAGAAGCAATCATCTGGAAGAGTCAGCTGGCCCACAGTTATAGCCAGAACTAATTATTGGTGAGAAAGGACTGTGTTTTCACTTCACTGCCGTATTCGCCTAGATTGAATTCTCTGTATAGTTCAGGACTGATTCAACAAATACTTCAGTGTCCCTGAAATTATCTTCAACAGAAAAAGATATCTGTGCCTCTTCTGTGAGAAGGGCAGTTAGGGAGATCTGGATGTTGCCCATAAGGATGTTGCTGGTCCTCTGGAACTGACAGTATATAAGAAACATAAAACCGAAACACATAGGTTAGAGACTGGAAGGAATGGTATCTTATTTCGTTCTTCTTCCTTAAAAAAGCAGTTGGGTTGTAAGGTCTGGAGGGTGATTTTTTCTCTGATAAATTCCTGTCTTCTGTAGTACAGGTCTCCGTCCTTCTTGATATTTTGGCTCATCAAACCAAACATACTGAAAGTGTCGTTCTTCTTGTCTAGCATTTTTGTTAGGATTTTTTGGTACCCCCAGGCCTTTCCATCTCTATGGCCTCTGGAGTGGGTAATATCAACCTGCTGAAAGATCATCCAGATCATCTCTCTCTCCTTTTCCTGTTAAGTTGTTACCAGATACAACAACTGTAAGATACTGCTGTATCTTTCTTTTGGGAATGATTCCTAGGCCTTCATCACCCAGAGTGGCCTGGGAATTGGTTGCGGAGAATGCTGGTTGGCACAGAGAATGATCTAAGAGCACGGTAATGGAGTTCCATGTACCACAGTGCTTAATGGGTTCTAAGTGGAGGTGCAATCACAAATGAAAACACAAATGAAGAAGATGCTACTGATGATGGAAAATATTTTCTGTGCTTCTGATATTAAAACCTGTAAAGTGTTAACTAGATTCATAAAACTGTTATTCTACATGGAAAATCTGGAGTATTGCATGCAGCACTGTCAACAATTGGTGATTGTGAAGTGAAGAGCACTACTGGTTTCAATGAGTGTTTACAGAATTTCTGTGTTCAGGATGTTTTAGCCTTAGTTTTGTGTCTGTAATCTCTCCTGGGATGACAGATTCCTGAAGATAATGATAATAATGGTTGCTATTTATTATTATTATTTTAAAATGCCCTTAGCATTAAAGGGCCTAATAGAGAAGTACTTTCTGTGATCAGGAGATCTGTACACAACGTTGTTACATTATTATTTGCTTTTCATTTTTACTGATGCAGAAAACTCCAAACCATACAGTGGAGTAAAAAATGAGACATGGCTATTTCTTTGGTAGTAATTGTGAAAATGCCACTTCAGAAACATGCTACAGGACCTACATTTATTCTTTTAGGATTTTCAGAGTAAAGTGAAACTCACGCTTCACTTCCACTCTGTTTAAAATTGTGTAGTTAAGATAAATACTTCATTCAGAAAGTGATGGTTGCTCTTGTGTACAGGTGGGACAGCTATCTAGGGCTGGAGTTCAAAACTGAAGATGTGCAGTGTCAGCCTGAGCTCGGGTGACCCCAGCAACTTTCCTTGAGATATTCCACATGCCAGTAAGTGGGGTGCACTAAAACACACTGACTCTGCTTCCTCTTGTTTGTGTGAAGCTTGAGCTCCATCCTGGAAAAAGAAGAGAAAAAACAGAGGCTTTTACAGACGGTGCTGTGAATGATTCAGTGTGCAGACTCAGCCATTCACATAAAATTACTCCAGCAGCTTGCTGTGCTTCAGTCAGTTGCTAGGTGCAGAACCAGAGAAGCTTTTCTGTTTTGACTGGAGAATCCACTCATGTTGCCAGGATTTCCGGATTGGTTTTCTCACGCAGTCTGACAGTTTGTATTTCACAGGCATCAGAACTGGAAAGACTTGAGCAGGAATCATCAGTCTCCAAACAATAAAGTTCTGTAGGCAAATGTGCCTTAAAGCAGAAAGAGTAGCACATCAAAGTGAAAAGTGAACAGTAACCTCTGCAGTTTCAATGCAGTGTGGATTACGTGCACCAGTTAGTAATTTTCCTCCTGTAGCTTATTGTGAATCAGAGCCTGTTTTATATCTTGCCCAGAAGAGTTTATGGTATAATTTCAAGGAAAATGCAATTAGGGGATGCATAATTAACCCTGTGGTTATGAGTCTGTACCAAATAATTTGTATACTTCTCCCAAGTTCTAACTTCAGCAAGAAGGGGGGAATGCTACTGTCAAAGAAGAAATTCTAAGAGTTGGATGGTCGTTTGTGTCAGGTATAAGGCAAGACTAACATGTATAGGGATTTCAGCATTGCAGAGAAGATGGCAGCACTCTTCTGGTGTTTATACATGCAATCTGTGTTAGTTTCTTTCTTAGCTGTGCTTTCCAGTGAAACAATGCATACTTGGTAAATCTGTAATTCAAACTGACAAGGTAATTTTTACTACTCTATTTCTCATTCTTACTGATGACTACATTTTTGTTGTAAGGTGTCAGAAATGAGCTATGTTGTAGTTTGGATCATGTATAACCTGCCATCTCCTTGCCATATAGAGGCTAATGCTGTGTGTGAGTGTAGCAAGAACCACCTGGAGCTGGGTTGGATTTGGGCAGAAGTTGTAATTTCATACTGGAGATTCATTGGTTTTGGTATCTGCTCCTACCTTTCAGCAACTCCTCACTTGCTCCTTCCAGTGAAGGACATCAGTACCATGCATAAATCCAGATGCCTTTAATACACTTCTGAGACTCATCAGCTAACATCTCTCTTTCATTATCCTTTTCTTCATTCCTTCAGTTTCTAAACCTTTTCACAGTGTTTGTAATTCTTGGTACTTCTAACTTATAATTTTGTATGCTTCTTCCTTTTGGAAGTGGGGCAGAATATGT
The DNA here is from genome assembly GCF_054131305.1 of Coturnix japonica. NCBI lineage: Eukaryota > Metazoa > Chordata > Aves > Galliformes > Phasianidae > Coturnix > Coturnix japonica. Next base: position 36,143,264 of record NC_140702.1, read on the forward strand.
TAGATGGAGAGATGTTAACAAATGCTACTTCCTGGCTTCCTGGTTTGCTGATTCCTGTAGTTATCTCACTGAGAACGTTCAAATAATTTTTATAGATTTATGCGAATTGCTTCTTGGTCTCATTGAGGTTTTTTGTTTTGTTTTTTTTCCTCCCCAGGATGCTTTTTTTGCTTAATCATTTTGATGGTGATCTGGCGTTAGTCATTAGACAGTGATTATCAGACATACTACTTTCTGATATTCAGTGCTTTTAAGAATCTTTTTGTAATCTTTCACAGCTTACTGGTTCAGTGAACTGTCTTGACTCATTTCTTATAAGGTTGCTGCATATGGCCATATACCATCTGTGCTTGGTAATGTGTATGGGTGTATAACTTACCTGCAATGATTTGTGCAACTGCAAGATTTTTGCGTTATCTTTTTTTTTTTTTTTTGGTATCTTTGTTTTGCAAGCTGTGATTTATAACAATACTGTTTTCTAGCAATGAGGCCTCACGTATCTTGGAAACTACAGTTTCTTCACCTTCTTACTCATTACCTGTTTTATTCTTAATAGCTTAATTTCTTTTACTAAATGTAAAATTTTCATGATGAGCTAGGCTGGCTGCTCTCAACTCATATTGTCTCTTTTCACTCTTCCCCAAAGCCTTACTAGATTTTATCTATTTTTCGAACTGGAGTCAGCATTTCATAATATTTATAGTCTTACAGTCTTTGTAGTATGGATTTTTGCCCATTTCCACTGTTATGTGAAATTCTGAGTGATGCTAAACTGCTTCAGGAATCCTAGAAATGTTTCTGTGTCTTCAAGCTTGAAGTGGCTTTCATACAGAATCAGGATGCACAGATAGTTTTTGAAAGCTAAACCTCCCTTCCTCACTAGGTGAATTTCCTGTTAAAACTCTTAGCATGCTGACGTCTCCCTGTATGAATACTTACACATTTTAATTTAATTAAATTAATTAATTTATATTTTTGGTGTACTAAAATTTATTTAGACATCCTGTCTCGTTTACAGAAAATTATGTTTGTTTTCTGTCATGGTCTGATAAAATAGTCCAGTGGATATCTTGTGTCTTGAAAAATTACATATAAACAGTGTGGTTTTGTGTTTGTAGCTGTAACATTTATCATTTTAAATGCTTGTTCACTCTGGAGTATTTATGATATTGTTACTTTGTGATAGGAGATATCATTGTAATCAAAAAACTGCAAGGGAGTTGTATTTCTTTTTCAGTTCTATCAAGGTTAGCTAATATTCTGAGTGTGAAAGAAATTTTGTTCTATTCAGTGAGATTCTGTTAGGTTGGTATTGATAGTTCTCAGTAGCAATATCTTTTATTGATTTTGAGGATGCAGATTTTGGTGTTAGTGTTTTTGCCTTCTTTCTCTTCTCACCATTCAAAGGTGGAGTGGAACTTTCAGTCAGTGTGATGGCACTAATTACCAGTAGTCATTCTGGTGCCTTTCCCCTGCATAGAGAGGTTGTGCTTCACTGGTACTCCAGGAAAGATGAAAACTAGTTGGTGCTTTCTGTGATGTCCTTGCCTTTCTGGCCCACACTCCCCTCTGTATTTTGTCTTTGGACCCTCCTCAGATTTAGTTGATTAGTGGAGGCATATGACTGGTGCAAAGTGTGGTGTTGTACAACTTCCTTCTTTTTTATCTTTAGCTATATAAGTAATTGGTACCACTCTTTTCTCTCAGTGAAGCAAATTTCCTCTTTCCTTTCAGCCTTGGCTGCACAGCCTGTTTAAAACAGAGCTTCATTTTTTTTTTTCCTGTTCACTGCATCAAAGTGTAGTTTTCCCCCTTTTCCATTTTTTTTTTTTTTTTTAAATTTTCTTTTTGCCGTGAACATGCAGAGCTGCTTTGTGCCCTGCACAAACAGAACCAGGATGATTTAAGTTGGAAGGATCTTTGCTGATAGTGGAAAGAACATCTCTCTCCCACTCCCCAACTACTGTTTGAGGGATGTGTTAAAAACAGTTACCAGTGAAGACTGAGGAAGGCTTTGGCCCTCTTGACACTATCCCTATACAACCTAGCAGCAACCCTGTTCTCCTCCCAGGTAGCCTGTCCCTCCTTCCACTGCCTGAGCATTTTCTTTTTTCCTCTTTAGTTTGACCAGCAGGCCCTGGTCCAGCAATGTTGGTCTTTTGCCTTCCTTTCCTGTCTTCCTGCACCTGGAGATGGAGATCTCTTGTACCCTAAAGAAAGCTTCCTTAAAGATCTGACAGCTCTTCTCTGCTCCCTTGTCTGTGAGAAAAGTTTCCCAGGTTTTGTTGACTAATGTTTGGCAGTTCTCTGGGAGGTACAGAAGAAACTGTGTTTCCCAACCTCTCATTGCTTCCCCTGTCTCCAGAGAATTCGTGTCTTATGCAGAAGGCAAAATGTTTGCTTGAGGAAGATGCTGAGTGTTTTTTTCTTCAGGCTGAATGGTGAGGAAAAGTTATGAATTGAAGAAGAAGTGGCTTTAATGAATTGTTTTCTAATTGTGTCCATACAGAATTTGTATTACTTGGCAATTAAAATTGGATCCACTTCTTTTGTATACTGCTATTTTCAATTTGAACCATGTATTCTTTCCTGTGAATTCCTGTACTAGAAAAACTAAACGTATGCTCAAAAAATAAAAGGAAAGTACTCTGTCCTCCCAATGGTGTGCTGGGATTCCTACAGCATTATTTCTTTACGGAAATATCATGAGTTTCTTGCCGATAGTCTTCTGTCTTCCGAACAAGGCTGTTGTGTATTTCTGTTCAAAGTAAACATCATTCTGACATACTTCATGACTGCAAGATATTTTATGCACTCTGGAATAAACAGCACACAGGGCTGCGTCAGATGCTTAGTCAATGCTGTGCCTTCTTTTACGCGTCTTTCAGCATAATCAGAGATCAAAACCAAACTCCAGCACTTGAGGGCATGTGGGGAGGATTTTTGACACTCTGGGGGAAAGCAAGTCTGTAAAGCCATCATGTCTGCTCCTTTATCTATGCAGATTTGCTTTAACTGGTGCCAAGTCTGCTCTAATATTGATGACATTCTTTACCTAATTAATGTCCTAAACATAATGTATCGTATGCTGGTGGTGTAATTTAGTTCTTTGTGTAGGGAGAGCACAAATGGTGAAGACTAGGCTTAGAAATGTGTGTTCTGACTACATGTTTAACATGCAACATGCTTTCTGCTAAGTGAATGAAAAGTAGTTTGATTTCTGATTTTTGTCCACTGGGCCATTCCATGGCATAGCTGGCATAAGAAATTTCATTGAGCAGACTCTGGAAGAGTTCCCTGACAGTGAGGCAATTAATAGAATGTTGTGAGCTATATTGGTAGAGAAATATGTGGGTCACTCTGAAAGTAATACCTCCTATTTATTTCCATGGAAACTACAACAGATACAAAGAACAAAATGATGCCATTTGATAGAGCAAATTCTCAGCTACACAGTATTTTTAAACATAACCACTACTGTTAGCTATGCATTTTCACCAGTGGTGAACAAGAATCTGCATGCCATGCTCATAAAAATCTGCATGGCTGTCTGATACATGGCTCATCTTTCATGTTGTTGTTGCCACTGCTGAAATGCATCACTCCCTGTACTCACATCCTCTGTTTGGTCTTCATAAACATTCAGCAAGCATGAATGTCAGTGAGTGCAATTTTTTCCACATGAAGGATCTCAGTGATGCATCTTTGCTTTCATATGCGCTTCCATGTCAGACACCATTTTGTCAGACTGCCCCTCTGCTGCCATTTGTCACCCAGCAACAAAATGTAATGGAATACTGGAGGGAAGTTTCATCCTCTACTGCCATAACATCATCTGCCTCTGACACTGTGGGCCAAAATAATAAAATAGAGGGCATTATTTCCAGAGCATCTCTTGTATGGTGAGTGACTTTATCAGTAACAGAGAGTGAGAAATTATGGAGGTAAAGATTGCTGCTCCCTTTCCATTCACTTTAGTCTGTGGTTTGGAGATTTTGTAGAGTGGTTGGCAGGTAGAATACAGCAGTTTTAAACAAGGCGGTGTGAATGTCTAGTCAGTCAGGATAGAATGGCAGTGTTCTTGGGATTTTTGGCTCAAATTTCCTGTCCCTGGAGACACTGAAGGTCAGGCTGGACCAAGCTTTGAGCAATCTGATCCTGCTGTAGGTGTCCATGTTCACTGTGGGAGAGGTGGACTAGATGACCTTTACAGGTCCCCTTCAACAGGAACAGTTCACAGTTCTTCACATTTGACTGAACTTTAAAATGATTATTTAATGTGATAAAGGATTGTGTGGTGAAGAATGCCAACAGACTGTCTTTTCAATTCTCAACTAAAAATCTTAGAGAAAACAGTTTACCTTCTTCATCCAGTATTCATGAATTACTCAGAGATGCTGTTCACAAGATTTAATATGGCACACCTGAATTATGAATGCGGTTTTGTTACTTGTAACAGATTTCCCCCGAATTGTATTGGACGATGAGAAATGTATGCATACTGCTGTCCTTATTGACGAGACCAGAAAAGTATGAATGAGAAATGCAGATATATATACCTTTCGTTATAGAGAAGTAGAGAAGTTAGAATAAATGTGTACTGCTGTACAGCTAATGCGTTTTGCTTGGGAAGACAGTTGTATCATCTCCTGCCAAAGATAGACCATGAATAATATGTAAAACACAACATTTGTCTATTTAGATTAAGGTGTGTACAGTTATTATTTGCTTAATCCATTAATGACATCAGTTAAAAAAAATAAATAAAAATCTTTAATGCAAAACATCCTTAAGGAAAAGAAGAACAGTTTTCGAGTGTGTGATGGTTTAATAATTTTGTAATTTTGCAATCAGTATTCCACATCATAACATCACATAAAGCACTAATAGCTTACAGAAGAAGACTACATCTCCCAGAGAAGAACACGGTCAGAGATGGGTCATGGGACGTGGACACTATATTATCTCTGTCACAGGCTAGACTGATGTCTTTCGAGTTCTGGCGTTCAGGGGAGTGTGTGGGAGCCTTCACTGTGTTGCCTAGAGTTTGCAGTAGGCCTCTCGGTTTCGGGACTCATTTCTCTCTCCTATTTTGCTTGATTCGTTAGCTCAATTTCAATTATATTGTATTATATTGTGTTACTCTGTATTTCGATATAGTATTTAGTAAATAAGCGTGCCTCCTTAGATTGTTGCCGCTGTTTCCTTTTCCTAATTAACTTTTCCTTTTGGCCTAGGGCCCCTGCGGAGCCCGCGGCCCCCCATGTCACGGACACAGGTAGATTTTTGTTAAAACCATGACAGAGTGTGTAACAAAAGCTCAGGGTGGGAAATGAAGACAGAAGTTAATGTCTAGAGATTTTAACTTGGAAAATTGGTTAGTTCCTCAAGAAATCCTCCAAAGTGCATTAGGGTGAACAGACCAACTGGATGGTCTGAATGCAATGAAATATGATTTAGTTTATATAGAATATACACTGTTTACATGAACAACTGATGTCATCTGTGTGGACTTGTGCAAAGTGTTTGATACTGTCCCACGTTACATCCTGATCATCAAATTGGAGAAAAATGAATTTGATGGATGGACCACTCCATGGATAAGGAATTGGCTGGATGATTGCACTCTGAGAGTTGTGGGCAATGGCTCAATATGAAAGTGGAAACTGGTGAAGAGGGGCAGTCCTCAGGTATTGGTGTTGGGACCAGTGCTGTTTAACATCTTTGTAGGTGACATGGACAGTGGGATCAAGTGCACCCTCAGCAAGTTTGCAGATGACACCAACCTGAGTGCTGCAGCTGACACACTAGAGGGAAGCAGTGCTATCCAGAGGGACATAGGCAGGCTTGAGAGGTAGGCCTATGCCAAGTTAATGAAGTTCAACTAAGCAAAGTGAAATGTCCTGTATCTGGCTTGAGGTGATCTCAAGCACAGATGGAGGTTGGGCAGACAATGGCTTGAAAGAAGGCCCGAGGAGATGGATTTGGGAGCATCGATTGATGAGCTGGCAATGTGTGCTTGCAGCCCAGAAGGCCAACTGTATCCTGGGTTGCATCGGGTCACCAGCAGGTCGAGGGAGGTGACTGCCTCTCTACTCTGTTCTTGTGAGACCTTACCTGAAGGGGTCACATGAGGGACATGGAGTTGTTGGAGCAGGCCCAGGGGAAGGCCACGAAGGTGATCAGAGGGCTGATGAACTTCCCCTATGAGAACAGGCTGAGAGAACTGGTGCTGTTCAGCCTGGAGAGGAGAAGGCTCCAAGGAGACCTTGCAGCAGTCTTACAGTACCTGAACAGGGCCTACAGGAAGGTTGAGGAGGGACCTTTTCTAAGGGCAGGTAGAGACAGGATGAGGGAAAATGGTTTTAAACTGGAAGAGGGTAGATTTAGACTAGATATTAGAAAGAAATTCTTTTCTCTGAAGGTGGTGAGACACTGGAACGGGTTGCTCAGTGAGGTTGTGGATGCCCCCTCACTGGAAGCATTCAAGGCCATGCTGAATGGGGCTTTGAGCAACCTGGTCTAGAGGGAAGTGTCCCTGCCTATATCAGGGAGTTGGAACTAGGTGACCTTAAAGGTCTTTTCCAACCATTGTTTCTCAAATATTGCTTGAAATCTCAAACTGCATATGCATAAAACTTAAAAATAATAGCTTTGAAACATTGTATCCATGTCTCCTGCTGTAGGAATCTGGGCAAGAATAGCAGCTGCTTTTTTAAAAAATGTTACAGCTATTACAGTCAGTACTGGTTGTACGAGAGATTAAGAATATGCTCCCAGAATCACATGAGCATCACAATCAGCTTTGAAAGTTAATTTTATGTAACAACTCTGATATCTTGTCAGACCAAATAAATAATTTGTATGAGGCTGCATAGTTCTCATGAAGACAGTCTTTTGCAGGCAGTCAGCACACTGAAGCTGTTTGCTTTGTGTAGTATATCAAAGTGTGATGCAAACAAATAATGAATGAGAATTTGCTGTGGTGGTGGTATTTGTTTGAGCCTCAGTGAAGAAAAAAGGCAAAGTTATAAACTATCTCATTGTCATCAGAAGTCAGTAATCCAAAGTTGCTAGCCATAATTAAGAGTTCTGGGCAAACACCAACCACATGAAGTTTTAAAAGAGCAAGTGCCAGAATCTGCATCAGGGATGGAAGGTCCTAACTATATGTACAGACTGGGAGATGAGAGGCTGGAGAGTGGCTCTGTGGAAAGTGATCTGGGAGCTCTGGTTGATGGCAAGTGGAACATGAGGCAGCAGTGTGCCTTGGTAGCCCAAAGGTCCAATCAAACCTGGGGTGCACCAGGCCCAGCGCTGCCAGCAGGCCAGGGGAGGGGCTGTCTGCTCTGCTCTGCTCTGTGCAGCCTCATCTCCAGCACTGGGTGCCAAAATAGGAGGAGGACATGGAACTATGATAGAGCATCCAAAGGAGGGCTGTAAAGATGGTGAGGGGTCTGAGGGCAGGGTGTGTGAGGGGAGGCTGAGGTCCCTGGATGTCTTCAGCCCAGATCAGGGCAGGCTGAGGGAGGCCTGCAGCTCCTCATAGGGAGCAGAGGGGCAGTGCTGAGCTGTTTACACTGGTGAACAGTCATACAGGCTGTGCATCTCAGTGACTTGTACAAACTTCAGGAGGTGGTGAGGAAAGCCTTTTTCCTCCTAAGCACTGTGAATGAGATGATAATAAGAATATGGAAGTTCAGGAACATGCATGAAAATATTAACATAAGCTGTCTGATTCTTTCACTGTAGATGCTACTTTCCTGTGTTTTCTAAGTTGTTTTTGCATCTAAAATATTTAAGTAACCTGCTGGATTCCCTTCCATCCATAATTATTAGACAGTTATTTTGTTTGTATTTCAGATGAATTTTCTAATGCTCGTTTAGTTAGAACACAAATAGGAAAGGAATACTGGTTATTCTGTTATGTCCAAGCACGCAAGCTTAATGATATAATTGCATAAGTAGGTATGCATGTTTATTCAGTGCAATGGCATGGTTATGTCAGTTGATGTTTTTAAGGCTTATCAACTAAATTACTTTCAAGAGAAAAAGCATGAGCATTAAAATTCAATTCTTTTTATTGTATATCAGCATTTTCCTAGTTGCTATTGTAAATTACATTAAAGCCATCATCACAGTTCCATATATATAATGGTTGTGGCACTGAATTCAGAAGTTATAGGCAAAAATAAGCAAGGAGAATCTCAACTTGTTTAGAGCTCAAGATCCTTTCCTGTTACTGTAAAGGGTGCCTAAGTGGGGGGTTTTGTAAGTGTTTCCACCTTTGCAGTTTTTACTGTGGGCCAACTTCTGCCTGTAAATTAGAACCTCTGCTTGTGACTGATTTCAGAGTGCAGAGGAAGTCAGGGCTCATGTACTGGCTGCCCTGCTGTATGGCTTTCTGTTCCCTGTCCAATCTCACTGTTATTTGGTAAAATACAGTGAATTATCAATGTAAGGGGAATTCTCAAGGCTATATGTTCTTTTCTATAAACTGTGCTTAGGAGGAGAAAAAGGTAAAGCTCTCATTTATTCACATTTACTAAAGCAACTTCTACAGTTTCACTGCAGAAGGCTCACAAATGTATGAAGACCTAATTTTTATAGTTTTCCTTTTATCACAACAAAGTGATCTTTGAAAACATCTTAAAGCGTCAGAATTAAATTGGAAATTCCTTTCAAAATAATGTTCTGAAAAAGTAGGAAGTGAGTATTTTTGGAAATTCAAGTATTACTTCATTTATGAACAGGCTGAAAAGAATCAAAGCCATTAAACACGTGGATTTTCGTAATTATTTTAAGAGCAAATACCTTGCTTCTGCCATTTTCAGTTGTGTAAGCCTGATTTATCCTGTATAAAACAACTAAGTAAAGGATATTATTTAAGTGGGAGACTGCTAACACCCATATTTCAACTGAAGAGAGGAAATTCTGGAGCATGCAATCTGTCCTGACATGTAATTTGTAGAAGGGATTAATTATTATGAAGGTTTTTGCAGTTCCTGCTGAATGTTTCACTGAATGCTACATGGTAATTTTGTAGATTGATTTACTGGCCACAGAAGATATCCTTGTGTCAGCATGGGTTTCTAAGTAAATAAGAATGAGTGCATATTATTATTTATTTGTAAAAGCATTAATTTGTTTAAAGAAGGTGTATGTACTGCAGTGGAGAAGAGCAGATACAGTGCTTGCTTGATTTTCCAGGGAATGCATCTTACTTTGGGGAAGAGGTCATATATCAAGCACTGTTAAGTAATGTTGTCTGTATAATAGGCATACAGCAGTTATGCACTTAGGTTGGCCTGTAAGCTTTTTTTTTATTATTTTTTTCCCCCTCTTTCTTTCTTCCTGAAGGCTAGAAGCTGATACTGTTATCATTAGAAGTTTAGTTCAATTATTTCAGCCCAGGACCATCTGGTAGTTTAAAGAGGAAATCTTTCCTGCCCATTTTCTTTTGATGAATGGCTGAAATCTGAATCATTTAACATCTGTGATTGTGAATCACTTTTGATCTGTCTATATTGTTGCACAGTGTTTCAGGGAGAATGTTCATCATATAGCCCCTCCCACACTTTATGTGGATATTTTGCTTAGTGCACCAAGAATAGTGTAGTCAGCAGAATCAGGGAGGTGATTGTCACTCTGTACTCAGCACTGGTGAGACTGCACCTCACATATCGTGTTAGCTTTGTGCCTCTCACTACAAGAAGATTATTGTGTTGCTCAAGAATGTGTAAAGAGCAACAAAGCTTATAAAGTAACTAAAAAACAAAACATATGAAGAAAAGCTAGGAGTGATGGGATTGTGTGGTCGGGAGAAAAGGAGTCACGTTGCTTTCTGTGACCACTTAAAAGGCAGCAGCAGTAAGGAGGGTGTTGGTCTCTTTTCTCAGGTGACAAGTGATGGGCATGAAGAAAAAATCTCCAGTTGCACCACACAAGGTTTAGAATGGATGTGAAGAAGAGTTTATTTGTGGAAAGGGTGGTCAGGCATTAGAACAGGTTGCCCATGAAGGTGGTAGAGTTCTCATCCCAGAGGTATTGAAGAGGTGTGTGGATGTGGTGCTTAGAGACACGGTGTAGTGATGGATTTCATAATGTTAGGTGATGGTTGGACTTGATGGCTGTAAGTGACTTTTTAACCTTGGATGGTTTTATGATATTTAAACTTGGTTCTCTAGTTTAATTTAAAAGGAATTTGCTTCCTTTTTTTTTTTTCCCCCTTTTTATTTTTGTATGTATTTATTTATTTATTTATTTTTGATTGCATGCTCTGTATACTTCCACAGAAGGCAAAATATTCCCATTCATAAATATTTTAAAACTTTTCCATCACAGTCATTCTTTGAATAAAGAATCAAGTCTTCCCAAGCGCTTCCCAGGATGCTTCAGTTTGTGACCATTCAGGAACGCATCTGTTTATTTATTTATTTATTTTTCTTCTTTGCCTTTTATTTGATTTCAGATTGCCAGGGAGAATTCACATACCTCTGCAGCCTTAAACATGACTGAGACAAATCTAACTTTAGTGTTACTTTCTCTGAAAAAAGCCCATGTGAATAAGTATTCTACAGCATAAAAAAGGACTGAACAAATAATCTGTTATGGTCTTTTTTCTTTGATAGATTTTTACTACATCCTGTTCTTTCTTATGCTTTCTTCTGTGATCCAGTAATGACAAAATGCTATGCTCTGACTGCTGCACCATAATAATGGCCTTTATAGATTTTGGATACTATACTTGTAGATTACTATTGTTCAAATCCTTTTGGATGGTGATACTGATTATTATTATTAATTTATGTACTCCAGGACAGGTTCCAGATATAACGACCAGGTTAATTAGAAATGTGGAGGTAATGGGTGCTATATTTAAGATATGCCATGCATTTTGGACAGCTTGTAATGTTTTTTTTTTGTTTTTTTTTTAAATACTTTTTTTCCCCCCTAGTTACTTATATAATACAAATAATATTGTTCTGGCTTATGTAATCCTTGTTATGTTTGAAATGCAAATATGTGTTCCTTTCCAAAGCCATGGGAGAAGAAGAGAAGGATTTCATGCCAGAACATAAGAGGCATTGCTTATCTGGGCCATTGGTTGAGCCTTGAAAAAATACAGGGCTGGCTGTGGACTGGAATCCACCATTTAAAATCATTTTCTGCCTGGTTTAATATGTTAGAAATGCAGAAGCAAAAAAAGCTGGTAAAGACAGCAGAATTGTTCAACATCAGCTACTGCTTTAAAAACACTGAAGATCTGTTTGAAAAACGTCAAACATATGTGCAAATAGCAGGCCCAGAGTACTATTTTCACTAGTTGGCAAGTACTTTTGTCATTTTATATAATACTGGTTTTTTTTGTTTGTTTGTTTGTTTGTTTTAATAAAAATAAAGTACAGTCTACAAGTACAGCTGTTGACCTTCACTTCTTTTTCTTTCCTGCTGTATTTGTTCTGCTTTATTTGCAGCGCTCTTTTTAGCAATCTGTAATGATGCTTACTCATAAATCTTACTTAGCAGGAGAAGTTAAGGGGGAGGTGACTGAGATAGAGCATGAAAATTAAGGAATAAATGAGAATGGAAAAGATAGTACTGTGGACAGAAACTAGATATAAAAACAAACAACAAAAAAAAACCAAACAAACAAAGCTTTAAAGAAACATAACAGTGTCCACTTGCAACTTTTTCCTGTTTTTCTCTTTTATTTCTTAAGCTACTTAGGATACTTTTGAAAGATCATAATTAAACCCCCCTGTTAAAAAATGGTTTTTAAAAATATGAAAACAGTCTAGTAAGCCTGAGTGAATTAGTTTGTTTTTTAGAAATGTGGAGGACAATGTATCTCACTCTGCAGTTCTGTAGTAATGCGATCTTTCGTTTATGTCATTCACACACATACGTACACATGTATGCAGTAGAAGGGAGATGAAATGAGATCACAGAATCACAGAATTGTAGGGTTCTATAGGAAGGAACCTGTAGAGATCTAATCCAGCCTCCCACAAAAACAGGTTCCTTACAGCAGGTTACACAAGTAGGCGTCAAGATGAGTCTTGGATATCTCCACAGAAGGAGACTCTACAGCCTCTGTACTCAGTCAGTTCAAGTGCTCTGGCACTCTGACAGCAAAAAAGTTCTTCCTCCTGTTAGTATAGGACTTTCTGTGTTCTAGTTTCTGCCCATTACATCCTGTTCCACTGCTGCTTACCTTTTATGAGCAAATATAGTGGTCAGTGGGGTTTTCTTTTATCGGGAAACTTATTCAGGAAGGTGTGGTTATGTCCCTAGGTCTTGTGTGTTCTCAGTGAATATCCTGAGGTCATGAGATGTCTCAGGATTGTATTTCTGTTTTAGTCAGGTAGTTGGTGTCAGTAACACTTTCCTGAAAGCTTCATATTTGATTAGTTGACATTGCTATGAAAGTGTGCTTCCTTCCTTCCTTCCTTCCTTCCTTCCTTCCTTCCTTCCTTCCTTCCTTCCTTCCTTCCTTCCTTCCTTCCTTCCTTCCTTCCTTCCTTCCTTCCTTCCTTCCTTCCTTCCTTCCTTCCTTCCTTCCTTCCTTCCTTCCTTCCTTCCTTCCTTCCTTCCTTCCTTCCTTCCTTCCTTCCTTCCTTCCTTCCTTCCTTCCTTCCTTCCTTCCTTCCTTCCTTCCTTCCTTCCTTCCTTCCTTCCTTCCTTCCTTCCTTCCTTCCTTCCTTCCTTCCTTCCTTCCTTCCTTCCTTCCTTCCTTCCTTCCTTCCTTCCTCCCTTCCTTCCTTCCTCCCTTCCTCCCTTCCTCCCTTCCTTCCTTCCTCCCTCCCTTCCTCCCTCCCTTCCTCCCTCCCTTCCTCCCTTCCTCCCTCCCTCCCTCCCTCCCTCCCTCCCTCCCTCCCTCCCTCCCTCCCTCCCTCCTTCCCTTCCTCCTTTCCTCCCTTCCTCCCTTCCTTCCTTTCTTTTTTCATCTTTTCTTTCTGTATATGTGATTAGGAAAGGAATGGACCAGCTTTCTTAAATAAAGATCAATGTTTAACCCACTTTTATTCTACTTTCTAGATGTACGTGATAAAATTGTTCATAAAATTGCATATAGATAATATGCATTTAGTTTTGCTTGTTTGTTTGTTTGTTTTTTCTTTTATAATCTTCATTGCAGACTGTTAAAGTTTTCCCTGGATATTGGTTGCCTTGTACACCATGAATTTTACTGTATGAACAGTTAGTTTTAAGACAGCATTAGTGGTGTTTCCTGTATTTGATGCCTGAATGTTAGTTAGAAGATGTTTAAGAAAATCTGCTTCTTCCCATTCTTAGTAATAAAATAATTTATTTTTTCTGTCATCATCTCAATTTACTTTTGGCAGTGTTTTTCCCCTGGCACCTCAAGCCATTCAAATGTGCTTTGGGTAGGGGCAGACTGATGCTCATTTGATATTTTGCAAGCACCTTGAGACTAATTTATTTCTTGCTTCACCTGTTCAGTTCTAATTAACTGTTAGTGTAGACATCAAAATGTCCTGATGGTGAGACCAGTTAGCTCTGAAGTATTTTGTTGACATGCCTTGAAGACTTTGTTGTCTGTGCAGGACTGTTTTAGGCTGTACCTGCCTAGGACAGTATGCACTTGGTAAAATGCTTTCATCTTGGTGCTTTCTGTGCAGAACTAGGATGTCTGATATTTGATAACTTTTTTCACGGGCTGTAGTCTCACAGACAAATCATTTGTCTGAACAAGAAGTGACTTGAGAGTGAGACTACTTTCTCACCTTGAAATGCTTAGTACATGCAACTTCCATTGCTTTTTCTATGAATTCTTACAAAATAATCTGTAATAGCTTGTTTTCTGTAAGTGCTTTCACAGAAGAGTAGAATATGGTTGCTGTAATTGTTTACACCATCTTCTTGTACGGCTTCTTGAGTTTAAACATATGAAGTGTGCATGCAGGGAAGGCCAGTGGTTTTGCAATAACCTTAGTGCTCAACTTTTTTTTTGGAAGTAGTTCAGCTAGCTTCATGCACACCAGTTCCTCTTTGTGTCTAGCAGATGTACATGAGTAAAAATTGCAATTAAAAGTGTCTCAAGTAGCAAAATGCCTACCTGGAATTGAGCTGCTACCTTCAGGGTGATTTTCGGAAGACTTCTTTCTAGTGGAAAGAGCCACTAGAGGTGGCAGATAAGCTGTTGTACAGATTAAGTTTCTGTGTTAGCCAGTCTATCTTTTTAACAATAACATTTAAAAAATATAGCGTGTGTAAACTAGAGGCATGATCAGATGAACTGTGGCCAAATTGCATTTTAGCAAAAGAGCATCTACTGTGTAATACTTGTCAAAGGAGAAGGCTTATCTTATTGACTCTTCATTTCTCATGAGATGATTTTTTTCCTTTATTTATCTCAATGAGGGCAATACTGTTTTAATGGTTTGTACTAGGCAAGATATGTACTATCGGGGTTGACTGAAAGGCCTTGGTGTGGTGTCTAGTTAAACTTACCTGGAAGATTAACACAACTGTGCATAAGCTCAATTTTCAAGGTATTTTAAATGGATCTCCAAAGAAAATCAAATTCACTGAATGATTTATTGTACAAAGAAATAATGGGAAGAAGAGAATTTGAATATTGGTTGTGAGTTAATCCTGTGTTATAAAGATACAAATGTTTAATAAATAGAAGAATGATTAGATGAGGTATGCCCAGCTCTTCCAGTTGCAAACTCCACTATCCAATTGAAATTTGCCAGCTAAATGGTAAAATGCTTAGTTCAATATTTGCTTGTACTGGGATTTTCTTAGACAGATGAGCTGTATAGCTAATTTTAAGCCAGCCATAGAAGCTTGGATATAATCCAGGTACTCCTCTGATTTCTGCCAGAAGAGTCCTGTTTGGAGCTTCTGGGGTATTTTTACCTGGCACTGTATTGTGGCACTTGAACACATGCCAAATGTTGAGTCTGTTTCTGTTACTGCTAATGTACCATGTGCTTTCCATTTCTGTCCCTTCTCTGCATCTGAGAGAAAAAGCTGCAGCTGCTAACAGGAGATGTTAGGAAAAAAAAATCCATCCCAAACCAAGTTATCTTCCTTCTTAGCTTCAGTTAATTTCCTTTTATACCTCAGCTTGAATGAAGAAACAGGAAATATTGCTGGTAATGGAAGTGTCATGGTCTTAAGTGGCCTCTGCATATTTTCTGAGAAATGGCATTGCACATGGGACTTGCATTGTACTTAAAAGCAGCTGAGAAGATCTGTGAGGAGGATTCAGTAGCTAAAACACTAGAAAGGCAATTGCGGATACACTGAAAAATGCTTTTATTTCAAAATTGATGAGTATTTCAAAATGCTTTTACTTCAGAATTGGGCTACTGCCTCTTTTTTGACATTGTAATTTCAACATGCTACTAGCTGATATAATCTCCTCCTATAGTAGAGATTAACACTGAACATGGTTTAGAAACTGGGATTATAAGCTTTCATTTGGAATGCACATTTGCTTTAGTTCTGCAGGGCCAGCCTTGTGAAATGACATGGGGATAGAAGGAAAAGAAAACAGATCTTAAAATGAGAATTCTTTCTTTCTTTGTCACTTTCTCATCCTCTCTCACTGTCTCTTGAGTTAAAATATATATATATACACACACACACACACACATACATATACATTATATATATATATGTAGAGTGAGAAAGGAGTAATTGTGGAATCATGGAATCATTAAGATTGGAAAATACCTCTGAGATCATCTAGTCCAACCAGCAGCCCATCAATACTATGCCCAATAACCATGTTCCTCAGTGCTCTGTGTACACAAACACACGTTTCTTGAACACTTCCAGGGTCAGTGACTCCTCCACTTCCCTGTCAATCTATTAATAACTGACTACAGACAAAACTGTACTACTTTATGTTATCAACATTTTCCTAGACTTATCTTCACACTTAAAGCAACTTTGAAGGTAGACTTCTACTGCTAGCCTATCCATTAGTATCAGATCTGTAACATTTATTGCATGTTGTAGAATGAAAATATGTTTGCATTTGCTGCATGAACACATATAGACTTATTGTTGAGCTTCTGAGTACCGGTTTCTACCCTTACTGCTTGCAGATCTGAGAATGACTTGTGGAAACCCAGTTGCAGATCTGAATGCACCTTTTGTGACTATTGTTCAGACCTGCCTTGTGTAACCGTGGGCTGTGCATTACTGCTAGTCCTGAAAGGTAAGACAGGGGAGATGCACAGACCCATTCAGCTCCTTACCTTCAATCTGGCTGCAGGTTCAGCAAGCATGTTCTGAAAAAATACCCTAACAAGTCAGTTTGGTAAAGGGTGGCTTTTTTTTGTGCAAAGTTGAAATCTGCAGTGGAGAATGGACTCACCTTGTAATTATGGTTTAATGAAATGGTTAGGCTTGTCTTAGTGCAGTTTCTGTCTTCATATCTTGTATCCCTCAGAAGTGACATCAGAGGATGTCATTGCAATCCTACAGTTTTGCAGAGTCGGGTGATTAGGGTAAACAAAAGTTCTGGTTTGTTGAAAGGGATCTCTACAGAGGAGCTATGTAAGGATATTTTTGGACTAATGTAACATATGAGTAAAAGGGAAATGTCATTGCCATTGCATAATTAAGTCTAGTTTCTCCACTTGTTACCAAGCTGTCTGTAATTCTTCCAAGCAGTTTGTTGAGGACAATATCCCACATAGGGAATTCCACAGAGACAATTTACTGGGTCTCTTCAGTTTTGGTAAAGAGAAAAAAAAAGTAAACAGCCCCCTTTTTATTTTATAAAAACAGGAATTGTTACTCGAACCAGTGATACTTATTTTAATAAGCTGAATGCTTCTGAGGGCCAAGTAGAAAAAGCACAAAATTGAATGCAACAAAGGGGTATAAACTGAAACAAAAGTAGTGGTATTTCCCTGTGTTTGAACCATGTTCTCAGCTGTTTGATAATTCAAACAGATAATTCAAACTCTATATTTTACCACAAGGATCTCAGATTCTACAATCCCTCTGTGTAATACAGTCATGTTTGTTCATACTGATATCATAGCAGTTTTAGTGGAGCTGGTGAGATCTTTCTGTTATATTTTTGTGCTGTCCTGTAACTCTTGTTCTAGGGAATGTAAATGAAATATTTAACCTCTAGTCATATACATTAAAAAGGTGAATTCATAGGGGGAGACAGAATGGGGAAGTAAAACAAACATTAGTCCACGGAACTGTAGAATCACAGAATAGTTTGAGTTGGAAGGGACCTTAAAGATCATCCAGTTCCAACGCCCTGCTGAGGGCAGGGTTGCCACATCCTGCCTGACTTTGAGTGCCTCTGGAGATCAGACATCCACAACTTCTCTGAGCAGCCTCTGCCAGTGCCTCACTGCCCCCTGAGTAAATACTTTCCTCCTTACATCTAACCTAAATTTCTCCTCTTCTAGTTACAAATCATTCTCCCTTATCCTGTTACTACCAGACCGTGTCTGTCTCATCATGCTTGTCCTAGAAAGTCTAGAGTACTGCATATTCTGTTTTTCAGCTACCTTATTAGTGGTGATATTTAATAATATTTGCTGGAGATGCTGCGCATGAAGTTGTTTTAATATGTTTGATATCATTCATCTTGTGCTCAGAATTAGCCTGTATTTTGGATGTATCTCATGCTAATTAGCACCAGTGTCTTCAAATTTAAGCTGCTGTTTTATTTTATGTTCTTTTTTGGAATCACCATTGATAGATGTTATGGTTTTGCAATTTGGTTGGTGTTGGTATTCCACATCAGAACACCATGCTAATAATGGGAGTAAAGGGGACAATTTTTTTTTTCTGTGAACTGCCTTAATAGGCATGTGGGGTGGGGCACCGGAAGGGAAGTGAGGAAGGGGACGGGGTTGCTGGCCGGCTCCCTGCGAGGAGACAACGTGGTCAGAGCTTCCTGCCTTCCACAGCTCCATCGGTGAGATTGGGGACTTGGTATTCTCTTTGTTGAAACTCTCTTGTTGTTTGTTTAGCATTATTAGGTTATTAAACTGCCATTCGTTCTCAGATCACCTTTTTTCTCCCTTATTTTTTGTTAGACCTAATCGCAATCTCCCTTCCCTTCTCCTCTCCCGAAACGCACGTGGCCGGGCCGGGCCGCGCCGCACTGCCGCTAGAGAAAAGGGGGGGGGCTTTTGTTCCTGCTGACCCGGGTTTGTGCCCACTGTCCCGGAGTGAGCTCTAGAGAGTACTCCGTGACAATAGAAACACAGTTCTATCTGTCTTTATAGATAGATACTTTTTTATTTTCATGGCTAGACCTCATGCAGTCTTTCTAACTGTTTTTAACTTTTATAGGTAAAGAAGTGTGCTACAGTTGGTTGCCTTTCACAGTTGTTAAATGAATACCTCAGGGAAACTGGTGTAACTGTGGTTCTTGGAGGATTTACTTATGCTTTAGGGTTTGTATACATGCAGGCTTCATCATGTAAGGAATAAGTATTTCCTACATCCATACGTATGAAAAGCTATATTGCATATAGTAATTTGTGACAGCTCCTGAGAATGTAAGTAGGAGGGTTGGGAGAGAAGATAAGCCTCTTCATCCTAATTAAATTTTGAGTTTCTGTTTTGATGTATTTTTAATCATGTTATTGGTTGATGTAGATTAGTGGTTTTGATGCAGTATATTTCTTCAAAGATATTTCACAGGTTAAATCAGAAGTCAAACAGCTGTTTGCAGTGAATTGCTGCTGGCACACGGGAATCGTTTCAAAGGTGTTTAGCTTCCTGTTTAGAATGAAATGTATTGATTAATTTTGGAAAAGTAAGTACCTAAACAGACAGTTCTTTACTGTGAAAGAGAGTTCTGCCTTAAAAATGAGACTTGGGATTTAGTAGTTTGTCTAAGAGTTACTGAAAGCCAAATACAGTAGTTTAAGTTGTTTACAAATGAGCTACAAACCTGTTGTTGTACAATGTGGAGCAGTTATAAACGATAAAACTGTTGAAAGAATCCAGTATGAACTTGGAAATTAAATGGGGGACAGTATCTGTGAGTGCTTGCAGCCTGGAAGGCCATCTCCTGGGCTGAATCAGAAGTGGGATTGCCAGCAGGTAAAGGGAGGTGATTGTCTCCCTCTGCTGTGCCCTTGTAAGACCCCACCTGCAGTACTGCATCCAGGCCTACGGCTTTCAGCACAAGGAAGATGTGGAGCTGTTGGAGTGGTTCCAGGGGAGGGCCACTAAGATGATCAGAAGGCTGAAGCACCTCTTCTGTGAAGAGAAGTTGAGGGTACTGAGATTGTTCATCCTGGAGAAGAGACAGCTCTAGGCAGACCTTATTGCAGCCTTCCAGTACTTGAAGGGAGCTCAAAAGTGAGGTGTCTCACTTTTTACATGCTAAAAGAGATCGGTATTAATCCCATGTATTTATAAAAAAAAATCTGCAAAACTTAAATTAAAAAACCCAGCTGTAGTACAGGGCTGCAGGGGTTAACTTCTAGTGATTACACATGAAAATTGGTATGCAAGTGGGAAGTTGAGTAAGTGGTGGGAGGCTTTTATCCCTACTCCCCAGAAGAGTTTGGCAGAGCTTGTATGAAAGCAACAGGACACATTCCTCTATTGTCCTGTTAAAGAACAGTGGTCTTCTGTGCTATTCCTCTTAAATGCAACCTTTGTGGTATTCTTAACAGGGAGTAAATTCCTTGTTCATGCATGTTTCTGAAATAATATGATAAGCATATGAATAAAGCTGTAGGTTGGTGTTGTGTCACATACATACCCTACTAGCCAGACTTGTTGGGAAACAAGCAGGAATTGCAGCTTAGGACACAAACTGGCTTTTCTGCAAAACATTATTCTTCTGGGGTCCATTGTAAATGTGCAGAACAGGCTTGGTGCTGCGAGCTGATAAAGACCAAAATTGCTATAGAGAAGGATGAAGTTGAGGATATGAGCAGTAAATACGAACTTACAGTGCTGAGCAGTGGGGTCTGTCTGCATTGGCAGCCTGCTGGATGTATTTGTTTAACTCACTGGTTTGTAGTGCGTACAGAAGAGAAGGGATGCCATTATGCATAAAGACTAATCTCATCCAGTTCACTTAACTTCAGGAAAACATATCGTGGTTGTGGTTTTCAAAGATTTTGAAGAATTCCAGTTTCTCTGGTTTCTCTGGTTTTGAATGCCAGGTGTGAGATGCGAGAATGAGATGTCAGCAGGTACTGGACTTCTCTCTACCAAGAGCAAGTAAAGATTCATCTCACTGCAGCATGTTCCCATCTCAATCTCAGTTTCTAAGACCAGCCTCAAAGTGCCTTGTTTTCCTGGGTGGTAGTTTCCATCAAAGATACTGTGAGAATGATGAATCCATTAATGCTTTAGAAATGTTGAGTGACAATGACATGGCCTTGTTTTATGCTCTGAAGTGAAGGACTGCAAAACTTTTTGCATCTATTTTGCAATATTGTGATAAATGGCTGATTTGTTAATGTAATGGAGGCCTTGGTTAATCGGGCTTTTGCAGCTCTTAACCGTACAGATACTTCAAAGGGATTTTGTCATACCAATTGCTTTTACGGAGGAAGTTCACGGTCCTTGATCTGCTGAATCTGAAAGCACAAGCCATTCTCTTAATCTCTGAGGAAACAACTGTAATGTTTAATGGATGAATTTTCAATCATTCAGTACTATCCGTTCAATGTATATGTCCAGGTATTAGGTGAACATTTTAAAAAAGGCAAACCTGTTTTTATGCTTATTTTGTTTCTGGTTATGCTTTCTACTAGAGACATGTTCCATTTCAGCATCTTCATCTCCTTACATGTACAACTGTGAGCTTTGTGATAGACCAGTGGGAATCTAGTGCATGTTTTGTAAGTAACAGGATTTCAAAAACCTCCTTATTTTTTGTTGTAGCAAATATTAAACAATCTCTCTGGACAGAAAAGCCTACTATAGTGAGTCTGCAAATAAAGAGAGGGAAGGAATGTGGGAAGGGAGGTATACTTCAGTCCTGCAAACTTTTCAGTTTCTCTGATGAACCAGAAGGATATTGTCTTTTTTCCCCCTCTTGTTTATCATAGTTCCTTAAAGGACGAGGCACTGAAGACTTTTTTCCTTTCACTTGCTCTTGCCTCAGGCTTTCACACTAGTCCCATGGTGACTGCAGCCTTTTGAAAACTGGCCCAGAGAGCACTGATCTATGAGGGTGTTTTCATCATATCCTGTACTACGATATTATCATTGATACACTGCTTATCACAAGTCTAAAAATCCTGAGGTAGAGACAGGCAGGTTGGAAGGTAATTACTTGTGTACACAGGAGACAGCTCTTTTATGGCTGGGTCAGACAAGCAAGTGAATGTGATAATGTGTAAAATTTGCTTAGAAGCTCATAGAGCTGCACAAGTCTAACTTTCTGGAAGTCTGTAACCTTCCTTCTAAGACAGTAGAAGAAACTTACTTCAGCTAGGTAATGGAAATGTAGGCTTCATCTGATGTCTTCTGGACTATTCAGGTGTTTTAATGGTTGAATATTTTAAAAGTCTGTATGTCTATGGAGCTAACTCTTGTACATATTTTCAGAAGACAATATTTTTCTTTACAAAAAGATTGAAAATAGGTTGATGAAGCCAGCTAAAAGATAGACTTCTTATAGCCCTTGCACCTTAACTAGAACAAAATGAGAGTGGCAAGAAACTTTGTACTGGATACAGCTGTTGTGCTATGAATAAATGAGAACTAACCAGTGTATCTGTGCTCTTTTGTACACGTAGCAGTGATGCAGAGTAATAAATATGTTTTGCTTTCATATAAAGTTACCTTTGTTATCTCTTACGGTAGAAGCCTGCATTTTTGTAACATGAAGCCCCAGGTGTCAATGATTTGGGCTATTTCAGCCCAGAGCTGAATGGTTGTAGAGTGTATAGTAGGTGACTGCTTGAAGTCCTCAGCAGAAGATGTTATTTATTTTATCAGTTTATTTTGTACTCTAGAAGCAGATGTTCATTCTTGTTAGTGGCCTGAATTCAGACTGCCTCAGCTCTCAATATAGTGCTTTTATACTGCTTTCCTACCCCACCATGGTGTAGTACTGTAGTAAGCCAAGTTTCATCCCATGCCTGGATGGGGCCTCACTGGGATGAGAGGCTGAAACATAGAAGCTTGAAGTAGGCCTCCTTTAGGTTGCTCTTTACCACTCCTTTGTTTGTTAAAGGAAGTGGTATGGAATAGGAGTGGAAATGTTTATTTTTTTTATTTTCTGCCCCTCTGATTTCTCTATCTTGCAGCTTTTGTAGGTCTGAACCCTTTTTATTGAGCTTGGTGCATGCTCTAACCAAGAGGAAGCATCAGGACTTAAGCTTCACCACATGAGACAGAAAAGTAGCCAGGCTTGTAAACTAAGAGATTTGCTTAGGTAAATTTTAAACCAAAATACGGAGAACAGCATGGAGCATGAAGAGTGACTGCATATGTTGCAGACATTTTTCAGTGCTAATAATCAGCTTTTTAGATCCAGTCTTTTTTTTGTCTTTCCCTGAAATAATTACAAAATTACTTCAAACGCAGTTGGACTGAACACTTTGAGTAATCATTCTTAATATTCTGTGTGCTTCTGAAATGCTTTATAGAACAGGTCTTCTTTGAAACTGATGATCATTGAGAAGCCTCATTTTCCTGTCCCAGGCAGATTCTTCTACTTTGTAGAGTGCTTCTGATGCCAGCAGCATCTCTTGTTGGCTTCAACCATCTCCCCAAGACAACTTCAGAAATTTAGGACCTAGTAGTATGCACTCAACTGAATGTTAGGCTTAATTTTACCCTTCACTGGATGTGCATGGAAAAGGAGAGATAGAAGTTTAATCACAGAATTACAGAATCTAGGAGGTGGAAGGAACCTCTGAAGATTATAGAGTCCAAACTCCTGCTAAAGCAGATTTCCTAAAGTAGGGACAGGTAGGTGTCCAGATAGGTCATGAATTATCTCCAGAAAATGAGACTTTACTGTGTCACTGGGAAACATGTTCCAGTGCTCAGTGCACTGATAGTAAAGACGTTCCATCCTTCTTAATCAGGACAGAATTGATCTTTTTGCTTTTTATTGCTTCTTTTTCTTAGAAAGAAATTTGCTCTTTTAAAAGTTAAGAGCAGTGCACTGAAAACAACTGTGACAACTGAGTCACAGGGAACAATCACAGTGAACTTCCTTTCTAGTGTGCCTGATAACACATTCACTGATCAGTAACTAATAATAGTGCATGAAAATGGGAAAGGGGTGGTGCTGGCAGCAGTGCTGTCCATTGCAAATTTTACCTAAAAGAGTAACAGGAAAAACTTGGAGAAGAAAATCTTAAGTGTTCAAGCTCAGTGAACTTGAGAAGAATGTGCTGGATGTTAGCAGTAGGCTCACTCTTGGCTCTGCATAGTGGTCACTTCTGCTATAAAAAGAGATCTTTTTAAGTAGATCATGTTCCAATGAAAACGCTACTATCCGCTCTATGCTGGTGCGTTTTTTTGTTCTGTTTCGATTTTCCTGTCACCTTTTTCAGGTCAAGAAGCTTTTTTGTTTGTTTGCTTTGTTTAAGACATTATTTATGGGTACCTCATTCAAAGAAATAAAGATCTGCTTTTGAGGTCAGAGCGAGGTTTGTAGGTGCCATGAACTGTGGAGCATTTGCTGTTCCACATTAGCTATTTGTGCAGTGACGCCTGGAAGAGAACTGATGAAGAAACAGTGGTAGGTGGATCACTGAAATGCATGAAGCCACGGGACAATTCCTACTACTTTGCCATTAGAGATAATGCATGGAGGGCATGGCTGCAGTACTGGTGACAATGCTGCTTTGAATTGGGATAACTTTCCAGTTTCTCAGTTACTGCATAAATCACACATGCAAAAGCCATTTGCTTCATCTTATACATAATGAAGATGGCTCTAAGTGCTCCATTTTCTGGTTACACTGTTTTATCTAAATGACTTATTTTTCAGCTGTAGGCAATAATATTTAAATAAACCCTCAGTGACATACTGATTACATTTATTAAAGTGCTAACTGCAAAGAACTTGGCCAGGTTGTTTTAGAATGTGCACTCACTCATTCAAAGCTTCTTTGGAAGTATTAAGTCTGCCAAAACATAAAGGTGAAAGGCTGTCATTTCTTGGAGAGAATGATTAAAGATTTACAAGGATATACAAAAGAGAGTCAGTCATATTATTTGGTTTCTAAGGGACTTTCGATGAAAATTTAAAGCTTTGTTACTTCTAAAATATTAAAAAATTATGCAACTCACTAGTCATCTTACTTTTGAACTAATGAGCATTAAAGCAGAACTAATTAATTACCTTTTCATCTCCAGAAAGCTTTAAACTTAATCATAACTAAATAAATTAATACACAGATGTCTTTGGTTTACATGAGTTGAGAATGATGAACTGCGGCCACAACTTTCTGTTTTGTTGCATAATTAATTTATACTGAGAAGTCCGTTTGCCTTGAAGGTGCCATTCCTCATGTTTCTCATGTTTTGCTGGTGAAAGTTCATACCTTCCATTGAACAGTGCTCAGTTTCCCATGAATGCACGAGCTGATAACTGGGGACAAACCTATTTTTTTCTCTTTGCTTTGGGCATATAGTGAACTTTTCAAAGGCTCCTGAAGAAAGGAGGCTGAAGTGATCTGGCCATTCTATATCAGAGATTTTATCCTTGGTAGTTCCTATGTGTACCTCAGTATCCTATGAATGCTGCATCTCCATGCTCCTGCAGTGTAACACTCCATGTAGTTGCTGGTAATATGCTCTGTGTATTTGTACTCCTTCCACTGAATACCTCTGGGCTGTTGCTAAGTCTTATGAATGCTGCCAGTGTTTTTGCCTTTACCTGCCCTACACTAAGGAAATGCAAGTCATCTACGTAAGGAACACCTTGGGACTACTTATTTCCCTCCGTGGCAACCTGCGGCTGGTTCTCCTTATGCATTTTCCTGAGAATATATGATCTGCACTGGCACAGGCTCTCCAGGTTAGTGGTTGCAGCCCAAAGCTGCTGGAGTTGAAAAAGTGTTTGCACAGGGCTTTTAGACACAGGGTTTGAATTTTGGGTGTTCCTCTGTGGAGTTGGGAGTTGTTCCTGATGATCCTTTTGGGCTCCTTTCAACTCGGTTATTTTGTAATTTTGAGTATGCACATGATATTAACGTGGTACATGCATGTATTTCAGATCTTCCTGCATTTTGCGGGTAGTGCACTGAAAACACAAAAAGTTAAAGTTGAGAGAAAAAGCCAAACCTGTTCATGCAAAGGCAAATAGAAGAATTGGTGACTCTTGATCACATTATTAATACCTCAGATTTTATTACGAGCAAAACAAGGGAAAGTCTTTATTCTACTTTGGGTTTTGTGTACAAGATGTAGCTCCATAAATTAGCATGAAGCGGTCCTTTTGTGATGTGCAAATAACAGCTTTTGTGGTAGTCTGAGACACTGACCTGAAACTGCAAAATGCTCTGGGGTGTGTGTTCTTTTTTTGTTTTTGTTTTTTTGTTTGTTTGCTTTTTCTTTACTTATTTTTTTGCCCTTGTGGCTGTGAACTTGTTCCACCTCCATAAAATGTGAAATTATGGATGTACTTGACCTTCCGCAGAATTAAGCTCTCAATTTTAAAAAATAAAACCAGTCAGGTTTTCAGAGTTGGGTCCACGATACATAATAAGTAACATAAAAATACTGTCTTTGCAGGAGCAAAAAATCAGCGTTTTAACTAATTTAAAAAATGAGATTCAAAAACTAAATTATTTATTGGAGTAGTTTATTAAGCTGTCTCAAACTTCTTCTTATACATGTGTTTTTGAAAGTAAGAAAAAATTTCTCATGGTAGACTGAAAGTCTGAGTTGTCAGCCCAGAAATTAATTTAAACATATTAAAATTAAGCAACAAAACCATAAAACTTGTGGGATGTTTGATCTTGTTTTTTTGAAACTAGTCCATCAATGGCAGTGATTGCAATTATTAGTGAGTTATTGAGGTGTTCCTCAGAGGTTCCTGATGAAGTTTTACTCTTCCTGAGCTTCATTCTTTAAAATATTTATTCATAAATGTACATATTGCCAAAAGCAGAAAAAGGACTAAGATGTGATTGTGAAATGAGGGATATCTTTCTCTGACAAGAGAAGGCTTATAAAATTCTAGAAGAGACACATGATCCAATTTTTTGATTACAACTCTGTACAATGAGTTTGAAAATTGGCAGGTCATGTGTTTATGTCACCTGAAAATGGAGTTGCAAATATACAAAAAAATATGATTTTTTTTGACACTCTTGAAACCTATTCTCAAATTCCTTCATCACAGCAAAAAACACAGCTGCATATTTTTTGCTGTTCACAGGACTCTGTTTAGCTATTGCATCTAAATGCATACAGTTATTTGACTTGAGCTGGCATTGCACTTTTCCCTCCCCATTCCCTGGTCTTAGCCCAGACAGTACCAATTGCACATCAGTATTTAAGTGTTGTGAATGACGGATTCCGTGGTGGCATAGGGCAGAGTGACTGCCTTGCAAGCTGCATGGACTGCAGGCTGTGAATTGGATATGTCTTCCTTAGGCTTAGGACCCATGTAGCAAAGAGCTTGTGTACTTACATAGTTATGTTTCTAGGACATATGCTCTGACTTCCTGTGCTTCTGCTCTCGACCATTTAATTCTTTTTTTTTTTTTTTTTTTTTTAATCTGAATAAAACAAATATCAACTTTGATAATTTCCATCAGTGTACTGAGCAACCTTGCATTGTTCTTGTCAGCAGATACATTTCCCAGCCTGTCCTTCACTCTGCTTCTTTCTGAAAGAGGTTGTATAATACTTGTGTTCTATGCATGGCGAGGAGACCATCACCATGTCCTTTATTACTCTGAATACCTGATAAGAGTTTACCCTCTTATTCTTTGATTGATTGTACAGACTAGTCTCGAGTGATGTTGTTGTCTCAGTAGAAATGCTGATGTTAGTGCACAAGAAGATGTAATGGATTGGTGATTAGATTATTGAGCAGCGTAATGTCACTAAGTGCCCAGATATTATTGCTGGCTTTTGGGGTATTCAGTGCTAAAAGAACATAATAGGAAGGATGTGGATGTTCAGTTTTCCTCACTGTACCAAAACATGTGGCAGTGTAATAAATATGACATTTTGTTTGCTTGTGAAAAAAGAAATTGACAGGAAAGAAAGCAGCTAAGCAGAGAACTGTCAAAATGTGATTCATTAAATGTATGCAATTTGTTTCTCAAATTACTGAGCACTAAAATGTATGAAATGGAGAAGTTTATCTAATATTTATCATAGATTATAGGAATAAGCACTATTTGTACACTTGGTGCACTATTTGGACAGGAGACATTTTTCTTTTGTGTGCTGCAGTTGAAAGCATTGTTGATATTCTTAGCAAAAAGTTTTATTGACTTTGTATTTCATTATTTGAGCCCGTTAAGATGTCTCAATAAAATGTGGCATACTTATTCCCAATTGAGGTATAATGCTGAAATAAATTTATTCTTAAAAAAAAAGAAATTAAAATCTCAGATAAAAACAACCTTTAAATGTTTGTTTTTTCACTGTTTAGACAGGAGAATATAGCATTAGGAAAGAAAGAAGTTTGACATGGATTAATATCTCTATTTTCAGAAGAAAAACCTGAATTAATTCTGATTTATGTAGTCCTGACAGGATGCTGTTTAAGGCTGATTGTCTATGGATACTGTTTGGATTGGATTAGTTCTTTTACTGCAAGTCATGTGACATATTTACTGTTCTTTTCCAGTATTACTGATAGCAGATAAACAGAAATCACCGTTAACACAGCAAAACTGACTTATAAGAACAGTAAACTGTATTTATACAATGCAGTTTGCATCCCTATTAACTTTCTGATATTTTGAGGTGAGCTGAGTAAACTTCCCTTGTCTTGGGGCCGGTGTTTTGCTTGTTGCTTTTTAAAAATTCAAGCAGAGATTGTCTAATTTTGTATCAGCTGAAACCTTCAGGTGTGGATTGAGCATCACTGCAATTTTAATGCATTGATGAGAACTGCTAGCACCAATGTGCTAGCATTGTCCCTAACTCTAGATGATGTGCAACAGGAGACAGATGTTGCTATGGAGGAAAGCGGGATGGTTGCTACTTGACTTGCTGTGTTTTGCTCTTGTTGTAATTGTTGTTCTGGAGCATCAGTGATTTTACTATTGATGATCAGAGAAAAACTGGAAAAATGACCATTAAGCTAATCCACCTTTTTGATGTGCAGTGTGTAGTTGTCCAGTGTTTTCACAAGTAGCAGCTCTGTGCTGGGTCTTTCTGTTAACTTTGAAGCTCACCAGCAGAGTCCATAGGTTGGAGTGGTAGATGAAGATGGGTGAAGAAAAGAGGGGAATGTTGTAAATTTAATCAGGAGAAGTGGGGGAAAAAAAAGAAAAAAAAAAAAAAGAAAAAAAAAAGAGGCCATGTGGTACGCAGTGGGTGGAATTTCCACGTTTTTCTGCAGTCAAAGTCTGTTCTCTGTTTGTTCCCTTTGCACAGTTATTTTTTAGGCAACTTGAATATGAGATTCAGCTAAAGTGCTGGGTGCATGGCTCTTTGGCTTCTCCTGTTAGCAGAGAGGAGTCAAATGCTTCTGTCCTTGATGTAGGGTAACATTATAAGGGTGCTGTAGCAAAGTGAGAAAGGCACCACAAATGTCACAGAGCCAGGCTGACATCCATGCCTCTGTCTTTTTGGAGTTGGGGTACATGCCATAATTCCTCCCAGGCTGCCTGCCTGCCTTCTGTTTCAGTAATCTGTCAGTGACTCCTTGGAAATGGGAGCTTGAGTGCAACAGCGTATGTTTCTGCTTAAGGTCCTCAACATATCTGCAGTTTGCAGAAGTGATTGGAGGGGTTGGGGGAGGTTACTGAAATGCCCTGGGACAAAACCTGTACTTGATCAAGGGGCATTAGTGCTGTTCTCATATCAAATAATGGCTTTGCACCACAATTAAAAGAAACTGCAAGTTGGTAATTCTTACCTGAAATGATGTTTAGAACAAGCTAACTCCTTCAGCATAAATTAAACAGCTGAACTAATTACCATGTGAGATGCTCCCCAAATGCTTTGTTTTTCTGTTCATACTTTTTGGAGAAATGATAACTAAACTTTACAGCAGTCTGAAGTGTCAGGAGATGTTAGAATGGTGGTATTTTGCATAATTGTATAGGATGATGCTGAAAAAACAAGATAGATGCAGTTTTAGGTTTTAGGTTAGGGAAAAGCCTCATGCAACATGATGCTTCAGGATGGCTGCTCATAGCCATTTTAGGGACTTAGTAAAATAAAAATGAGATTATATTTAAAAGATTCTCAGCAAAAGTTATGCTTAAAACTTTGGAAAGGGTTCTTCTTCATGAGAATGTGTACATTATTAAATATGACACCATATATATATTTAAAAATAACTGGTTTTGAATGCTGTTAAATAGATCATGGTCCACCACTAAATCCATTTGATGAAAGGAGACTGTTTTAGGTAGCTCTGATTCTTTCAGTATTTTTATTCTAGTGAAAAATATTTGCAAGCAATTATGGTAATCCTTGGTGTCATGCAGACAGCTTAATGAAGCACAATTTTTGCAAGTTTGTTTTTTCAAAGCTTATAATGCAGTAGAATAAACAAGTGTCAGACTTTCAATCTCTTTTCTTAAAGTTGTAAATTACTATTGACTGCCACAGCTGAAGACAAGCTGAAGAAAAATAAGATTATTGAGCTTGGCAAAAAATAAAGCTGGCTAGAATGGGGCATAAAATTGATAAAACTGTATTTCACAATTTTTACAGACAGGCAAATGACCTAATGGCCTTCTTTAGTATTAGAATACTTTAATCCTTTGCCTTGGTGTCCGTCATAAAGTGTGCATGTGTACTCATGCTCACATGGACACAATGCTTGGAAGTGTGGTGTGTGCATGTGTGAGAGGTGTCAACTATGAATTACAAGCCAGACAAGGAATTGCATTTCGTCAATTGAATACCTGATGATGATCAGCATTTTTTATCTGTGAGCCATTGCTATTATAGGATCTTAAAATTAATATGTCAATGCTATCATCTGTTGTATTTCCAGATAGCTATGAATGTGTAGTGCAGCAATGCAGTGGGGTCCCTGTATAAACAGGTGGAAACAGATAGCAACAGTTAATTCCACATCATGAAGCTCTGCCCTTCATTTTGTTTCTCATGGCTGTAC
The DNA here is from genome assembly GCF_054131305.1 of Coturnix japonica. NCBI lineage: Eukaryota > Metazoa > Chordata > Aves > Galliformes > Phasianidae > Coturnix > Coturnix japonica. The sequence goes on from NC_140702.1 coordinate 36,173,499, forward strand.
GCTACAAACTACTTACACCTGCTTTCATCCAATGCCTGTAACTCACTGCACATTGGAGTAGATGATTGTGACTTGACACATTAAATTCATTCACTTTGGTTTTTCGTTTTGTCTTTATGCTGGGAGTCCTGTTGGACCCTTCCCACATGATGGATGAAGTTTGGCCGTGTGCTGCTTCATACCAAGGAGGATGATGTGCAGGACTGGAAGGGGCTGGGGAAGACCAGTTGCTAGGCAGGGTTGTCATGAGAAGCATGTGAACAGCACTCCCAGACATAAGGTTTGAATTCTGGAGGGCCCATGAGGAGCTGGGAGTTGGAATCTGTGATTCTTATGAATCCCTTCAAACTCCGGATACTCTGTGAGGGGGTTGTCACTCCTGTTCTCGAGATTGAACTCCTTGTGAGGAAGGAGAGCTTCTGCCTTGACCAGGAGAATATATGATGTGGACAGTCAGCATGGTCTCGTGTGTCTTGAATACTGCTAGTACTTTCTGAGCTGATTGAGGAATCTAGCCCTTTCTCTAAGACTGAATATGAGGCAATGGTTTGTGGTACTGCTAAAAGTGCCAGTGGTGGCCCCTGCTCATGGACCTGCCTCCCAGCCTGCATCAGGTGCATGTCTGAGCATTGCTTCTGCATCCCAGAGGAGGTGTGCAAGAAGCCCAAAGGCCTGCTTGCTCTATTGCCCTTGCCTGTGCTGAACTGTTTCTTATTTTATTTCATGAAAGTCATTTTTGTTTGTCAGGCAGACAAGAAATCCAAAGTTGTGCTGTAAAACAGAAACACATTCTTTGGTATCATCTGTGTATCATCATTTGTGTATCTTCTTCAATTATCAAAGAGAAAATCATTATAAAACAGTTGCATACTGAGGTTTTGCAGTGAGTTTTGGCTCAGCAGCTATCTGTCAGAGCTTTGTTATAACCTGCATGTCAGCACTGTGCTGGCTCTGGCTCTTAGGGATATTTTTGACATAAGACCATATATGCCATAGGTGATCTGGGTGAAGAGAAGTAATATTCTAAACTTCAGGTTTCTTAGTTTTCTTCCTGACATTTGTTCTAACTTTGCTTTTACTCAATATGACAGGAATGTAAAGAGAAACATTCCTGGTGACCCATGAACTGCCCTACAATATATTTATGGATATTACTATTCATTAGAATTCTTGACTGGGCATCCCCATGACCAGACATGTTTTCCAAAAGTTTGTACTGACGGTTAAATATGATAAAACAGGTACTTTTTAAAAAAATTATTTTTTTGAAAGTTTGATGTCCTGTTGTCCTGTTTAGGAACTCTAACTTACTTGAAAAGACTTGTTTGAGAGAGGTATGCACTACTCTGTTGTCTTCAGTATGTAATTTTCTGTGGTTGTCTTACTAACACATGAATTGAATGATTAAAGGTGTTCCTGTTTAGTACCTTCCTATGGTGTTATTTTAATGAGTTATAAAGGAGCAAAGATGGTAAGGGAAACTGGTCAGTGTTCATAAAGATCTTCTGCATCATGTACAGTGACTGAATGTCTTTACAATGCTTTTGTAATACATCAGCCAGTGTGGAACAATTTGCCTTCAATCGAGCTTGCACTGCACTGTGCACAGCCTGTGCCCTGGTTTCAGCCCAGAGAGTGCCGACTGCACACTGATGTTTGATTCTTGTGAGTGATTAGTGTGTGCTGGTGCCAGACCGGGCCTCTCAGTGGAGTAGATCTGTCACCAGGATAGCATGGAGTAGGGATGGCTGCAGGCGAGCTGTAGGCTGTGGGTTGGGCAGGTCTGAGTTAATGAAACAAGCTTGTAGAGTCCTCTGTTTGGATTTTTGACACCTATAATTTAAATTGTTTTTTGTCTCTTGTATTTAATAGAAATTTAGAAGTAACTTATGCTTTAGATTTGTTTTATGTCCAGTTTTCTTAGAAGAATGAGAAAATACTTAGCACAGTTGTAATTTCTTGAGGTGACACTGAGAAATGAGAGAAGAATTTGTTCTCACTGTGCTATTAAATAGAGGTCTTATTTTCAGTTGTGCTAATGTTGCAGTTCATGTATCATTCAAGGGCTGAATGACGTCCATAAAAAGAGAAAGAAAGAGAAAAATCAATCTAATTCCCACCCTACTACAAAAAAAGAATTGCGAGCTGAGAACTTTTTTTTTGTCATGGAGACAGAAGCTGTTATAGCTTAGGGTGTGAATTCCTTCTCTGATGCCAGTAACTAGTTTTTATTAGACACTATTTAGGGGCACAGGCATATACACTTTGTGAAAGGAATGATTGTTTAGGATTGCCTTTCTCCCCAGTTTTCAATCTATCATAAATCTGGTTTTCTGAGGATTGGATGTCTTAATGCAAGTTTCATGTTGTTTGTTTTCCTTCATAACAGGCCTTTAGCATCTCACACTGCTACAAGATCCTGGAGGTAGTGGTGCGGAGTGTTGAAAAGTTCTTTTTTCTGTAATTCTAATAGGAAGGTAGATTAATGCTCATATGTCTATAAAGCAGTAGCTGAATAGTTTGGAAATTTTTTTTTGCATGGTAAAAAATCTGTCAGTTCACTCTGTACCTAAAGAGAATCTTGAGATAAAACAATTTAGCAAGTGGGAAATGACACAACACATTCAAGTTACAAAATTCCAGCAGTAAAAAATACATGGTAAAAGTGAGAGAGCATAGTGCAATATTGTTGTTGTTGATGGATACTAAATCACTAAAAAGTGTTGTTTTTGTTTTTGGTTGTTGTTGTTTTGTTTTGTTTTGTTTTTTTGTCCTCCCACTCTTCCAACCCATAATAGTCTTTCTGGATATCATCTGAAGTTATTAGACAGGTATATCCTCTGAAGCATTACTATATGATTACATGGTATGACCGTCAGACAGCTTGAGTGCGCAGGATGGTGAGTCTTCTCAGCTAGCCAAAGGTTTTTATCTAAGCTCTTATTACATTAGATCAGTGCATGAGATGAGTTAACCCTTTTACTGGTTCTCTGGGAGCTGTTGACTTTGTCACCATAGTTGAGGGTCAGGCAGCATTATCTCTGATTTGCGGTACTTGGACTGAGTCAGCGTGCTGCAGGGCTGTTTTTACCAGAGCACTGACTACACACTGAGTTTGTGACTCTGGAGTAATCCACCTAGCGGTGGATTAGATTCCAGTACTATCTTGTCATACATTCTGTTCTTTTACGCAATCTCTTAGCCTTGCATATCGCTCTAGTAGCCTTTCAAATGGGCATTTATCCAGCCCTTTTCCTGTCTCTCTCTCAGAGGATTATCTTCTGTGATCTTCCTTTTCCTTCTTTTTCCTTCCAAGTGCAGGATGGACACCTAGTGTCATGCTTGCAAGCATTCATTGTGTTCTTCCATGGTGAGAAGAGAGGAGCAGAGTTGTAACCCCGGTTCCAGAAGATGGGTTAAGCTCCTTTTACAATTATGCTGAGGGGTGGCAGCTGCCTGTGGCAACATCAGCTTCACTGTTCTATTCCTCTCTTTATCCAGCTTCCCCTTCTCTGCTGTGGTCCTGTGTTCCTATTTGATGTGGTAATAGCAGTGTAGCGGTTCTTGCATAACCCTCATCATGGTATGGATGCAGTATGGGTGGCTGAGGTCTTCCCCTGGTTTTGCTCAGGGATGTGTTTTGACTGGCTGGCAGTAAATTTTCATTGCTGTTCTTTTCTGAAGTAGTTGTTTTTGTGTATGAAGTGCACAATGCTTTCTAGCAGTTAGAGAAGGCATAAAAAATGAGTTGTCTTTGGAGTAGAATATAGAGGAGTTACTTGGAGCTGCTAAACCCACTGAGAAGATTTAGAATCGTACACATCCAGAGAAGTGGTTCTGTACTTGTGGACATGTGGATTTTTTTGGCCTAAATTCTTATTTGTCTTTTAGATTAATTTGTAGATTGGGGCTGAGACCTCATCCTTGGAATCTCTCATATGCTTTGCAAGATCTGATGTGGTGCCCACTAGCTACATCGTCCACGTTAGTTTTCATCTTGAGGACGGGAGAAAGCAGTGTTAACTTTCCAAAACAATGCTGGATATTGAATAAAAGGATCGGAAGATTTGTTGCCAGAAGCACTCATTGCTTTTAAAAAATCAATAGTGCCTCAGATGGCATCACAAATGCTACTGTAATGGAAGCTGTTACCAGAAGTGAGCAGTTAAAGCTGCAAGCCTTCTGTGAGACCAACACTTCAGGGACTTAAAACCTAAATGGCCAAGTGCTGCCCACGTGCAGAGGGACAGGAAATGATGATGAGTGCTGTAAATGAGCATTGTGTCTGTGGTTTCTTCAGTGTCTGCCTGTCTGGCTGGGTGGTGACTTTTGAGAGCTGCATATGTGAACTATAAATATTTCTTTCTATCATTTATAATTTAGACCTAGGTCAGAGTAATTTATGTGCAGAATAACACTGAGGTTGAGAGCTGATTGTGTGAAAGCACATCTCTGTCCTTTTGTCTGTGTTCACTCCTGCCACTGGGATATTTCTGCATGATGGAATACTATTTCCATTTTCCATATGATTTTGTCTCTGTGATAGTTTCCATTGCATAAGATAGCATGGTAGAATTTTTCTGCAGTTTTGTTGTTGTTGTTGTTGTTGTTGTTTTAAAATTCTTTATTATTTAAACAATATCATCTAACAATATCATCTAATAACCTCTAAATTGCTAGAAGGCAAAAATAAAGTCTTGTGTAGACAGATCTATCCATCCAGTTATTGCAAATAAACAGTGCAAAACCAAAGACAAATAAGTAACTTCTAATAACACTCTTAATTTAAAAACAGAGGTAGCATGCAACAGGAGCTATCTTTGATGAATTTATTTCTAGCCTCACCATGGCAGATGTTTCTGGGTGAATTTTTAGTGCTGTATACATTTAGCTATGCAGTTTCATTTAAGATTAATAAAGCATTCGCAGCTGCACTTGCACACGTAGCCTTGTCATTGCTCTCCACTTTTTTCTTCTCAGCAGACACTTCTTTTTTCTTTGCTTTCTCCTTTATCTTTGAGTTGTGTTTGTACACTTGTTGCTCAAATGAATGGAAAGATATATATTTAATTTAGTTCTATTAATTAATTTGGGGCTAAACTGATAATTAATTAAGGGCTCAGAAATTTGAGCTTCAAGACTGCTATTTTTGTGAAAATTGTGTTCTTCAAAACTCATTTCAACTTATCAAATGACTTTGAGAAGTGGAGGAGTGTCCATTATGAGTGAGTAATTTTCAGATGTTATCTCTGTTGTTAATTTATAGCCTTTCTGCTAAAATAAATCCATTAGGCATTTTGTGGGAGGAAAACTGTTACTGTAGATGTATGTTTTTATGTGTGCACATTCACTTTTTTTCCCCTTTCTAAATAGTTCCTGGGATGTGTATCTTAAGGTATTGCACTGAGGAATAAAAACACTATGGTTTCTCTTAAGTTCCAATTTTATGTTGTCATTAGGGAGAAATAGGAGTTGTATTTCTTTTCACAGAAATCTGGGAAAGACAGAACCTAAAGTTCAAATGCTTTTGCAATTTATTATTTTTTTAACAGTAAAAAGAATCCCATAAAAGTTTCTTTAGAAAACAATTTTTTTTCCTTTATGCAGGCTTGTTTGAACTGTATTTCCTGGCAGCATCAGCACGTATTGAAAAACAGCAGTTAGAAGAAGCCAGCTGAAATCAGCGCTGGGCTAAATATTTCCTCCTCTATTCTTATGCTTAACTTCTCATATGGATGGTGCTCTTTCATAATGTAACTGTAGTAACAGTTGTTTGTTCCTGACTAGAGACATTCTTGTAGCAAAGAATCTTACTCATGAAGCCAGCAGCTAAGTGCTAGTATAGTTCTTCTCCTTGTATGTCTTGATATTATAAGGTGTATTTGAGTCTTTTGTGCATCACTGCGTTGGGTTGTCAGTCTCTTTCCTAGAGAATTTTCCTGTACATCTCTCTGTTCCTCACATTTCCTGAGAGAGACTCTTGTCATTCAGCTTTCCATGGGTGACATTAATAAATGGATGGTGTTGGGGCTTAATTTCCAAAACTTTTCCCATTTTTTCCTTCCCTAAACAAAGACAATTAGAACTTTGCTATGGATAGTGTGTTCTTTGGCTATTTCTTCTTGGTTAGGTGAGTGATGCAGTGCTTTAGAAAGACCTGGACATATGCAGACAAAAGCTTTTTACAAAAGCTAACTCCATTAAGTTAAGTAATGAAATGGGAAAATGTCTGCATGAGAAGATGTATTAACAGATACACACTCAAAAATTCACCCTCACTAACATTTTACTGTTAGAAAATACTGTTACGAATTATGGTTAGGTAATTTAATATACAGGGTGAAATATGTCATTTGCAAGACATAAGCCATAAATGATAGTGTATAGAAGAGTATTCCTGTAATTAAATAAATGCCAACTGCTATATTGCAACGTTCTTTTTGATCCTTTTATTAAAGAATACTTAAAGAATACCCTGTCTTTTCAGTTTGTAGAATTGTAGATTTTGTTTGTAGAATTCAGTTGTACAATTCCCTCACTGTAAGGAAGATTTAAAAAAATCTTTTGTTTGTAAAATGAAACCTGCCAGTTCCAAGTTAAAGCAGAAAAATTCCCTCTTCCCCTCCCCCAGATTTAATTTAAAAACTCACAAAACCACAAAAAATACACCCGAACTTCCTTATAATTGACAAAATTTCCCATGTAAATATGTGTAATAGATGTCCTGTGTATACCAAAGTACTTCAGTGTTGGAGAATGCTGATTGTGAGAAAGCATATAAACCCTTTTAAAGGGTTATAATCTTTTACTTCAGGAATGAATTAGGCATGTTTTTAATCTTTGTGCTTTCATGGCATTATGCCTGTCTAGTTCTTACGAACCATCTGCAGAAGTATTTTCTTATTACTTAAAATAAAGGCTACGGCTACCAGGTTGTCCATCTCATGTGTAGCTGCTGTCATTTGTAGTCTCAGTGGATCTGTAAATCAAAAGAGCTGTAGGAAGGTTGCCCGGGGTGCTGGAGGTTGTCAGCTTGGAGCTGAGCCAGGACTTAAAAATTTAGCTTGAAGATTTGAATTTTGTGTGGCGCTGTGTGGGAGCTGGACTTGATTATTTGTAGTGCCTTTCTACCCTCTGGCAGATTTGCACTCCCTCCCTACTTAGTATTGTCCAGATAATACTTAGTATTATCTCCAGAGGTCCCTTCCAAACCCAGTAATTCTGTGATTCTGTGAAGATGCACTGAAATGTAGACATGCCAAGGTGTCTTCCTTCTCTATGCCCTCGTTGCTTCCTATTCAGCTCCCAGGGGCTGATTTTCTACTAACAGTGTTCTCCTAGCATGTGCCCAGAAGTGCCTGGTGAATTTCATCACTGTGCCAGTGGAAAAAAGTGCCCTCAAAATGAAATGAACAGGGAATTGTTCCCAGGTGTCCTTTTACAGTTGCATTTCTGCAGGCCCCAGTTCCAAGCCTCAGAACAATTGATGGCAGGTCTGAGCCTAGTGGGATTCAAGGACATTTGCAAAATGTCTGGAAGAAGTGCGGTCACACCAGCAGAGCAGGATCTTGCTTTGTCAGAACAGGAGTCAAAAATGAGAGAGGAGGCAGCTGAGGAGCAGTGTTATTGTAAATCTCTGTTGCTTTTTGTCAGCTGTGTTGTTGCACTAGTTCATTTTGCAATGGGTAAAGCTGCTTTTTGAATTACATTCCAGGAACAACAACTTTTTTTGTTTGTTTTCTGACCTGATGTTGTTCTGTTCTATAGAGGTATTACAATTGTTTTTGAATTCAATTTTTAGGTTTTTCTAGGTCCATGGGAATTAAAATATGCCATACACTAAGGAAAGAAATCATTCAAAACCAGACATTTTTCCTGCCTTGCCTCAGAGCCAATTATTTAAACTGAAATATTGGTTTAATTATTGCTTGAATTTCTTCCTCCTTTTATTTTTATTTTTTTTTTAAGGAGGATTTACATTACTCCTGCAAATGCTTTGGTTTATGAACAGCATTACATGGAGAGTCTCCGTTGGATACTGTTCATCCAAGTAAAGACACTTGTGGGAAAGGGATTGAAAACCCTGCACAAATAAATTCTGTGTTTATAATGAGGTGATGTCAGTGGTTCCTGACTGATAGAAGCACAGCTGGCAGGGCTTCAGTGGTTAGATAACAAAACAAAGTGTTGTTTAATCTGTCTGTGACTTGCTTCCTTGTGACAATCATGGAAATAAATAGACCCAGATCTTCATAGTGAAACAAAAGCAAACAAGGGAGAATGGAAGATTTTAAACGTCTGCAAATGGTTTTCCTCTCACTTTCAGAATTCTAAAGCAGTAACAAATGTTTTGTGGCCTCATTTTACATCATCAGAGAAGGATTCAGTTGGCAGAACAATATAAACTAGCAGTTGATTTTTAACTTGCACTAGGAAACTAGGATTAAAAATAACTCAGAAGCATGCCCAAGATCAGGTTATTACTTATGTATTAGATTGAAAGTGCCTAGGGTCCACTGAGACCTTTGTTTGGATTAGTTTCTGCATAATAACAGAGTTATTTTAGAACTGGAATACTCAGTCCTAAATTTTCAGAGTAATGGAAATGAAAACAGTTCTAGAGCTAGAGGAGTAAAAAGCAGGCAGGATTGTCCTGTGTGTCCATTGGTGGTGAACTCCATGACCATGGTTATTTTGGAATGGGAAAAGGTTCCTTGTTTTGCTTTTTCCCAGATGCAGCTTAAAAAAGCAAATTTTCACAGTTACTTTCAAGTTGATTTTCTATGACACATGTGTTCTATGTCACTGACGAGGTATTATATCCCTTGCATGTGTGTTGGTTTGTTTGGGGACTTTAGTGATATTAAGGTCAGATATTCAAATGCAGCCTTAGGAAAAGCGTATCCATCTTGTCCGTACCTACTTATTTAAATAGAAGAAAATAGTCATGCTTCGTATTATTTGTCCCCAAAGACCTTTTTTATGTACATGTTTCCATTATAAAACTTAAAAAGCTTTTTAAAAACACTTTTCATAGGGGTACAGAAATCTGAAAGGAAGTGTAACTCAATGGAGCTAACTAAATATTTTATTTGAATTAAAAGGTCTACAAAAAAAGTGGCTTGATTAAATAACTTCTTATTCTCTCACTGAAAATCAGTACGTACTGATTAAAATCCACGGCATTTTGGCTCTCTTGCATATACACTTTGGTGCCAGTTGTTTCTGCTTGGGTTGATCTTCTCTGTTTGAGAATACTTGATAGTTTCTGGGTGAGATATGGTAAAATTATCTGCCTCAAAGTGTTTAGAAATCTGGCTTGGTTTTTGCTTTCAGATTCCTATGGTCTATTGCTGACAGTTTTTTTCATACTGTTTCAAATAACGGCTTTTTCATGATGTCATTTTTGTTATGTTCTGTCAATGTATTGAAATGTAGCATAAAAATATTATTTTGAGTCATTAGAATACTTAAAAAAAACCAAAAACAATAGCATTTAATTGGAAAGTTATACAGCAACTGTGTGAAGTCTCAGGCAATATTTTATATGCATTATTCTGTGACCCAAATCCGTTCCTGTGCTCTGTTGTGGATGACTGGCAGTTCTTAATTTAATTTACCCATCTTCTTTCACAAATGAGGATAAGCTATGGATTTAATATATTCCTTTGTACTATAATATGTAATAAGTGTATCAAAGAATACAGAAGACAGCAAAGATGCTAAAGCTCTGGAGAATTTGGAGCATTGTTAGTGCTATCTAGTAAATGTTTATGGATCATGTTTGCAGAGAACAAAAAGAACAACCATTGCCCTCTTAACATCCTATTTATTTTGAATTGAAATTTAAGGTACTCTGTGCTACATCAAGATTTTTTTATTTTATTTTTTTTCTGAGTATGAAGTATGGTCTTGATTTTATTTAAAAAGCGAGTATTTTAAAAGCATAATAGCGGAGTAGTTAACATAATCTTTCTTATTACAACAGTCATTATGTGATGTGTGCATTTAGGCACTTTTATCAATTTAGAATCTTTTCTAATGTCTGGTAATGAATTGTGGTACTTGAAGGCTGAGTGAGCTGCAGTATTAACTGAAGTATATATTAACCAAAGGTGGAGTTTTCAACTACTCCTGTTTATTGTCTGTGGAGGGTTTAAGGATTCCTAGAGCATCAATTTACCTCTGAGGCTTTTGTTAGCTCTTTTTTTGTTTGACTGATTTGTATCATCTACCTTCAAGCAAGAAAATTAGGACAGCAGTTCATTTAAGAATTTAGCTTTGTTGTTGGACTGAAAATCACAGTAAGTGTCCTAGTCTTTTATCCGATTGATTCTGCAATAACTTGTATTGCATCTCTGATTTATGTGGATGAAGCCAATGTCTTGTTAAGTGAATGACTTACACAGTGTGAGCCTATAGAAACTGGTAGATCTATTGACCCTTCTTCCAGCAACATGCTTTATTGCTGTCAGATGAAAACACAAATAGTCAATTTTCATCTTTTAGAGCATTCTAAAAAATGGATTTACTTTATACACTGGTGTCAATAAAATCTATTTTTGTGTTTATCTATACCTGAGTCACTCAAGAGCTTTTATTCCCCATTGCTATTTTGTTCACTGTATATTCATCTTAAAACTGTGTGGAGCTGCAATTTCATTTACATTTCTTTCACATTTTTTCTTACTGCCTATGTATTGAAGTGTCACAGTGCAATTTTGTCTTAATATTTTGATTCTCTTGCTCATAGCACAGTCACAAAAAATTTGCAGAGACTTCTAGGATTATAAGAGAGAAAAGGCTTCACTGAGACATGGCTGCTTAAGTACAGTCCTGTAGGAGAATTTTTTTTCTCCCTGTCACACGAACAGCAGTTTTCTTCTTGTGCTTTCCAGTCTTTTATCCAGGCTTTGCCTTTTAGGGAAATAATTCTCTGTGCTGTCACAAGCACGCTTTTTTACACCAGCATTGTGTTGTAAAAAGTCAGTGTTCCTGTTAATGTTTCCTAACAGCCAACAAGAAATTTTTTAAAATGTCTGGAGACTGTAGAGAAACAATTAATTATGGAAGGAAATGAGTTGTAGCTATGTTGCAGGGAGAAAGGTAGCAGTGCAAGGTGCAAAGCATGAAGCTGAGCAAGCATGTACGGAAACACAAGGGGTTAACATCCCTTGACACTGACTGTTCAAAAGAAGGTAAACAAAGTGCAGAAAAACATGGCACAAATAAGGCAGTGATATCTTTTGGGCAAGAAGTAGCACACAGAAGAGTAAAGGACATGCAGAAAAAGGTTAGATATGTGGGAAGTGGAAGGAAGCAGACGGAAGGTGTGGTGAGAGTAGGTGGCTTATGCTGTAGTGAGGGAAGCAGAGGCATCACATGAAAAGTGATTTCCTTCCAACCCAGGTCATTCTCTTCCAACCCGGGTCATTCTGTGATTCTGTGAATGCTTATACATACCTAAAGGGCAGGTATCAAGTGGATGAGGCCACGCTTTTTTTTTTTTTGGTGGTGCCCAATGTCAGGATTAGAGGCAACAGGCACAGGAAGTTCTATCAGAATAAGAAAAAGAATTTCTGTATTGTGATGTTGACAGAGCCATGGTACAGGCTGCCCAGAGAGGTTGTGGAGTATCCTTGCGTGAAGGTATGCAAAACCCACCTGGACAGTTTCCTGTGCAACTTTCTTTAGGGAACCTGCTTTAGCAGAGGGCTGGACTAGATGACCTCTACATGTCCCTTGCAACCCATAGGATTTTGTAATTTCATGATTCTGTATCTTGTGTTTTCTTTGGGAAGCAGAAGGTCTCACCTGTCTGCAGTGGTCATGCTGCCATTCCCTCCTGTGCTCTGCAGAGCACATCCTTGTACTGGTTGTGGTGCCTTTCCTGCCTTAGCCACTCCTGTGTGAAACCCAGGTGATAATGACTTCCATTTTTGTAAAGGACTTTGTGAAATGCAGGAGGTACCTGTTAATTTTTGCATAACCATGCTGGTCATAGTTTAGATCGTCTCTTAGATTCTTAAAGAAAGACTAAGGCACAGCATTTAGTTTTCAAGGAACCAGGTGGAGGAACAGTTAAATATTTTTAATACGCTGTGATTGTGCATCCCATGTAGTTTCACTTGTGTAGACATTAAAGTATTAAGTTCAAAGACTCAGGTGGAAGGAGGGGCAGAAATGCGGAGATCTAGAACTGAGATATAGGAAAATACCTCTGTCTCCTAAGAACTGACAGTTGTAGGTGTACACTTTTGGCCCAGTGTTAATGCTTACACTTACCACAGTTTGCTGGTAATAGCATTAAAAAGAATCACAGTTCTTGACTAAGAAGAAATGTGAACATTCATGTAGATTCTCCATGTCAGCTGGTAAATTAAGGAGAAATATGCAATGCTGTGAAGACTGAAGGAAGCAGAACTAAAGAATGAGGCTGTGAACTAAGCACTGAGTGTAGATCTGACTTCCTTATGGCTGTTGCTGCCCAGTGACAAGGAAAAGAGTAAAATGTGAGGTCATTCTTCTGCATGTTACTGGTACTGTAGAGCTGTGATTGGATCTCTTTTGCAGTGGGCATTGTATAAGCTTCCAGTAAGCTGCCAAAACTACTTGCAAGCTTGGGGACTCAAAAAACTGCTCACCGTTTTGGAATTCTCTATGTAAATGGATAACTGCGATGTCATTGTAGCATCAGGTAGAAATGAGGCTACCAGAAATATATTAAATGTAATAAATAAGCACATGCCACATGTTAGAGTGGCATAAGTTTTCCTGAGGCAGAGTAGTAACAGTATTTTCTTAAGGAATTGCTTTGGGAGTGTGCAGGGAGTACAATGATCACTAATCTGCCACATCTTTGAGAGGAAACAAATACTCATGTTCCCTTGTGAATAACAACAAATATAATGAGCTGTTTTTTATGACGCTTCATTTAGATGTTATTATAGATTTAGAATATGCAGAATAATATATCAATTATTTCTCTTTTCACAGAGAGAAACGAAAGGTCAGTTTCTCATAGATCACATCTGCAACTATTACAGCTTGCTGGAAAAGGATTATTTTGGCATTCGATATGTTGACCCTGAGAAGCAGAGGGTATGTATATGAATTCTGAGTACACTTGCTTTTTTCTCAGTAAACAGGAAAATTCTAATGCAAATGTGTCTCTGAGCATAACCCATAGATGTTCCACAGAGTAGCTTATTAGATTAATTTTTCCCTCTCCTCATGTAGTTTAATTTTAATTGATATCTGATTTGTGTAATTCTTTTGAAGGTAGAAAAGATTTATGGTCATGACTCAGAGGTAGCACAAGATGGCTCTAGGCTATGGCTGTGGCAGTGCACTGGAATTTGGTATTTCTCTTATTTTGTCAAGTACATCTCTTGGGAGATGTAGGTAGGAATGTTGTTGAACTTAACAACCAGAAATAGTCATTCCGTTCTACTTCTCACAGAGTGAATAGTCTATACACAGAATAGGTTGTGGGATGTTCTTCAGGTTAGGTCTCCCAGAGATCATCATTATATTTGCACAGTAAAGTTTACAGCCTCTTTTCTAGGCAGCTTAGTCATTTCTCTTAGGTAAAAGGTTACAGTCTGCAGATGATTTGCTACTGTCAGTCCCTGTTTGGTTTCACATGTCTGTTATTATGTGAGAATGAGAAAGGATCATCAGCACAGGAAGCATGTGTCTTCAATAGTGAAATTCAGAAGTGCTTCTCATGATCTCAGGATTAAGTCTTAAATATGACTTCTAGCATGGAGGGCATGTGCTGCCATTTAATCTCTGGAAATTGTCACCTCTTTGAGGTTGCTATGATTGAGGAGGAGAAATGTAGTTTTCTGAGTATCTACACCAAAATTAGTTATTGCAGAAGTCACTGAAATCATCACTCTCTACTCAGAAGTACAAAACTGGAATAGCTTTGCTAAGCTGCAGCAGGTGATTTTCATAACATCCTTTAAAATTAAACCTGCCTTCAGGTATGGGACTCCCAGATCAAGGAAGCAGAAGGAAGTTGCTGTTGAAGTGTGTCCAGAGGAGGCCACGAAGATTATCAGAGGGCTATAGAACCTTTGAGGACAAGATGAGGGAGCTAGGTTTGTTCATCCTGGAGGAAAGAAGGCTTTGGTGAGATGTCACTGTGTCCTTCCAGTACTGAAAGGGAGCTTATGAACAGGGGACAGATATTAGGGTCTTTTTTTTTTTCTTTTTTTTTAACACAGACAGATATTGAGAGCACAAGGGAAATGGTTTTGAATTAAAATAGGGGAAATCTAGATTAGATGTTGGGGGGAAATTCTTTATCCAGAAGGTGGTGAGGCAGTGGCATAGGCTACTCAGAGAAGCTGTAGATGCCCCATCCCTGGAGCTGTTCAAGGTCAGGCTGGATGGGAAGCCCTCTCCACAGTAGGGAGCTGGAATCTTCTATGTCCCTGCAACCAAAGCCATTCTATGATTCTTTGATTGTATGTATATATATATATATAATATATGTGTGTGTGTGTGTGTGTTCATATACTACACACACACATGTATATGTATAATCAAATAATACATATATATTTACTCGGCTATTTATATATATATATATATATATATAAATATATAAATTTATATATATATATATATATATTATATATATATATATATATCAGAGTAAATACTGCTTACATCTTGTAGTACTATGGTTTATATCACCTGGTCCTCTCTTCAGTAAGATTTTGTTACGCAAACTTCTCAATCCTACATTTTCTATTTATGTGTTTTTAAATGCTGATATATAATTACTCTCAAGATTTTAAGCTGTCTCACCCCAGTTACTATAGATGACTTGATATTTATATATCTGGTGCAGGACTAAGGTAGCAAATGAGGCCAAAATGTTGCCTGTCTGATTTATTACAAATTCAGAGCAGTTGACAAATGTGAGGAAGATAGGGAAGTTAGTGGCAGTAAAGAAGGGGAATCCTTGTGAATAGTTCATAAGGTGGAGATCATCACGGATGATCATCACGGATCCACCTACATCTTGTTGATCCGCAGGGGGCTGCAGTTTGGTCAGCGAAGTCTTGTTAACCTTCATAGTTAGCATGAGGGGCATCCATCTTACCCCCAAACTCTTTGGATTTTGCCCTCTTTGTTCTGTTCTGGTGCACTTCTGGTTGCTCAGGGCAACAGTACCTGCTCCTCCTCTCAGGAAATTGGCAGTTGATCATGTGGCAGTCACATGCCTGCTACCTGGCAGATTGATGGGCATGCGTGCTGACTCTATAGTGGTCATAGTCATAGTGGGCTGACCCCAAAAGTCAGTCTGACCTGCAAACATCATCCACAAGCAGATTCTGTCTTGTCACTCAACCACATGAGTTCTTCTTGTCGACCTATCATGGTCTCAGGCAGGTGCTGCTGAACCATCTTTGGGACAATAGTGCTTTCTTCTAACTTCTCACATAAGCATATGTATAACTTTTCTAATTAGGTATTAGTAAACTCTTGTATGAATTAGGACATGAATGAAATTGAATTATATGGGACAACCCTTAAAACAGTCTTAAATTCCCTTGATGATGAGTTTAAAGTGGCATATGCTTCTATTTTAGGTTTATTACAAATTGTGAAAATAAGTAATTTGCAAATGCAGAACCTTCTTTTGTCTCTTCTTTGCACTGCTTGTTTTTACTGTATTTATTTACTTTTTAAGATATCACTTCTAGATATTTATACACATAACACATGTGTATAATAAAGAACTGGTTTTCTGTTGTCTGTCTGTTTTTGAATGTGCACCTGTGTTTTTCTTACTTGAGTTTTATGTCTGTATCAGATGCATGAGTACCTCCACATTAAATGTGGGAAAAAAGTAAAACTATTACTACAGTTTTTTCCTACCAGTGGAAGACTATTTTGATCTTATTCTACACTAACAATCTCCTGTGCTGCTATATTGACATAAGTAAGCTGAAGCCTAAACATTGTAGCTAGATGAAGTTGATAAATAAATGGATCAGCAGAAAACTAGAAGAAAATCGTGATTTTGAAATGGTGAAGTAAGTGATGACACTTTTCATGGTTTTGTATCTTGACAGTTGTGAGTTTAGCTTGCTCAAATAAATAAAAACAACAAAAAACCCAGTCATAGATACCCGGTTATAGAGATAAGCTGCAGCAAACAGTAAGTGCAGATCAGTAAATATTTGTAAGTGGTACTCACTATATGCTTTTATTAAAATAAAAGATAGATTTGGAATTCTTTTTACGAGCTTATTTCTAAAGTTATGTCTGATGATTTGACTGAGAACAATTGTTTTGAAAGGAAGTGATAATTCAGCTGACTATACTTTAGGATAAATCATCCTAAGCTTGACTCCAAACTTGAGAGGAACTTACTGTTCCAGCTGGATGTACTTCAATCTATTTGGCTTGATGACATTCATCCAAGAGTTTTGAGAAAGCTGGTTCATGTCATAACAAAACCTTTCACAATTATTTTTCAATGATGTTGGGAATCTGGAGAGGTTTTAGTCACCAGGAAGCTGGAAAAGATTATGGGCATTTTCAAGAAAGGTGAGAAGGAAGGTCACAGAGTCACAGAATCACAGGATTGTAGAGGTTGGATGGGACCTCCAGAGATCGAGTCTAACCTCCCTGCCAAAGCAGGTTCCCTATACCAGTTCACACAGGTAGGCATCTGGGCGGGTCTTGAATATCTCCCAGAGAAGGAGACTCCACAACCCCCTGGGCAGCCTGTTCCAGTGCTCTGTCACCCTCACCACAAAGTTCTTGTGCACATTTGTGCAGAACTTCCTATGATCCAGTTTCTGGCTGTTTCCCCTTGTCCTGTCTCCACATACTGCTGAATAGAGTCAGGCCTTGCTACTTTGCCCCCCACACCTTATGTATTTGTAGACCCGGATCAGGTCCCTTCTCAGTCTTCTGAGATCCTGGTAATTACATACCTTTCACAGTTATAAACTGTCCCACTCTTACCAGAAGTAACTAAAGGTGTTAACCAAAATTAGAGTGCTGGGCAGTCATCAACTATGTAAAGTTTAAAAAGAGCAAGTGCCAGAATCTGCTCCAGGGACAGACTACCCTGGTTGTATGAATGGACTGAGAGATGAGATGCTGGAGAGCAGCCCTGTGGAAAAGTAATCTTGAGGCTCTGGCTGACAGCAAGCTGAACTAGTACTTAAAATACGCTTGGTTCTACTCCATCAGTGCTCTTTGGATGTTCCTTTAGGGAACTGTGCCCTAGGGCAGCTTGGGGCTTGGGAAAAGCCAGGATTATACTAAATTTGCTGTAAATTGTAGTATGCCATTTTATGTTTAATTGCACTACAGTGAGGCCAAATGAGTTCCTAGTTCTGTTGAGTCCTTAGCCTGTATTTCTGCGTAAATTTTGTACATAGGATCACCATATCTTTCTCCTGAACTCTCACATGCAATTACTTTTGAAGCAAGTTTCAGTCAAATTTTGCTGAGGATATAGGTCTGAAGTATTTCCAGAAGATTTCACAAAGATGAGGTGCCACATCTGTACGTAAAACCTTGCTACTCCTCTTATTAAGGAGAAATGCTATAGGGCAAACCCACCGCATAGTGAATCTGAAGAGACTGGGTTGAGAGGCAGTCCAGGAATTCAGGAACCTTTATTCGGAGTTTGTATTTCTTTTATACATCACCTGTAGGAGGTGTTAATTCTGCTGCGCAAGGAGCTATTTATTGATAGTTCTTCTATGCAATAGCTATTATACTGAGGCCAGCTATCGCACTGCCACCCTTGAGGAAGTGCAGCATAGCTAATTCTGTTCCAAAGGCCCCAGCCTGACAGAGCACCTTTTTTTTCTTACAGTCTTTGGACTTTTATGAAAATAGGACTATGTAGCTACTGCTCAGCATCTCTCATTAGAAAAAGGATTCCTGTTGAAGGAGACCACTGATACTGACAATAGTGGAGAACTGGGTTGAAGGAATGAGGCAGTATACTGAAGTTCATTCTTCACATTTCTTTGGGAGGGCACCTGAGCAGAGATTGAAAGTTGGAAATGCTAGAATTTAAGTTTTTTTTGTTTTTTGTTTGTTTGTTTGTTTGTTTTTGTTTTGTTTTTTTTCTCTCTATCTTTTTTTTTTTTTTTTTCCTCCAACAGGGATTTGAGCATGTGAGTGTGTCTTTGT
The DNA here is from genome assembly GCF_054131305.1 of Coturnix japonica. NCBI lineage: Eukaryota > Metazoa > Chordata > Aves > Galliformes > Phasianidae > Coturnix > Coturnix japonica. The sequence continues at coordinate 36,191,685 of NC_140702.1, forward strand.
TCATAGAATTAGAGCATATGTAATGGTAGTTTGGTAAAAATGCTTTAGAATTAACAAAGGGGTGTGTTGAAAGAGTTGCGTGATATGCAATGAACTTGTAGGTCTGTGATGTATCTGTGAGGTCCCACCAGTTGCTCTAGAAGTGTTTGAGACTGTAATTGCTCTAATTACATCAATATAGTTTCTCATTTGGATAGGTCTTTGGGTTGTCTGGGAATAGCAGTGTGTGCAGTTCCCAGATACATGTTCTGCACATATATGCCTGGCAGTACTAGAAAAAAGCTGTTAACTCAGTGAGATTGCTGTATCAGTACACTCTTAACAGAGGGGATCTGCAGTGGTGGCTATGACTACACAAACGTTTTGACATATCTAGAGCATGGAGACTGGCCCAGTGTATTGTTAGAAAGACGACAGTGGATGCTACTGCTTTGCTGGTAGTCTGCCTGTAATTTCCTTAAAGAACAGTCAGAAATTGAATCTCCATTTTGCTTTCAAGCTTAGAAGCCCTGAAAGCTGATAGACCCATCTTCACATAGGCAGATTTTTTAACAGATGACATGCTATATCGTCTATAACAGACCTGGACAGAGTGTTTAACCTTGCAGCCCAAATTGTTCAGTAATCTCTCAGTATTTAATAATAAGGGAAATTGGAGGCTTCTGTGCTAGAGCGAGAGAGTCCTTTACCATAATAGCAGTTCTGCTATTATGTAATGTACAGCAGTGCCTCATCAGAGGGACCTTTTGAAAGAGTCAGCAAGTCTTGGGTACAGCTGATCTCTGCTTTATCAGTAGCAGCTATTTAATGTTCTTCAACATGTGCACTTGTTTTCATGTGAGGGTGGTGAAGGTTGACAGAGACAACAGAAAATTTCCAACCTCAATTAACAAAGCCACATTTTTTTTGTATTGGCTTGCAAGCGTCCATAAAGCTGTAGGAAGAGACTGGTAGAGTGACTGAGCCATAGGTTAATTAAAATTTTAATGCTTCACTCTGTTTATGAATCTATCAGCCTGTACTGAGTTATCACAAAAATTATGTGCTCTTGCATCAAGTGTCGATATGGTACTGATTGGTACCTACAGGTAAGGTTATGCTGCTTCAAAAACTATTGTAAAATTAGAAAAGGGAAGGCCACAAGAATAACATAAAATAGGAATGGCTTTCATACAAAAAGATGGATTAGACTAGGATAATTCATCCAGGAAGAGATGTAACAGATGGAGTAGGAGATACAGTGTAAAATGGCTGGGAGAGAGTGACCAGGGGAAGGTAGTTAAGTAATTCTTAGAACTAAAGGCACTTAGCAAAATCATAAAGCATCTGATGTACTGAAAGGCTATTTTAAAAATACTATCCTTAGTCATAAATGTATTACTGTGGATGCCAAAATTATTTTAAAATGTTGAAAAATAAATATTTAGTCGAATTGCTGAAAGTCTACAAAGACTAACGCATAAGTGGAGCCTAAAATGGGTGCTGTTGGAAGAAGAGACCAGTGACTAAACAAAAGCAGCAACTTTTTAAATTCTTTGTTTTAGAAGTGTTTGCTTCAGGCTACTTTCAAGACAGAGTGCTGTGTTAAATAGATACTTTTCTCAACCAGTGTAAGTGCATTTATGAATCCTAAGCATAAATTTGACACATAAATGGTAATGTGAATATGTACTCACACTTAATTCAGCAGTAATGCTACTTACTGGTGTGTCTTTTGTGAAGACTAGTAACCTTATAAACTGAACCATTGTACAGGCTGTTCTAATAAAAATAAAGATTTTTTCTTTCATCATAAATAAAGATAAATAAAGATTTTCTTTCATCATTGTAAAGCTGGTCAGATTGTGAGAGTGTGGCAATTCAACCATATATCAATACATGAAGATATGGCAGACAGATATTCAACTAATGTGGAGGTTATGGGTCAGCTGAGCTTCTCTAGCTTACAATATTGGGCACTCTCTGAAAAAGTCAGTATAATTGCAATAACAGAGTGAGAGTTTGAAAATTTTTTAAATAAATTCCAGCTGATAACTGTACAAAAGGTGCTCCTGTTCTAGTAAGTGGAGTTTCTGGTCTGTTGTTACATCTTGCTTAGCACACCACTGACCAGAGTTGTCCTGATTTTGAGAAGAGTAGGGAACGGCTGTTTTGCTGCAATAGAACAGTATCAGTATTCTTGTTTTATAGTCTCCTGAGGGCATAAAAAAATGATGTCAGCCCTAGGGCATAAAGAAGGTCGCAAGCAGGTACCATGGGTCATTTGGCTGGTATAAAGTAGGCACCCAATTAATTTCCTTGTCTGACAGCTGCCATTAGCTTTGGAAACTGTGACAGGTTTTTTTTAAGGTTTAAATTTTGTCAGGCAGTGACCTGGTGCAAGCTGCTGCCTTGAGGCTAAAGCAAATTGATTTTTCTCTTGCTTTCTATTAAAGGGAAAGGCTAGGTATTCATTCTAATGATTAATGTATGTCTGAGGTTTAAATAAAATAATTTTTTTACTTTTCTAGCAGCGATCCCATGTATTTTTTCACATTCTTACTCTCTTTTATCCCTTGACGTCCTCAAATCTAGTCCATTATTGTCCAGAGTAATACTATGATGTCTGATGGTTCTTCTGTTTCATCATAGGCATATCTGAGCACCGTGTATTGCTTGCTGAAGGAAATTTAAATATTCATGACATTTCAGCTATTTTGGTTTTTTATTTTTTATTTATTTTTATTTTGTTACTGCTAATCTTGCAAGCACATGGATTAAATCAAAACCTTCTACTGTTAAGGGAGAGGTAGATATCACTGAATTTTTGGTCAGATCCTAACTGTCTGGCTTGGCAATTATTTAGAGCCTTACCTTTGTTTTGGGCCAAGCTTGTATTAGATTCCATAGGAACAGGAAATGGAACACACATCTTTGCACTGTAGAGTTGCTGTCACAGTGTGGAAGAAGAGTGGTATGGGAGTTATAATTTATGGCTCCTGACCCCTTACAAGGGCTGTGAGAATAGATATAGAACATTATGTGCTCCCTCCTTCCCTCTTTCTTCTAAATGCCTTATCCCTGTGCTGTACTTAAACCAACCTCAGTCTTGTCTTAGCTTTGTGGTAAATTAATTTGGAGCAGCTTACTGCTTGCCGTATATTTGCTAGAAACATAGTAGCATTTGCAGAGTTAAATCTGCTTACTAGAATGTAGCTTTTACCCTTGTGTGGTGTTCTTGCTCAGTGGAAGTTCTTAGCACATCAGCTACTCAGCATTTGTGAGTAAAAGGCATACACCTGGCCTCGCTAATGACTACTCAGTGCCACTTAAATGCTGATCAGAGGTGAGGGTTGCATTTATGAAGTAAAAAATTACTCTAGTTTGAAACACAGTTTGCAGTTGCAAGAAACCCTTAGTGGGAGAGCATGCAGTTACTGAAGGGCAGATGCAGAAAACAATTCTAAGCATATTTTACAAGATCAAAGGTGATCATCTGTAATATTTTTGCTTACTCATAGCTGGCACTTGAAACATCAAGAGTCAGTAGCTACCTTTGTGATTGATCTTTAGTATCTTTAAGTGACTTGCTTTCTGCCTACTGCTTCTGCAAGGGCATCTGGTGTACTATCCAAATACCCAGCCCCCATTCAAACTACTTTCAGCAGAAGAGATTAGATATTGTTAATGTTGGACATGAATCTCGTAGCAAGGTCTTTGGAATAATAGGTGCTGGCTGGATTAAAGTCTTCAGTACTGGGTGAGGACTGTTACTAGTGTGCCATCTGGGAAATGAGAGACTCAGTCTCTGTGGGAGTGCTTTCTGTTCATAAAGGTTGGAAAAGAAAGCTACCATTACCCATTCTAATTGTCAGCTCATCACCACCATGCCCACTAACCGTGTTCCTCAGTGCCACATCTACCCTGGTGAAGAGATATAAACCATCATCCAGTTTAGCACCCTGTGTGGATGACAATGTGAAATTTACGAGATATGAAGCTGTTTTATTTATTTATTATTTTATTTTATTTTATTTTTTTCCCAGGTTTGTACATTTCTCTAGAAAAAAAGAAAAAATTTCTTGTATGGGGTTTCAGATTTTAGGGTGCCTTAACTTGTTTATTTATTTTATTTGTCTTACAAGATGTCAGATTTACAAGACAATCTGAAACACCTGTGGTCTGTTCCCACAAGACAGTGTGGTGTATGGTAGTGGTGAGACATTTTTGTAAATGAAGACCTGAAATGGTTTCAGAAAGTTGCTTGATAAGCAAACTCAAAAGGAAGTGTTATATTTTCCCTTCAACTGTTGACTTTTTATTTTCCAGGGAAAAAAAATGTTGAAAACAGTGTAAGTTTGATATATACAAAACATATTTTGCAATGGCAAATGCTTTTCAATTGAAATCTGCTACAAAAAACCTTGTGTGAATTTATAGGAGCCTTAATCTGGTCCTAGCTATAACAGCTAATTAATCTTGGAATAAATATAGCGTGAATGTAGAAGAGATGAGGCACAATTTTTAATTATTAATAGTTAACTCTGTAAGACTTGAAGATAAATAATTGAGGGAAGATCTTTCCTACAAATAAAACTGAAATGTGCAGACAAATATAGGAGTGGGTATTTTCAGAAGTGCTATCATTGATGAAGTGCTTATATTCCCCTGACAGTCATATGGTACTGGACACATAATTGCCGTGTCTTTGAAAAATCAAAAAAATCATGAAGTAACTACTTAGTTTTCTGGAAGATTCAACTGAATTGCCTACATATTTCCATCAACAAAGGTCACCATGGAAACTGGAGCTTCTAAAAGCTTCCTGCCAGTTCCCTGACCTCCAGGTGAAAATTGAGACTGCTTCATTGTTCCATTTGCTCAATTTTTTAACCAAAAATGCCAGGCCTTAGTGAAACATTTGTTCACTTCTGGAAATTTGGTGCATGAGCAATTTTTCAGTGTTTGTACTGCCTGTTTTATATGGTGCTCAGGGGTATTTTCCAGTACTTGCTCCATTCAGTTCTTAAATCCCTTTATTAAATAAAAAATATAAGTGCATTAATTATTTTGTCCAGCTTGCCATTTTCCTTATTCATGAATCGTGAGGATTTTATTTGCAATTGTTCATTTATTTATTTATTTGTCATTGCTTTTTGTTAAATATGTAATTGACTTTTTTAAATAAGCCATAAGAGCTGACCTGTGTGCTGGTATTTCAGCTTGGCCTTTCAAAAAGAAATAACAAACAAAAAATGGCCTGCTCTTGCTAGATCAAAATATTGAGAAGCCTTTTGATTCTTTACTCTCTGGGAATGTTCCTTGTCCAAATTCCTCTTTTCTATCTGACTATTCAGTGAGAACTGTCTGGATCCTGGTTGATAGTGGGGTGGACCTTTTGAATAGGTCAAGGAAAGTAAATATGCATCTATGTGTCTTAAGTGCTTTCCTATCTAGTTCATTCTGATCTCTGAAGTACTAAATCAGATTTATTTGATTACCTTTTTATGAACAACCATGACTTCCACATCATTAGCTATTCTCCAGAGCAAGACAAAGAAATAACACATCTGTTTGATAAGTAAAAGAGTCAGATGAGCTAGACATTTGGTAAGCTGGTCATCCAGGCATTATCTTCTCTGTCAACTTCATTCTCTCAGAATAAAAAGAAATAAACTAAGCAGAAGGGAGAGGAAGAAATTGTGCAATTTTTTTTTTCTTTCGATTAGTTGGGGCTTGGGATGTGGGGTTTTTTTTGTTTGGTTCTGTTTTATTTTACTTTGTTTTATGTGAGTGCTAGGTTTCCATAACAGTTTCACAGCAGTAAGAGAGTTTCAAACAGAATAACATAATAATGCTTATCTCCAAATCTTCAGTATCGCTGTTAACTATATGTGAGTGTTTCTGAGAAGCCTTAGAATTTGTAAATGTTCTTTAAAGGCATTTCAAATATACATGGTCATACAGTTATTAAGTTTTCTTCTTGAAGTAAGTTTTAGAGCAACAATGAAAAGTGTTAAAAATACAGCCCTCCCTCCATAACTCCCCCTCGTTCCCCTTGGTCTAAGGCTCTCTAGTGTTGATGATGCTTATTAGAGCTGAATAGTATGCTTTTTGACCAACTGCTTCTGCAGCAGAAATCTCATTTCAGTGTGGAGATTTTTTGCTTACTGGAAAAAATCCTTGTACAAATGCTTTTGGCTGTAGTCAGAAGTGGTACTTGAATATCAGCATGTTCTTTTGTTGATCAAAACATCCTCCTGAACAGTTCAGCTAGTGTTAGCAGGAGATGTGCTAAGGCTCTTAACTGAAATATGAACCTAGTTGTGGTTTTTTTGTTTGTTTGGTTTGGTTTGGGTTTTTTTTGTTTGTTTGATTGTTTTGTCACCAAAGCATTTTTTTTATTTTTTTTTCATGAGAATGAAAAACTGAAAGTTTTCCATTGCAGTCCTTCCCCTCAAAGTTAGAAACCAGCTGGTAGGCATCTTTACCTCTCTGTTGTGCTTTTGCTGACCACAAAGCAAACATTTTGTGGATCATACACCTTTTGGATAGAATAAAGTGTGTCTCAAATTTTTAGTTCTTTCTAGAAAAGAGCAGTTTGTATTCTGAGAGTATTGACTGTGAACATATTATTTATACATGCTTTAGTTACACAGGGACTGTGGAAAACAGCAGCAATGAACAGAAAATGTTTATGTTTCTGAACAGTTTATACCGTGCACTTACAGTATAATAGCAGCATGGAAGGTGCCTTTACCAGTTTGTGTGCCCAGTGAAAGAAAAATCCTACTTCCCATTTTTGATACCACATATGTCTTCAAGGATTTTGCTGCCTCCTATGATCTGTATTAACCTCTGATTTCTGCTTTGCCTTTCCAGCACTGGCTTGAGCCCAGCAAGTCTATCTTCAAGCAAATGAAATGTAAGTGTTGAGAGCTTGTGTTTTTAATCTGTTTTGAAGTGCTCAAAGGTTTTTCTGTGCTTCTGTGCAGTATCTTAGAGTGCATTTTATTTATATTCTGTTGAAGGAAGGCCTTTCGTGGCCTATCTAGAGTTTCCCTAAATCCTTATTTCACTGTTTCTTCACAACTCTGCACACCAAGAGCTTTCCCCGGTTGTACAGGATGGGAGCCGTAGGACAGCTGACATTTGTGGAGGGGCAGATCTAGTGAGGAGAAGACTTGTATGCTCTGGCTCTCTATTTCCGTCAACTTAGTCAACTTAGATTATGAAATGAAAGTGGCTTTTCTCACAGACATCTTTGTAGGCAATTGCTTTGCTTTTTAAGTATGCATACTTGAAGGGAATATTTTATTTGGGAGAATGCTTACTTTAAAACAGAATGAATCTGAAAATATTGTCAAATATGTAAAAAGAAACAAACTAAAACTCCTAGGTGTTAGGTGGATTGAATTCTTCCACTAATGTGTGTACATGTGCATATACATGAACATGCATACACCTAGGTTATTCACTGTATTATGGTTCACAGTGTATAGTGCATGATGTTTAGGTAGCAGGAGTGCTGTGCTCTGTGCATAGCAACATGTTCAGGAGCTCTGCCAACAGATGGACTGACAGTGTATTGATCTATTCAGACCAGCTCTGTCTGCATGTAGATGTTGCCTAGATGTGATTGATGGTGGTTAATAAATTCTGTAGATGTTGTGATGTGGTGGACTCATCAGAGGGCCTGTGTGTCTTTTGTGGTAGAATGCTAATCAAAACTCTGAGGACTGAAAACAAAATGTGTAGAGAGAAGCAAAATAATTGCAGCTAATATGAATTTATTACTTTGGATAGTGATAGGCCTCAACAACAACAGCAAAAAGAATTAGAGGCCAACAGAGGTGTTTTGTTATCATCCTATGATTTAGGACATAAATAGAATTAAACGTGCAGTTGGCTTTTCATGAGCAACTTTAGTTTAATACTAGTGTAGCTAAATTTTATTTTTTGTCATAGATGAAGGGATTTGAGCTTCTACATTAATGCCTTAAGGAACCAAAACAAGTATATTTGGATATCTAGTATAGATGCGTAGAATAGAATCCATGTATATTATAGATAAATATATCTCTCTCTCCTACAGGTTTCAAGAATGTTTTTGTACATCAGGAATTCATTTTTCTAAAAATATACCGCATTAGTATAGAATGCTAGACAATTTCTAAAGGTGCGCAAGTTTAATCTGTATTTTGTTTAAAAATACTCAGTTTGCTATGACACTATTTAGACTCAGAAGCTACTTTATAGATCACCAGTGTTGATTTAAAAAGTGTCACAGTCTCAAGTGACTCAAATAAGGATTGAAATTAGTAGCAGGTGGAAAGCATGGAAACTGAAGTGATGAAGTGACTGTAATAGAACATTCGTTATGTGTATCTGACCGTGTATCTGAAAAGCAGAACGCTTTTCACAATGTGTATATCAGATGGAGGTTTCCTTGCCTTTCTTTCCATCAAGGAATTCAGAAAACAGTGAAATGATGTGTTTTTTATGAACAGCAACTCATTTCCTTTGATGCAAGAGTAGTCTTTATATAATACTAATGATTTAAAATATTCCAAATTCAGTTGAATACTTGGATTTACATATGATTGCCAGGTATTTGGATACGTGCAACAAAGACAGAGAAATGCTGCGTTCTTAATCTCAGCTACCATTTGTGGGAGACTTCATTTTCCCCCACACAATAGCAGGTTTTTCAGTGTATTGTTTTGTCATAATGTGATACTTAAATCCTAAGTCTGTGCCTCAGCCATTTTAACTGCTAGTTTTGCTTGAGAGAAAAATTTATTCTCTGAGAAGTGTTGTAAATGACTGTCGGTTTTGTTTGTACTGTTTGTAACACATTGACTGCTACATGTAAGTGACAGTAAGCACTCTGCTTTTGTTAGAAGTTCTCCATGAAGCTACATAAGATACATCTCTGTGGTTCTAGGTAAAGCCCTTCTTAATACAGTTTTTATGTTCTTTTGTGTGTTTTACGTTTATTTTACTGTTATTCTCCCCTGGATGCTGGCAGTAAAGTTCCTCTCTATTTGGCCAGCTTCTAATGTTTTTGTACTTATTTTATATCTAGAAGTGCCCCAGTTTAAGTTTTATTGGTCACTTGAGCAGTAATATTCACAAAGAACAGTTTTGTCATCCACTCTCTTCTCCCTCTTTTCCCCAATTCATTTTCAAGTTTATTTATATTATAATAATGCAACTATCCTGTAACCAGTTTTGTGAGAAATAGCTATGTTTTATTCTTGATGGAATAGTGGAAAAGAATCCATCCTCCTGCTAAGTGTTCAAAATACACACTTTTCCTCCTGTTTTACATCTCAGATGATCTGAGAGAGTAGTGCAGAAAAGACATTCTACTGTATCATGCAAGTGGAGTGTGCCAAGAGACTTTAATTTCCTTCAACTCCTGTGCTATCATTAAATGGACAAATAGCTGAAATGAACTAGGGGAAGGAGAATGCAGGTGTAGAAATGGACTGTGCAGATCTTTCTCACAGATTCTTAAACAGACTAATTTCCCATGGGCTTTTCCATACCTCAGTACAAATCTGGAAGAAAAAAAAAAAAAAAAAAAAAAAGAGTTTAGCCAAATATGAGGTTTGTAAATACATGTACAGTGAAAGAAGGAAGTTTCATGTGAATCTTGATGCCTGAGTTTCCTGTGTTCTTTGTCGTTGATTCCATGAGGAATTAACAACAGAATTTGAAGAATTACCATAATTGGCTGATGAAAATCCCACTTGCCTAGTGTTCCACCATGACTAATTAAATGTGACGGGGCTCCACAGCTGGAAGTCTGTGACAGATCAGCTATCTCTTACACATAAAATAAAATCACACAGTAGTGGTCTACCTTAAACATGCTTAGGCACTTATGTGAATAAACATCTGATTTACTTAGTAAGGAAAGAGATACACGAGATCAGCAGCATATGTGGCATGTGTCCTGTGGTTCTCCAGAGGTCCTTCTGCAGTGGTAGTGAACATGAAGGTAGCTGGAGTATATATATCTATATATATTATTAAAAATAAATGCTAAATGTTGGTGAGGTAATGTAGTTCAGAAAATCTACAACATCAAAGAAGGATACAGGACGTTTTCTGCTATATTGCATCCTGAAGTTTATGAAGATATCTTAAACAAGTGCTTTTGGTACCTGTCTAAACTCCATGTTTAATAGAAAAAACAAGAACATTAAAAAAATGCTGCCAATACAGATCTCTGCAGAAGTTAGTATTTATGCTAATTGAAAAGCATGTTGTTAAAAAAGAGGGATCAAACACTTCTAGAAATTACATCAAGATTTTTACTCTATATTTAAAAATATTTTTTCTCTGTTTTCTGCCAGTGTAAAAATGTAATTTTTCTTAGGTTTATCATTCCTGTATATAGGTGGCCTTGCTTAAAAATAGATGCACTGAGTTCCCTGTTGCACTTCCGTCTTTGTTTCACTCAGGGTGTTGGAGGTTTGATTTTTGACTAAGAGTTTAATGAACATTGGATAGTCTCTTAGTTAAAGGCAGTCACAATCTTAAAGATATAAAATTTGTTGCCACAAAAACCTTGTATTCTGTGTGTGCAAGTTCTTTCATGCGGCAAAGCAGTGGAAGATTTCAGCATTTGTCATAATTAAAGTAGGTTTATTCTTGCTTTGCCTTCATCTTTTATATATTGTTAATATGTAATCAGGCAAATTGAAATGGATTTTACAGTCAGTACTGTTCTAAGTGATAAAATCCATTGCGAATCTTTTTTAGTAAGAAAGGAAAGCCCGCAGTGGTAGGATGTTCTGACATACCCTTGAGCATTTCCCTACACTAGCTACTCCTTATCTGATAGATAAAGGACCAATTGGAGAGAAAAGGCTTAGAGCTATTACAACTGATTTTATTCAGACTAGTTCAATGCTGAAGAGATGTTCTTCTGAAAATTGAGTTCGGTTTTGGGAAGGTTTGTTATTGTTAGTGTATCCACTTGAGTAAGAGTTAGAAAGCAATTTTAATTTCAAGGAATTGAGAATTGTTGAGTTTGACAATCTTTTTCTGAGCTGATTCAATCAACTGACTATCTTGTTTTTCAGGACAAGAAAATACAGAATGAAGGAATGTGAAGTTGTGGTTCTCCACTGCTTTAAAATCTATAAGACAAAGTTCTTTCTAAATGTTTGCATATCTCCATATTGTTTTTTGTAGGAACACAATGATATATTTTAAGCTGAAGTTGGAGAAGAAGATGTATGGTTGTGCATGTTTTCTCCCTCCCTCTTGCTTCAAATGTTTGTGGTGGTTTATTTTCTAATTGAGGAAAAGGGCCCGGAAAAGAAAATCTTCTTTCCTTCTGTAGGTGGACAGTGCCTTGTTGTAAGACTTCTGGAGATTAATGGAATGCGTGGTGTCATATTCTTTCCAATATTTCAAATTGCAGTTTGGGATTGTGCTGTTTGTGTTTGTTGCAGAAAAAAAGGACATCTATTTAGCAGGCAGCAGTAGCCTTGTTTTGTATTACTTGCTGCTTTCCTCAGGAGGAGACTAGGAAAAGGTTTCAAGTTGCTTCGAACTGCCTTGCCCAGACTCCTGTGCATTCTGAGTGTTTAAATAAGCTTCTATTGAATGCTATTGTGCTACAAGGGCAATGTTTCTGTTATAAACTTAGCCATTGACTGGTTGTGAGCTTTCTTTGCTCTGATACTCTTTGCACAGGGAAGAGGCATTATTGCTCTTCCATGGCTGCCACATATTACCAGAGTTTGGCTCTTTTGCCATAACTCTCTTTTCTTTGTCACAGACAAAGTTTCATGTCACTCACTGATGTAAAAAATATGCTGAAAGCTTTAGGGTCTTCTGTAAGCTTTTACTATCTAGGGCCTTTCTGCATCCCCATTTCAAGCAGAAACAAATTCTGTAACAGGTCACTTGAGTTTTTTTCCTACTGAGGAGGAGTTTTTCTTAACTATCTCTTCTGTTTTCTAAGTGGAAGCGTATTCTGAAAATGCAAAATTTTGTCCCTTGATTAGTTGTGAGAATCCTATTAATAAGAGACAGACCATTTACAATGACAAACATTATCTTTCACTTTGTCCAGGAAATGTGACTCCTTCATTTTCCTTCATGGGATTTAGTTTTCCACAACAGGGCAGGAAGGACATAGACAATGTTGAATGTTGTACAGAAAATTTCCAATCCCTTTAAGATAATTCTGCCATCACACAGGAGATGAAAAAGCCCACAGAAGCCTTCATCCCTATGCTCTCTCATGAGATTACCTGCAGACCTGCCAGTTACTGTGGCTTGTGTGACAGTGCTGTAGTTTTCTCTCTATGTCATTTAGTTTTGGAATATGTGGGATTTTCCTTCTTATTTCTAACTTAAATCTAAAAAAAAACAAACCATGAATGTTATTAGGCTACAGATAGTTCTGAGGGATTTCTCTACTGTGCCTGATTTAAGCCCTCAATGTGGTTTTCACACTTCTCCTAACATGATATTTGCAACAAGCCTTGTTCATTAGAGTAATGGTCTTTTATTTGCTTTCACCCCCTTTCGTAATCACCAAATCACCAACTTTGGGTTAGATAGTATCTTGAGTGCTGTCAAAGATGCAACAGTAGGATATAAAGCTCTGTTCATTAACGTAGAGCTGAGAGAGAGATTGCTGAAGTTAAATCTTTTCTGTTACTATAATTTTATTTCTTTTTTTCTTCCCTCTTCCCTTCTCCCTTTTTCTTTCCTGCCCCCCCCCCCCCCCCTTCACCTCCCCCCCTTTTTTTTCTTTTCTAAGCGTAAGTGTATTTAAGACCCATGGCTGATGTGATAGAAGTAGATAATGGAGTCTTATTAAGTGCTGTAAACAGAAACAATTCATTCTCTAACTTCCTTATCTAAACTGATTTAATTTTCCTTCTATTTTTGTTGTCTTAGCATTATCATTACCAATACCACTACCATAACAATAATTCATAACATCTTCATACCTTATTGTAACGAGATAGAAATGCTGCCTGTTTTTAAATTGCCAAAAGAAAAAGAAAACACACAAAGAAAAATAAAAATAATGAGCAGTCCAAATGTTGTGGGTTTTTTGTACTACTTACAAGGTGCAAAACCACGTATAAATTGATTTGCACAGACTGCTTGTATTTTGCACATGCTTTCGCCTTTGTCATTTGCTCTTTTGTTTTAATGTGCATTTATAGTATGTTTTGTTTTGTTTTTTCCTTTTTTTCCTTTTTTTTTTTTTTCTTGCGTGATTCTTCAGAGCTAACCTTCACATGGGCTTCTTTGTAGGTCTCTTGGAGGCCACTTCTTCAGAGTGGCTAAGGCAATGTAATTTGCTACTGTTCTCATGATTTTTCTTTATAATGTTTCAGCTCATCCACCATATACCATGTGCTTTAGAGTGAAATTCTACCCTCATGAACCCTTGAAGATTAAAGAAGAGCTCACCAGGTATTATTTTGATCTGTGCATTTAATGTGAATTCTTTTACAAGTTTAGAATAAGACAGCTTGTTGGGTAGACTGGAGTTCTCATTGTGCTGAAATGCACTATTTGCATTATTGGTAATACTTTTTTTTTGTTGTTTATTGTATACCTGGGGACTTTTAAAACATAGCTTAAAGGGACTTTTCCTAACATACAGAGAAGTAGCGATGCTGTTAGAGAACTTTCAGAAAGAGAAGCAGTGATCAATATTATTCTAAGTTTTCTGCATGGAAGGATTTTGGATTGGAATGAGTTACTTTTTGTTTCTTAGGTTTTCTTTTGTTTGTGTCTGAAACAATATTTCAGTTTAATTCAGTAACATTTCTCTTTCAACAGGAACATGGAATGTCTTTCTTTTTTTTCCTTCTGTTTTTTGCAATGGAAGTGTCTGTCATTAGAACCAGAAACCCTACAGTATTTTTAAACTATGGATGAACTTTTTATAGAAAACTGAGGTAGAATATGGATATATTTACATTTTAAAAGTATAGCTATGTTGGAAGTTCTGTTGCATATACTGGAATTTTCCAGTGCTTTGGAATCACATCTGTGCAACAGTTCTATTGTACTTCGTGAATGGGATTTCTGTCCTTTCTTCTAGCCTTTGTAAATATTCTGTGGCTCTGGATATTTTTCAAGGGAATAATGTAGCAGCTTTTTTGATCTCTGCACCAACTGTGCAGGACCTTACATCTCCCTTACCACATCAGTAGTCAGCAGGTCACACCACTAACAGCACAATGGAGCACTTGTTGCCTTGAGATCTTCATTGATACTTTTGCCAATCCTTGCAAATTCTTGCACTCACAAGTCACTTTTGTATGGGAGTGAACCCATTATCCTTGATGTCACAGTTAAGGTTTCAGGAACAGCTTGCATTCTCCCAGATAGCTAGTTTACAATTTGTATAGAGCAGCTAAAACATCCTGTTAAATATTACAACTATTTGTCTCTAATCATGTACTGAAACTGTTTAGCTGAGGGAACAGGTTGTAAACAAGGAAGTCAAGGAATTTTCAGTGTTTGCTAATGTGTGCCTCTGAATGAATTTGAGACATAGTTTAAACATTCTAGGAAGTGGAAGATCTTTCTCATTGGAGACCTCTAATTAATTTATTCTCTGTTAACTTCTTGGATGCTTACTTAGGAGAAGTTTCATCAAAACAAAAAGCACTTCGAATTAGCTCAGTGATGTAAACTGTGCCGTCAGTATGTTTCAGTATTCAACTAGAATAGTTTAAAAACCAATTTGAAGTCTAGCTGTTGTTTGAAAAATATTCTTTGATCTTTTGTTAGCAGTATTACTAGGAAGGTACTAGCTTGCCTTAAAACAGAGAAATAATCTTTTTTCTTCATATGTTCACCTATTGTACATGATGCATTTGTCTATCTGATCAGCTTTCTAGTTTCCTGCTGTTGCTGTTCAGAAAGCTTTGCTTGTTGCCTGCCCAGGTCTCTTACACAATAACAAGGTATGGGAAGTGCTCATGAAAAGAGCATGTAAAGTATAAAGTCCTGTAACTTGCTCTGAGAGTTTGCTTCATTGATTAAAGAAGGAGGTCAAATTAAAGATAATGCTCTAAATTGATTGGAGTTGGGTTTTTTTTGTTTTGTTTTGGTTTTTGTTTTGTTTTTTTAAATCTTAATTACAAGGACAAGTGAAATACAAGAAGAATGACGATTAATATTTGAAAGGGGGTAGTTATGAAACCTGCATGGCTGATGGTTTTTTTTTGGTGGCTAGGCCACCATTTTAATTTTGTGACCTCTGCCCTGATCACGTGTTCTTTGCAGTGTCTGCTTAAGATGATCTGAAAATAAATTAATAATATTGCCACTCTTTGACTTAAAGGCTGATGTATGTTATAACTGTACTTATGGTCATAAGTCCATATCATAAAATTGTACATTTGCATTTCTCATTCTGTTCATGCCTAAATGTATCACAGTGCTGTTCTCTTGCTGAGTAGAAATCTGATGTTTGCCACAGTCCTCACTTAGGTGAGGAAATTAAAAGACAGTGGGACTTATCCTACCACATTTTCATATTACTGTTTTATCCAGAGTATTAACTAACCCTGTCCAAATCCCCCACTTGAATTACTGTAAGTGTAGTGTTTGTAAAAAGAGTAAATCTTTAATGTAGTATCTCAGAGACATCAGGGAGAGTACAGCTGGTTAAAAGAGCAATATTTGGTATAAAAATCATGTGTTTGGCACATGGAATTGTGTGTATGGATAAAGTGTATAATTTCTGTGAAAATAGTATAAAGAGAAATAGTTTCAGACATTTCTAGTGTGAAGAAAATTGAGTATTCTCCAACTCAGATTAGTGCTGTCCTACCTTGGGTAGGCTGGACTGTATTCCTTGATGTATTCTTTTGTTTTACAATAGGAGATGTGCTTAGAAAATTAAACTAGCTGAAGTCACTTCTCTGTCTGCAATATTATAGAAGAGAATCTCAAAGTGTGTGTGCGTCACATATTCGGAGACTGAGAATGCCCTGGGCAAAGCATTGAACCATGCACTTGCCTGTCATTACACTTAGTTCCACTGTTCAGGACATGAGTGAATACTGTCAGTCACATTATACCATCCCACTTGCTTTCTTTCATCTTCTCTCTTTTTAATTAATGATAACTTCAATGCTTTTGAAATAAAATCAGTGCCTGCTGCTGGATGTTAAAGCACTTTGAGGTAAAGCCATGCTAAATAAGAAGTTCTGTGAACTTCAAATACAGTTTCAACGTATTCCTGGAGACTGAGGCTCTACGTGGTCCTCAATCGCTGTGTACTCTGCAGTTGGTTAATACTACAGTTGAGTGTGCTTCTGAATTTAATTTCAGGTGCATTGGAGGTTCAGCAGATTGCAGTGCAAACAGCAAATGTAGATTTTTTAGTAGTTTGTGTAATCTTTTGAATAGTGAGAAATGCTTGATCATAGTGTGAGGAGCAGGGAGTCTCTGCCCCGTGGACAAACTTTCTGATTGACTTTTGTCTCAGGCAGTATCTGGAGGACATCAGAGTTCTCTAAATGGTACATCTGTAGTTTTTGTACAGATGATCCAGCAGTCTTATGGGCAATATAGAGTCAGAACAAAGTACTTCAGATTTTGAAAAACACATTTAACTGACTTCATTTAACATCCCTAACAGAGAGTAATATCTACTGTTTTTTAATTAGGCAATAGCAATATAACAAGCAGGCCCTCATATCTTGCTTGTTTCCTGCCACACATACCTGTAAAACACAGGTTCAACTCATTAAATCAGCATCTACTCTGCAGTCTCTTTTTTGACTTATATTACACGGGACTTGGTAGAGGACTCAATACATAGACTTTTAGTTTCTCTTTACTCTTTATTTCCCATCTCTTCATCTTTTATTGCACTGCATGTCAGTTGGTTTTGAATACAGCATGGTAGTCTTGATGGAGAGAGCATCCTGTGTTCACTATAAGGGTTAAGATTATTCTTCTGGCTTGATTGGGGCTTGTGTGCCCCGGTGGCGCAGTGGTTAAAGACGCCGCCTTGCAACACTGGGGCGCGGAGTTCGAATCCCCCGAATCCCCCCTGTGGCGCAAGTGGTAGAAGTGCTGCTCTGCTACACAGAGGCTCGAATCCCGGGGGCTGGACTCGATGATCTCTAAGGTCCCTTCCAACCCGCATGAGACTATGATACTATGATACTATGACATGCAAAAAGCTAAAATTGCTGTGAAAGAAAGTTGTAAATACAGAGGCCATTTAATTCTCTGTACAAACAGCATCCCAGTGCTCTTTCTGTAAAGAACAGATGTTTTTGCTCTGTGCCTCTCTTCACTATTTTTTGATACAGTTCAGAGTCTTGGGAGAGTCCACAGCTGTGTAAGCATGAGATGTTGCACGTGAACAAATTGCGAACAGTCAAGGGAGTGTGAACAGATGGATCCATCGCACATGGGCACAGATTTTTACTGTTTACTTCTTTTCAGTGTTCTTGTTTGGGTAATAAATAAATCAGTGGGTTTTTTTTTCTTTCTTATGTAATAAAGCAGCCCAGGGCCTCATGCCTTCTTATCTCCAAATCCCTACATTATACTGTGTATGCATAATTAAAATGAGAAAATATGAAGTCATTTGAGGTCCCAAAGGATTGATCTAAAATGCTACAGATAATACTGTATCAACAGTAATCCATTATTATTGTAGAAAAAACAGGTCATGGGTTAGTAGCTAGTGGAAATAACCAAAGATGGATTATTGCAACTAGCTGTCATCAGGCACTTTTTTCCTAATCCATGTTTCCTAATCCAAGAAGCAGCTCTTCAATTACTAGGCTGTCATAAAACAGTGTAATAGGTACTTGGTACAAGAGAAGCAGATGACAAGTGCTTAATGGAAATCATACCAAATAGCAAAGACTGTGGGAATGTAAACATGGCAAATTAAAGAGCCCTGCATGAGCTAGAGTAACTGAAGAAGAGTAGTACAGCTGTGTGCATGCAGGGCTTAACTAGCCTTGTTGCAATCAGCTATACTTGATGCTGCTTTTTGCTGGAAAAGCCTGGTACTTCTCCCTCCAAAAGTGGGGAGCTAGTTGAGGCCAGTAATGCTCCTGTAGTATTTGAGTATCAAACTACATATTTGCAAGATTAAAATATACAATAAACTAATCCTTTCAAAAATCAGCTAATACTGGGTAGACCCATTTTGTGGAAAGCTGTTCCTGATAAAATTTAAGAGTAACTCTAATGCTCTGAGTGCCCTTCTAATCTATTCTGAAGTTATGTAATGGTAGCTATTCCAAAGCTTCTGCAAGTCCGCTTGTCTTTTTTGGCTTTCTGGTGTCCTATTGTCAGTTATCAAATGAGTTTATGGCTTTAATAGTGTTAGACTTTAAGTCAAGTACCATAGACTTAAAATTGAATGAGTTCTTAGTAAGAGCTTGCAGCTAGCATTCAGGGTGGAAAAAATAAACAAAAAAATTAATCCAGTAGAGTTCTGGATTTTTTGGTGAAGCTCATGCCTATGGGTGAAGGAGAGATGGGAGGTTTTGAGATCCTCTTCTGTCACTCAGGGAAGTGCAAGAGAACTAAGAAGATGCAGTTCTGTTTCAGAAGCCTATAGGGAAGAATCTCTTCCTGTGCTGTGTTGAGGCTTTTATTTATCTACTATTCAAAGCAAATAGACTGTTGCTTCCCATTCCTTGTTCTTTAATTGTTTCCCGTGTAACCTGTGTTGTAGGCTGCTGGCTGAACAGTAATGTTTCATACTTTTTCCTTTCCTAAAGAAAGACCAGATTAGAATCAGATGGTAGTCATTATTTTTTTATTATTATTTTTATTTATTTATTAATAGTAAGTGATACTATTGATTGAGACCTTCTCTTTTTTACCATCCAGGAATGGTGCTGAATTCTCAGCATTAGAACAACTTTCCTCGTAGCATGCCTAAAAAGGTAGTGATTCTTCCTAGAGATGCTTGTTAATGGACAAGGCAGCTAAGCACTGTCATGGTTTTACCATGTTTGGTTATTGGTATTCCACATCATAACATCATGTAGTTCAATGTGAGTTAAAGAGTTAATGCTCTACATCCAGGTACCTGTCGCAGAAGAGAAGAACTACTACATTCCCCAGAGGTCTGTTTGCTGCTCTGTTGTCATTTCTGCTCAGGGGGAACAGGTAAAAGGCCTTGGTAGCTCACCTGATTTCCCTTTTTTTTCCAATCATCTGGCTTGTCTCTGCTGTGGGTGCCATCACACCTTAACATTAGAATAAAGCCTTCAGTTTTCAGACACTCTCATTTAATTTAATCTATTAGCTACAATTCTAATCATATTGTATTTAATTGTATTATAGCGTGTTATCTTGCATTCTGATTTTATTTAGTAAACTAGTCTGCTTCTACTCAGATCTTTGCCACTGTTTTGTTTTAGGCCCATCTTTTTCCCCTTTCCCCTTTCCGGGGTGTGGATTCATGGGTATCTCCACCATGCTAGTCACAGAACTGGACCAAATCAGCCTGTAAGCTAGTGACAGATACTTACAGAAATAAATTAGCAAGGTAGCTTTTGCTACTTTTGCTGTTAGATATTTGGTTCATACAACTGTCCTTTTCTGAATAAAAGGGATAGATGATATTTCTCATGTCTGAACGCAAGGGTCACGCTTTTAAGTCATGATGACTATGTCCCTAGTTCCTGATTTCTCTACTTGGATCTGGCTTATGGCTGATTATATGAATTGAAAGGGCAGCTGCTGTACATTGCTGTGATGTGCGTATATGAATATAATCTGAGTATTTTGAGAGTGTTTTGAACAAAAGTCATTTCTTTCCATAGAAACAAGAATGCAAAGTTCATGATCTTTTTCTACCTGTAAAAATTCATTTACATTAGGTATATTCAGTTGTGCTATTAGGAATTTTAACAATTGCATTCCCTCTTGTTCATTTTAACAACATTTTCTGGAGCTGTTACTTGCTCATTTGCTTTGTTGTTGTTGTTGTTATTATTATTATTATTATTATTGTTGTTGTTGTTGTTGTTGTTGTTGTTGTTGTTGTTGTTATTATTTTTGACAAGGTAGCACTGTTTGTCTTGACAGCCTTTTGTGCCAGTTCACTCCTTGTTGTGTAAGGTACTTTCTTTCAAATGCGTAAAACAATCCTCTGATTGCACTGATGTCTCTGAGCTCTGTTACTGGAGGATCTGGTGATTATCAGCTCTTCATTCACCTTTCCCACTGTCTTCATGCCAGAGAAGCTCTATCCTCTCACTTATTTTAGTTGTCCTCTTTATTAAAATAAGCTGTGTCCTCTGTAAGATGCATAGAGTAGAGGTAGGTACAACATTTAAGGTGTGGTTACACCAAGACTTAAAGAAACAGCAGAATGTCCTTGTGTCTGGGTATTTTTCTCAATGACTATTTGTGCTGAGTCCGGGAGCTATCTGTCAGCTGTTTTTAATAAACATGGAATCGAATGATAGTTTTATTTAAGCTATCAAAATACTTCACAAATATTTGTAACTAGGCAAATAATACATTTCCTTAGAGAATATGTATTTTTACTATTAGCCTTACTATCTAGGTGGAATTTTAAAGCAAATAACAGCTATCTCTAACTCTATCTCTAGCTATAATTGTAGTATTAGATACTGGCATGTAGTAATTAGTGCTTAGGTTAGATCAATATACTTTGTCCGGAAACTAGACTTCAAGCAGCATAACTGATACCATCAACTGTAGAAGACAGGATGCAAAATTATTGTCCAGGCTAGTGTACATAAAGAGCTCATAGATTCTGCCGTGTGAGGAGAGCACCCAGTCCAGGAATACTGTAAACAAAGCCTTTGCACTCTGCTGCTCTGCACCTGAGTATTCAGTGTAGCTTGGGAAAGAGATAACAGTCAAAGCCAGACACTGCTGAGACAAGATTTTTTGAAACTTTGTGGTGTCTCTCAAGACAACCATCTCTACTGGTGACAGCACTGGGTGAAATGCTTGTTATTGTAGTAGAATGAGTGAAGTAACTTAAACACAAGATAAAAAACACAGTGTGGACAATCACAGGTTATAATTGTGGGAAAGCTTTCTCACTTCATTGAATGTCTTAAATAGGTACGTAAACAGGCAACATTTAAAAAGTTGGAAACATAATGTCTGAAAACAAGATTAGTCACTGCTGACCCTCTGTCCACAGAAAGAATTTGGCTTAGAGTTGAGTCGTACTTATTGCAAACAGATAATAGATGGAAATGAGGTTATTGAATGATAGACAGTTGTGAACATAAATGCTAGAAGCATAAGTTTATTGGCTTGGTGATCAGCTTGAGTTCTTAGTCAGGACTATAAATCAGGCTGTAAATTGTGCTAGGGCTTGCAAAAACAGCAGTGGTGGAAGGACACAAGAAGCAGCAAAAACAGATTGAATATGTAAGTTATTTGAATCCGTTAAGTTCAGGCAGTTTTAAATACGTACATAAGCCTTTCTGAAGTAAGTAGTTAGGTATTTGCTGACCTTGGTCATAAATTACTTTACAAGGATTATAGAAAGCATCTGAGACTGAGACAAATTCTTGCAAAGCTTACAACTTTGACTTTCTGTCCAAAGTATGTTTATTGCCTTTCAGGAGAACTCCATAAGGTCTAGGTTTTGTTCTAAACTGTCCTAGCTGCTATACCTGAAGAAGATGATCAGTATCCAATGCAATTTGTTGTGTGGGTGAACTCTGGAAAAAAAAAAAAAAAAAAAAGGCATTTATAATCTGCATGGATATTTACATTTTTTCCTGCCCCTCTTCTAAGCTCAAATGCTTTCCTGGTGTCCCAGCCAACAGTTCTTCCAGTCTCTGCTGGGAACTGTGATCTGTGCTGCTTTTCTCCTTTGACTGCTGCCTTCTGTCTTAGAAATGGCTTTTTTTCCAGGGGTGAAACTGTTCTCTGAAAGTGCAGTTTAGACCCCTTTGAGGTGAAAGTTTTTGAAAGATGTCAGGGCACAACTAGTTTTCTTTACCTGGATTTCAATAGTCAGATGCAGGCAACAACACAGTAGCATAGACACTTAGTGGCAAAAAAAATAAAAATAAAAAAAAAAATTTGTATTCTTGTTTTAAAAACCATTAATGTACTGGGAATGTATGTGAAATGAAGTAGGAAGACGGATGAACAATTTAAAAGATCCCAGTTCCCAAACAAGTGAAACATTGCACAAACATAAACCCTTTCATTTATGGGAATATATAAACAGAGCTTCTTCTGCAGACTTGCAAGTGGTAGGGATTTCACATTTTAAAAACAGATGAATAGCATTTATGGACCACTTCTGTGACAGAAGCTAGCCTATGTGATTGCCTGAGTTCAGTTCTGTAGTCCCAGGACTATCACTGGGAAGAAATTAGCTCTGAGGCCCGTGTTCTTTTTCATAAGTTTAAGTCTTATGTGTCTTGTTTTGGCCCCTGCAAAAGTATGGAGAAGATACAACTAGGAGCTGTAAAAAAAGCCACCTCAAAAGCAGTGCAGTCTTTGGTCACAGCCAGTATGGGTTCACAAGAGAAAAGTCCTTTTTAATGAACTCAGTTTCCTTTTAGACAAGATTATTGATGTAGTTCACCAACGGAAGCTGGTTGATGTAATCTTTTTGAATTTCAGCAAAGCTTTTGATGATCTCCTTGTGGACAAAATGTCTGCTTTACAGCTAGACAAAAGCGTAATGTGGTAGGTGAACAATTTGCTGGTGGGTCAGACTCAGTGAGGTTTATAGTGAATGGGATTCCATCAGGCTGATGGAGAATCCCACAATTGTGGGATTCTACTGGGCTTCAGTTTTAGGGCCAGTTCTCTTCAATGTTTTTATAAATGATCTAGGTGCAAGATATGAATGCATGCTAAGTAAGTTTGTGAATGACACCAAATTGTGAGGAGCTGCTGTTTATCTTGCTCTACAACTGCTGCTCTGAATTTCTTGTATTCCCCCAAGGAGCTGTTTACTCTCGTGAGGTTAGAGAGGCATTGCAGAGAGATCTTGACAGATCAGAAGGCTGAGCAGTCACCAGTGCATGGAATTTAAAGAGTACAGATGCTGAATTCTGCACCACAGATGTTACAGCCCTGGATATATGTACAGAGTATGAGCAGGGAATGTACAGGGAATGAGCAGCCCTGTGGAATGGGGATCTGGGTGTTCTGGCTGACAGCAAGCAGAACATAGCCAGCAGTGTGCCCTGGAAGCCCAAAGGCCCAACCAAAACTAGGGTGCAGCAGGCCCAGCACTGCCAGCGGGCAAGGCGAGGGGCTGTCTGCTCTGCTCTGCTCTGTGCAGCCTCATCTCCAGCTCTGGTTGCCAAAGTAGGAGGAGGATGTGAAGCTAGAAGAGAGCATCCAAAGAAGGTCTGTAAAGATGGTGAAGGGCCTGAGGGCAGGGTGTATGAGTGGCTGAGATGCCTGGCTATGTTCACCCCAGAATCTGAATGAATTTACATTTCAGTGTTTTTCAGTAAACTTTCCTTGCAAATCAAGAATTTTAACTGCATTTTGTTAAGGCCATTGGTTCACCCTGCTGCAAGTGTATTCTCTTTGGATCTATGCACAGTCATGCCGTGCCAAACTATGGAATTGGAACAGAGATTAGCTGCTGAGGGATGACTACAGGGGAGAAACAGATGTTGCAGTAAAGAGCCTTGAAGAGCAAGCTTTCAGCAGTAGTTTGTAATACTTTAGTACAGTGAAGGAATGTGTACACACTGAAAACAAGTTGCTTTTCTTTGTGATCATCCTGTTTTTATGTAGCATTTTATAACAGCCTAAGGACAAGAGTCGAATTTCTCTTGTGTTTTCTGTCTTCACCTAAGCTGCTTGGTACAGAAATTCACGGTACACACAGACCCAAGCAACTTGGATGAAATGTGCCTTACGTCAGTATTATTGGAAAAGCGCATTTTTATTGGCTACACTGTAGCTTAAACTTGGAAAGGACGCCCTGCATCTATGGGCCTGCTGAAGATAAGCAGAATCCACTGACACTGCTAAAACCATAGACCTGTCTTACTTTTCCTGGCCAAAATGACACACATATTGTGTTTTCTCTGGGGTGAAACTGCTATGTGGTGAAGCTGTAAATAGGGATGTGACTGGGGAAGTGGCTGCAGGTGCACAGCTGGGCTGTATGCTGGGCCTCTGCCAACCATGCTTGGGAGACTGCTTTGGGGGATGGAAAGCAGAAGGAAAAGACATGGTTTCCCTGCTGCATCTCTTTTGTTGCTGCTCTAAATAATCCTGTTTTGTGACAGGATACAAAGGACAGCTGGAATGAGCCATTTCTTTGCATCAGCACTGCTCTATGAGGAGGAACTCCTAAAAAGAAGGGAACTGGCAGCTCCCCCCAGGCAGGTCTTCGGTGGTTCCCTGAGCTGCCCAGAGAGTTTGGTGCCTCAAAATGTCTGTGAGGATCCTCACAGATTTAAGAAAGACGAAGGAAGTAATTATTCTGATCATGGTCAATGTGCTGCGTGAAGCTGTATTTAATGACAGAGGGTCTGCTCAAGAAAATCTGAAATAATGTAATTTATTTCACATTACTAATGAGCATTGCAATAGCTGTATGTTTCTAATCAGATACACTCCAGGCTTTCTGTTTTTGGGATTTTGTTACTTCTGCTGCCATTATTTCATGTTACATGAGAAAAAAATCTTTAAGACCTAGTTTTGCCTGTGGTTGCCCATTACCTTTTACCTGACATTTGAAGTTGCAAGGGAAAGATTCAGAATAGTTTCAAAGATGGTTTTAGTTGAATCTGCTATAGAAAAATATCACATTATTTTCTTTTTTTTTTTTTTTTTTTAATTTCAGATACCTCTTATACCTACAAATAAAAAGGGATATTTTCCATGGCCGGTTGCTGTGTTCTTTTTCTGATGCTGCCTACCTAGGTGCCTGCATTGTCCAAGGTAAGTACAAGCAGCAGATTTGTGATATATAATTCATAAGTCTTAAGAGTAATCAGTATAAAGAGAAACACAAAATTGGTGCGAGATTGGTGATGAGGAAAGCAATAACTTTTTTTTTTTTAATTACCTGTACTGTTTGTTTCCCTGCATTGGTGTCAGTTGTAAAGTGTTTAAGTAATTCAGCTTGCAGACAACATATGACAAACAGGAACATAAATCAACAAACAAACAACAACATCAACAAAACCAACCAACCATCCAAACATAAATACTACCAACCCCCCTCTCCCCCCCAAAAAAAAACCAACACAACAACAACAAAAAAAAACAACAACCCCAAAACCCTGAAAGAAACAAAACAACAACAACAAAAAAAACCCCACGAGCTGATTGCCTTAGAATTACAGTTAAAAAGTATGGCATCAGTTTTAGACTGCTATTATAAAGAAAGCAAAATTCTTCTACTATCCCGAATGATAACATAATCTGTGCTAATTGAACTAAGCAGAAAAAGGTTCTATTCAGTGTTATTTCTTGTGGAAAAGATTATAATTTTGTTTGTGTAATGCTGGGATGGAGAAAACATGAGAAAAAAATCTTCTCTAAGGGTGCCAGAGCACAGTAACTGATGAAGTGGTGGAGTCTCCTTCTCCGGAGGTATTCAAAATTGATGTATAGGAAACCTGCAATAGCAGGAATACAACACAGGGGGTTGGACTAGATGATCTCCTGAAGTCCCTTCCAAGTGATCTGTGAAATCCCTGACAAAACAATAGACACAATTCAAGGAGAAAGGCCCTTTTTTTGTTGTTTTGTTTTAAAATATATTTTACTTTCTCCTTATCAGTTGCCAAAGGCAGAATTGAAATATATATATATCTTGGAATGCACTAGTGAGATAAGTTAGCTACATGTCCAGTTAGGGACTTCATATGTGTGCAAGTTCCCTTCATTCTACCTTAATCTGAATGAATCTCTTTGTTCATTACAAAGATACTTAGCCAAAACAAGATCAAGTCTAGACCATATTAAGAGACTTATCTAGAAAAATAGAGACCACATGTCTCACTTGTATAAATAATTGATCATCTTTTAGAAGAGGAACCAGATACTGTGGGTCACCTTTAAATGATGGTAAAGAGAAGTGGGGATAAATTGGTGAAAAAACAGCATGATCTGGAATATGTTGTTTTTGTTCTGCCTACTACCAGAATGGTAAGTAGTAAAAGGGGGAGAGTTTCCTATGTCTTCTTTACAGATCGTATGTTTTGCCAAAGATGATATTTTAAGATTGCTCATTTCTTCTGCAATAAATAAAACATGAAATTTGCTTGAAACTCAGTGACTGTAGTTTCAGCTAGCTACAAGTTCTTAAAAGTAGCATTTCTTCAGAGATGCTTCATTCTTACAGTCCCTGAATTACACTATTTACAGACCTTTTCTTCTAAATTTGCAATTTAATTTTTCTGTACTTTTTTTTTTTTTAAATCTATTTAGCTGAACTTGGTGATTACGATCCTGATGAACACCCAGAGAATTATATGAATGACTTCAAGATTTTTCCCAAACAGTCACAAAAGCTTGAGAAGAAAATAGCTGAAATACATAAAAATGAATTCAGGTAATTTGAAGTGCAGCTTAGTAAAGTTCTTACGATTAATTTACCTGTTTCCATGTTGTTTGTATAAACCCAGGAGGGTTTCTTCCTTCAATTTTAATAGGTGCTCTAAGAGTGTACTGTTTAATATGCTGGATTTGAAAATTCAGTTTCTGCTTAGCAGGTTTTCTTTTCCTATTAATCTTCATTAATTGTAACTGATTCCCACATGTGTGCTGGTACTTTAGACTCCATTTGCTTGAAATATGGGTCTAGTTATTGGGAGTAGCTCACATAATGGGTGCTGCAATTGAGTAACAGAGTGACATCTTTCAGTTAGGGATCAGAATTATGTAGAAGACTGTTCACGTCTTTTGTTGTGAAATATCTAAATGTAATTCAATTGCAGAATTCTGGATAGACATTGATTGAAATGGAATTGTAAGTTCTTATGTCACAGTTTTATTAACAAAGGTATGAATTATACAGAAATGTGTTTAAATTAGTTCTGTGCAAAAGAAAGGAGGTTAGATTCAGAACCATACATAAATCTCCTCCTGTCCTAAACTTCCAATTGTGTGGAGGGGACGAGGATAGATTGATTTCTCTCTAGGTTTCAAAGTTGAATGTATCCCTGAAGTGTTGTATTGCAGAAGAGTAGTAGCAGTGCTTTGTGCAACTGTACCCCCTTCAGGATTGTCAGTGAGTAGCATGCATGGTAGCAGGGTCAGAAACTACTCATCATTTTGCATGGTGGAGAATGTTTCTCTGAAAAGCATGAGAGGAATAGAACATGAAGAAAATTAAATAAAATCAAGCAATAAATTTAATAAATTAAGAGAATAATTTCTATTCAAAGATGAGGTTCATTGCACTTCCTTGAAACATGCACATCTTCTTTTACTAAAAGAACATTGTGAATTATCCAGTTCCTCCCCCCCCACCAGAAAAAAAATAAAAATAAAAATAAAAAAATTTTCAGAGGAGTTTAGAGTGAAAAACATTTTTTTTTTCCAGAAGTCAATCACATATGTTGTTCGTTACACGAGTGTAATGAAATTAATGTGTTTCCCCTTTTTTCTTCTTTAAACTTACATGTTTTGCTTATATTTCTTTCAGCAAAACAGTATTTTAAATAATGCAGCTATTGCTATATTTTTACATTAGTCTAGGCTGAACTTTATACAGATCCAGAGAAATACTGTTTGAAAAAACAAAAACCAAACCAAACAACAACAACAAAAAAACCCAATTTCTCTTACTTTAAGCCCTAGTTCACACAACAGCTACAAGTTTCCAAAGGCTAAATTCAACCTTTAAAAATGAAGATTTTTCATCATTTAAGCCATGGCGCAGTTGGGAAGATTTGGATCCATTCAGTTTGTCAGGAACACTCTAGTCTTTCATTTTATTTTATTATCTAGTCTTTTGTTAAAGGAAGGCTTGTTAGAGAAAGCTGATGGCTTTTGTATTTAACAGCCCTGGGAAAAGATTTATTTTTCTCAGTTGTGTTTTTCTGTTGTGCATAATTCTGTGCATACATCATGAGTTTAACCTGCTTGTTACACTATTATGAAAAATCAGGCACATTTTTAGCTCGTTTATAAATCTCCTGTTCTGATTAGACTAGTATTCTTCATCTTGTGACAGTGATCATTACAAGCCTTCACTTAGGCCTGTCTAGGATTCTGCTGGGGTCCATTCCGGTTGCTCTGTTCCCCCTATTAGTACCTGTGAGAATATCCCCTGAATTTCAGCAGTCTTGGTGAGGAACACCATTAATTATTGCCTTTTGGAAATTCAGGCAAATTTTATCAGCTCAGTTTCCTTTCCCTCTACTCCCATTTCCCTGGGATTCCAGAGGAATCACAGGAAGTGGTTGAGGCAGAACTTTGATATATAACAGAACTCACCATACATCTCATTTCTGCCTGTGTTGGTAATTCTCTGTAGTAGGTTTTGCCAATTTGTACACTATTAATGTTAGACTTAGCTTTTTCTAGCTGCCAGGAGCAGTTTTCTTCCCACTCCTTCCTGACCACTTTTTTTTTTTTTTTTTTATTCTCAGCTTACAGTGTTCTTTATATGTTCGCCTGGCTGCAAAGACAGTTCGAGAGCTGTGTGCAATAGCTGCTTCTTCGTTCTCACACTTTGCTTCTGTAGCTCTGTCTTCACAAAACTGATAACCCTATTACCCTTTTTTACATCAAACATTCAGCTGTCACATAAAAGTTTTATCTTTTTCAGAATATTTAATTCCTTGGATCTCTAATCTAGGAGTACAAATTAATAAAACGTATCTGTCATATAATGAACTATATACAGAAAAGTCTAGTGCTAGGTAATCAAATTCTAGTACCTTAACTATAAAAATATTATTACAAAAACCGTTGAGTTGTCAAGCTTCGATTTCTTATTATGCACATGTATTTCACTGCATTCAGTAGAATTTTTCTTAGTGAAATTAGTATTTTCCTTCTCAGTGAGTACAGTTAGAAATGCTGAAGGAGGTCCCCAGGCCTTATATTTAAAAGTCACTTGAGTCACATTAGTGAATAGGAGAACAGAAGAGACAAATCCATTTTAATCCTGTTGCCATTTGGCTAACTTTGAAAGAATTACTTCTGCGTGTCATCACTGCAGATGAATCTGTCCCTTAATTTTCTTCACACATGTAAACTAAAGCTACGGCATCTGTCTCTTACAGAAAGCTTCTGTGTAATCAAAGCCCTGTGGCTTGGAGGGTGCTAGTTCTTAACAGCTATCAGCATCCTCATTCTCAAGGTCCTACAGCATGCTGGAAGAATTTGCCTTTTGAAAGTCACATGAGAATAGTGAGAGGAATGTTTGGGAAACAGGCAGTGATGCTGCGACAGCTGCCAATGATTTAATGACTTTTTTATGTCATTTAGAAGTCTTGTTCTTATTAGCTAAAACAGATGTATGAAGTGGTACTTTTATTTCTTGCTCTGTTTGCCTATGAAAACAGAACTAGATTTTAGCAAAATGCAGGCTTTCTTATGACCATCTTCTTCACCTGGTTGCAAAAATTATAAACATGATGGATAGACAAATGTGTGAAAGCTTTATTGTGCTGTGATTCCTTGTCTTGTGAGTTGGAATTAGTTGTTCTCATTGAGAAAGGGAGAGGTACAGTAATAATTTAATTGATCTTTAGCAGTGAATGGGCAAACAAATGCCATGATGTCACGTTCTCATTCCAAGTAAGGCCTCTTTTGAAACGCAGCATACTGCTGAGAGAGTGAGAAGATAGTGGTCTTATGGCATAGCAGCTTAGAATTAGGATGTGAAGTGGACACTTATTCTTTGAAGTTGATTTGATTGTTATATGTTTTGGTATGGATATAACAGCGCAGCTACAGCATTCATAGCTACTTGCATTTCTGTTTGCCTATCACTTTTAACAGATTGGAAGAGATTTTGGCCATAAAAACTAGTTATTCAGTGAGTAGGTTGATGTGTACTTTCTCCTTCAAGTGAAGTGAATGCTTATGTATGTCTCCGGGTTATTCATTTCATATTTTAGCTAGGCTAGTGCAAGTATTTATGAGGCTGCATTGTAAATCACATCACTGAAACAATCCAAACAAAAAATAATCTTTTATTTTTTGCTTGTCTCTCTAGGAAAAGTAAATTGTACGACACATGCAGTTCTTAGATGTTTTGGCAGTGTTTTGGCAGTACTAGAGCTATTTTACAAGTTGTAGCATTTTCAGTGTATAAAGTTATACTTTAATTCTGGTGACCAAAAAAATCCCAGCTTGACAAAACTCTGGTAAAGAATGCTGTGTAGGATTTGGGAAGGAAAGAAACAAAACCACAAAAAATCTAATCCATCAAATGAACTTAGGCAGAATCATGAAATGTTCCTGATAAGGGAGAGGGAAGTTAAGTGTAAGGTTGTTTCTTCAAGCCTAAAAGCAGGGACTACTAAGAGTATTTATTTATTTATTTATTCATTTGAGAAGATCACCCAGGCAGTCTTGATCTTGGAATTTCAGAGCTTGTTTTTAGCACATTGATAGTTTTACAACTGCACCCAAAACAGTTGTACTTTTTTCACACTATGCTTGAGCAGCTTAAGTTCCTGGCACTGTTTTTATTGTTGCTATTGGATTTTACAGGCTTCTCTTAAAAGTAAGTGGAGATCATACATATATACATACCTGTTGTCTGTTTCTTCTTCCAAAGAAGTACATCGGTGTTGTTACAAGTGTGTCCTTTGTTTTAAATGATGGATTAAAACTTCAGATGCTTTTACTATGTTCACAGTGTCTTCTCTTTGCTCCAAGACAATTTTTTTTTCTATCTCAGATCTTCCATCTTTAAACAGAGTATTTATAACCCTGATAAATTCCTTGTCTTTTGAAGAGTACCTATCAACCATAGCTTCCTGAGATCAGACACCTGAAATCCAGAGAATTCCAAAGACAGGACCCATAGAAAATCTGCAGAAGGGAACGTATATTTGTTGGAATTATGTTTATTTTCTCCTCTTTTCATGTGGAAGGCATGCAATGAAAGTACTTAGTGGTTGAGACTAAAGATTTTTTTTTATTTTTATTTTTTGTATTGCACCTGAAAGCTGCTTCTGAAATGAAATATAAAGTCATGTAACTTAAATGAGTGTATTTATGTAAACAGCCATTAATTTACATAGAAGCCCTAAGGAAACATAACTGCCAATTAAATTATGGACCAATTCAAGTACCTATTTCTCAGGCCAATTGCATAGGTAAATTCAAATAATTTATCATTACTTGGGATTGCTGTTGATGATAAAGGCTCACTATTATTGACTGCTACTTGACTATTCTCTCCAGTGTGTAACATTTTCTAGATTCTGCAGAAGTTTTATGTGGGAGAAAATCTTCTGGGAGAGGAAGAGATTTCCTCTGAGGGCATGAAATCACTGATATGTTCTGTTAATAACTATCTTAAAAGAAATGTAAACTTTTAAGCTAAAGGCTATTATTCTCATGAAAACAAGATTAAGAAATTGATGCTTGTCTTTGAGGAAAGTTAAATGAGAAGTTTTGTTTAAATTTGTTTTGAAAAGTGTGTAATATCTACATAATTTATATTGTTACTAGGCACTGTTGACTTAAGCATTTTTAACTTAACTCGACTGCTCTAATTCTTTCCTTATTCCTTTCACCTTACCATCAGTTACCTTCAGTGCTCATAGTGGTGTGAAGATTCTAGGGTTTCCTGGTTTGCACTGGTTTGCTTTCCAGCTCTCATGCAGACATGGAGAAGCCAATGGAGTTATTGGCAAGCTTAACTGTGATTATTACTATCAGAGTATATCCAGGGTGCCTGTCTTAGAAGACTTGGCAAGGGTTGCTTGAAAATGATTTTCTCTGTAGGTGCTAATATTGCTTAATCCAAGATTAAAGCAACTTTTTAGTACATTATTAAATATATGAGAAAAGAGCTAAAACTGAATTTCTGTTGAGTACATCTGGACCAAAGTGGATTTTATATGACATTTAAAAGCTTCTTTCAATTAAAAGTGCATATCATCTGCCTTTATGTGTTTAGTGCTGGTACCACACTCATCGACACATTGCATTTAGCTTCTTATACCACCCTAATCACATTTGTATCCAGTGGCCTCATACAGATGAGAGTAATCCAATCAAGATGACATATGAAATGCACTAATACTTGCTGTCATACTATAGAAGATGAAAGCCAATTGTTTGGGAATCTGGAATCTGTTGCCATTTACATAGATGGGGGAGGATTCTGGAAAAGGGCTTGGGCTCAGGAATAGCTGACTTGCATGCTCAAGTAGCCAAAATCTTTTTAGTTCTCATCCATGAAAAGTATATCAAGGACTTTGGAGGATCGAGGAGGGGGAGGATGTGTAAGGGGAGTTCACAAGCAGATTGTCATGCCAGCTGCTTGGATTTCACCTATGTTACAGCTGTGCTGGGGCCTGTCCTCTTCATTATCTTTATTGATGACTAGGATGAGGGCATTGAGTGCACCCTCAGTTTGAAGGTGACACCAAGTTGGGAGGAAGTGTCAATCTACTTGGGGGTAGGAAGGCTCTCCTGAGTGATCTAGGCAAGCTGGATAGATGGGCTGAGGACAGTGGCATGAAGTTTAACAAGACCAGATGCAGGTCCTGCACTTTGGCCACCAAAACCGTGGGTGACGCTACAGGCTTGGAGCAGTATTGCTGGAATACTGTGTAGAGGAAACAGACCAGGGGAAATTGGCTGATGTGTGGCTGAGCATGAGCCAACAGTGTGCCCAGGTGGCCAAGAATGCCAATGGTATCCTGGCTTGTATCAGAAATAGTGTTGCCAGCAGGAGCAGGGGAGTCATTATCCCTCTGTACTCAGCACTGGTGAGGCCACACCTTGAGTACTGTATTCACTTTTGGGCCCCTTAGTACACTGAGGACCAGGAGCATGTTCAGAGAAGGGCAACAAAACTGATGAGGGGTATGAAGCACAAGCCTGATGTGGAGCAGCTGAGGGAGCTGGGATTGTTAAGTCTGTAGATGAGGAGGCTTGGTGGAGACCTTATTGCTTTCTACAACTACCTGAAGGGAGGTTGTAGTGAGGTGGGTGCTGGCCACTTCTCTCATGTGACTAGTGATAGGACTGGAGGAGATGGCCCCAGGTTGCATGAGGGGAGATTCAGGTTGGACATTAGGAGATACTTCTCCAAGAGAGTGGTCAGGTGCTGGAATGGGCTGCTCAGGGAGAAGTCAGGTGGAGTCAGCAACCCAGGAGGTGTTCAAGAAACGTTTAGATGTTGTACTGAGGCGCATAGTTTAGTGGGAAATACTGGACAGTTGGACTGGATGATTTTAGAAGTCTTTTCTAACTTTGGTTATTCTGTGATTCTTCAGGACTCTGAGATGTGTGTCATCTCGTCCTGTAGACTTATATGTGTTCAGTCTCATCAGGTGATCTTGAGGTTGCATTTCTTTCACAGTGGGAGGGATTTTGTTCTTCGAAGCCCTGCCCACAGATTCAGGCAATGAACATGGTATTGATTAAATTTTTTTTTCCATTCTTATGGTGAGGTTTAGATTCAGATTCCACATATTTAGCCTACTCATGTATTCAGGTGTACATTTGAATTCCCAATCTATAGGAATTTCTTCATCTGCTTCTGACCTTCCTCTTCATCACTTCTTTATCTGGGTGTAAAGGCAGCAGGACCAGTCTCGCTTATGCACCATGGGAAGGTATGAGAAGGTGTTACAAAAAAAAAAAAACAAAAAAAAAACAACAACAACAACAAAAAAGGATGCTCACCCAAATTCAAAGATTTAGGCTCACAGGAAGACTCCACAAAGAAGGACTCTCCAGCAAGAGATCCTTCCTCAGTTGCAGACAGCCCTGAAAATGAGGTAAAAAATGAGTAGAGCCTGGTTGCATAGGTGAATTTTAGTAAACTTATGTCATATCTTAGTACCACTCAATTTTTAGCATCTTCATTGTGTCTAAATCTTTAGCAGACAGACTGTATGAAAAGCATCTCTGATGTCTGCTAAGATCTTCTGAGCTTAGATCAAAAGTAAAATGCTCAGGATTTTTATTGCTATAATTGTATAGCTGTTAAAGTCCCACTTTAAAGAAACAGCAAACCTTGTGGTAGGTATATGATGTAATTAAACATGTAACTTCTTTTTGCAAAATTCTGGCTTCTCTAAAGGAAATCCAGATAGCCCTTGTTCTGCTGGAGGATGCTTTGTACAAGACCTTGGACATAGGAAGGACAGGATTTCATAGGTGGCATCATCATTTATACAGTCATTGTCTCTTCTGAAACTGCAGTGAAGAATGTTCTTGTAAAGGATATTTGGTGGAGATGGAGCCTATGTTATTTAGTTTCATGAGGGTTTTGTTTGTTTGTTTGTTTTCCCCAGGTTTGTAATGAGGGGAATACAAAACAATTCTTGAAGCCAGATAGTTATGTACAGATTTAATTCTGTGAATTAATTGTCTTTCAAAACCCTTCAAATCATAAACATCCTGAAATGATTGATTCCTACGTGGGGCGTGCTCAAATACTGTGAATCTACAGTGTCTTCCAGCTGGTAACTTTGATAAACACATAAATGAATCAAAAGGGTGGAGAATAGTTATGCTTTTTACTAACAGTCATGTATTAATAGGCTAGTAATAGTGTTTCAAAGCACCTCATAACTCAGTAAGAGAAATCACAGAACACAGACAAAATGACTCAAAAAAGGCTATTCAAAATGGCACTGAGAATGGCATTGAAAATGCTTTTTGCTGTTATTGCTATATAAATTTCTTCATTTATTGAAAAGAACTGTTGGTTGATCTTGGGCATCAGATAACCTCAAATGAAAGATATGAAGGGGAGAAAATTCTAGAATCAGCCAGCAAAGCAAGTATATCATTGCTGTGATAATCCTGAAAGTGCTCCCCGCTGTGCATCCTGGTCTTTCCAATGATTCAGGGCTGGAGGTTCTTTGGGAATAAACAGAGGTTGTGCATCCTCTTGTGTGTAATCCTCATTAGCCTAGAGTTAAAAATAAAGCCTGCTGCAGACTTTTCAGTCTTATTAAAGTCTTTGTTTGATAAAAATTTTATTAGGAACTTTTTGATTGATTGATTGATTGATTGATTCCAGGTATGAATAATTAATTCATTGCTAACAGCTGTGGAGGCATAATTTTACATTCTTATTCTTCAATTCTTATTTCATTAGTTTATTTTTCTTATTTTACTGTTTGTCCATTTGTATGGAAAATGTTCATTGTAATATGTTAGTAGCCCTGCTCAAAAACTTTGTCTTGAGAGAGCTGGCTACTAGAATGGTTGCAACATATAAAAATGGGATTCATCTTCAGTTCGGTACTGAATGCGTATCGACTAAGTTGAGATTATCACGTAAGGTCAAAAGGAGTGACTGCTCTTTCTTCATGGGCTGCATCCCTGCCTACAGTCTGCACTGACTTCTGCCCCTTGGGCTCCTCCATGTCTGCATGTGGAGGTTTATTCCTCGTGGTGCTTCTCCATGGGCCTCTCCTGAGCTGCAGGGAGCTGCTGCATTGCACCTGGAGCTTCCTCCTGCCCTCCTTTAGCACTCACTGTAGTGCAGTAGGGCGGTAGTCTCACATTTCTCATTCCTCTCTTCCAGCTGCTGTGATGCGGCAGTTTTTCCTTTCTGTAAATCTGCTTTCGCAGAGGCACACCCAGCGTCATTCATGGTTCAGCTCTGGCAGTAGTGGGTGTATTTGGGAGCAACTGCAAATGGCTGTATTCTGACATGGGGCATCTGCTGGGCTCTGCTCTTGCAGAGGCCACCCTTGCAGGGCTCTTGTTAATGTGAGAGGTTGTTTGCTTTGAATAGAACTGTAAAGGTTTTTTAGCAAAGCCAATAAGAGGAGTATCTGTTGTGAAATTAGTGATTAACATTAAATGCTGGCTTTTGTTTACTGTTAGCATTCCCTATAGATATCTTTTTATTTAAGAAAGTTTCATTACTACATTACAAAAGAAAAGCATGTTGTGAAGGTTGAGTATTACTCCCTTGGTTAGAGATAAATCAAGAATTTCTTTTTCATTTTCTATTACACAGATGACTTCTGCTTTGTGCTGTTCTTGTAAGGCTGCCCATGGTAGCCGTTTTATTTGCCTGTAATCTGATAGCATCAAATGTGTCAATTTTGTCTGCTTTTTTTCAAGTATCACAGCTCTACAGCTCTTTCCACCTGATGTGCAGAAAGGCT
Organism: Coturnix japonica; assembly: GCF_054131305.1. NCBI lineage: Eukaryota > Metazoa > Chordata > Aves > Galliformes > Phasianidae > Coturnix > Coturnix japonica. The sequence goes on from NC_140702.1 coordinate 36,227,945, forward strand.
GCATGGTTTCAGAGATAATAGATGAGAGCATGCTAATTTTTTTATTTTTATTTTTTAGTGTGTGTTCTTGCTTTAATGATGATTGCAAGGTAGTACTGCTTTTTTCACCTCTGGAAATGTCAAATCCAAACAACCCAAGCCCACAAACCACATTGTTTCTAATTATTTATCATTTCTCATTCTTTCCAAACTAAGAGACTGGCTGCTTTCCTTTGTGCCAGCAAAGGAAGTTGTGAAAAATTTGGTTTTATAAGCTATTGTTTTTCTGTAAGGCTTAGCACTCAGATCTTTCCTGTTTGACTTCTCCCTTTGCAGCATAAGCAATCTAAGTAATCTAGGTCAATTTAGTTAATTACTTCTATTCTTTGCAGTTGATTGGTACATGAAACAAACTTGCTATATCAGAACTCAACAATTATTATTTATTGGTATTGGAAAGGAACAGAAATATCTAGTGGAGCCATCAAAAAGTTAATTGGGCAAAATAAGTGAGTTTGGTTTTGTTTGCTGCTTTCATGCTGTCTTTTAAAATATGTAGCTTTACAAATGCACATTTGCAAATGTCTGTGTTCCCTTTGACACAGGTTCTTCTCTATTAGATACTTGTGAAGGAAGGAGAAAGGCACTACTTTAATTTTGGTGGTTTTTAAGTAATGAAATGCAAGTAATGTAGTATCAAGGAGATCCAGAACCACACTGGAGGATAAAGGATAGTGGAGTCCAGATGAGAATGAGTTAAAACCTTTTAACAACAAATGTTAACGACTCTGATATTGCCACAGGGCACTAATGTGGTAGATTCAAAATAGGATTTGATATCTGTAAGTATGCTAGAATCATCTTCAGAGTTCAAATGAACTTTGAGCTGGTTACTAAGACTTCTGTGTCAGAGTATTTTAATTTTTAGCTGTTGTAGGGATGGCAGAGACTGCTACAAGAAAAATTATTCTACATCATTGCACTGAGTGTTTGTCAGTGCTCATTTCTTTGTGGCACAGGACACAGAGTGAGAATGGGAGTCAGAGTGGTGGGGTGCGGTAAAGTATGACCATTCCTGCGTTTCTTGAAGGATTGTCAGTGCCCTATTTCTGAGATAATGTGTATGAGAAGGATTTATGAGTCAGGCTTTCTGAACGTCCTGAGCAGTGCTTGTCATAAAACCATGTATCTGTCAGAGTCGTGTTCTTTAGTCATACAAATATCTAAACAGAATAATGCTCAGAACAGCTCACTGTCAAACAGGCATTGCAAATCCATTTTAGGGCTGAGAGTAACATGACTTAGAGGAGCTAAAACAAAATAATAAAACTTAATAACTCAAGGTTTGCATGCCGTGTCTGAGCCTTTAGTCTATGTTCACAGTTGATTATAGACACCCTAAAAACAGGGGCATATAATGGAAATGCTGACAGATTCTAACCTATCGTGGTAGTAACAAGCACTGCTATAAATAGGTGTGCATCTGAGTGGACTGTAATATGATTGCTGTGTTTATACCCTGTGCTGGAAGGAATGTTTGTTAATCTGGACAATCCTTTGAGATGAATTTGTGAGCAAAAGTTTTTGGAAAAAAAATACTGAAGCTTACATAATCAGGGTGATGTGCTTCTGTATCAAAAGGCAAGAGATATCTGCAGGATATTAGATGACTTTGGTTAACTGCATAACATGCTTGTATCCCACAAGTGTTAAAATAACCTACCAGAATTAACTGAAAAGGTGCTGCATTGGGTAGTTAAGTTCTGGAAATAACATTAAAGTTTCATATCTCTACATTATAAACTGAACATTGTTGAAATTGTTTATATTTGATTAAGAGTTTTTCTTTTCAGAGGTCAGAGCCCAGCTGTTTCTGAATTTAAATTGCTCCTGAAAGCACATTCATTAGAAACTTATGGTGTTGATCCTCATCCTTGCAAGGTAACAGTTTTTTGTTTGTTTAACTAACATTTGATAAAAAGTCGTTAATTGAATTTATTTTGATCTATTTTTATTTAGACATGAACAGTTATAAAAGAACTTAATTCTGCATTTAAGCCACAGGAGAGCATTTGAGTCCATTTAACAATCAAACAAAATGTCTCTGCAGAAAAAACAGTCCAACAGGACCATGTAGTAGATTGTCATGCCAGAAACTATAAATATGCTTGACAGTTTCTTTGCACTTACTGCAAAGGTTTCATAAATGTGCCATGTATTAAATACTTGCTTGCCAGGAATTTCAAGATTCAGGCTTACTGTTGTCCAGAAGTTGAAGCAAATTACTAGACCTTGGCAGAATAGTTTTTCAAATACCATCAAAATATGAAAGTCTTAGAAAGAACAGCAAATTGGTTGTTTTGTGGTTCTTTAAAAGGAGGTGACTTTACTTTCCAGTTCTGATTGTCCCTTACACCTACATTTATAATTACTTGGTTTTTTCCATATACTCTGCAGTCTGCTACTTTTTAATGTTTGTTACTTCATTTTTTATTTGCTGCTTTTGATTTTAGTTCTCCTTGTATGGTGTCTAATTTGGTCAAATAGCAGAAGTCTGCATTGCTGTCCATTTGGCTGCTCAGATGATGAGTGCCTTCAGGCAGTCACCTGTAACATAAAGCTGCTTCAGATTTCACATATACTATGATAGGAGTGGTGTTCCTGTGTGAAATGCAGGGTCTGATTCAGAGATGAGTGAAGTCAGTGACATTGTAAGCTTTAGTTCAAAGTGTGAATTTTCAGAGGAAATCTCTTATGTTGGCACTTAGGACAGAGTCAGAATTCATTCAGCACCTCCTCTTTATCTGTGTAGCAGGACTTATAGAGTGGGGACATACAGGACTTAATGGCCTGTGATGAAGGAAAAGTTTTTAGACTTCTGGAAGTGAATACAAAGCACAGTGTCTTTGTTAGTCTCTTTCCCAAAAAGCATGTTAGTTTATGATTATCTTACTGATTGTTTGAGCATAAGGTACAATAAACCTGATATACTTTAAGAAGGTGATGGTCTAGGACTTGGGGTGGGCTGGAACTCCAGTTAACACCAAACTTAACTGATTCTTTGCTCAAAAAAGCTGGGGAAGAACTTTTACTATGGAACTTTTTTATAAATAGTATTTCATAATTTAACAGCTATTATCACTAAATGTTCTGGTTTATAATCAAGAGTGCTTGCTTACTTTATAAATGATTTTGAAAGTATTGTCACATTAGCAATCTCACAAAGGAAGAAAGTATTGTGAAATCTTAAAAATATCAGTGTTGAAATCAGATACGAATTCTTGGTTTGTAGTTACTATCCCACTGGCAAATAAAAGAAATACAGTTTAAACAAAATTAATAAATATGCCTAGAGATTCTTTGTTGCCATGAGCCAAAAATAAACAAAATGTAAATTTCTGTTACTCTGATAAACACATAGACATAAATCAGGCTAGTTTCACCACTATTTGTTTCAAGTCTTTGTTGCTTAGAAGTGTGCAACTTGGAAGATAATTTCCTTTGAAAAGGAAAATAAAATGCAGGTAGCCTATAATGTAATTATAACTTCTGCATTAGTAATAAATGTCTCTCTGGATAAAGGCAAAATTATGTTTCTTCTTTCTCTTTCAAGGACTCAACGGGAACAACTACGTTTTTAGGATTCACAGCTGCAGGATTTGTAGTTTTTCAGGGGAACAAACGAACTCATTTGTTAAAATGGTAAGCATGTAAGGGTGCATTAATTCATTCAAGAGCCTTTTCTTCCCTGTTTTCCTTTCTCTTATTTTCACCTGTATTTGCTTTCTTTAAGGTGAACCACTTGGATATTCCTTCTCTTGCTTTATCATGTTTCTTTTTTAAGAGGACCTCCAGTAAAAAGCAGAATAATTTGATTTTGTTCTTCCTCCAGTGAAAATGATTTAACAGAATACCTTAGTCAACATAATGTAAAAATGCTAAGACGAGTAAGCTGATTTTTCAGCTCTGATGTAAATTGCCAGTGAAGCATATTGACTTCCTTCAATTCAAAAACAGTACTTGATAAGCAGATATGTAGTCTAAATCTACAAGTTCATGAATCTCATTTTGCTCCTGCTGCTAAACTGGTGCCAACATCAGAAGCTTAGAAGCACCCTCAGCCTTTCTTGTGGGAAGGAGGTGGGCTGGAGATGAGGAAATGGTGAGACAGTTATTTACATAGAGATGTGCTCTCCTACACCTATAGAAATCTCCCTGCTGAATAATATGAAATCATCAGAGGTTTGGCATTGTACATGTAACATACATTTCTCTATGCAGCTCTGGGGATGTTTGTCGAATACTGTGCCTTTGTGATCCTGGATTTGTATTGTAGTTTCCCTAGGGTTAATATCAGGTTGCTCTGGTAAGAATGTGTAAGTGGTATGTGCCTCTGGCATCATGTCCAGGTAACTGTGGTGTCATTCTGTGATAAAAGGAGAGAGTATCTCTCGCTAAGCTTGTATCCACCATAATGTGGAAACTGAGCTTGAGTGCTTTATGTTTCTTGTTTCTATGCAAGGCTAAAGTGACTTCTTGAAGATCTCTGTGTATTCATTTAGTCCACTGGCATGTAAACAAAATAAAATATTGATAGATGAAAATTCATGAAGTTGTCTCAGTGTTATGCTGCTACTGGAAAGTTGATCTGATGAGACTGATCTAGATACAGTGTGATGCTTGTACTGTTCTTTTTGTTTATAAAACCTAGAACTGAATAGCTTTTACTAGTATCAGCTGATGTTTACACTAAGTAAAAATCCAGATTCATATTTGAGATTGCCTTGTCTTCAGATCTCACTGATCTTATCCCAGAAAATCTCAATAGATTTTGAAGACCAACAACTTAACTATTCATTACAGATGGCATTAGTTATGTGGGCACTCCAAAAGATTACAATAATAACAAGTAGCAAAATGTACTGCATGCTTTAATTTATGTTGGGTTTTAAAAAAGAGATTGGTTCTGTAAATTATTGTCACTCTAATGTATTGGCAAGATATTGTTTTAGCTCACTGATTCAACCGAAGTGTCTTTGGATTCCTGGTTTGCCTTTGATTTATTGTCATATTGTTGTTTACAGATGTTTACTTTATTTCATGAATAATTTTCAATTCAGGATCTGTCTGATCAGCAACACACAACACCCAATAATAAGTGTTGTCAAACCTTTTTCTTTTCCAGCATCCCAAATTTTTTGCCAGTGCCCAGGATTGTAAAACAAATTCTCTGCTTATTTTCTCTGCTGTAAAGGAAATTGGAATATTACATACTTTTATGCTAAAGGTTATATGCTGGAGACCTTTCTTGAACCTTTTGTCTCTTGAAAGCCTGCTTGATGTTTGTGATTCAGTGAAGTCTGAATGCAGATTATTTTCTTACCTATTTCAGTCTATTGTCTACAATAAATCATTTTTCTCTTTCTAGGTGTGATGTCTACAAGCTGAAATTTGAAGGGAAGACTTTCTATGTGTTTGGAGCTCAGAAAGAGGTCAGGTTTAATATTTTTATGGGAGTTCTGTATTTGATTTAGAGTCAGCTTAAATATAATATGTTTAACCAGACTTCAACTAAAGTATAAGGATAATTATATTTCTTTTTTCTTTTTTTTTTTCCCTTCCTAAAATTGAATTCAAGTGAATGTGAATATTGTTATCAGAAGAGTGTCTTACTTGCAAGGGACTGAGATGTTTCTTACTCAACCTACAGGCAGTGCTGAGTTGATTGCATATGGTTTTGATTGTGTAGCAAAGTTTTAATGGGTTTTAAATACTAAAGCTGTACCAGCCTACTCGAAAGCATAAACAGCATCTCAGTGGTGTTGAATCCTGGATCAGAGCAAAATATTATTGTCTTTTTAGATCACTTTCTCAAATTCTGCTCAGCTAGGTAGGATGAAGTCTGTCCTAATTATAGTACTGCCATTGGACTCTTGCAATTAAAATTGTGGAAATTTTCCCTTCGACATGCTCTAATCAGTGCTTCCCCATGGGGAGAGTGATTTAGCCCAGCACTGTGTCTTTGGATGCAGTCTGGATGAAGAACAGAAAATGAGGGAAGGAAGAAGTACCTGAAGTAGCAGGAGCTGTTTGTATGGCAGCCAGGAGAATCTCGTGATAGGAAGAGGGGAGAAGCAAGCAGTGCAGCAACTGTATAATGGTGGAATATTGAACAGAAAGACTTTGATTTTGGGCTGAAGGCTGTCAGTACAGATTTATCTCAGAAGTCACTTATATATATGTCCTTCTCCATCCCTTCAGGGCATTCCTTTTTATTTCTGAAAAATTCACCCTAGTATTTTGATACCAGCTACATATGGAATATATTTCTTTTTGTGAACTGTAGATGGAGGATACACAGGAAAACTTGGTCTTCTGTCTATCTGATTATTAGTGATAGTCATCAGGTTTGAATGCTTTAATCTTTCAGATTTCAAAAGTTTGTTTGTTTTATTTATCTTTTTCTTGCACACAGAAAAAGGCTGTACTGACATTCCATACCTCAACACCAGCAGCCTGCAAGCATCTTTGGAAGTGTGGGGTGGAGAACCAGGCTTTTTACAAGTAAGTAAAACTGCAGTCATCATCTGTACTAAAAGGAAAAGTGTCACTAGAAGATTATTCAAAATGAAATGATCTGTTTCATTATCATAATTCAAAATGAAAATTAAAAATATGCATGTTCAGAGGGATTATTATTTTATTACAAGCCAGTGTTAAAAAATGTTTAGAAATTGAAAGGTGGTGTTGGATGGACATGGTATTGAACTTGTGTTTAGAAACACTTCCCTTTGGGTGGGTAGTTTTTTCTGCTTTCTGCTGTCTCTCCTTATACTATTGCATTGTTATTTTTATTTGAAAACTTTCTTAGTGGGATGCAGTAACACAAAGGGAGATGCTGTAAGGCTGAATCCTCACCCTTACCCCATAACTTCAGAGGAAGAATGTATCTTCTACCATGGATGTTAATAACTTGCTTTATTTTGGAGGAGATTCCTTCTTTTATTTTAATACTGATAATTTATCCTTATAGTTTAAGTAGTATGTTCAGTGAGAATGCCAGAAATATGAGATGCTACGCTAGAACTGCTAATTCATCTCTACAATGAAAAATCAAGTTTTAGTTATGACTCAGTCCAGGCTCTTGGTTAATGGTTGTGATTATTTTCAACTATTTATAAGCCACAGAAATTCTTCCACAAGGATCTGAGAATGAGGGACTCAAATGAAATCAGATTACCATTTTGAAGCCACTGTTCATTACAGAAATAGCATGCCTGAGGTTGTACTCTTCCATGATCTTTGTAGGTCTGGTTCTGGTTGTTGAGATAAAAGTTTGCTACATGCTTTGTGGTTACAGAACAGTGGTATGGTGGTATGATGAAGGCTCCTTAAAGTTGACAGCATAGATACACCGTAAATACACCAGCTTTTAGAGACAAATATACTGCTTCTTTATTCTTTATTTGTTTGATTAGTGGGAAAGTGGAAATGATAGCCATGTTGTCTTCTAATAAACTGGCCCTAGGGATTGTTGGCTTATTACAATCTTTCTTTTGTCTTAAGAATCGAAGTCCCTAGGGACGCAGCAAGTGTTTGCATTTCATTTTCATGTTTTCCTATCTAGGTAATCTCTCACTTTATGTTCAGTTAAGATGCACTGTTTGAATTGTTTTGTGTGACGCTTCATATACAAAATCATTTCTAGGTCTAAAAGAAGTTAGTAAGTCAAATTATTGAGTATTACTTTGTTGTATAAAAATAGCATGGATTGTAAATGAACCTGTTGAGTTTTGCATATCTAGTCTCTCCAATGCTGAAAATATAACAGCCTTTATTCTTTTTCATCAAGGTATGTAAAATCTAGCCAGATCAAGACCATGTCCAGCAGCAAAATATTTTTTAAAGGCAGCAGATTTCGCTATAGGTTTGTGTTTCCTATTTCTTCTTCATGTTAAACTATTTCAGAAAGTTAAAAAACAAACAAACAAAAATGCAGTTATTACTTGTGGCAAATTGCAAGTTTTTCCTTTCTGAGAACCTTTTCAAACCTACTTCATGCCAGAATTGAAAACAGTTTGAAAAAATTGAAAAATTGAAAACATTGTAAAATAAAATTAATCAGGTTTCTGTCAAAGAGTAGTTCTGCTGTAATGGGGACCCTGTTTTGGTGTAGCTTTTAAGAAACAAGGATGCATGCCTAGTGTAGGTCATGTTTAATATTCAGCAGTGTTGCTGGACAGCTCTGGAAAAGGGGTGTGCTACTGGGTAGGTTTTAGTAGCACGTAACATTCGATTACAAGAGTCTTCTTTTTCTTCAGTAGCTTTGCAGATGATTTATCGGCAGAGTTTTTAATTTTAGACATTTTTTGTTTGTTTTTTCATTTTTTTTAATACATAAATTATTTACGTGCGTATAGTTCTTGTCATGTAATGAGCTCATCTTAATATTTATTTGCTTGAATATATAATTCATATTTTAATGCAGTGGAAAGGTAGCCAAAGAGGTGGTGGAGGCAAGCTCTAAAATCCAGAGGGAACCCCCGGAAGTTCACAGGTATGTCTAGACATTCAGTGTTACAGCTTAAGGACAAAAGAGAATTACTGCACTCCACAGAGACATTCTCTTTCCTTTTCTGTGGGGTGTAGTGACTGTCATTTGGAACATCCATCCTGAAACATTTGGAAATGTGTGTTGCCAGTGACAGAAGATTTTGATTGTCAAGTATTGTCTCCTACACAAGAGAAGTTAAGTCATGCTTCTTTGAAGCTAGTTTTAATTGATTAAATTATTAGATCATATTATTTTCTGTATTTGGATATGGAATCTTGTTAGATGATTTTGTCAGATAAGTAGAATGTCCTTTATTTCCCAATTCTTGCCCAGTTTCAAAAGACTCTTTTTTGTATACACATATGGGAATATTTAAAGGTATATTTAATAGCTTTTCCATAGACCAGTAAGCTTAAAATGCAAAAAGTTTGCTCATTATTTAAGAAAAAAAAAAGTTCACTTGTTAGAAGTAGTCATCTGGACTTTATGAGCAAGCTTATTCTTTGTAGTCTTCAGCACTTATTGCCCTGACAATGTAAATTGTCAAAACCTAATCAAAGATAACAAATTCTTTCTGACGAGGCCAGCAAGAAAATCAGATTTCTTAGAATCATCTAGGTTGGAAAAGACCCTCGAGATCATCAAGTCCAACCTACTTAGTCTTAGGACGTGTTAGTTCACATTCGTACATATCTTAAAATACTTTCAGGGATGCCACTTACATGGGTAGCTTGTTCAGTTCCTGATCATAGAATCACAGTGTTGGAAAGGTCCCACCAGATCATCTAGTCCAACTGTCCTCCTATCACCATTACTACCCACTAAACTACTAAACCATGTCTCGTAGCACCTCATCCAGACACCTCTTGAACACTGCCAGGGACTGTGACTCCACCACGTCCCTGAGCAGGCCATTCTAGAGCCTGACCACTCTCTGAGAGAAAGTTTTTCCTTATGTCTAATCTAAACCTCCTCTGGTACAACTTGTGGCCATTTCCTCAGGTCCTGTTTGTTGCCTGGGAGAAGCAGCCAGATCCCTCCTCATCACAGCCTCCCTTCAAGAAGTTCTAGAGTGTAATGAGGTCACCCCTGAGCCTCCTCTTCTCCAGACTAAACAATCCCAGCTACCTCATCCTCTCCTCCTAAGTCTTGTGCTCCAGACCCCTCACCAGTTTTGTTGCCCTTCTCTGGACATGTTTCAGGGGCTCACTGTCTTTCTTGTATTGAGGGGCCCAAAACCGAACACAGTTCTCAAGGTGTGGCCTCAACAGTGGTGAGTACAGAGGGTTCATTACCTCCCTGCTCCTGCTGGCCACAGTGTTTCTAATGCAGTCCAGGATGCCATTGGCCTTCTTGGCCAAAGTCATAGAATATGATAGTTCCAGCTAAAAGAACAAAAAACAAAACAAAACAAAACAACAACAACAACAAAGAAAAAAAGCCAGGCTTTAGAAAAAGTTATTTTGGATTTGGAGCCTGAAAATGACATTTTTTTCAGCTGCAAAACAGGTACAGGAAATTGTGTGATTGTTGGTATAATGAAATACATATAATTTTTTTCTCCCTTTATGCTCTCTCTCTTTGTGTCTCCCTATCTCTTTACGTCTGGAGAGAAAGAACACTAAGGTGGCTCCTGTAGAATGTTGTATTTGGATGTTACATTTAAAAATTGTAGACTGAAAATCTGCTGGAACATGTAGTCATAAAGCATTAATGCAGTGGCAGTTTTTTTCTGACAAATACACACTGAACAATTTAATTTTTATTTTTATTTATTTGTTTATTTACTCACTTACTTATTTTGCCCTCAGGGAATTCTTGAAGGAGGAATATCTGTAAATAAGTACTGAATAGGAACTTTATAGGTGTTAGCAGGTACATTTCCCATTTTGGGAATTGCTTCATGGCTTGTTTCAACAAGCACAAAGATTGAGTCGATAGAGAACAAGCCTGCAGAGGTGCAGCTGGATTGCAGTGATTATAGTTAACAGTCCTGTCAGTGCAAAACTTCTCTGGATAGTGAAAATTTAAATAAAGTAGTTGTTAGAGACTACCCTTTGTAATGCAAATGAGGACAAATATTGCTTTGGGTGTATGTTAATGAGAAGAGAGCCATAATGATTGAATAAGAGGTCTTTTTTATCCCCACAGAGTATTTAATGACATGTAATGTGACTTATAACAGGACATCTGTGCCCTTAGTTTACCAAAAGCCTCAGCGACTTGCAGTCCCTTCTCTCCATTTCCCATACATGCTTTACTCAGTTTGTTTATCTGTGCATCATTTTAAGTTATCTTTTTTGAACTTGAAACATACTTGTGAAACTTTAGCTCTGCTCCTGGGTTTGCTTCCGTATCTTTCACCTGTAGTTTTAAGACAACCTAATTTGGGAAAAGCTGAGGATGGATGGAGAGAACACAGCATGGGTAGTGTTGCTAACCTGTGCTGTATGTAAATCTATGTGCCATTTGAAGTCAAAGATTCAAGAGAATCCTCTTTCCTTCCGTCTTTGCTTATGTCAAAAATAAATATTTTAAAATGTAATGGTTCACCCTCCTGCTTCAGGCCTGTAACATGCAGGCCCTAAATAATTTATTCTGAAGGACCATTTTATTTTCTCATTGACACAGTGAGCCATGTGACTGAAGCAAATCAACAACATTCCTTAAACTTTCCTAAGTTCAACATCCACTATTAGGAAAATCTGTTAGAGTTAGGTAAAACAAGAAAGAAAACCCAACTGAGCACCTGAAGGCACAGTTTAGAGGTAGTGTTCACAGTTCTGAAGAATGAAATCTGATTATCTGTTAACTACAAGGATTGAGTTGTTCTTGCTTTATTCTTTAGTTTGCAGTGCTCAGTCTATAGGAAGTCCTACAATCAGCCCATAACAGGCAATGTTAACAATACCAGCAAAACGATTTATATCCCCTCTGCCTTCCTTCAAGTCAAATACTCATGTCTGCCATGTGGCGCGGAGAGGAGGAGCATGCTGCCAATAGTGTGTGAGATCGGAAGGTGACAGGCTGCACAAAGCACAAAAAAATTCTTATGCTTCAGATACTTTCAGATAAGAAAGTTTGTCTGCCAAGAATGCAACATGACATGAGCAAAAACAGTGTTTATTGTGAAGAGCTTGTGATATTTCAAGGCCTACCATAATTTTTGCAAAACCATTCTGAAATTAGATACCATTTATTTGACTCTAGTTGTCTTTTTTTGGGAACAATCTGACACTGTTTTCCCTGTTCTTTTAGAACCAGCATTACGCAGAGTCGTAGCTCTCCCTCCCTGAACAAGCAACTCATAATTAATATGGAACCTCTGCAGCCACTTCTTCCTTCTCCATGTGAGGAAGAAGAGGTTCCTTTAGATGAAGGTGAGATGGTTACCTGATTCTTGGCAAACACTAACAATATTTATTATAAAATGCATGATAAAACATTTTGGTTTATTACTGACTTAGGAACAATTTTAATGATTTCTACTAAGAATATACTTGGCCAGTTTAAATGAGGATAATTGCATTATTTATAATAAAAAGGTAGCCAACTAAACAGAAGTGTTTTTTTCTTGAGATATAGCAAGCTAATAGTATCAGAAGCTGAGAAGTGTAACCTTTATTGCTGATTTGTTGTACTTAACTTAGGGGAAACAGAAAACAGCTGATCTTTTGTAACTGTATTCATTTTCTCAGGAGTATGTTTTGAATGTCATTGTATAGGAGTCATGTGAAATCCTCTTCATTGTTTGGAGTTTATGCACAGAATGTTATAAGAATAACATGACTTAATTATCTGTGTACGTAGATTATAATAATTAGTACTAATAGCTGTGTGCCTGGTAGCTAATTTTATCAATTAATTATTTACCTCTGCTGAGAAATACCTGTTTCTTACAGGAATTCACTTTCTGGCAGCTAAGAATCAACTACTGTGTTCCTTCCTGCTGTTCATTTCCCACTATTGTGGAGTTACAACAGCTTGCTGCTTTACTTACAACTCTAAGCAATGAAATCCCTTTTTGGAAACTGCTGACTATATTTACTATATGTGCACTAGAGAGTGCTGGTATGCTTCAAATACATACGTCACATATGCTAAACAGTCACGTTTCCTTTTAGATGAGCAGATTGTTGTTATTTTTGCAGTTCAAAAGGAACATTTGTTCATGGGTTTCCTGTAAAATGTAATATACATAGTCTAATACCACTAGCTGCCAAGTAATGGTACTTAGCTCTTGTACAGTATATTCCTGCAGAGGACTGGGGCATATCAAATTGTGGTTTAAGCTGATCTTGCAGCTCAGACATGGACACCGGCTCTCCTGTCATCTACCCACATGCCATGCCTGTCACATCTTTTTGCTGCATGTTCCACCATCTCCTATCCACCAGCACTAATCACCTTGGAGTGAACTAGTACAAGGAGTCAAAATGTTAATAGTGCAGTGTCCCACTTTTTGCTGGCTCAACCTTTAATAGACTCATCAGAGTGGTCCAGGCAAGGTGCTGTGCCAAAGGCAAGGTCAGGAGCAGGAGCTTGTAGGCTGGGAGAGAAAGGGCAGCCAGCTCTGGGGCTGATGTAACTGCACTGGCAAACTGTTTTTAGTGCATAACACGTGTCAAACAACCTTGGCAACTCTTTGGATAGTGGGACCTGAGGTGGGGGCAGACAATCTGGCATCTGCCTATAGATGCTGCTGAGAACAGCGTAGCCATGCCAAAGCTGGCTGTGGGGCAAGTCAGCTGTCTCCAGGCTGTGTGGGTTGGCTCATGCAGCCTCAGGGACTTACACTCATACTTCTGCAAGGTCTGTATGCTAAACCTACGTTCAAGCTGCTTGTGGCCAAGACCTTTATGTGATGCTGCACTAATTCTGTGTAGGCAGAGGCAAGCAGCTCATGAGGGAGGCAGGCTGGCCACAGTGCTGCTGGCAGTTCATGCCTTGGGCAGTCTCAGGGCAATACAGTTTTTCTAACTGAGCAAAATTTGCTTGTCCTTAATTTTATATCAGCTTTATGTACTGCAAGCAAAACATGCAGCCAAAAAAACAGTAATTGTGGTGTTATCCTTTTTAATTGCTGACTTGAGTAAGCACTTTTTCTTCCTAAAGCTTCTGGAGAGGTTTGAAACTGAACTAACAGAAACTGCCAGGTGAGAGGGAAAATTTGTTGTCAGTTGTCAGTTACTCATGTTGCTAGGGAACAAAGCAATTAGAGATGGTGCATGGAGTCTATAGGGGATTTTGAACAACCTTCCCTGTTGTCCTTAGCATAATCCTTTCAAACATAAAAACTCATATTGCAACTGAATATGAAAAAAACAACTATAGCCTGTTCATTCTCCCATGTGAAATTTCATCTTCAGGTAAGAAAACATATGCTGACTAATCATGATCATAAATGACTCCTGTTTGTGGGAATTAATTTATGTCTGTGATAACAGTGTAGTATTTATTCTAGCAATTGACATTTACGTAAGGGGATATGAAATCAGAAATTTGTTAGAATGGCAGCAAAAATGAGTTTTCATGTTGTTATCTCATTCCTCAAGATCTAATTCTTCACTCAGTCCCTAAAGGCTGTATACAGGTGTTCAATTACACATTTAAGTTCCAAATTTGAACTGGTGTTCCTACTTAAAAGTGGTGGGGTTTTTTTGTTTGTTTGTTTGTTTTTTTAAATCAAATTAGACAGCAAGTTTACCAATGGTAAACTGGGTCTGCCTTTTTGATGTAAGTAGTTTGTAGTTGTGTTGTCAGCGGGACTTCACTTTTGTGAGAGACACTGGCACCCAAATTTCAGTGTGTTTCAGAGTCAGGATTCAGGAGCTGGGAGTTGATGTCACACCGAAGTTATAATCACTTTCAGATGACAAGCTCATCCAAATTGGGATGTCTTAGCTAATGGGTTAAGAAGAGCGACAAGAATGAGTATGGTGTATTTTGTGCACAAACAGAAGACTTCTGCACATATCAGCTTTTTTACCTCATTTTTACATGACTGGGAACTAACTGGAAGTTAAGACATCCCTAAAAAAACAGAGTTTGTTTAAAAATGTATGTTGGTGGTAGTTTGCAGGCTAGAGTTGATGCTGAAATAAGTGAGAGCTAATGCATTTTTCTTACATATGTTTCACAAGCAACACTTTTAAGTCATGATTTTCTCAAGATTTCTTGGGATTCAGGAGAGAAAATAAAGCAAAATGGGATTCCTACAGATGATTTTTTTCATAGTTTACTTTCTGATAATGGCTACAAATATTTTACATTTTCATAATTGCATCCTGTCCTCTTTAACCTAGTTCCACTAGAGTCTTACAGACATTTGGTTAGGCATTGTAAGATAATGAACTCTCTTCAGAAATAATAGTAATTTTTTTTTCTTTTCTTTTTCTAAATCTCTCTATTACATGTTAATATCTCTGTCTCTCAGACGTGTGGTTTTGCTAGCTGATGAAAACTTCTAAGTCATTTGATACATATGTGCTCAGGTTTCATACGTAAATTGCTTTCTTGTTGATACTGACTTTTGCTGTTGAAGCAATCAAAGTGAAGTAACGTGATCGGTCATTCTGCTAGTTGGAATACCTTGTGTGTTTTTGAAAAACTCATTCTAAAATGTTCCTATTTAAAATCCACACTCCTTTTATTTTCTCCCACAGACATTTCCACACTTTTTAGATATGCTCACTGAGCCGACTGATTTTTTTGAAGATTCTTTTCTTCATAGTAAAACTGTATGTCTGGGCATCTGTGTTGTGTATGAAGAGCCCTTTTTCTTTCCTTTATTCTGTACTAGTAGCTGTGTCAAAAAGGAACTTGTTACTGATATTCACTGCTACTTTAAAATCTGCAGCTGCTACATGTTTTTGCTGAAGTTATTCTTGTGTCACACTGTAGCGTAAGAGATGCTGAATTGGTGGCAATTATTGGGCATCAACAGAATCTTACTTTTGATTGAGCTTTTGTTGCATCTGATAAATGTCTATGGGAGTGAGCACATACCTGTTCCTGTGTATGCATGGTTGTCTGAGTGTGTTAATTCTGTGTATCATAGCACATGAAAAAATAGTCCCTAATCATAGAATCACAAGGTTGGAAAAGACCTACACAAGATCATCTAGTCCAACCGTTCTCCCATCACCATTACTACCCACTAAACTACTAAACCATATCTCATAGCTCCTCATCCAGACACCTCTTGAACTGCCAGGGACAGCAACTCCACCAGCTCCCTGGGCAGCCATTCCAGTGCCTGACCACTCTCTGAGAGAAAAAGTTTTTTTTTATGTCTAATCTAAACCTCCTCTGGTACAACTTCTGGCCATTTCCCCAGGTCCTGTTTGTTGCCTGGGAGAAGTGGCCAAACCCCTCCTCATTACGACCTTCCTTCAAGAAGTTCTAGAGCATGATGAGGTCTCCCCTGAGCCACCTCCAGACTAAACAATCTCAGCTACCTCATCCTCTCCTCCTAAGTCTTGTTCTCCAGACCCCTCACCAGTTTGTTGCCCTTCTCCAGTGGTGAGTACTGGATGATTACCTTTCTGCTCCTGCTGGCCACAGTGTTTCTAATGCAGTCCAAAATGCCATTGGCCCTCTTGGCCACCTGGGCACATTGTTGTCTCATGTTTGGCTGAGCATCAACCAACATCCCCAGGTGTCTTTCCTCTTCACAGTCATCCAGCCAGTCAGCCCCAAGCTGATAGTGCTGCATGGAGTTATTGTGGCCAAAATGCAGTGGTCCCCATAAATATTAAAAATGTGCCAGTAAAATAAAAATAATTTTAACTATCTGTTCACACTTTATGCCTGTTGAGCTAGGACACTATAACAGATAGTCTAGCCAACTTTTGTCCTGTGCACAAATAAGTGTTGTATGGATTTTTATTGGAGGAAAAAAAAAAAAAAAAGATGGTTTTATTGCTTGCTGTCTCTTTATGGTCTAACTAATACATGACTTCAGCTTTCTTAGTTTTGAAATCCTATCTGCTGTATATGAGGCAAAACTTATTTAGTATGTCATGTAGAGAGAGTTAGGAAATGTCTTGTGTCATATAGTATGAAATAGCTTTTCCCTTCAAATGGTAGAATCAGTACTCTGATTAGATATTTGTACCCAGTATGTGTATATGTATAAAAAAATGTAAATTGTAGTATGTGGGAGGTCATCAGATTTCTTGATTGCATTTCTAAATAAATTAACAGTTCTGGTTTTAGGTTTCCATGGCCTGCGAAGATAATGAAATTTTCCTAAGTTTCCATTAAGATCAGTAGAAGCCAAAATGTACATCCTTAGCTCAGGTCTCATATAATAGAACTTTTTGCTAGTTTTTGGTAATTTTTTGTTGATGAGTTCACTCTCTCATCTATTCTGGTCATCATAATTGTCTTCCTCTACTGTCCAGTTTGTCTTGCAAATCTGTAGGAGCCTCATAAGGAGTGTTGTGGACTCAGGCGATGAGCACATTCACTATTATGTCTATGGTCAACAAACTAACTTGTTTTGCAGTTCTCTGACCATGTCGTTTAGCTCTTACAGGTCTAAAACTGGCTTTTTTACAAGCAAAACTTTTGTTTCAAGCCAACAATGCTTAGTACAACAGATAGTTGTCTCTGCCATCTTTCTTTTGTAACATACTTATAAATATGCAGATTTTCAGGTGTTTACTTTAAGATGTATCTACAATATAAGATCACTACTTCTGTTAAAAATAAATCGCTCTTCCCCAATATCATACTATGGTTCAGCATATGTTAAAATTGATGAGCTTGAATAAAAATTTTCAGCTGTTCTTTTCACTGGTGGGAGGAAGACACTAACTTTGAGGAATGCTTTATTAGTTCTAGTTTTCTGTCTTGGGGAAGAGATTATTTTGATTTTTTTTAAATCACAGGTTCTGATTTTAAGAGAAGATAGGAACCATCTTTGCAATTTTCAACATCCTCTCAAACTCTGTATGAATGCTAGAGGTCTCTCTAACGTAGTTTCTGTCAGGGGTTAGTGTTTCAGCTGTGTTGCAATCCAGAATAGTAAGGAAGGAGCTGCAAAATCAATTAGTTACTATGAATGGTGTTGTTACCTTGCGGGCTACCTTATGCAAAGACAAGACTAGAAGAAGAGTCTCAGGCAGCCCCAGAGGAGGGAAATAGTGTCCTCATCTGGAAAATATTTGTTGAAAACTATCTTCCAACCAGTATGCAGGATTCACCGTTGATATCAGGTCATGTAAAGTCTTTCTTCTCTTGAGACAGTTTTTTCCTTACTTGCCCAGAATTAATAGTAAAGACACAGAACTGCAGATTTATCTACAAGATTTCAGTTTAAATCTCCCTTGTTTGTCTGTGAGCAGTGACTGGAAGTCTCTCTTTTCCTTCTCCTTTGCATGAGCACAGTCACTTCAAGTATAAATGATACATGTGCATTCACCCACATAAATGTGTTTTGGTTGCCCAAGCACCACCTACCTCCTCAGGCTTTCCCTTGCATTTGGGTGCTTGCCCTGCAGGAGGAAGTAGTGAAAGGGAGATCTGCTGCATATTCAGACTGCATGGACCTTGGAGGCAGGAGAAGGGAGCTACTGCCAAGATACTTCCCAAAAATCTCAAACAAGGTAGATGTCTTTAATGAGAGAAATCACTTGGTGTAAAACACAAATTTGCAGGACTGTTTCCCTTTCTTCCCTTCTTTCCCACATATTTGCAAGCATGTCATTGATTTTATAGTGCAGAGAGAACAGAAATGCTGGATCACAGACTCAGGCAGCACATGTCATAAATATTAGTGACGTGTATTTTAGAAAGTGAGAGCCTATGTCCTGGCATACACTCCTCTCTGTGGCTTTGATGAACCCAGTCAAAGCCCCTCTCCCAGTAGGACAGCGAGATGCTGTGCACGTGGTTGCATTCCAGCTTCCAGCCAAAGCGAGTGGTCACCAGTGATCTTCTATGTGTTGTGCCTTTCTTATGAGCACACGTCTCTGCTGCACAGGACACAGAAATGGCCAGCCTTCTGAAGCACCGCATATATCTGGTGAATATGAAGAGTTCAGTTGTTGCCCACAGCTGAGAACTGGAGCACATATGCAGAGAGTGATGTTTTCCCTAAGTTTAGGATTTTTCTCCTTTTGTTTATTCACAGAGGGGTCAGCTCTGATGCTAGGCTGGAAACAAAAGCATTTTCATGACATTGGTTCCCTTAGAACTAAGGCCTGTAAGCACAGCATGGTATTTTTTCCCTTTGTATCTGTTCACTTTTTGCAAGTACTTTCCAGGCAGCAGTGGGGAATTGACATCAGCTGCCAAATTAAAGCTTTTAGAAAAATGGTGGCTGCAGTGTCATTTTGTTCTATGAAAAACAGACCCTAAATGCTGGTCCTTTGTTTCTTTGCAATATGTTTTGATGCCTTGGATATTTTTATATTTGTGTGTGTGATTCAGCTGTTACACTAGCAACTGCTAGCTGAGATGGACTCTGTGGAAGTTTGTATTGTATGTTACAGGGTATTTAGAAGTGTTTAAAAATAACCCCTCGTTCCGTTCCCTGCTGGGATATTTTTGTTGGCCGTGTTAGAAGCTTGTCATTTGATTCATTGAGAGGGACTTGCGTTGGTCTTTTGAAACACAGAGGAAACTCAATGAAAGGTTGACGGCAGTATGAGTAGAGTTTTTACAAGAGTTTGAGAAGAAGGATTCATAGTCAAAATGGTGAAATGCCTTGTAAAAATCCAAACCAAGAGAAGCATTCATTTGCGGATGGTTAACCACTGCAGCAAGGAAGTGTGCATTCGATTACTGCGACATGGCTCCAAGATCACAGCCAGAAGGGCTGGTAAACTTAATTTTTTTAATTTGCTTTACTTATGCATCTTTTTTTTTCCTTTTTCCTCCATAGCTGATTATGCTTTTAGTGGTCTATTGGTAAGAAACTGTGCATGACGAAATATCACATTGAATTCATCAAGGAATAGGGATGAATCACTGACAAGAGTTACAATGGAAGAATGAATGAGAAAAAAAAACACAAACAACCAAACTTAAATGAGATTTGTTTGACATTTTGCTGAAATAGTGGACTGGAATTATACTTTAGTAGACCTTTTTGGATTCAAAGGAGAAATACTTTTAAAATTTGATGTTTTTTGACAAAACTGGATGGTTCTTAAATTTGAAGATAAGTTGATACTTTATCTTGAATATTAGCTAAATAAAGCAGTGAATGCATTTCAGCTTGCTTAACTGCAACTGAGTGACTCATTTGCCAGATTGTCTCTTTGTTGTTACTGCCTTTCTCAGTACTGAATAGTACAGTATCCTGAATATTAATATTGAGAAGAAAGGAGCCTGTTTCAGATCTCTTTCTCATTATAAATAATAGAATGCGTCTCAAGAACAGAAAGTCTTGTTGTGCTTAGCAATCAAAACCAAACTTTTAATTTGCTTTTATACCATAATTATTTTTTGCCAAAGACAGATTGGTCCATCCATTGGTCTGTGTGCCTCTGTTTTGTTAATGAAGTATGACGCTTCAAAGTTTGTTTTTTCATGCTTTCTACAATGCTTTTTATGTTTTTGCATATGTGGATAGACAGGTTTTGGCTTCTTGTGCACCTGTATCATGCCTTGATACTGAAACTTCATTTCAGAAATGGGATTTTACAGGACATTCAGGTAAGGTTGTCCTGGCAAAGACCAGAGTATTGTCATGCTTGTAACATTTGAAAACCAAAAGACAGTAAGCATAACAGGTATGGGAGTTTGCTTCTTTCAGTGACTTCTCTCTGAGGGACAGCAGCTCCTGGCTGCCTTTGCATGATGAGTTCACCACTCAGGGGAAGCAGTAGTATCTGTGAGAGTAGCAGTGAGCTCCCTTGTTTCAAAAATCAGTAGTGAAATTGAAAAAATATCTTCACATGAATTTTGTATTCTTGTTTCTCAGTTGGACAGTTATCTAATACATGCAAGCCATCTTGTACTAGGCAATAGCCTAAGAATGGATTTCTGTACTGGGGCTAAGACAATTGTTTTTAGCCTTGATCTTGCAGTACAGTTTTTAGGATGTTATTCCTTTTAATATACAGAGGCATAGAACCTACATATCAGCTTGTAAAACCTAGGGACTGTGGTCACCTTGTGCATAACTCATGGAGCACAGATCCTTGGGAGAGCCTTGTTCTCCATGTCACATTTCAGAAAAATGCTGATTTTGCCAGAAGTGCTCACTCAGGCTCAGCGAGGTTGCTGAAGTGTCTCACATGTCCTTTTCTCATGTGCTAAGCTTACCCAGTGTTTCCAGTTCTTTGCAGCCTTGCTCTCCTGGCCTTTTGCTAGGCTGTGAGTGATGGCAGTCCCTTCACCAGCTTCTCCCCTTTCTATGCTCTGCTGGCAGACAAATCTTCCTTTCTCATTCCTGTTTCCATTGCATACATTACTCCCTCCCTTGTGCTCACCTTAGCCTTTTCACTGCTTAATCCTAATGAGAAGAATCAGCAATGCTGAGGCAGGCTTCCAGAGGAGGATAGAGACAGCATACTCCAGAAATCCTGCTGTACTATGTGCTCTACTTTTGCTTTTATTTCTGCACTCTGGATGTGCTTTGCTGGATGTGAGGAGCAGAATGGCTGCCACTAGCAGCTGCACATACTGTGGCATTAGCTGAACTCTATGCCACTGTGCATGCCTGGAAAGACAGTTGCAGTGTTGCAGAGTCACAGCACTTGCAGCTAATGTGAGCTGGCAGCTGTGACAGGACTTTACTCCCTTCTGGAAGTTCCAGTAAGAATAAAATTAACTGAAACTGCCAGCAGGAAAGCTTGGCTGCTACCTAAAAAGTCTAAAACTGTCAGTGATTTATTCTCCTTGCAAAGCCAAATTGTTTTAAATGAGCATGGGAAATGGGCAGGAGCTTCCTGCTTTTGAGGGCTGGGCATCTGCTGTGGTGCAGATCCTGCTTTGATGTTGATCCTCTAATGGGAAATATTTGACTTCACTGTCATTTTAAGTTCTGCTTCCCTTTCCTTCTGTTCCTTTGTGACCTCCATGAACTTTTCTCAAATGAAAGTTATTCTCTCCTTTAAGTAGTTCTATGCATAGTACATATAAAATCTGTAATTTAAGTAAGTGAAGGGATGCACAAAATTTCTAGAGAAAGTGATGAAAGACGTGGTAAGGAGCTGTACCTGTTGCAGCATGATGGCTGTACCTGTTTACACACTGAATATTTCAATCAGAAAGATCATTTGCTGTCCTCTTTCTGGACCATATCTCATTTTTCCTTTCTCTCTTTAAAATATGGATATCTTTATGCTCATTCCCTTCCCCTCTACACAAGTTCTAGTTCTTTTGTAGATATGTAATTGCGTTTGCCTGTCTGGTCAGTGAAGCTGTGTGCAGTATATCCAGCCACAAGACAAAGTGCAAACTGAATTTTTTTTATTAAGAGCATACATTTTTCTGGAATGCTGTCTTTTCAGCAACTGCAGCTTCTTAAGAATGGTGGAGGTGGAGCTGCCCTTCATCCTATGAATCCTCAGCTGCTGTTTTGGGCTCCTTTCGAGACATGAGCATCTGGCAACATTTATGTCAGGCTGCTTCCATATTCATGTTCACAGCATATGACCACTGTAAACTTGTATTTCATTCAGCTGTTCTTGTTCCTATCTGCAGTAGCAAGTTAGTGTCTTGGAGGAATCCCAATATTCTGTGAAAGGGAAGTACTGAGTTTTGGCTTGTATAAGGAGATTTCTCTGACTCTGTAAGATTTGTCCAGTTGCCAGACAAGTGTAGCAAAGCTTTGCTGTAGATATATAAGGAATAAAACTGAACTTATTTACTTAATATGCCAGTAATGTGTATTGCAAGATTCTGATCTATGGAATCGATTGTTTAAAAAATAAAGAAATAAAGAAGGAAATAAGTAAGTAAGGGAGGGAGGGAGGGAGGGAGGGAGGGAGGGAGGGAAGCGGGGGAGGGAAAGGGAAAGGGAGAGGGCAGGGGAAGGGAAGGGAAGGGAAGGGAAGGGAAGGGAAGGGAAGGGAAGGGAAGGGAAGGGAAGGGAAGGGAAGGGAAGGGAAGGGAAGGGAAGGGAAGGGAAGGGAAGGGAAGGGAAGGAAGAAGGTGCTCTCAAATGTAATTTTATACTCATTACATTTCTTCAAATCTAAATATAATATAAATGTTAACTGTTCTAAAAGAAACATTAGACTTTTCAAAATCCTGACCAAAAATTTAAACAAAATTATTGTCTTATTAGGATGACAGCAAAGTAAATGTTAAATATTGATAGGAACAAAATATTTGCAGCAAATTTGTAGAGTTAATAAAAGGATACTGGCTTCAAGCTTACCTTAAGTTCTGTGTTCTCTCCTTCTGCTAGAAAAAATTGAGGGGGCTTTTTGTTTTTGTTTTTTAAATCATGGATTCATCACTGTGGATAACAGTCTTTCTTTAAGAATATCCTAAAAGCAAATAATCTGAAAAACATACTCTTTTCTAAACTTGTATCACTAGTGTATTTCTTATGGTCCAAGCCACTTGTGAATGTCAATGCATTAACATGCTCTTGTGCCTGCAGAAGAAATCTCAGCGCTGTGAGCAATACATGCCATTATATGTGTGTCATTCAATACCATCAGAATTGGAGTGGCTCAACATACATGTCTGTGTACTGTAACATGACTGGAACTTTGCTGCAGCCTTAATCTGGCTATGGCTAATAGCTATTTTTTTTCCATAATCCTTCAGAAATTTTATAGTATTATAGTAAAGAAAAAAATCAGCTTTATATATCTTCTTATATATATGTACCAAATGAGTTTGCAACAGTATTGCTCAAAATTTTCAGATACTTATGTTAAAGCATTTGCTTACATTTGTATCAAGCTAGCATAAAATGCAGTTGCTTTGCTTTGATGTGCCTTAACTACGCATGTTGTAAAATAGTTGAAGGTCCTTTATATTTTTCCTCTTCTTTCTGCTCTGATTCTATGTAATAAGTTGTGTTGTTTTTTTGTTTTGTTTTGTTTTGTTTTGTTTTTTAACTGCTGTATTAGGAAAAGAGTATGGGGTGGGAAGGAATGGCAGTAGTAGTTGTTTGGGTCTCATATGTCCCATCTTTTGATTCTGTTGCTTTGAAGTTACCAGCTCAAATTAAATAGTGGGCTATAAAGCTGTTGTACACTTTGAAATCATGGCACATTCAATTTTAATACAACCTCCTCAAAAATCATTGATCTGAAGAGGTAACCACAAAGTCAAAGGACGTTTGGCAGCTGCATGAGGAAAAAAAAGTAATACTGATGAAAGTTAATATGATCTTCCTTGTTTATGTTCACTATGTGTGTTATGCACATTAGAATTCATTCCGGTGAAGGAGAGAAGGCTCTGAATCATTAATTGAGGTGACCTTTCTTTGGAGTATTTGCAGCTGTCCTCTGTATGATGAGAAACATGATGGACAGATACATTATTGACCTTGAAGGGTAAGATATCTAAGCAGGTATAGAGTGGCTTATGGCCAGGACTCACAAATTTGGGAGGTTAAATTTAGGACCTTTAATCCATACTGAGGTGCTTAAGTGGCTCAACATATCTTTTATTCTATTAAGAGAAAGTGGGAAGCATTTTTGAAAAGAAAACTGTTGTACTTTCATGTTCAAATCCATTTATAGATGTATTAGGCTACAATGACTTAAAAAATTGGCATGCACTCCAGAACAGATGCAGAGGATTTGATGATCCAGCACTACTTGCAGTTATGGGACGCTTAGAAGAAAGCGTCTTTCTTCTCACCTCATAATGTCTGTATTTTGTTGGGTCTAGTGTCATTCAGTCTGTGATGACTGTAGCAAGTGCATTTGTTAATACAAAGACAGGTACTGACAGTAAGTTCCAGCACAGAGCATTTCTCATTTGAAATATGATGACTTTCTCAAATAACCATAATAGGAGAGGACAGAGTAGTTGAGACAAGGAATTAATAGCTGTCAAATTAGGCTAATAAGGAGACATCTTCATTTCCTTTATTGAGGGCAAGGTTTCATTTTAGCTCTGCAAGAGCTACTGGTAAGCAGCTGGTGAAAGGAGCATTCCTGTTCTGCTAATGTGCTGCACTGTTGACAATATCTCATTCGGGAAGAAAAAACATCAGACAACTAATTTAGGAAGAAAAATGGTTAGTTTTGTAGGTTAGATTTACAAATTGGCTCTATCGGAGATCAAATGAGACAAAGTGGAAACAGTCTTTCTGGCTGAGGCTAACTATTAGATTGCTTGTGAGGCCTCACCTGGAGGCATGACAAGCTTATTTCCTAGAGACAAGGAAAAATAACAACTTTTAGAGGAAGAGATCTGACCGGGCCAGTTTTGAAGACTTAGAGGGGGAAACGGATTTTAACATCTAAAATGCTTTACTGAGCAGGGATGCTTCCTGAGGATAGAGTCCTACAGTCAAGAAGTATTTGCTGATGAATATAACACAAGACACAAAGCTAGCATTAAGAAGGGAATCCAGAAGGCTGTCCTGTCAGGTAAAGAGCAAGCTGGCTCACCCAGGGAGTGCTTTAATGTTAGTCAATTTAAAGCGTGGGCTTTTTTCTGCCATTTCTTAGGTCTTGTCAACATATTCATAATATGTTATATATTTTATATGTTGCATGTATTGGTATTTCATCACAAGTGATGTCAAGTTAAGTAAAATTTTTAAGTTATCAGATATTAACACCGTATCACTCACACAGTTTTTGGAAGTCTGTAATCTGAGGTAACCATGAACCTTACCCATTCAGAAAGCTTGAGAATGTGCTAATGGAGCTGCATAGGTTACATGGAAGATTCTATGGTAACTCTCAGGCAATTTGGCACATAGATGAATAGTTCCATGCACTAGATGGATATTTCCACCAGGATGCATTTTAATGATTTCTAGCGTTCCAGCCATATTTCAGAAGTTATTCATCTGTTTATTTAATTTCCTCTGAAGTTTTTGACACACTAGCTTTGTATTGTCAGGTTTTCTGCAATTAGTCTTTCTTAAGGGTGCACTGAACACAAATAAAACCAAAAATCTGCAAAGACTACTTGAGGCTCTGGTAGAAGTGTGGTCATGTGCCTGTGTCTAGGCCAGGGTGTGTCTATGGTTGGGTGGCCTGACATCAGTTGTTATGAAACTGAGATTGCAGTGGGTATGTTCTGTCCTGAATGTGCTAACTGTGGTAGCAGTAAAAGGGGAAAGAACAGATAGGAAAACAGAAGATTTTAAGGCTTCATCATTCAGGAAGTGCAAATACTGTAACAGTGTGTACAGTATACAGTATTACCTGCAGCTCTGTGATAGGTATAGCTTGTTGCCAGCTTACTGATCAAGTAACCACTGGTGCAGCAATGAATAT
The DNA here is from genome assembly GCF_054131305.1 of Coturnix japonica. NCBI lineage: Eukaryota > Metazoa > Chordata > Aves > Galliformes > Phasianidae > Coturnix > Coturnix japonica. Next base: position 36,253,865 of record NC_140702.1, read on the forward strand.
GCTTCTGCCATCTGGTCAGATAGAGGGTAGGTAGGTTTCTGAAAGCTACCTTAGATCTATGATCCATAATTTACTTAGGCTGCATATCTTCCAGTATTGTAAATGCCATTACGAACAGTATTTTTGCTTCAATTTTTATTCTGAAACATCTTTACAAAGCAATGATGCATCACTTCATTACAGTATTCTTCAGCCTATACTTTATTCCCTTCATCTGAAAGTTACCATAATTACTCCTTTATTTACTTAATTTGCTTTTTTATTTTTGCTAGCCTTTGATAGAAAAGCATAATAGAGCTTGCGGACATCCTCTCATGGAAAACCACAATGCATCTAGTGTAATCAGTGCTGGAGACATACTTCTTTTCTTTCAACTTGTTACTTACTATAATAAGACATACTGTTTTGTACTGCAGTGTTTTCAAGTCTCTGAACCTTGGCTTTTACTTCATTAAAACTGGAAAGGAAGTTCAGCAGTGTCACGGAGTTCCCTCTAAAGCTAACTCCGTGACAGTGGGAACAAACCCAAGGGAGCAGGAACAAAAGTGCCTCCCTTCTCTAACAGCGCGGTGCGGCGTGGCCCGACCACATACGCTTCGGGAGAGGGTAAGGGAGATTGCGATTGGGTCTAAAAAAAAAATGATGGAGGAAAAAAAAAAAGTGATCTGAGAATGAACGGCAGTTTAATAACCCAATAACGCTAAACAACATCAAGAGAGTTTCAACAAAGAGAAAACGAGGTCCCCAATCTCACCGATGAGCTGTGGAAGGCGGGAAGCTCCGACCACGCAGGCACCCATGCCAGAAACCCCGTCCCCTTCCCGACTTCCCCTCCGGTGCCGCTCCCCGCATGCCCATTTAAGGCAGTCCACAGAACAAACGTGTCCCCTTAACTCCCATTATTCTGCGTGATGTTCTGATGTGGAATACCAACACCAACCAAATTACAAAACCATAACAAGGAGTATCATTTCCATATCTTTTACAGAGATCTACTGGTGAAATTAAATAATCAGGCTAATTTGAGTTATAAATACTGATTTGCCATGCTTTTCTTGGGTTTCTTGTTGGATAAGCCATGGTTATGCTGGTTTTACTTGATATATGATTATTGCATTATCACCTGCAAAGGAAGGAGAGATATTTAACTTCACAAAATGACAACTATTAAATATTACGTAATTATATGCTATTGATACACATGATACTGCAAAAGGTTCCCTTGTTCCTCTTGCACATAGATGGCATCTGATGATGATAACAAGTGTCAGACATGGTATAAATGAAAAAAATATTTTTTTCTCATCATTTTTCCCAGCTCCAGGCTTGGTTTGCTTTCTTTTCCCTTCTGCTCTTGACAGCAAAAAGGAGTAACTGTAGTGTTCCTGTAGCTGCAGAACAGATAGACTTTATTTCAGATTTACTATGATTAGTACTGAACTGGGAAAAAGGTACCGAGTCATTAGAGAATTCAGGCAGGGAACTGGACCATAAGAAACAAGCATACTAGTAAGGCAAATAAAGACCTCTTGTGAAGGAGAAAGAGGATTTGAAAGGAAAAAAGACTGGGAGTGTAAGGAGAGGAAAGATGACTGGAAGAAAAATGCGATGTGAGGAGGGGAAGCATATTAAAGATGTGAAGCATTTTTGTTCAGTTTCAATCATATCATCCTTACAAGGTATGCCAACCCACCTCTCTTTTTCTCCTCTTTACTGTAAATATGAAGCTATCATGATAGTTTGCTGTCTTGTCTCATGCCATGCTCTATTAGAAATTCCTAACCTCACCCATTGTCTTACCACTTTATTTCTTTGAGACAGATGAAGAGAAAGTTGGTCTAATCGTTATTATTGTTATTATTCCTACTTTGACAACAAACAGCAACAATTCATGTGTGTACTTGGTATTTATTTATGTCAGAAGCCTGACTGCCCATAGAAAATGAACTGTTCTGTTTGTATTACACTGGTATTAGTGCTAGCTGCATCATACAAATTTAATTGGATCTCTTGTATTGCAGTGTTATAAAAGGTGTTGTCCTCCTCTGATAGTGATGAAATTTTCAAAAGGCTTTGAGAAAGTTGTGTATGATAAAGGCTTCAATATGCAAAATGACTGCAGAATCATCTCTCCAACTTACATAAAATACCACTGGATTTTTGCCATCAGGAAAGCAGGAATTTAGGATCACTGTTTTCGTCTCTCTATCTACCTTTTTTTATTTTTTTTCCCCAGACATCCAACTGCCAAAGGAAGATGAGATTTCAGTTCCTGTGACTTCCAGCTCCCCAGTTAAAAACACTGGAGACAATACTGACCATGCCATCAAGCAGGAAGAGAAGATGAAAGAGGAACCTTTAACGATCTCAGAACTTGTATACAATCCCAGTGCCAGCTTGCTGCCCACCCCAGTTGATGATGAGATTGACATGCTCTTTGATACCTGTCCAAGAGCAGAGAATGAAAAAGATGATACAGATTCATTTGAGGAACTGGAAGCAGATGAAAATGCCTTTATGATTGCCGAAGAAGAAGAGTTGAAGGAAGCTCGAAGAGCGCTTAGGTGGAGCTATGATTTTCTAATGAGCAACATAGAGGTGAATGCTTTTGTGAAGAGTTTCTCCAGACTTCTCCTTGTAGGCCTTGGACTGTTGTTGCTTGTGTTTCCTCTTCTCCTTGTTCTCTTGGAGTCAGACCTTCAGATCTCTTTTCTCCACGAAATCCGTCAGACACCAGAGTTTCAGCAGTTTCATATTGAATATTACTGCCCACTTAGGCAGTGGGTGGCTTGCAAAATAAACTTCATTTGTGACATTCTGGGCAGCTTTTAAATTTTAAAGAAAAAATCATACTACTAAGGGCTGTATTCAAAATTTCAGTTAGTGCCAGCTTTCCATGCTGCCCCCAGGCCCATCAGTAGGTAGCTGTCTTCATATTCAGTTGTAATCATGCTGGTCAGGATCTTAAGTTCCCTTTGCCCACTTAAATTGCTCCTTTAGGTACGGGGTTATAAATTCACCTTTCATTAACTCACAAGAATGTTTATTTTAATTGCATTTCAGTTTTTCTTCTCACTTATTACATCATACATCATGGGGCAGTGATAAGGTAATCACCCTTAATTGTAGTATCCATTACACTAAAACTGGAAGAAAAACTTTTTTGAATATACTCCTTAGTGCAGCAATCTCTTCTAACCAATGCCTATGCCTATACAAGCAATGTTTATGCTGGGTTTTTGGTTTGGTTTGGTTTGGTTTTCTGTTTGTTTGGTTTTTTTACAATTTTACGTGTTTAAAATATTTTCTTAAATTTTTAGCAAAAGATAATTTCTGACCTTATTTAAATGTGTACAGATTAGTATGAATAATGCACAAGAACATGAAGTTTATTTTTAGTGTTTTAGCAATGATTTGTTTTTAAACTACTGGCTGGAGAACGAATGAGATTGAAATAGCTCTGTAAGAGGGACAGCGGTTTGGGAAATATATAGGAAGTTCACTCAGGTTCAGTAGAGGCTGCCTGGGGGAGGTTAAATGCCACCAAGTTTTCAGAAGCATTTCTGAAAGTCTTAGTTGTAAAGCTTCTGTAAAGAGCAGAATTGAAAATAATGATCCTTCCTGTTACGTCAGTTTGTCTTAGGATTTATCAGTGCTTTAGGAAGTCTCTATATGGTAGTCCAAGTATGTTTTGGAACAGAGTGAGTCTTCAGTCTAAATGTAGATTATTGTACATAACATGGAAGAAGACAATAGTAAGTAGGGGAAAAAAGAAAGAAAAGAAAGGAAAAGAAAAGGAAAGAAAAGAAAAGGAAAGAAAAGGAAAGAAAAGAAAAGAAAAGAAAAGAAAAGAAAAGAAAAGAAAAGAAAAGAAAAGAAAAGAAAAGAAAAGAAAAGAAAGGAAAAGGGAAAAGAGGAAAAGGAAAAGAAGCCAAAATCCTACCTAAATCAGTAGATGTGTGACCTACTTTTAAAAATGAGAAGAAACATATATGCATTTTTAAAAGCAAAGCTTTAGACTGTACAGTTGAGCTGAAAGTATTCTACTGACTCACAATTAAAGGATTAAATGTTTTAAGAGATGCATCTTTATCCTTGATGCCGTTTATTACTAATCTCCAAGACAACATATTTTCTGTGTCTACTGATATGCTTCCTTTTACATATAGCAGCATACCTACCATCTTTCCCTATTAGTATAAGCCCAGTTGCAGGACTTAATGCTGTTTCATGTAATATGAATTTGTATATCTAGTTATTCCAGTATTGCTTAGAGAACATACTTAAATAAAACCTTGTCAATAGCTGAGAGCATCTGAAGGCCCTCAGATGTACCAGAGAGGTTCTATCTAAGAAGAGAAAGCTTTTATTGTTTTTATTTCCCCTGATCGTAAAGCAGATGTATTTCATATTTAAAGTCGAGGGAACTCTGATTTCAACCTCAGAGTCTTTCTCTTGCTTAGAGATTTACAAATGGAAGGCGTATGTGAGAGTGTTTTATTAAGATGTACATTTAATATATTGTAACCACAGCTCTAAATAATCCTACTAAATAAACTCCTTTATTTTCAATATCAGAATTGGCTTGGCTTTCTCACGTAAGCCTTTACAAGTATCTGGTTTGAAAGTGGTGATTTCTTACAAGTTTTCTCCTTTCCTTTCTAAACTTCTCCAGTTTTTAAAGGATGAGACAGTTACAAGGTTCAGGAGTTCTTTCTCTCAATGGAAAGCTTTCTGGTTGCTATTCATTTCTCAAGCAACAAAGCCTAAAGTGAATTGCCTTTTTCTCTTGACTTTTTCCCTGACAATCTGTTCCACAGAGGAATCATCATTGATTAGTTTCTTGGTAAGGATTTCATCTTGTGCTACTCGTAGCTAAATGAGCCTTTCCTATGAGATAACAATCATTCAGCCTAGTAGAAATGGAGAGTAAGCTGAGGGAGATATTGGGTCTTAAGAGGAAATAATTCACTGATGCTGTTTTGAAAGAAAGCTATCATCATAGTATCATAGTATCGTGCGGGTTGGAAGGGACCTTAGAGATCATAGAGTCCAAACCCCCGAGATTCAAGCCTCCTGTGTAGCAGAGCGGCACTTCTACCACTTGCGCCACAGGGGGGATTCGAACCGAGGGCCTCCGGTGTTGCAATGCGGCATTCCTACCACTTGCGCCACCGGGGCACACAAGGTATCAGAAAACATGTTGTGTGTGGTGAGAACTGGAAGCTGATGTCCTGCTGGACTACAGAGACAAGATTCCATGCAGGCTCCTCTTTTAAGTCTGACAATTGCATTTAAACAAATAAACAAAATAGAAGCCTGTCCTCTGAAATATAATCTTGTCCCTGTAAATTATAGCACACAAGAAGTGAGAGTATTGTTTTGCTTGATTTAACTCTATCAGAAAATGGCTGAGTTGCATGAGAAAGTAATCTCAGAGAACGTGCAGTGTAGTGAGGTCTTATGTAGGGTTAAATGCAAGAGTCTATGTGCACATGTACCTACCTTTGCTACCTATGTGCATACATCCAGGCCTGGCCTTCTAAAAATCTTCCTTTCTGTTTTAGCCCATCAGCATAATTCAAATGAAAGTCACAAGAGTCCTCTAATGTTAAAGGCCAGGAACACCTAATGTGCTCAGAAGCATATAGTTGGGGATACTCAGACAGAGTAGCAGTCTAGCATTTTATTGGTGACGATGACAGTTGGATTATGGAGTATCTGTAGGTACAGTATTGTGCATTTCTGTCTGTGCTTGGATTATATTGTAAAATGTTATGTACTTGAAATCTATTTTGTGGTTTGTCTAACATTTATAAAACACAACTCTGGGAAGAATTAAATATGGTATTATTTCATTGGAGACTGGGGGGATAATATATCTGTAACTCAAGCCTTATCTTTGTACAGTGAATTTCACATTTCTATGTCAACATCCTGATTGTTTTGTATGTTGATACGATGGCAGGAATCCCTAATAAAAATACACTGGAGAAAAACTTTCTGCAGTTTTGACAGTTCTTACGATGAAAGATGTTTCACCTAAAACACTTTTTGTTGAGAATTAGTTGGTGCAAGAAATAGTATGATTTTTTTAGTACTGTAAGAAAAGCCTTCCTTACATGTATTTTTTCCCTACCAGCTACAGAGACACTAAGAAATTGATGGTCTTGAAGTCATTAGTAATGTGGCTTCTGATGCACTAACCATGGGCCTGATGGCTTGCCCATTTACCGTTACCTAGTTATAGATTTGAGTGTCCACCAAATAAAATTACTATGCAGACAATACACATTGGAGAGTCTGGTGTTAAAGTTGGGCCCTGGCTATAGACATATATGGCTGCAACATTCTGGTGGGCAAATCTGACAGGAGCATTATGCAAACACACCTGCGCAGCTCTTGGATGGAGCTCTCTTACACCAGGCAGTTTTCTAGCTCAGACATCACAAAAGTAGCTGATAAAAAATATAGTCTGCATAGAAGCAACACCTAAGAGATGTGAGCAACAGCAACACTATTTTCAGGAGCTAAATCAGAACCTGAGATAATTTTTTGAGCACATAAAAAATTTAGATACAGACATGTCCGTGCTCTATATAAAGCACCAAAATTCAAGAGGAATCTCAGGTGATTTGAAATGCAGAGAGCCAAGACTACAGAATACAGACAGGCCTATTTACTCCGTTGCACGTAGGAGAGGTTTCATTCCTGCTTCAACTGACAAAAAATATAGCATATCCACCTGTTCACCTGCTTATTTGGATTCTAAGTGCTTGCCATAATTTTTGAAAACAGTTCACATAGGGCAGAAATTTATCAGTTGTCATAAACTCATCACATCTAAAACTTACATTTTCTATTAAATTACAAGTCACTGAAATGTGGTAGTTTTACACTAGAAAAAAAATCTGACTGCATTCAATGGAGCTAACTGTTACAGTAGATAGCTGTTAGTGTTTGAGAATAGTTTCATCTTGCAATGTTGGCCAAATGGGAGATCACAAGCACTGGAATGCAAGAAATACCTAAAAGTCGAGGTGCATTTCTAGAAATTTATGTTCATTTAAATCCAAAATAAAGTGGTTGCCTCTTAAGTTTTTGTCAGTTTACTGTAGGTTTTCTTATATATGTTTTGTGTGGGGAAAAAAAAAAAAAAAGGTCTTTGAGACACCTTGAGAAGATCTCTACCATTGTAGTAGTTAAATACCGTGTTACAAGATTTTGACCTCCTAGTCTTACATCTTTCATTCTGCCCCTGTACGAAGATGTGTCCTTCACCAGCCCATCATCATCAGGAACTAGCAGGAGCTGGTCAGACATTTTGAAGCCAACTTGCTTGTGGTCACTGTCTTTGCAGGTATATTATTACTGCATCTCATCCAGTTGCTGGCTCACTGCAACCGCTCCATCTTATCCCGTTACAAAGGTTTAGTTTGTCCTTATGGTTTAACACCAATGGGCAGCTAAAACCACCACTGTGGCATTCTCTTACTACTCCTTACCAGAATAGGAGAAAACAGGAAGAAGACATGAGAAAAGAACAAGGAGTTTGCCCATCACTTACTTCCAGAGGCAAAACAGACTCAAAACTGTTGAAAAACAGTTCAGTGTATGTAATTTATTGTCTATTGACAGTGCACTAGAGAAGTGATAACTAAAAGCAAACAAAAACACCTTCCCCCATCCTTCTCTTCTGCCTCCCTGACCCAAACTGTACAGGTGAATGGAGAGTGGTAGCTGCAGCCCGCCTCTAATACTTGTATCTGTCGCTCTGTAAGGGTCTCAGTGGTCATTCCCCCCGCTCTGCTCCACTGATCCACAGAATGCCAGTCCTCTGCTGATCCTCAGCAATCTTTCCATCCACAGCCTTCAGCTCTCCTAGCGCTGCTCCACACGGGCACCAGCTCCCCCAGCCCTCCTGCCCTACCAAGGGCCACACTCCCTGGCTGCAGCTCCATCCAAGGAGCGCCTGTGGGCCTCTCCATGAGCTGTCCCTCCTTCAGACCTCACCCAGGGCTGTGGGCTCTTCCATGTCTGCACGGGGAGATCTGCTCTGTGTGTTGTCCATGGGGTGCAGGGAACAGCCTGGTCCACTGTGGGCCTCTCCAGGGCTGCTGCTCAGTGCCTGGAGCTTCTCCTGCCCTCCTTCTGGACCAGAAATTGAGGTGAAATAGGTTATATTTCTTTGACTGTAGAACAATTAATTATATTGACTGAATAGGACGCAATACTGTAGAATGCTGTATACACAAGTGCAGGGAAGCCTCTCAGTTAGAACCCAGATATCCTATTAAGAATCTGCGTTGAAGATATATATTACATACAGTATCTTGTGGTAAAGTTTTTTCTTTCCTTTTCTTTTCTTTTTTTAAACTAAACAAACAACAAAGCACTTCAAAATATTTTCTGATTTTCAGAATTAGATAGCTAAAATCTCCGAATGAGAAATTTCAAAGAGACCGCAGGCTTTTTTTCACCAGCTGTTAGTGGCAGTGAACCTGGTAATGAAAAATAAAATGTCACCTGGTATGTCCTGTAGATTTCTCAGATGAAATCTTCATTCACATTCTTCTGCCTTTTGTCAGAGCTGTGTAATAAGATAGATACATCTTAGGTACTGGAAGAATAGACTTACAGCCAAATCCAAAAAGGATGTGAGCACAAAGTCTGCCTAATCCCTGCTCTTGGCATCTAAGCCAACAGGGGTAATCCACACACAGCAGCTCTAAAAACACTCAAATAACCAAACTCAGCTGTACACTCATGCACCCACCTGTCCTTTTTTTAACCTAATGGCATGTACCATGTCAGTTGTAGGTGCTGTTTTGTCCACAGAGAATGGTAGCAAAAAAGAGGTTTAAGAGTTGTCAATGCTGTTACAAACAGCCATGAAAATAAATGTCAGCTGCAGCTGAAAAATAGATTGAGTCAGCTTTGCATCATAGCTGCGTATCTGTTCTTGTTATTTCAACCTGCTACTTTTTTGAACTAGACCTGCTGTAAAAGCTTGAGCTATATTTTCGTCAGACAGCCCAACAGAAATATTGCTAACACTATGGCCTTGAGACTGTTAGCTCTGTCTCACAATTTTCTTCATCTAAGGTGGATGGGAAGAACTCTGCCCTTCTCTTCATTTCCCTTCTCCTCCAAAATAGCTTTCCTGAAAAGTTATTTTGTGATCAGTCTCCTTTGCTGTTATGTTCAAGTGACTGCAATCCAGAAAGTTGCCTGTCGTCTCCTCATTTTTGTGGCCTGTGCCCTTCTTCCATCTTGTCTGTACAAATTAAATCAACACCTGGATCTCCAAACAACTGTGCTGAACTCAAGCATAGCCCACAGCTTGGACTGCCTTCCTCATACCCAGCTTCTGCTGCTTCTGCTGCCCCTGTGTAGTCCCAGAAAATCCAGCACAGAGGCCCTTTGCTCAGGTAAGGCCTGCCCTGCCTCCTTAAGGTGGGCTGCTCCTTAAGGTCCCTCAGCAGCACCTGCAGGCCCAGTCAGCTCTTTCCATGGGTGTACATTGGTACTGGGCTGGGCTGAAGGCAGGGGCCTGACGGCAGCCTCCCACCACTGCCCCTCACCTGCTGGCCACAAGCACCAAGGTAAAATGGTCACCTTGAAGCTGTTTGATACTGCTGCTGTATCTGAATACACTGATAGTAGGACTAGCCCAAACCAGATCAGCCTGCCCAGGGCCCCATCCAGCCTGGCTTTGAATGCCTCCAGGGATGGGGCGCCCACACCTTCCCTGAACAGCCTGTGCCATTTCTCCTTGTCCTATCACTATCACACCATACTAAAAGTTGGCTTCTCTCCTGTTAATCTCCTCTCCTTATATGCTCCTTTCAAGTACTGGAAGGCCACAGTGAAGTCTCCTAATATCATTCTCTTCTCCAGAGTGAACAAGACAAGCTCCCTCAGCCTTTCTTAATAGATGCTCCATCCCTCTGATCATCTTTATGGCCCTCCTCTGGATCCACTTCAATTCCAGTTTTACAGTTCATCCCATCATGTTTCTGTAATAGCAGTTAGATCATAGTTTTCTAATTGCACCATGGTTTCCAGCTCCTTCCGCTTATTTCCATGCACTGGTGTAAAGGCACTTCAGCTGGGCTATTACCTTCTTGGAAGAGGCTTTTCAAATTCCAATGAGACACATCTTCTGCTTCTCAAAGTGACTGCATTCCTAACACACAGAAGTTGATTCCTTTCTCCCATTAAATCTAGTTTAAAGCTCTGGTGATCAGCCCAGTCAGCTTGCTGCCCAAAATATATATTAAAACAATACAAAATACAAAATGTATACAAAATATTTACAAAATGAGGACTGTAATCCTATACATGGCAATTTTAATTAAGTGCTCACCTCCCATCTTGATTACAAGAGAAAAGAAGACAAAAGTATGTTAGTTTACATTATTATTAGCTGTAAGCTTGAGAAGTGCAGACTCTTCTGGTTGTTTTGTTATGAGTTGTTTTGCATAGTCCAAATCCAGCTTCTTGCTGGATGTTCTTGATGCATAAACCAATGGAATGGTGACAGCATGGTAGATTAAGCCTGTTGAAAATGCTGTAGCTCATCAGATAGGAAAAGCTATTTTGGTAATACTGCATCAGACTGAACAAAAACCAACCAACCAACCAACCAGAGAAACAAACCCAGATATGAATGGTGTAAGAAAGGTTTGCAAAATATCACAAGATATTCTGGTAGTGGTTGTAATAAAAGTAATCATAGTCTCTTGCATCCACTGAAATGCTGCTATGACAAAATGTACTAACTTAGAATTGCGGTTTTGAGGCTTTAAGTAACAATTTCAGTCATCTTCCAGGAAAGAAAGTGTGATAATAAAGACATAAAATTCCTAATAAGTAGCACTGTCACTCAACTCTCTGACAACTTTAAAATTATCTGTGAAACATATTTGTCCCAGGTAAATCCAGCAACACCAGCTGTCTTTTATTGTTCCCAATTAATTGTTTTATTGTTAAGCTGTATGTATAAAAAAACCAAAATCACGATTTAACTAGCTTTACTTTTTTTTTCTTCTCATCCAGGCCACAGAAATCACTGCCAGTCACCTAATAAACAATTTAGAGGAGTATCCCAAGTCTGTTTATTGTAAATGTTTGTTCTGTGACAGAACACTGTAAGGAAACAAGCTATTTTATTTTTTGTGTCCTTTCTGTTCCAAACTGTTGACTAGATTACAGCACAGGTGCTCAAAATACCTAATTCACACATTGCAATTGCTTGTTTACCTCTAGACAGAAATCTTACATCCAGTTTCTCTAAAATAATGATAAAACAGTGATATTTCAGCATTTTTTAATACCAATCACATTTTTATAAATGTGGCTTTATGTTTCTAGAAACTTAAATCTATTTCATCTTTGGCTTTCCTAGCCTTGTTCCTGGATGCTCTGGCAAGGTCTCTGTATTCTTCCAGGTTACCCGTGCTAGCAGGCCTCTGTAGGCCTGCTTTTTGTGTTTGAATGTGTTTTATTCACACAGGCCTGTGGCATTTTTGCCTGATGCCCTCATCACTGTGGATATGATCTACGAATATTAACCAGCTTTCTTGAGCCTCCAGCTCTTTATTTCCTCATGCCTAAAGTTGTGAAATTGGTTTTTGACTTCCTGTCTGTCCTCAGATGCCTGAATTTGACCATTTTATGATCACAGTAACCTTTGTCCTCCACATTCCCCACAAGACCCTCATTTTTGTTATAGGACAAAGTTTAGCATGGCACCTCGTTGGCTCTACTTTCACTTGAAGAAGATTATCATCAGTACTTTGCAGGAATCTCCAAAGTTGCTTATACCTTGCTGTGTTATCCCTCCCCTTGTACTTGGGTGACATTGCAACGTCCCCTCACTGGGGCCAGTATATATGAGTCTACTTCCATCAATCTGTAAAGGGTCTCATCTTGTTCTGTCTAATCAAGTAGCATGTGATAGGCCCCTCTGCAGTGTCACCTATTCCTGTCTTCTCCTTAAGCCATGAGCTCTCAGTTGTCTCCCAATCCATTCCCAAGCAGAGCTCTATGTACTCAGAGGCTGTCTTGTGTAGAAGTCAACACACCAAACTACTTACCTCCTCTTCCCTAAGATCCTCTATCTGAAGGACATTAACAAGTTTCTAACAGCTCCAAAACTAGCAGGTAAAATGTTTTACATGGTTTCAGAGAAAGTGCATGATTCAAGAATTAATTTGTATACAATGTGTAGAAATGGAGAAGTTGTATGGACTGTCAGCTGAGCTAGAATTTATAAAGAACCTCTGCTAAGAAACTGCTGCCTATTACCTGAAACCTGCACGTAAGCAAGATTTCTAGGGAATTAAGAACTGTGTTTGCCTCTTGTGGTGCTAGGGAGCAGGAGCGGAAGGTGTGTGTACCAAAGGATTTGTAGAACCCTGGTTCTCATTACAGATTACAATACAATTACAATAATTAAAACAATCAAACAAACAAACGCAAAGCATTGAAACAAGGGCTGTTCAAGAGCGCCCTCTGGTGGTACTACAGAAAAATCTACCAAATTGGCAGAAAGTTTTTCTAAGAATTGCGTTTTGTGTCATTGTTAATTATTAACGACATCAAGAAAAAATTTTGCAAGAATGTTTAATTGATGAGTTTTAGGGGTGCGTCTTTGCATTTTTGCCATTCTGTGAATATATGTGTATCTTCCACTATTCTATTATACACTGTAGACCACCAGGAAATCCTTGTCTGTGTGGGGATGTAAGCAAATTCCTTAAGTCCTCTTCTGGACTCATTTGGTTGCAAGAATCTGCACTTTGTACCTCTTTATACCAAGTTCTGCTTTGGCTATACTTCAGCCTTACTTGGAAATGACAAAGATCTGTTAGACAGTCGACACAGTGCACAGTTCTGATCTCCAGGTAGTGTCTAAAATTAAAAGCATGATATTGCCTGATCCCTACTTTTCACTTGTTGTTTATGTAGATCATATGTTTGTTTTTGTTCTTTTCTTAGTGCTGAATAACGTCTTGCAGTAGTAAAAACTAACAATTTGATTTGAGCCAGAGAACTTTGGGTTTCATCTTCATTTCAGGAGGAAAAGAAATAATAAAACATGAGAATTGTCTTTGGAGAAGGCAGGCAAGGAAAAACAAACATGGGAGAGGCTTACTTTGAAAATAATTAAGGGCTGATAACCTGAAAAACAGGTTTCTGAGAATAGTTACACACACACACAGAGAGAGAGGAAAGTATAATTTTCTTATCAGATCAGATGGTGTTTGCAAGATGAAACTAACTTCCGTGTTCTTGGGTGTTGTCCTGTACCCATACAATTTGTATGTTGATGTTATTACCCATATCGTTGTTATTATTTTAATTGAAGGCAAAAGAGTATGGTTTGCATTTCTTGCTGAGCCAGTTAAGATTTTGGGTAAACTGCTTGATTGTTTTTCATGCCTCTACAAAATAAGATAATGTGTATCAGCCCCAAAGGCAATATCTAAAAGGTAGGACTGTACAGTTTTATTATTACTCTTTTGGTCTAAACTGTAAGTGGAAAGCAGACAGACACCAAAGAACTTAGAAATAAAAACAGTCAGAAAAACCCTTGGTGTGAGCTGAGAATGTGAAGTAATTGGATCTTAAGAGAATTGTGTGGAAAGGGAACTTTGGCTGTGAAATAAAAAAAGGCATTAGTTCATATAAGATTTAGATTAAGAGGATCTGCTTTTCCTACCTTTGCGGTCTGCTAACTCTTATTTCATTCTGTATCTTACTTATATGACTTACATATGACTGTAGATACCAGTTGTCAACTCTGCTGTATTTTTACCAAATTTTTCGAAATATTATATTTAATTTACTAAGCATATAGTTTGCTGTATTTTTTATTATAGATGTGATTTGCTCTTCATAAATATTAGAGATCTTTTTCCAAGTTGCAGTGATGGGTGCAGATTCGATCTGACTGTCCTGACAGGCTTGTAATGCCTCATGCTGCCTGTGCTGCTGGCATCAGCTGAGCTGTGTGGGCTCATACCACTGACTTTGCTGATGTGGAATTGTAACCTGAGGCCAGCAAGTATGCAAGAACACTTTGTTTGATCACAGACTGCGCAAAAGAATATATATTTTTTTATGATTGCCTTGATAGCTGAGCCATTCTGCACAAAGAAAGAAGCCAAACAAGGAGGAGCTGGAAAATCTGTGTCACTGGTGAAGTCAGCCAAACCTTGTGTTTAACTGGAGGAATGATTCCACATGGCTTGTAAGTTCTGACTAGACTTATTTGTTAGCTGCTTAACATGACTCAGTCTGCTTAGGTAAGTTACTTGGGCTAGAGACTAAGATCAGTATGGGTGTAGAAGTCTAAGGACACGCAATGATTTCACATAAACACTAAACATCTCTGTAGTGGCTTTAAGCCAGGTATTAAATAATCTGACTTGCCTTCAAAATAACAGTCAATTTTACCCTGGGGGAATTTTTTCTAATAGCAACCTCTGAGATAATTTACTTTATTAGTTATATTAACTTAGATAATTGAACTTTTGTATGACAAGGCCACTCTTAGATATTCTTTCAATTTGATTGCTTTGCTGCTCCATTTTTGCTCAGTGTTAAAATTGTGATCAGTTACCTTTTATGGTATTGATTTTTATTTTTTTTTTATTTTTTTTTTTTTTTCCCAAAAGGGTAATTATATAGAATCAGAAAATCATCTAGGTTGCAAAACATCTTCAAGATCATCAAGTTCAACCATCAGTGGGACCACTGAACCCAATCACTGAACCATGACATTTAGAGTCATGTCCATACATCCCATATAACTCTAGGGATGGTAACTGCTTTGCTTTCAAGGGTAGCTCATTCCAGTGTTTAACTACTGTGGCAATGAAGAAATCCTTAATATTCAATTTAGGCTTCTTCTGATGCTTGAAGCCACTTTCTTGTGTCCTACAAATTGTCACCTGGGAAAATATACAGACACCCTCCTTGCTGCAACCTCATTAAAGGTAGTTGAAGGGAGTGATGAGGTCTCTTCCCAACCTTCTCTTCTCCAAACTAAACAATCCCAGCATCTTCAGATGATCCTAGTAATTTGTCTTTCTTACTTCTTTCCCCATCTTCATTGCTTTTATTGGCACACACTTCAGCAACCTAGTATACTGTTTACAGCGAGGGGCCCAAAACTGAATAGAGTAAATGAGATGTGGTCCTACCAGTGCCAAGTGCAAGGGGACAATCATTTCCCTTGTCCTTCTGGTCATATCATTTCTAAGGCAGGCTATGGTGCCATTGGCTTTCTTGGCCACCTGGGTACACTGTAGTTCATGTCTTGAGTTGCCTGACTTTTCTTGCAGATCTTATATGCTCTTTTTTTCCTTCCTGATCTTCTGATCAACCAGGCTTGTCTTCTTTGTTACTGGTTTGATGTTTGTTGCATTGCCACAGCCTGCTCCTGCATTTACAAGATTTCCTTCCTGAAGATGGCCCAGCTTTCCCAGACTCCGTTTTGTTTAGAGCTGCCTCCCAAGGGACTCTGTCTGTCTCTAAATAGGCCCAAATTTGACCTCTGGAAATCCAAGGCAATGATTCTGCTGTCTTCCTCACTTCACCAAAGGCTGAATACTATCATCTAAAATACCTGGAACGTGTTTGTGGTTCAGTTTGTAATATGTCAAAATAGCAATAGAATACTGTAAAGTATCTGTTTATTATATTTAACTTATTTCTAATAATGCAAACAAAAGCTGGCAGCATCACCTGGGAATTGACTATATGGCCCAGACTGCCTTTAAAATTTAAACATTTTAAATTAAACATCACCTAATTTTTATTTTTCATATATACTTTGGCCACAATTCATTCAGGGAAGACAAATCAGAAAGATGAATACAGATTTGAAGATGTAGATAATGAAGGTGTATCATTACAAGTGAGGAAGCAGATTAGCATGTAGAAAATTGATGCTGCCCTCATAAATCAAGCAATCACAAGAAACGTTTGTAGTTCTGCAGCCAGTTGCAGACAGCAGTGATTGTCCTGAGAATGATCTTGTTTAACTCAAAGTAATTGAACTACAATTGTCAGAGCATACGTTTGTAACACTCTCCAGTGAGGCAGATGACTGCAGTATACACATTATTTGTGTTTCTATCCGTTTCAGTTATATCCATAAATGATACAAGATAAGCCCTCTACTGTTGGTGTCCTGTAAGTCTTCAATAGTGTCTTCCATCATGAAAATTTTTGTTTTAAGGTCTCAGAACTTAATTTAATTTTGATTAGCAAGCAGCCTAGCGCTTAAGACAATGAATTGTAATAATATGTAATTTATATTTGAAATATAAAGCTTGTACAGTTAAATAGGAGAGATTGTTTGGAATGGATATGATTAGCTTTTGTATATACATAAAAGTAGCACAGAATGGGTTTAAAATGAGATAAAGGGTGACATAACCATGAATGAAAATCAAACCTTCTGAAGGAAAATTGCATAAGAAAAAAATATATGGAAAGTAGCTGAGGATAAGAACACTGAAAAAAAATGCACATATATTTTTATTTGTATTTTATTTTATTTTATTTTATTTTATTTTATTTTATTTTATTTTATTTTATTTTATTTTATTTTATTTTATTTTATTTTTAATTTCAACTGTAAACAAGTCCCTTACAGCTGCAGTAGATGGGATGCAAGCAGTCTGGTTGAGCCCTTCTGGGCTGGTGTGTTTTGTATTTATCCATGTTCAGTGGGCACTGGAATTGTCTGAGAACGTCCCCTTTCCTACCTGTGCAAGGTGATTGTCTGCATCCTCATCGAACTACTGCCTATTGCCAAAGCCCCACAAAGGCAGTAGTAGTGGGTTTCTTTCACTGTCACCTCAACTGTGCATTTACATACATCATAAATCTCTCAGACTGAACCTGGGAAAGAAGACTTGGTGGTCTTTTGGGTATGTGCTCAATTTGTTATGGCTATTTTTCTTTTATTTTCAGTAATGTAATAGGGAGATTGGAGACTTAAATACATGCTCTGCTCTTTCCTCTTTATCAGCATTTGCCTGATTTCCTTATTTGGGGAATGGCTGTGTTCAACATGAATTAATGATCCAGTTTTCATGATCCAGTTTTCCTCACCCTCTGGAACATTTTTTCACAAGCAGCTTTAAGAAATGTCACCATGTCGCAGAATTATGGGGGTTGGATGGAACCTCTGGAGATCACCGAGCCCAAACCCCTGTGAAAATAATTTACCTGCAGCTGGTCGTGCACTTAGGCGTCCAGGTGTGTCTTGAATATCTTCAGAGAAGGAGTCTGCACAAGCTCTCTGGTCAACCTGTTATAGTGCTCCATCTCTCTGACAATGAAGATCTTCCTTGTATTAATATGAAACTTCTTGTGTTCCTGCTTCTATTGTATGGGCAGAGTAGAGTGTAAGCTGGGAGACATTACCATGTAGTGTGCATCTGTGATGCAGAAGAGAGCCTTACTTTGTTTGATTTTTGGCTTGTGGATGAACCCTAACTGTTGAGCTGAGTTTCTTGTATGAAGTTCTTGCTTGTCATCATTGGGTGACTTCGGTACAGCAAATAGTCCTTTTTATTGCTCTTGGACGGAATTTGTTCTGAGAAGTAAAATGTTGTTGTTTACTAATTTGTCAGGGAGGTGTGAGTCCAGAAGTTACTGTCCCACTTCTTGCCATGGAGAAAGACTCTCATCTTAGTTTTTCTTCAGAATCTTTTGCTGCCTTTTCTCCTCATTTTGGGTGAGATTCAGCTAAAAATATATGTTTTTCCACAAAATGGAAAGAAGAAGCTTACTGACATTCTTAAAACCACAAGACAATATTATATTTTGAAAATAAAAATTATAGAATTATATAGGAAAACAACAAAAATCAGTAATACAATTAATTTGAAATACAAATGTGTTTTATTTTTTGAGACTCTTAAGAATTCTTTATTGAAAGTTTTGTCAGAGTGGTACATTTCTGCAGAAGTTAATTTTTACTAAATTATCATCTTTGAGTGGAAAACTGCTCTACAAAAATATTTCAACTCCTTCATCTAAAAGAAGTAATTCATGCAGCGTCTGCACTCAGATTGTTCTCAAACTACCATGTTGCCAAACCTGCATATATCTTTTTGCATTACTGTGTCAGAGAGTTTCACGAGGAGAGGAAAGAAAAATAAAGGTTTCTCAGTACACAAGCACTACTTTTCCCTTCTTTCTCAATGTCTGGTATTATGGATGCTATTGTCAGCTAACTGCCACATGAAACTTTCTAAGTGTTTGGATTTTTTTTTTACCGTGTTATTTATGCTTTTTGACATTTTGCTGTTAGTCTTATTTTTGTACTGCTTTGATAGTGCTGGATTTTAGTCTTGGTTGAATTACATGATGTGCTATCAGTCATGCAGCATAACAAACTCAGCATCTAGTCCACTCTCAGGTGCTGCTGCCAACTCTCATTTGCATTATTAGAAAAGAAGTTAAATGTAATAAAACCATAACTTAGGACTCCTCATTGTTCTTCTTAAGGTCTACTTGCACTTAATTGCTGGTGAGCTGCTGTTTCTTGATTTTCTTCATTCCTTCCTTTTTTTTTTTTTTTTTTCCCTTGTAACCCAAATCACTTTGAAAGAGCTTTGTGTGTAATGATGTGTGAAAAGGGTAGCAGATGATAGTGTGCAAAAACCTATCAATTTCCTAAAAGACTTTTAAATGAACTTCTCTGCTTAGAAACAATTATGCAGTTTGGTCTCCTGTTCCTTCTTGTTCATTCATAACTGCAACAAGCAAGAAGTTGCATTAACAATGAAAAATGCAAAGTTAAAGCTTCTTTAACTCTTGTAGTGTAAATCTGCGTGCATATGCTGATTGTTTCTGGAGTATATCCTTCAGAAAAAGAATGTGTCTTCAGATGAAGTGTGCTGTTAACAGCAATCATAACCACACATGAGAGATATACTTTCATCCACACTTTATTTTCTTTGTTGCGTGATGCTCTTAGTATCAGTTATCTAATAGATGATGGTTAGGACTGAGTATGAAATCATTATGAGGAATGTAACAGAGGTGTTTTATGATACTAATATCTTAATTGAAGAAACCTATTTGTGACTCTGTAAAACAAGCAACCCATAAAAACTGAATAATAGAATTTTAATTACTTACTTCACAGAGGTAACAACGTGATGTTTGTCAATTCTTGGAGTTCTTCAAATACTGTCACATGTTCATACATAAACACAAATTCTCTTCAATGTCTGTGTAGCCTGTAACTTCTTATGATGGATGAGAGAAAAATTTCAGTCTTTCAGAATCTCTGTTTTCCCTTCTCAATTGAAAAGCATGAAAATAGATGTACTTATTTTTTAGAATGGTAAATAACAACAGAGGAATAAAACAGCTTTTTGGTACCGGGATAACCTCTCTATATTCTTCATTTTTTAAATTGTAGTTTACTTCTCAAAATGAGTGCCATTAAGTTACATATTTTGGTAGCTGCAATCCCACTTCCAAGTAAACAAATTTCATGCCATAGGAACAGGAAATTGTAGAACCGTCTTATCAGCCTACAAGCTGTGACTAGGTTGCACATACCTTGAAGCACAAAGTAAGACCAGTGCAGTATCCTGCACTTTGCTGGGAAACATCAGCTTCTCTCCTGCTATGCAGGATTTGGTGTCTATGCTAATTGCTCCCCTTCTCCCATTCTCCCCGTCCTTCTGCCATTGGTAGACAAAGTTACTAAATTTTGACTCTGAGCCACTAAATGCAAGAGAGTCATCTCTGCAAAGTAATTGAGGAAGTTATTA
Source organism: Coturnix japonica (assembly GCF_054131305.1). Taxonomy (NCBI): domain Eukaryota; kingdom Metazoa; phylum Chordata; class Aves; order Galliformes; family Phasianidae; genus Coturnix; species Coturnix japonica. The sequence goes on from NC_140702.1 coordinate 36,273,685, forward strand.
ATTTTACTGTATTAGATTTTTACATGTCAGCTATGAGCTTGTTAACATTTTCTCTTGCAAATTATCTTGCTCTTCCTTCTCCGTGAATTTGGAGAGACAACTTTCTGTTACCCACCCTTGCTAAAAGGGAGTTAATACAGAGTCCTGCTTTGTGCTTTGCTTTTCAGTTTAACCATGCAAAACAGCGTTATTCCATTCTCATAATATTACTCAGAACAAACATTTTATTGTTCTCATTGCTGAGATAAGCCATAATACTGAGTGAAAATCAGAGCACTTGGGAGAGTAAACAGAGAAAACAGAATTATAGATTGAATGAGGTAGGTGGCACTTCTGTAAACTGTCTAGACCAGGGCCCCTGCTCTTACCAGGATCAACTGGAGCAACTTGCTCCAGTGTTTTGAGTATCCCCAAAGATGGATATTCTACAGCCTCTGTGTGCCACATATTCAAGTGTTTGATCCCCATCAATTTATATTAAGATGGTGTCTAAAGTGAATTTCTCTGTGTTGATAATCTCAGTAACTGTGGTTATAAAGAAATGCATTTTTGGAAAGAAGATGGAAAAAAACATAATTTTCATGGTTTAATGTTATTTATTTATTTATTTATTGGAAGTACTATGGCTTGTTATGTCCCTTTTTCTGATTTGCTATGTAATTTAAGTATTAAATATGCCTTTTTTTTCCTTAATACATGAATTTCAGTACTATTGAAAGATGAATTCAATCCAGGCTTTTCAATTTGTCCAGCTCTTACAGTAAGTAGGGTGGTATTCCACAGAATTCCATTTTTATGAACTATTTTAATTTAGGTAAGCCACTTGGACTATAAAAAGGCTTTGCAAAATGCTTTATGCTTGTCATTTTTTAAAATCAACCCAATGATAATATATAGTGGTTAAGAGCTGCACTATAAAACATAACAACAGAAATTAGTGTACTTGGTTTGTTCCTTGTGATGCATTTAATTTAAAAAAAAAAAAAGCGCTAACAAAAATAGGGAGAAAAGAAGAGAGAAGGACAGAAAATGAGAGAGAAGAAAGAGAGGGAAGGTTAACAGAGAGGGACAGAAGAAATGAAGAAGCATAGAATGTGAGTATAAGTGAATGAAAAAAACAGTGAGAAAGTGACACAGTGAGAAACAAGAAGAAAGAAAGAAAGTAATAAGGAGATGAGGAGAAAAGGAGAAAAGAAAAGAAGATCCTGGACATGTTGCTATTTAAATTGTTTAAATCTTATTCTATAAATACATAGTCATGATTAATTTGCAACTAGTTAAAATTCTAGCTTGTAGTCCTTCATAAAATATTAGTTTTATTGGTCAGTCCTTCTAAGGTGTTTCCATTAGGGAAGATTCAGTCATACTAATCTATAAAAAGTGATTTCCTCTCAAGTTTCCCTCTCAACTTTACAGTTTTGTTTTCAAATTCACCTTGATGTGGTTGCTGTGGATTTTTCCAAGTACCATAACCATTCACATTAAGTATCCAGCTTGGATGCAAACAAAGAATGAAAAAGACACAGCTTATTAAGTCTGATCCACACACTAGACTTTACAGACGCTACTTGAGCAAGTTTTCTTTAATAAAATGTTGAAGTTGTCCTCCTTCAGCAGAGAAGGTGGAGAGTCTATATATATATAGGAAATGACCTTTTGATTTGCCACAGTATTTTGTTTGCATCTAGGGAAAGTCACTGAACACAAGCTTTCTCCACTTCTTTGTACAGCTAGCCAGAATCTTCCACCTGTGGGAAAATTCCACTTATTATGGGGAAATAAGGGAATATTGAAGATTTTCCTTTGCACAACTGTGTTTTCCTTTCATTGTTCTCAATAACTGAAATAAAATAAAAGCACCAGGTAAATTTTATCCAAAGAGAATAAAGGCCAAAGAGGAACAGTCCAGAAACAAAGCAAAAAGAAATGAATGTGTGCTTGAATGACCTGAATGGTTAATAGGAAAGAAAGCTTCTAAAATAAGAACAAACTCAAGGCTGTGACTAAGGAGGCAAACAAAACTGCAGGTCACCTGTTGTAGGTAGTTCTGTCATGGCTTATGCCACGTTCTCATGGTGAATTCCTGAGCAAATACTTACACCTTGCCCAAACAAATGTTGAATGTTGCATTTCAGTGGTGCTGAACAAATGTTCTAGTAAATAAGCATGTTGTTCTTTCAGAGAGGAGGTAGCCGCATTGGGCAAGAACTCTGCAACCAGGCACAGATGTCCTGGCTTTGTGACAGAGGAAGCAAGCAGGCTTCTGAGTAGAATCTTTGCCTTGTGTTGTATTCTGACATACAGAAACTTTTCACTCAGGATCTGACAGATGAGGTAAACTAAGCTAGTCTGCCAAACATAGAAAAATACAAGTCAGACAGTGCATTTTTTTCTTTTTACTTGTAGTCTATTCTGGTTTGGTTATTCTACGTGTCGTACACAACTAGTTTCACAACTCAGTGTTTTCTGACATTAAATTCTTTTGCACATATACTTCTCTGCTATCAGTCTTCTGCTACTAATATCATACAAAGTATACATACATGAAGGTAATGTTTTAGTCTGTTTGGAAGCCTTTAACAATTGAACCTGCCTTTTTCCTGAGATGAAGGCACTTTAAAGGTTTCTCTATCAATATCTTACTTTGACTTTTCAGACTAATGTAATGTCACAACAAGCCTATGATACAGTTATGCATCTTATATACATATTCTTAAACTGTTCATAGCTCCTGTACAAATAGGGGTGCTGCTCTGAACATAATGCCTCCTAAGTTACTTTGGCCCATGAAGACAGAGGTAGATGTTGGTTTCATGGCAGTTGAGGTTGAACCTTTCTGCCAGTACTCCATTATGCGCTGTTGCTATGTGAAAGATGGCAACAGAGGGCCAGTCTGACAGAGTGGCATCTTACATGGAAGCGTGTATGAAGCAAAGGTATACTGCTAAATTTCTCCAGGCAAAAAATAAAAATAAAATAAAAATAATAATAATAAAAAAAAATCACCCACTGACGTTCACTGATGCTTACTGAATATTTCTAGAGACCAAACAATGGATGTGAGTACAGTGAGGCAGTGGGTGTTCCATTTCAGCTGTAGTGGCAATGACATGAAAAAAAAGCCATGTTCTGGACATTAATGCACAGCTGCCACACCATGAAATTAAGAGCATCTTGATCAGCTCATCCATGCAAATCAGTCGCTTGTGATCAGGGAACTGTGTACAGATCTAAATAAAGGCTTCCATGCATTGGAAACAATGGTGGTAGTGTTTGATTACTGCTAATTTTTTTGCATCAGGTGGGTCCCATGAATTCTCACACAGAAAGAACATGGAATACAAATTTCTCAGTATCACAGAACCATAGAATGTCTTGGATTGGAAGGGACCTCAGAGATCACCAGGCTCCAACCCCCCTGCTGCAGGCAGGGCTGCCAGCCTCCATATCTAATGTTAGACCAAGCTGCCCAGTGCCCCATCCAACCTGGCCTTGAAGACCTACAGGAACCAGGTTTTCACAGCCTCTCTGGGCAGCCTGTTCCAGCACCTCACAACTCTCTCGGTAAAGAACTTCCCCCTGATATCCAACCTAAATCTTCCTTCCTTCAACTTGAAACCATTTTCCCTTGTCCTGCCATTATCTACCCTTGTTACCTACCATTATCTACCCTTATCTACCTGACTTTCTTCCTTTTTGTAGGTTCCCTTTAGGTACTAGAAGGCTGCAATGAGATCACCTTGCAGCCTTCTCTTCTCTGGGCTGAATTAGCCCAACTCCATCAGACTGTCTTCGTAGGGGAGGTGCTCCAGCCCTCTGATCATTACTAGTGATGAGCTGTGGGGACACTACTTCAAGCTGGAGTCAAAATGGCAGTCCATGGAGTGATGGCATGTGAAGTCCTCAAAAAAGTTGGAGATGCAGCCCTGAGTGGGTAAAATGATGGGCACTGTCTTTTGGTGTAGGAAAGTGGTGGTCATTCTAGATTTCATGGAACCTAGACAAACCATCATCTCTGACTGCTACACTGCAATGGTAACTGAACTGAAGGCTCAGACTTCCACAGTCAGGCCTGAGAAGGTGGTATGATAACACAATAGCACCAGGTCTGAAATTAGTTAGAAGACTGTGGAGCACACTGCCAGTCTTGGCTGAACTGTCTTACTACACCCATGGTATAGTCTGAATGTGGTGTCTTCTGACTTCCAGTTGTTTGGGCTGATGAAAGATGCACTGTGTAGGCAACATTTTCCTATTAATGATGCTGTCATAGCAGCTGTGAAACAGTGGATCATCTCTGAAGGATATTTACACACATGATATGCACACTCTTGATCATCACTGGCAAAAATGCGTAACTAATGGTGGTGGCTATGTTGAAAAATAGAATTTTGTAGCTTTGTTGCATTAAATTGCTTTATCAAATAGTGTCACTGTGCTCTTTGTATCTGTTGTAGTTTCTATGAAAATAAATAGGAAGAATTACTTTAAGAGCAGTGTATACCTTTCAGATAACTGTAGCTAACTGCCATTTCAGTGGTTTCATTTCCTCAGTTGGTTCTGTAAACAAATGGCAAATATTGGGTGAAGTTAATCCTAAGACATTATTTTAAAACTTTGTCTGCTAGCATTGCGATGTTATTGACAGAAAGATTAATATTCATTTGAACAGTAACACTGCAAAATTCCTATGCAGTTGCCAAAAGTATGGGAGAGCTAGTATTCTGAATATGCTGAGGTATGAAGATCCTGGGCTTCTCCTACCAGTTGCTGCTGTAGGTTATTCCAGACATCAGGGTTACTGTAACTGATGTTACAGTATCAATTTCATATTCAAGAATTCATTATATTTAAGAAAAAATAAAAACCTATATTAGCTTATTATCTGTATTCTGTAAGCAGATAAATATACTAACTAATCAGACTGAATTAGAAATAATTATATCACTTACTTTCACTGAGTGCAGACAGCTGGCTTGAGTTCTTCATAGTCTCTTAGCTAGTCATGCTAAACTCCTTCATGCAGCAAAAGTGAGAGGCGCCTCTCTGCATTATTCTGCTTTTTGTATCTGCAGCTTATACACCTGAAATTCAGCACCTCTTCTGCATCTAATCCTTCGTTCAAAATCTTAATTTATGCCCTTAGCCTCCTTATTATTTTTTAATAATCTTATTAATGATGAATGCTGTTTTTTAGAACAATTGCAAAGTGAGATGGATCTAGGCACTAAATATGGGACAATCTGTTGTAATCAGGCATTGCCACGCAGGAATTGTGTTAGTCTGAGTGTCTACATTAGAGCTGATTGTTAAGAACAGCAGTTTGTTTAATTCATCTCTATCTTCTCTTTTATACGCATTGCACCTCAGTTTGAATTAACAATAGATAATAATAGATAATAGTCTCATGCGGGTTGGAAGGGACCTTAGAGATCATCGAGTTCAACCCCCCGGGATTCGAGCCCCTGTGTAGCAAGCGGCACTTCTACCACTTGCGCCACAGGGGGGATTTGAACCTGGGCCCTCTGGTGCTGCAACGTGGCACTTCTACCACTGCGCCACCGGGGCATACCCGGTATTGTACATAGAAATTACAGAGTCATATGTAGTATATTGTCAAGCTAGGGCTTTATTTCAAAATCACAGCAGGGTCTTCCAGTATGTATTGATTTCTAGTGATACTGCTGGTACTCTAACACCTGGCCCATGTAATTCGAAATGCAAAAAGCAAAAAAAACCCACAAACCCAAAAAACCAACTAGCTATTCTACTAGATATCTCTATTAACTTAAAAAATGAGTATTTTTCTTCCTCAGGTTATGGGTTTTTAAATTACTGGTAGTGTCACTCGAGCATGACATTCTAGTTTAGGAAACACACAGGAATTATGTATTTACAGGTACTTTGTCTTCTAGAGTTCCTAATGTGCCTTCTTTTTAAATCACTGTCACTATATGTGTATATATAAGCACACACTGCACTATGGGTTTTATAGAAAACCTAAAAACCAATCATAGAATCACAGAATATCCCAGATTGGAAGAGACCCATAAGTCATCCAGTCCAACTCCTGACGACACACTGGACCAGTCAGAATTCAAACCACATTTCTGAGGTGTATTCTGGTTCATGTATGCTGATGGAGGATTTTAACCACCTGGATATCTGCTGCGAAAACCATATGGCAAGCTGCAGGAGATCCAGATCACTAGAGTCTGTGGATGATAACTTTCTGATTCAAGTACTGCATAGACTGACCGAAAGTGGAGCACTGCAGGATCTGGTGCTCACCAGTGCAAAGCAGATCATTAAAGGTGTTAAGATTGGAGGCAGCCTGGGCTGCAGTGACTAAGTCCTGATTGAGTCTGTGATCTTGAGGAATGTGAGCCTGGAAAAGAGTGGGGTCAGGACACTGAACTCTGGGAGAGCAGACTTCTGTTTAAGATGGATGAGATCTCCTGGGAAGATGTTCTTAGAGACAAGTAAGTAGAATTAAGCTGGCTACTCTTGAAGTATGCATTTCTGAGAGCACAAGAGCCCTCAATCCCTTTGAATAAGAATGTAGGCAGGGGAGGCAAGAAACTGGCATGATTCAGCTGAGAAAAGAAGGGATTGTACCAGCTTTGGAAACAAGGGCGTATCACCTGCGGAGAACACAGGGATGCTGTCCACACTTGCAGAGAGGGGATTAGGAAAGCCAAGGTGCAGATGGAATTGAACTTGGTAAGGGATGTTAAAAGCAATAAGAGATTCCATAGGTTTATTGGGCAGAAAAGGCAGGCCAAAGAGTGTGTACTTTCTTCGGTACATGAGAAAGCAGAACCAGCTATGACAGATATGGAGAAGGCTAAGGTAATAAATGAGTTTGGTTTTGTTTTTTTTTTTGCCTCGGTCTTCACTGGTGGCCAGGATTTTCATATTAATCATGTTCCTGAAGCTTGCGTACCTGGGCTTCTAGGTGGGAACTGGGGGAGTAAATCTCACCCTACTGTAAGGGCAGAGCAAGTTGGAGACTACCTCATGAGGCTGACTGTATATAAGTCTATGGGGCTGGACAGCATGCATCTCAGCATGCATCCCAGGGTCCTAAAGGCAGTGGCTTTTGGGTGAAGTCGCCAGGAACTGGAAAAATGGAAACATCACACCCATTTACAAGAAAGAGATTAAGGCTAACCCAGGGAATTGCAGGCTGGTGAGTCTCACTTCTGTGCCTGGGAAGTTCTTGGAAGAGGTCCTCCTAGAAGTCACGTTCAGGCACATGGTAGATAAATGGGTTATCTGAGACAGCCAGCATAGCTTCACCAAAGGAATGTCATGCCTGACCAATCTGGTGGCCTCTTATGATGGAGTGATGGCAGTGGTGGACAAAGGGAAGGCAACCAATTTCATCTACCTGGACTTATGCAAGTCTTTGGAACTGTCCCCCATGGCATCCTTTTCTCTAACTTGGAGAGATATGGATTGGTGTGGTGGACTATCTGCGGTTAAGGAATTGGTGGGAAGGGCACAGACAGAAGTTTGTGTTGAATGATGCCACGTCCAGGTGGAGGTGAGTAGCAATCTGTGTCTCCCAAGTGTCTGTCTTGGGACCAGAGCTCTTCAACATCTTCATCAATGACACTGATGATGAGCTTGAGTGCACCCCAACCAAGTTTGCGTATGACACCAAACTAAGTGGTGTGGTTGACACATTAGAAGGAAAAGAAGCCATCCAGAGGGACCCTGACAAATTCAAAAGATGGGCCTGTGTGCCCCTAATGAGGTTCAACATAGCAAAGTGCAAAGTTTTGCATTTGGGTTGGGGTAATGCCAGATATGTATGCAGACTGGGAGTAGAAATCTTTGTGAGTGGCCCTGTGGAGAAGGACCTGGGGCTCCTGGTGGATGAAAAACTGAACATGAGCCAGCAGTGTGCTCTTGTGGCTCAGAAGGCCAGTGGTATCCAGGGCTCTAACAGAAGAAGGGAGTCCCTCTCTACTTTGCCCTCGTGGCTTATGCTGTTATTTGTTCGGTGACCATGCACAGACCCCATAGCATCAAATAAGCAAAAGGTTGGCCGTGTATATCCCTCCTGTTGCTGGGTGCATCATAGAATCATTCTATCATGGAATTATAGAAGGGTGGCTGTGCCTCGCTTCATTCTCTGAATGATAGCTGTGTCTGTGCCTCTTGTCATTCTCTGTCACATTCTCATGTCCTTTCAAAGAATGACTGATCTCTACATCCTTCTGGGACACCTTTCTTCTGTGCTCCTTGTTACTCTGCAGGATCTGCCTGCTTGGGCTCTTCCTTATCATTCACTAGAGACCAGGAAAGACTTGGTTGCATGTCATTCCCCTTTATGATGGGCAAATCTCTGTGCTCTGTCTGTCTCTGGGCAAAGAGCTCACTTTGAGAGCACATGTATGTCTTCACAGCAGGCTTCCCAGGGCCTCCTGGCATTATCTGGAGGATCCATCTCTCTGTTCTCTAACCCTAACCTATTCTCCTCTTAGGATGGAGCCCAAGTGTTTTACATTGATTAAGGTTTGACAGTCATGTAATCTATTCAGGCTTAGAAAGTGTTTTGCACTACCTCACTGTGCTCACATCGTCTGGTGGTGGGAAGGTTCAGCCTCAACTGCCATCCTACCAATATCAGCCTTTGACATTGTGGTTCCATATAATATAATAGGAGACATTCTTTCCAGAGCAGTCCTCTGTAGGTAGGCGTGCATTCTAGAATCATCTCCTTTTGCATTCTTTTATGCACTGAGCCTAGCTATACCCAATCACGTCTTCATTTATCTTTTTTTTTTCCTTGCTGTTCCTTGGGTATACCTCTTAGGAGCCAATTCAAAGAATATTTTAGTTATTTATATGAGGATCATCAGCCAAAAAAAGCATTTGAAAATAGAGAAAGGTGAGAGGTAACTGAGGTGGCCTTTATTTGTGTCTTGACACACCCTACCTTTGGGCTAAGGCTGTGTGAAAGTTTACCCTGAATCAGTGCTTCATTATGAGGTTGCTATGGGCACTGATATACAATGGTGCTGCAAACACAAGAAAGGACTAAACTTTCCAGGGTGCTAACAGTCAAAACTAACCTTTACTATAGCAAAACAGCTGACACTGGAAGTCTTTTGGTTATTTATTTACACAAAATCTAAAAGCAACTCACATTTTCTTTCTGCTCATATTTTTGCCAGGGTGATGTCCCATGCATTTATCATGTCAGTTAGCTGGGAGTCAGTCAGTGTAGTGTTCTTAAAAACAGTGAGCAGTTCTAAATAAAGAGTCACAGCTGGAAATAAATTAAGTAAAACCCTGGGAGGTAAGATCCTTTCAAGACCAAGATTTGAAAAAAGATTTTCAAGCCAAGGAAGGACTTGCTTAGATTAAAATCTTTTATAGAAGAAGACCATATCCAGGAGGCAGATTAGAATATCAATTTGGAATTTATTCATGAGTGTGACCTGAGAAGATTGTCTTAAGATAATGATTTAACTTGAATGATTTCATTATTCTTGCATTAGCCTAGATACATAGAACCTTGTTGAACAGGCTCAAGCAGTGCAGAACCTATGAACAGACATCAAAGACATTGCTTGTTTGGAAGTAGCTGAAGTTTTCAAGTGCTACCTGAGCAATACGATCGTTTTCTGGGAAGTAAACAGAGCATGACTGAGGTTGAGCTGTTCTTTACGCAAAGCCTGACATACATCCTAGAGGCTAATGTATCTGCAACTTTTGGCAAGCAGAAGGAAGCCTGATTTTTAACATAACATTCTGAAGCAAATAAAGAACTCTAACAAACATCACGAAATAGTATTTTTTCCTCATGCAGCCAGAGATTAACACTGTTAAAATAGTGATTGAGGGTTTTTTGTTTGTTTGTTTGAGAAAGAAAACTGGTTGTTTTGCTCCAATGTCTTTGTTCAGTGCTTTCTGAACATCTCATGTTAAGAAACAAAAAAGCATCACTAAAAAAATGACGTTACCGTACATTTCTTTCTAAGAGAAATAACCTGGGAAAAATCCAAGAAATGTCAAAAATTGCTATGGATCTTTCAGAATAATCAGTACTTGCCATAATCACAATTTTAAGTTCTTTAACTATTTCTGTAATATTCTCAAATATGCCTTGCTCTAAAAATGTGTGTTTTGAAAAGCAATGTTTTTTCTTCTTTTTCTTGTGTTTTTGTACACTCAAAGAATGAACAGAATTACATGTCTTCATCTCCAAATATATTAGAATTCTAGCTCCTGTTTGAGTGGTGCAGTGATTAACTAAATAGTTCAGGAGCAAGAGTGGGTATAGACACGTCAGCACATCTTTACCTTGTGAAATTTAGGCTGGTCAGCAGAGTTGGCTAACCTGGGTACCACATTGTGCTGGTGCAGTTATGCCGCTATTCCAAACTTAAGCTAATATTGTTGCCTGGTAACTTGGTATTTTGGTTCATTAATCGCAAAATCAGTATGCCATTCCTGATACAAGCCAGGATGCCGTTGGCCTTCTTGGCTGCCTGGGCACACTGCTGGCTCATATTCAACTGACTGTCTATCACTACACCAAGGTCCATTTCCATCAGGCAGCTTTCCAGCCACTCCTTCCCAAGACTGTAGGGTTGTCTGGGGTTGCTGTAATGATGCAGGGCCTGACACTTGGACCACCTGAACCTCATACAGTTTACTGTAGCCCATCAATCCAGACTATCCAGGTAACTCTGTAGTGCCTTTCTCCCCTCTGGCAGATCAACACTTCCTCCCAACTTGGTATCATCTGCAAACTTAGTGAGGGTGTACTTAGTCCCCTCATCAAGATCACTGATAAAGGTATTGAATGGGATGGCCCCGGTACCGAGACCTGGGGAACACCACTTGTGACTTGTTGAGTCTACTGGCTGTCTACTTTGTTGGTTTGTTTTTTTTTTTTTTCCATGTAATGCATATTCTTTTCTTCTATAGAGGAGAGTGTGGACAATTCTTTCTATTTAATACTGAATTTGAATAGCAGTTGCACTGTCTTTTGGGATTAGTATTCTGTGTCTCTAATTTAGGCATATCATAAATTCCTTGATTTTAGATTGAGTGAAATTAAAAATTGAGAACCTAGACTAGATAAAGGCAATTTACAGATGCAGTGAGATGAGAAAACAAACAAGGCATAGATCTTGGAATTACAGGCCAACATTTAGATCAGAACTACTGATACTCGCTAATGACTATTTCTTCACCTAGCTCATCACTCTTCCTGTTCCATGCAAGATGAACATTTGAATGCCAGGTACTTGAGAACGATTCTATTTTGACTTGAATGTTCTGATTTTCATTTTCAACTGCAGAGAGGAACTGCTGGTGCCTTCAAAAATTCCTTTTCTATTCACTGTAAACCAGTTATGATGCTCTTAAAACAAAGCAATGTACTCAGTATACTGTTGTTTGTTCTTTAGCTTGATGGGAATCTGAGAAGTCTGGGTGTATCTGAGAAGTTTGGGTGAATCAGAATCAGTACTCTGTCTAGTATAAATAAATAATTTGACTTTTCACAGCAAGAAGTTGAACACTGGAGTGGAATAAATACAGAGAGACAAATGTGGGGGTGGATTTAACTGTGAGCAAGTCACCAAAGAGCTTATCAGAGTCTTTGGTTGACCTTATCACTGTGAAACCCTGGAAGACCAGAGTGTGAGACAAGAGCAAGCAGTGTCTGTTTGTTTCTAAGGATGGACAGGAGGTTCCACTGATATGCATTGTTAATCCTGTTATTCTTAAGGAACCTTTCATCCTTTATCACTGTTGTTTGGGAGAAGCTGGAACCAATTAACTGATTAGAGGAACTGTTTGAGGAACAGGAATGTCTTGCTTGTAAGTGAATGGTATATAAGATGTATGCTGAACACAATAAAAGACTACCCTGATTCTACAAGGAACTAAGAGAGCTCTCTAATTCAACTGAGCACCAACAATTGGCACCCGAACAGGGACCTGAAAGAACAGGGAGTTGAAACTGAAGCTGAACTGAAGAACAGACCGGTCTGAAGTGCCTTGAGAGAAACACAAGCAACCTGTACAGAGGGCACGTTGAGAGAAACATGGCAGGCATTGAGACAAATGCGGTAGGCATTGAGATAAATGTGGAACACGTTGAGAGAAACGTGGCAGGCGTTGAGATAAACGCGGAGAATTCTGTACAGGAGAACATGAAAAGAAACATGTGTTGAGAGAAACACGGATGCGTTGAGAGAAACGCGACAACCTGAGGATTCATTGTCCCCCAACTGCTTCGACTGCCTTTTGCTGGATGAAGGTAAGACTGCGTTGCCATGGGGAACAACATGACCTCGGAACAAAAGAGTGTCCCAGTTACTTTCCAAATTATTAACAAATGGGGGAAAATGGTGTCCACTGCCATTTTGCAGCAGATGCTTGTATGGGCTACCAAGAGTGACCCCTCGATCAAAAATGAGTCAATTTACGATCTTGCAGTATGGGACTGGATCGGGCTGAGACTATGGGACGCTGCAACTAAGGGTGTTAAGACAGCGTTCGTGCTGCTCCAGGCTTGGAGAAAGACTTCAGAAGCGCTAGAGAGCCACTTAAGATCTCAATCTAACACCCCCAGTCTGCCTGAGGGCAGGGGAGTGGCAGTTCGGCTGCCCTGCTACCACTATCGAATGAGGTTTTTACTGCCTCGCCTCCTAAAGATCCCGGCTTCCTTTTTGATCCCGGCCTCATAGATCCTGAAGAAATGATTGATTTATCCCCTCCTGATTTGTATGATGTATGCACAACTGTTCAGAGGGAGTCTAGGAAAGCCGGAGATGCAGATATGTTGAAAGTTTTTCCTGTTATAATAGCGTTCTCGGATCAAGAGCCTCGTTTTGAAGTGTTACTGTATAGTGTCCTGCAGGACTTGCCATGCGCAGTCACATCCATGCCTCCATGTGAATTACAGGCAGGCACTTGTATTGCTCAACTGATTTATTCTCAGGCACAGCCAGTGCCAGCTGCACCCATGAGAAGGGGTGCTGCAGGGTTTGGATCGACAGGGACCCCCACACAGAAGTTTGATGTTTCAGGAATTTTAACCATTGACTTAGAAGACAGTTTTTTTCACCATCACTCTCTGGACCTCCACGATGCTTCTAGTTTGCTTTTTTCCTCTGTAAAGTGTCAGCACCAGCCCAGAGGTACCAGTGGACAATATTCATCCTTAAAACTATACAACTTAAGCAAAAAAGAGGGAATGGAGATGGCACTTCCAGCAGGAAGGCTTGCTAAAACGACATATGTATTGAACTTTTAAAATCAAGGATGTGATGATGGGCAACAACCAGAGGCCCTCACTTCATTTCAGTTAACGAGGAAAGAGTGAAAATTCATGGGAAAAATGTGATAATATTAAAGAATTTGGAATCAGGTCAGTGGGAAGGCCCATTCCTGCTGATAACTTGGATAAAAGGAAGAATGCTTAGGATGAACTGTACTGGTTATTGTCACTGTCTTTGTGATTGTTAAATGTTTATGGTATATGAAAGTATTAATGCAAATGGTATATGGAAATGTAATCATTAAGGGTAAACAGAAGTGGATTTGTTAATGCTATAGGGATGTGTAAACATACATGCTATAATGCTATATGGAAGCGGAATTATTAATGTTATGTGTAACTGTAATTGGGGGTATGGACAGTCGAATTGTGAAAAGCAAAAAACAACAACTAAAATTGCAAAAAGCTGAAAGAAGAACCATGACTTAAAATAGTAAAGTTTGTGATCTGCCCTAGCCCTAGCCAAAGTGCCGGCAAGTGAACACACTCACCGCAATACTTCCCCTTCCCCGCCCCTCTCTCTGAGACTTGTAATCAGAAAGGAAAAAAAAAAAAAAAAAAAAAAAAGGGGACAAAAGCTAAACATTGAAAGCAAACATGGCCTTTATCTGCAAAGATCTAGGAAACCTGTTATCCCGGGGAGGGGGCTGGCAGGGTTCAGGAGGACGCTGTCACTTAACAGAAAAGTAATGAGAGCAAAAGGCGGCACTTGATTTGGTAACAAAAGAAATAACAGCTAAGGGTGGAAAAAATTAAGAAAGGAATTGCAGCAAAGTGTGGAATTTGTAGTGAATGCTGAAGCAACTTACTGGGTGTTAAATACTTCTCTAATTCCAGTAAGTGATGAACTTTTAACCTGAGAGAAGCCACTGGCCAAAAGTGAGAAAGTTTACTTTCTTAAGCCTTTACAATTTAGTGTATGTAAACAGGTAGGGATAAGAATGCAGCACCAGTAGTATTCAGAATAAAGCAGGGAACTTCGCTGGTTCAGATAAAACAGTAACCCCTCAGATTTGAAGACATGGATTACCAAATAGCTACCAAAACAAAGGAAATAATGTATAACATGGACAATTAGTGTACTGAACTTTCTCAGACTTAATGGCTATCTAGTGTCTCCACAGAAAACCCACGTGGCACGGCCACCAGTGACCTGCTTGCATTATGGAATCACTGCTGGATCCCGAGCCTTTGGGAACAGCGAGGAAGAAAAAAATCTGCCAGTCTCCAGAACCACTAACAGCTAAGAAGTTCCAGATTTTCCTAGGAATAACGAAGTGGTGTCACCTACAACTATGGAACACTGGTAAAACCCTTCTATGTCTCATACAGATTGAGAAAGGCAAATACAATCAAGATTTACCTGTGGTAATTAGACACGGACTCTGTGATTAGTGCAGAACAAAAACTTCTTTTGTGAATAATGAACTTAAATAATATGAACTTGGTCAAGTGCCTTATTAAATGTGACTCTCTTTTCACGTGCGGCAGTGCCGGATCTTCTATCCTGCCCTGAGGGAGATGGCGCTGGAGCTGCTCTCATCCTTCTGGTGCCATCCCACGGCACCTAGTCTATGTTGTCACGAGGGTTGGATCATTGCACAGGCTCTGTCAGCCTCACCTCCATTTTGTTGTACCTCAGCGGTGTCTGTCGGTAATAGGAGATGAGGTCATAAAGGCTGTCAAATATTCGTTCATTAATGAGAAAAAAACCTGTGGCTGCTGGCATCCTGCAACCATTGGATGCGACAGTGCTGCACCTCTCCATTGCTCCAGACGGACAGGACGTAGTCTCCAACAAATGTCCTGCTCTCCCTGACAAGGAAGAAGCCATCGGGAGCCTCCATGATGGTGCAGTATGCCATCATCAGCCGCTCAGCGATGTGCCGCCCACTGCGCCCTGCTCCCATCCTGCCATGGAACCATTCCTGCGTGAGATGCTGATTGACATTGGGGTTCACCTCTATCTGCGCAGGATGTCTTCCTCGTCTGCTCCAGGCTGGGACGTCATAGAGCAGGTTCCACATGCAGGCTATGGGGGCGTCCATAATTTGAAAATCTGCGGTCTGCTCTCTCTGCTCCTCTTCTATGATTTGAGAATTCACTGTCTGCCCCTTGTCCACGATTTGACTATTCGCCGTCTCTGCATTCGCCACTTGCTCTTTGGTCATACATGAACCCATGGTTTCTTGCCACTCACTCCAAGCTGCCTCAGTTTTGGTGGGTCTTGCCAAGGGTCTTTATAGTATCTGCTCACACCCATGCCAGGTGCACAAGCTAGACGTCCGGTGATCATGCCAAGAGGGTCTGTCTGGCAGGAATAGTTATAATCTTTCGGTTTTCTCCCTCGGTGTCTGCTGCACTGTTTTCACCTCTGAAGGTCCTTTGCTAGTCCTGAACAGTGAAGCAGGAAAGAGATGCTCTGGTGGAATTCGGAATAAAGGGGGGCTAAAAGGGGGATAGTTAAAGGTAGTTTATAGAAATAAGTAAAGGAAACTTAAAGGTAACAAGTAAAAGAAACAAGGGGCCTAAGAGAGCAGGGAGGTTGCAGATAAGGAGTGAGACCTCACGAACGACCAGAAGAGGAGTTGCATTCCCCTTGATAAGAACAAGAGGGGGTCTGAATGCTAAAGACAAGAGGGGTCTGTATGCTAAAGAGCTATTGAATATGTATCAGAATTCCTAGAACTATTGCCTCTGTATTAGAAGTCTAAGAAATCATTGACTATGTATCAGAATTCCAAGAAATCATTGACTATGTATTAAATGTACCTATATCTGTGTCACGATTTTACAAGTCAGTGTGCAAGTTTGGTGGAGCTATCCCTTATTGCTTTTCTCCGTGTTTTAGTTTCTGTTCCATGTTTTTTGCAATGTATACAAAAAATGATACAGGATGCTATGAACCGTGCATTTTCTATTAATAAAGAAGAGGGAGATGTGGGGGTGGATTTAACTGTGATCAAGTCACCAAAGAGCTTATCAGAGTCTTTGGTTGACCTTATCACTGTGAAACCCTGGAAGACCAGAGTGTGAGACAAGAGCAAGCAGTGTCTGTTTGATTCTAAGGATGGACAGGAGGTTCCACTGATATGCATTGTTAATCCTGTTATTCTTAAGGAACCTTTCATTCTTTATCACTGTTGTTTGGGAGAAGCTGGGATTAGAGGAACTGTTTGAGGAACAGGAATGTCTTGCTTGTAAGTGAATGGTATATAAGATGTATGCTGAACACAATAAAAGACTACGCTGATGCTACAAGAAACGAAGAGAGCTCTCTAATTCGACTGAGCACTGACAACAAAAAGAATCAAGAATAATTTATAAAGGCTGTTGCCATATGACATGATGGTATGGAGTATTTTTTTCTTCAAGGGGTTCCATATGACAATAAGCTTTTACAGAATGTTTCATGAATAGATGACATACAGGAAAAGCATTTGATTTTTTCTTGCTGTTTGAAAAGCACTCACCTTTCCTTATGAGGTTCATTTTTATTTCGTGTTGTGCTTTAACAGTTGATTTACTAGTAGAAAGGCATTCTGCGCTCATCTGTTCTGGGCCTAATCCTCTACATGGAATCTTTCAATAAATGATTTTTATACTATTATGTTGTCCAAACAAAATAATACAAATAGGTTTGTACTTTTTTTTGTACCATGGTATCATGACTTTTTTTTTTTAATTTTTTTTTTTTTTTAACCCAGTGAGGCAGATTCAGATTCCAGATTGCCATTACTTGAATGATGAGTGGCTGACCGGTTAATGGCTCTATTATCCTCAGTTTCTTGCTCTGACATTGCCATTATGCAACAGCAGCTTAGTGATTAAAGCAGTTCTTTCCACATTGCAGAGCTTCTTAAGGTAATAGAACTTTTCAGGAGGAAAAAGTATTTTTCTTCCAGAAATCTGCTATAGTTTGTTTGATAACTGTGTTTCACATTTTTTAAAATGTGCTATTTTTCTGCTACAAATGTATTTCAGAACTAATGTAATATTAATAAAGATTTGTTGGTCTTTTAATTCAATTTTTTTAATATTTTAAAACCTACCATATATCTTATGTTATGAGAATTGTTGCTTTGTTTCTTTGTGCTCTTTTATTGTGCTTACTTGTTGTCTAACATCTGAATAGTTAAATTTAAGCTGTTAGTGGTAGATTCAAACAATGTAGATTCAAGGAGTAAAGCTGATAAATCTTCCTTACTTACGTAAGTGGAACTGCATGGAAGAAGTTGCAGTAAATCTTCAGTTTTGAGAGCCCAGTACTCATTCAGCAAATGCTGCCAATGCTTTAGGATAGAAATGTCTGCTATGTGATCTGTCAGTGTGCTGAATTAACTGTACATCCTGAAAATAAGTGTATGTAAGACTGTGTCAATGCACTAAGGTGTACTCTTCCGAGTTCCACTGAGCCATGGTTCTGTATTCACATATGTGAAGTAGTTTAAATGGCATGGGTGTTTGCATATTACAGTGTTGTGGCTTCAGTATATAACTTGTATTTGTGGCTGATTATACAAAGTGAGAAACAGGATCAGAGTTTCTTTTAAATTTGTAGTTTGGGTTATATAAATATGATTGAGAAATTGTGGATACATTGTTTAGCACATGCCCAACCGTACTTTGAAGAATACATATCTCTGTTGAAGTTCCAATATTGTGACAAGTTTGAAGTGCAGTTGGAAAAATAAAAATAAAAAAATCCCTACATCCTGGAGCTAAAGTAGCTGAGATAAATAGTGAACAAAGTCCTTTTGTAGACTTTATATAATACTTTATGCCCCACTCCACCAGAATGATTTCATTTCACAGTGGGTTAGTACTTAGTTTCACTTTGCTTTGATTGCTGATATAAGAAATTTATTCTGAAAAATGAAATGCATCAGTTTCTGTTTAGTTCTCAATAATGTTCAAAATACTCTGGGATAATTTCACAGTATCACAGTATCACAGTCTGGTGAGGGTTGGAAGGGAACTTAGAGATCATCGAAGTCCAACCCCTGGGATTCAAGCCTCCTGTGTAGCAGAGAGGCACTTCTACCACTTGCGCCACAGGGGAGATTTGAACTCGGGCCTCTGGTGTTGCAAAGCGGCATTTCTACCACTGCGCCATCTCATTTTTATTTTATGAAAAGTCAGGAATAAAAATACAGCTTGCTTTAGAGAAATCGAAGCAGAAGTATGTCAATCTATATATGGCACTGACTGTGCAAGGAAGCCTTAATTTGGACCAGGGGATGGACTCTGGAAAAATTTAAGTGTGCTGTTGTAGACAAGAAGGAACTGACAACATATAGCACAATAAAGCTCAGTTTATGCCCTCAGTTTATCCAGACTGGATTTTATGTGTCTGTGTCTAAGTTTCCAGTGTCCACAACAAAGGAAGGACTGAGGTGAACTGTTATTATCTCTCAGATCACAAGTCTATACCACGCATTTACCAGCAACAAGATTTGTCTCATTGTCAGTCCTAGGTAAGCATGGTATGTCTATACCTAACATGATGCAAGACAGATTACCATTCAGAGGATGCATGTACAGAGAATCTTTCCACTGCACTAGACTGGTAAAATACATTCAGCCAGAGAGTCACTTGGTAGTGCCATGCTGTAGTTGCAGATGCTGATTACTCACCTTCTCCATATCGCCATTTCTAAAATGCAAATGGGAACAACAAACACCACACATCTTACCTGTAAAGGTCATGGATTCTGGTGTGGTGGAGTGGTGGGGAACAGGTAGCACATGCAATGAGACTTCAAAAAGTTGAGGTAAAGTAAATGCCCCTAAATTAGACAGTTGCATTAAGAAGAGAATATTATATTGAAAAAAATAAAAGGTGGTAGTGTAAATACCTATCAGCTATGGCATGTGAGTTGGATTTCCACTAACACACATTTCCGACATGTTATTGGAAACTCCCTTACCACGGCAATTACAGCTGTATGAACCCATTTCATAAAGAACTGAAATAAAATTTGCCTTAAACTTTTGTTTAGCTTATGCAAATTATAATGTTATAAAATTATTCATATTTTATACATAGAATTACTCAATTCAGCGCTTTTTTTTTTTTTAACAATATGAACTGATAATTTGAGAGCTGTTTGATTTTGATCTCTTACAGATAAGTAAAATTAAATGCTTTAACTCAGAATGCATTTCTTCTCAAAACATTCATTTGCTTGGATTAGTGCTAGCAAATGTATGCCTTTTATTTGGGCCTTTTTGTGTGTGTGGAAAATTAAAATATTTAATAAGATGTAACCACCAGAGGGAGCTCATATTTTGCATGCAGTCAGCAGGTGATCATTTACTGAGTTAAACATGCACATATCTTTTTAGTAATTAACGATGTTCAGCTTCCTGTTCATTAGACCTAATGAAATATTATAAGATGCAGAATATATCTGAATGATACCTAATGCCTTACACTGAGGAAGATTGAAACAGACGAGATTCTTAATTAAATAAAACCAGAACCAAAGAAGGCACTGAAAATTAATCAACTCAGTTGATTTTTACTGAATCGAATAGAACTTTTCATGTCAAGTTTAATGAGATCAGAATTTCTTCCTTGGCCTTTTAATGACAACATGTATGAAAATTAATTTCTGATGATTTTTATTCACAGGCTGACATACAGAATGGATTAACTGCTCTTTGAAAAGGGCTTCATAAGCTTCTGGAACTTAAATGGTCTCTCTAAGAAGGTTGCCATTTAATATCTGCTGAAAGAAAGGTACATACTGATGGCAAAAGTGGGCTGTTTCTCCCAGGAAATTCTTGGACACAGATTCACCTGCTTTACAGCTATATGTGTACAGAGAACTGTATAATCTGAAGACAGAATAAAGCTGTATTTGAAATACAAAAGAATAACAGCAATATGTATTTGATGACTAGTATCAGGCCACATATGAAATTTAAAAAAAAAATTAAAAATACCACCAGGTGCATCTCTGCTTGCAAATATTCTTCTTTTAATGCAGCCAGTTTCAGTTACTCCTTGTGCAAACTATTGCAAACAACAGGATGACAGTCTTGCCTTGTGGACTCTTGAACTGTTGCTAATGATGGCCACAAAATATGCAGTTTTCTATCAGGAGAGTTTTCAGAACATGCCTGAAGTATCATGGTGAATAGAGAAAACAAAATGAGAATACTGTCTAGAGAACATGGGCTTCCTGTTCACAGTATGGGCTTGATTATTTTTCTATCCTGTCATTTTCCAGTGGAAAATGGTCATAGGCATCAGCAATCATAGATATGCTTTTGTGCTACTAAATCAGTGCTGTGCATGTGTATTTGAAGGTAGGGAAGTTTTTTCAGTATAAGAGATGCCGGGTCATGAATAGGGTTAGGCATGTGTTTAGCTCTGTAAGATTCACCTGTTCACCTATTCCTCTCATTTTATTTGTTGAAGAATGTTTTTCCTTACTTGGAAAGAATCCCAGTATCCTCGCGAAGGATGCTGTATAAACTAGGACTTTCCTGCTCTTCAGAAATTTTAGTAGCTCCCTGCTCTTCTTTAGGGTTCCATTCAGAACAAATTTTTAACTTCTTAGGAACTTCTGCCATCACACTCAGCTAGGCCATAGAAATCTGAGCTGCAAGGAGTTATAAATCATTTCACTTGGTAATCTTAACATCTGTCACATCATGTCATTGTCATATCTACCATATAGCTTTCATCATCCGTAGGTTACAGAAAATCCTTGCACGGTGAGGAAATTGATAACAGTGCTCATCTCTGTATTAGAGGGTCAAAATTCTTCAGTTGAGAAAAATAGAAAAGAAATCAACATGTTCTGATGGCTTCACGTTACCAGCAGAAGAAATCTTAGTGACTGCTTTAGAGAAATCAATAAATAATTGAGTGAATAATTGAAAATTGGAGGAAGGGGGCATAGATTCCAATGACTTCCCAGGAACTGTTTCAGAATTAGAAGATGTCACAGAGTTTGGTTTTTGAAATTTTTATTAAAAGGAACAGTTTTGTGTACTTTATGAATATTTATTAACCTGATAATCATATATTTCTAGGGAAGATGTAATTTTTGTCAATAGCCGAAAAAAAATGGAATGACAAGTTTTACGAGGCTATTCTATGAAAGCAGTAATTAGAGGAAAGTTAAGGAAAATGG
The DNA here is from genome assembly GCF_054131305.1 of Coturnix japonica. Taxonomy (NCBI): domain Eukaryota; kingdom Metazoa; phylum Chordata; class Aves; order Galliformes; family Phasianidae; genus Coturnix; species Coturnix japonica. The sequence goes on from NC_140702.1 coordinate 36,295,150, forward strand.
ATGATGTATTAGGTGGGGTATTGACAGGTAACTTGGGAGAGGTATTTATTTCAATTTTGATATAACATAACTAGAATCATGTACATAAAACCATTGATCAGAGACAAATGGGAAAGTGTGCAGCATATTTCAGGGAAAGAACAGGTCAGAGCATACTTGGATAACTGACGTATTTGTGACTGATTGGGCCTTCTCTGGTTCTTCTGGGCTCCCAGAGAGCAGGCTGATTAAGCTGTGATTTGTCATTGAGGTGGGAAAAGTACAGAAGACTGGAAAAATTCTTAAGCAGTGCTTATCTTTAAGAGGAAGAAAAAGAAGGAAGCCAGGAATTTTAACATGATATCTTTAGTTTCTATTTCCCAGAGAAGTTAAGCAATTTTAATTTACTATTAGCTCGAAGTAAGGAAAAGAAAAAAAAAAAAAAAAAAAAGTTTTCCAGTCAATCAAAACTCTTTTTGTTGCATGCTAACAGAACAGGCCTTGCAGAGGGACTCAGAACATTAGGTGCCAAATGGGCTTTTGGCTCTGCTTTCTGTGATATGTTCACGAGCAATCAAGGGAAATGTGCTACGTGTAGATACACAAATGAATGAAAAAATATTTGGAATTTATTTCAAGAACATATTTACTCTTAGTAATGGTAGAACATTTTGAGCTGGTATACTTATCTTGTTCCTCTTCCTCTGCTGTTTAGATTTTTCAGTGATGATCAGTATGATAACGCAGAGAATTTACTCTTTATTTTTGTAGATGATGACAAACTGAGGAACTGTGCCAAGGCTTTGGCAGCAAGGATTAAATAATTAACTTATTTATTTATCAGCGATATCTTGCTGCTGCAAAAATGGCTGAGTGAAGAGAGAGTTCTAACATCATGACTTGAAATCTCAGAGCTGCTAATACTTATCACAGTGATGGAAGATGTAACATAAAACTGGACAAAATTTATTATTGTGGGCTGATACTTCATATGTAAATGTAAGAACATACACTTGTGTTTACATAGGTATATGATATGTATACACAGATAAACAATGTAATATGCTATATGGAAAACACCAGAAAAAGGTAGTCTTTCCAGGGCATCATTTGAATAAGGTGAACAAATTCTTCGTCAGAAGAATCTTTATTTATTCTTATGCTATTTATTCTTTATGTTATCAAGTTAAAGCAAGTATCCTGTCAAAATAAATTGGAAGTCATATGAATTAACAAGTCTTCTTCAGAATGTTACCCATGGCTGAATGCATATTGCGAACAATGTGTTGTACAGAATTTAAAGACATAAGGAATTACTATGAATAGTTAATTTCTGAAAATTTCTGAAAATTCATCTTCTGTGCAATTACTGTTTCATTATATGCAGTTTTCTGTAAGTTTCATAACAGCAAATGGAAAAAATCTGCTCTGCCGAAGGAGTTACAGAGTTTATTTACTAGCAACTAATAGTTCCTTATTTAATAGTACTATTTATGCTTGATTTTGCTGTTTGAGAAATGGTGTTCTACAAAATTCAGACTACGTATTCACTCAGGTATTTTGCCCACTTAATGTAACATTTGGGACTAAATGCACCTTCTGTTTCCGGTAACAAAGGAGCTGGCATCCAGGGCAAAAATTTTCTTACTTTCCCTGTCATTTATAGGCTTTGAGTTTCAACTGAAGTTTAGATATGGTCCTCTTGCCAATGTTCTACAGCAAATACGAAGAATCTCATTGCACATCTGTTTAACGACTGGTTCTTTCAGGTGCAGCAGAAACTGTGACATAGCTGTCACACCTTTTGAACCGAGCTTCTTTGATCTCTTTTCCTGAACCCTACTCTTCAAATAACTTCAAATCCACTTCCACCTCATTGCCTCAGAGGACAGTAATAAGAAGGGTGAACAAGAATATAAATGGAAAAATAAGGAAAATACTAGAAAGTAACACTACTGTTCATGTCTTTAGCTTCAACCTTCAGTGGCTAAAGCTACCAAAAGAAAAGATCTACAGCTAAGGGTAGCCAGTATATGATACAAAATGCCATAAGGCAGGAAATTTCAGTAAAGTCACTGAAATTGTGATATGAGAATTCCTGAGTCTGTCACAGGCTACTTGTGTTTTCTGAATGAAAATTCCCAAGGAGAAGTGGAGACTCAAGAATGAGTCTTCATTTCAGAAAAGTTTCTTATTTATTTATTTATTTGTTTGATTGTTTGTTTATTATAAATTGGGGCTGGTAATGATGATTTTGCTCTCAGAAGTTGATGAAAAGGTATGTTCAGTATCTGTCCACTCCTCTGATAATATTGCCATAGAAAAAGAAAAAATATATTTTGGCATAGATATGTAGAGGAAGAATTTTGGCTAGAAATTATGAGGGCTGTTCCAAAAATAATGCCTTCTGTTTTGTTATGCTATCCTACAATTACAGAGGAGGATGTTGGTGGGATGGCAGTACCATCTTAATCTTCCCACCAGCATTTCATCACATTTTTTTACTGTGTGACACATGGCTGCAGAGGGACTGTCTGACTAAGTGGTGCCTGACATGGAAGTGTGCATGAAGCAATGGTGTGTCACTGAATTCTTTTTTACATGTTGACAGTTATTGACTCTTACTGCTTGCTTCTGGAGACCAACCAGTGGATGTGAGCACACTGGGGCAGTGGGTTGTATATTTCAACAATGGTGACAGTGACAGTGGTCAACATTGCACACTTTTAATGGTGCATTACAGATGCGGCATGCAAGCTTTTGTTCATCACTGGTGAAAATGTATAGCTATTGAAGATGACCATGTTGAGAAATATTGATTTGTAGCTGAGGATGTGAGTTATTAAATAGTGTTATTGTACTCTTTGTATCTATTGTACTTTACATGGAAATAATTATTAGACATCATTTTTGGAGTAACCCACATTTACATCATTTTAGATCTTTTTGTTGTAGCTATCATGTTGTGTGAAAGCAAGAGGAAGATGATGCCTATAATATTTAGCTGGAGCCCAATATATCAATTCAGTGGAAGCAATTCAATTCCAATATCCAATGATTTGGAGATGGCGTAGGTGAATACTGCATTTAATATTGATAATTGATTCTGCAGTTATATAAATGCAGTGGAAATCTGTTACAGCATTTTCTATTGTAGGGAAATAACAATAAATACTTTGTTGATTAGTATAGTGACAGTTTCCTGCAAGAACAAAGTTCTTCTCACTGACAGTTCATGTCCTGTCTTATAGAGGAGTGATTTGTGGCACTGTGGTGAAGTTCTTGGCATTTACAATTGCTTTTGTGCTGTAGGAGTGAATGTGCTCCAGAATTGGACAGATATAAATCAGTTTCCAAGCAGACAGAATGTCAAGTATAAAAAGCCCACAGGGGATATCTGAAGTGGAGGGGTAGCCACGTAATACCTGGAAGCAGCTCTTAGGCTCTGGCATTCAGTGGGTTTAACCAAATGAGTGAAAAAAAAAAAAAAAAAAAAGGCTTATACAGGACTTTGGATTGCTTTGTAACAAGCGATTAGGGAGATCCAACTAGTATAATTACCAGCCAGAGACCTACATCCTTTTTAAAAGGTGCAACACAGCGGAGGTCCCAAAGGCTTCAAGGCACAGTGGCTTGGATAGGGGGTTTAACAATCAGAACAGTGTGTATGGTAGGACTCAAACTCAGGCTGCGCTTGCCTTAATAAATGTTGTAAATATACATTGGTTGTGTGTGTGAATTCGGAGAGGGCTGCCACAGTGAGAGCTAACTACTGATAAAATAGCAGCAAACTAACAGCTCATCATTTTTAGCCTTCTGCTAGCGTAACTCCGGGGTACCAAAAGATACAGGCAGGCAAGTTACACAGTTTACTGTCTGTAAATAACTAACTGTAGCTACCATAATAGCTACACTCCCACCTGCGAAAACAGGAATTCCAAAGAGTAGTGAAAAGCAAGTAAAAACAAAATAAACAAACAAAAAAAATTATTTATGCAATAAAATAATAAAATCATAGAACAACCCAAGTCAGAAGTCATCCATAAGAATCCAGCCCCTTGCTCCATACAGGGCCACCCAAACTCCATGCCTGGGAGTGGAGTCCAAACACTCCTTGAACTCCAGGACTCAGGGCTATGCCCACACCCCTGAGCAGCCCATTCCATGCCCACCACTGGGTGCAGATCCAGTTTCCATAAGAAATTCTTCACAATGATTTGCAGCATGTCTTGTGGGCATATCCGTACTGGCTTTTAACTAATTCAGCTAAGCGCTGGGATGGATCACTATAGAGAGAATGCTGTGCAGTCATTATCAGTTCTGGCCCAAGTTATTTTAAGTTCTGGTGCAGCTTTGTAGCTGTGTGAGTTCAGTGCAAGCTCAGGAGCAGCTTTCAAGCTGTGATCGTGTTGGTGTCTGTGTACACATTCTGAGTACTTGACTATCAAGTGCTGGTTCCATTTCCTATATGTCTGTTGCTGCATGACAGGCTGCAAGCAGGTGGTTGCCACGTGCAACAAAATATTTAGATACATGCAAGCCAGCCAGGATCCATATCCTGTAATTAACATTCCACTGTAGTTTCTGACAGTTCTTCCCTAATTCTCTTTAACCACTTCCAAGGAACACCTGTTCATCTGCTTACATGTTGATCTTACATTAAATATTAAGCCCCTCTTACCTCGATACCTCAAGTTCATATTTTACAAGATGAGAGTGCCCATAATTATCTTCAAAATATGGGAAAAAAAAAAAAAAAAAAGGAATGGATTACATAATACATGGAGACATGAATTCCTCTGCTGCTGGGGTTAAGAAGAAATTTAGAAGTAGAGGAACTGGGAGCAGAAGTAACTGATTTTGACTCTTTTCTTCCTAGGATGGAATAAAACATTGGGAAAGGGCAAAATAAACATGGTCATATTAGGTAGGACAGTTGTGTTTCTAAAAATAGATCATATGTTATTAGAGAGAAGAAAAGATTTTAAAGGAAAATGTTAATAAGAACAAAGAAAAAAATAAAAATATCAGAAAAAAAAAATAGAGTAAGATGAATTCCTGTCTGGGAGGACTGATCTATTCTTTCTTATCCTATTCAATTCATGAGAAGAAGACATTGTAGATTTGAATTTATTACAAGAAATAAGAACAGATACTTTTTTATCTGAGTGCATATTTGTCGTGTGAAAGAAGCTATGAAATCTACCACTGAGAGCAACCGTGACACTCATTTCTCTGAGGTCAATGAAAACTAGTATCTAACTGCAGTCACATCTGTTTCAGAATATAAATATGTGACCAGTTAATAATTCCAGATAGTCAATAAACATTTTCCATATTTTCAATAAAGTTTGATCAGAATGAGTCTTGATTTGAAAATGTACAACAGCAAAGTCTTGGGTAGCTGGCAGTGCTCAGCAACAGATTTAAGAATAGAACTTTCTACAGAAGCAAGTAAGGAGCCGAGACTTAATAAATGTGAAGTTTTTTGTTTTTATTCTATTTAGTTAAAATACTCTGACCCTTGGCAATTCACTTCTTCAGTAACACAAGATGATATATTTAATTACTTTTCTGAGTAATAATAAAGGAAGTTTAAGTTGCGCTTCATTAAATATGTTGTTGATGTGTTTCTCCAATGAGACTCAGGAAAAGGTATATATATTGTTCAGTACAGTCCTATTTTCTGACAGAACGCATTCATGGTAAATTACAATTTCAGCAGGATCTGAGCAAACAACATGAAGCTGCATCAGAGAAGGTCTGGGACTAGGGTTTTAGGGAAATGTTCTTCACCAAGAAAGTGGTCAGGCAATGGAACATGCTCCCCAGGACAGTGGACATGGTTCCAGGCTGCTGGAGTTGAAGAAGCATTTGGACAAATCAGTGCAGGGATTTAATTTTTGATGGTCCTGTGTGGAGATGGGTTGTTTCTGCTAACTCTTGCAGATACCTTCCAACTCAGCATATTCTATTATTCCGTTATTCTGTGGCTTGACCAAGTCTAACATCTTAATGATTCCGTAAGTTTTATTTTGGAAATGATAATGATGCTTAAATAGGTTTATGTTCACATTCAGGCAAAGGCAGATAGGTATCCTGGCATTACTTTTATTAAATCTATTGCATTTCTGTTTGCTTATAATTATTTGGATCATCAAAACCTTTTTTGTTTGTTTGTTTATTTTAAACAAATAAAATGTATATTTTTTTCAGTAGCAAAAAACCTTTTTTTTTAAATAAAAAAAAATTTATGGAGGACAAGATAATGGCTTGCACTTACTATGGGTTCACTTCTTGTTTACAGTTGTGGATCTTAGTATTCTGTTTGTATTAAGTTGGAACTTTGTAATGAAAGAATTATTTGCATTTAAAAAGAAAACCACCTTTTCTGATGGAGTTATTGTCTGTCACAGATTTCAAAACTCTGAATAGAGAGGAATTGACATGCATTATGAATGCACCCTATTTTCATCGTAATTCCATTCTTTAAGAAGCTAAGAGCCTTCTAATAAAGACAGAAAGAATAGGTAAAAGAGTAAAAAAGCCTCTCAGTACATTTTCAATTTCCTATCATGAAACACAGTGCATTAAGATTCTGTTCAATGCTTTACACATTGCTATAGTAATGCGTTTCTTACTGCATTTATGTTTCCTTAATAGAGTTCAGTGCTATAAGACTACCCATTTTATTCCTGCAGTTGTCCAGTCATAAGTAGCTTATGTAGAACAGTTAATGTTCAGTTAATCCTGAGCATCATTTTTCCTGAATTTTAAATGTTGAAATTATTTTTCTAGTACTATATTAGGTTACACTAGCTATTCTAACTATTCAAGAGATTTCAGAAGAAAATGTGCTTAGCTCTGATTTTGGAGACAAATTTTTATGAAACAGCATTTACTGAAAGGAAGGTGGAGTGTAATTGCATTGAATTTGGCAAGGGCCAAATGGAAAACCATAGCTTTCCTATTGTTTTCCTCAGGATGTCTGTGTCATCACGTCATTGTGTACTGGAGAAAGCAAACTCTCATCCCTTCATATGCCTTCCACATAACACCTTGCTTTCCTCTGGAAGTCACTAAGACTGAAGAACTTCTCAACTTTAATGTGCTGTGGTGATTTGAGTATTTATGCATTTCAAAGTGTTTTCGTTATAGTTGCATCTAGGAATGTTCGCCTTTGAACTTATGGAGCTCAATATAGATGTCTTCTGGAGGTTATCTTTATTGCTGTTAAAGATCTTATGTGTCTTTTTAAACATCTTTGATGGTGACAATGGAATATTATGTTATTGTGTAAGAGTTATTCAGTAAATCTTCTGATGACACCAAACTGAATGATGCTGCTGATATACAAAAAGAAAAGGATGCCAGTCAGAGGGAACTGGACAGGCTTGAGATGTGGGCCTGGCAAGCCTCATAGAGTTCTACAATGCAAAGTGCAAGTTCACCTGGATTGCAACAATCTGAAGAGTGAATATAGGCTAGGCAGAAAATAGATTGAGAGCTGCCCTGAGGAGACGGACTTGCGGGCACTGGTGGACAAAAACCTGAATATGTGCTGGCAATTTGTACTTGCAACCCAGAAGGCCAACTGTCTCCTGGGCTATATCAAAAGAGGGGTGACCAGTGGGAGGAGGGAAGTGATTGTTCTCCTGTGCTCTACTCCCACCTGGAGTACAGCACCCAGGCCTGGGGCAGCCAGTACAAGAAATACATGGAGCTATTGGAACAAATGCAGAGGAGACCACAGTGCAGACCACACAGATGTGCCTGTCAACAACTATTCAGAAATTGTTTTTTTTAAAGAAGCTTCTTGGAAATATTTCGCAATTGGGTCAAACTGTAAATATTTATAATATTCTTCTGATCTGTTTGATTGTAAAGAAGAAGTCACTAAGTACCTGGCTCAGTGTCATGTTGTCTATTCTGTGCTTACAATTTCTTTAAATAAACATTTACGTTGGTGAACTACACAGAATATATGCTTTCTTAAGAACCTTTGTAGAACCACAAAGACCTATAATTTCCCCATTAGTGTTACTTCTCAAGGATAATTCTCTTGAATTATAGGTTTTTTATCATAGTTGAAGTGGTAGTTATGCAGACTAGAAAGTTCATAACTTTTTGGCTGTCAAGGACCACTCTGTGGTTGCATTCTCCTTTCTTTCAGGATTTTCAGCATCAAAACTATTCCAAAGAGCAAATACATTTTCTATTAAATTGCAAATTGTTTCCAAATTCTCTGTACTTAACCAATACAGCCAAAGGTTTATACATATGAATAGATTGACACATATTGTGCCTTTTAAAAACCTGGAGTTTTAAATCTTCCTATTTTCTACAAACAGAATAGAAAATCAGAACTCATACCCTTAAGTTAGCTATCAGTAGCTAACATAACCAGAGCCAAATATTATCCCTGCAGTCAATGCAATTTACCTTGCTTGGTAAAGTCTACTTGTCAGCTCAAGTAGACTTTTGGATCTTATAAACTTAAGTTGACCTTATTGATCTGGAAAATACTTTGTTTTTTTGTTTGTTTGTTTGTTTGTTTGTTTTTTGTTTCTTCACTGAGTGCTTCTGTCACTGAGAAACCCTCAGTGCTAATTTGATTAAAGAAATGCTTACAACAGAATCCACCCAGTTAACAGACATATTCTTTCAACTAAAAAAGCCCCCAGTGAATTAATGCCATTAGAATTTGTTTATTTCTCTGTTGTTATTAGTTACAATTTTACTTGTCTGCTTTCTGTGGATTTGTTTATGCTTTTACCTTCCTACTATGTTGAAAAACAGGATCCTTTTCTGTAACTGGTTGTTAACTGACACACTGACAATTTTAACCTTATTCCTTGGATTCCTTGGATTGCAATAATGTATAAAACTCAGTACTTAGAGATAAATATGTATTTTGAAAATAAGCACTAATTATAAAAATCTTTATTGAAAAGAAGCTCTTACAGCTTACTGCTCAAGGCATACAATTTGTAACATAGCATGCACTCGTGTTAAAATAGCACACTAATGAAAAAAGCCAACCTGAAATGAGAACAACCCTATTCCAAGCCTCAGGTTACACTTGAGACAGATCAGTAAATTCCTCATTGCCACTACTTTTCCTAAGTTCTTAGTTGCTGTGTGTTGAATTACTGTAATTTCTCTCAGTTTTATTAAATTAAAAAACTTTCAGAAAAATACATTATATAGAAAATTGATTGACCCCCGGGGAGCGCTACTCGTGACTTGTAGGTTATTTTCTAGGAATGTCCTGCTTGGTAATCATTCTCTAGAATTAATTGGCACCTGGTGTCCTGTGAAAACAACTGTAGCTCAGTTTAAATAAGCTCTAAGACTATATCCATACTAGTAAATGTGTGTACATGACTGGGAATGTTCCTAGATGCTGCAGTGTCTGAACTGCCAACTGCATGGTCATTATGTATTGGGAACTTTCTGTGAGCCATTCTATCTGCAGAAAAGTTGCTCAGAGCCTGCTACTTAGAACAGGCCATTACTATACCAAGCAATAGTCTAATATTCTCTCTGTGGCAGCTACATGATGTAGGAACTATCAGTGACACACTGGGAGGGGAAAATGCATTTATCTAAGTTGGATATGTGGATGAAGTCCCTTTTTCTAAACTTGAAAGTTACACATTAAAATTCACATTTAATTAATGATACTTGCAAATCCAATGATTTTTAGAGATTTTTCCTTTAACTTTTCTTTTTCCCCCTTCCTTTCCTTTCTTTCTTTTGTAGTACAGAATTGATTTCTATATAACACTGTATAGTACAGAAATTCACAAAGAATACATCTGTTTGCAAAATATTGTATTTTATTTAGAGAAGTACATTTTAAAAGTTCCATCTTAACAGCGAATCAGTTACTTTGGATTACCTGTAAAGTTTAACTCATTTCCTTAAGTTATTTGTTCAAGATGATCATTCTTGAACTTGAAATTTAGCAGCTCATGATGTGCATCTGAAATTAGAACTATCCTCTTCTGCTTAAGTTAAGATCAAGTCACATTTTGCTCCTTGATTAGAGTATGATGGTCCCTTTGTACTAAAAAAAAAACCACCAAGTCAGCAGAGTTCATTATGTTAACTGATAAATAGCTATAATGGGTAGGAAATGCAATACAAGCATATCCAAATGTTTTTAGCTCAACATGTCAACCAAAGCACATAAACCTCAGCACAGCTAAATCCTAAACTAATGTAGCCAAATGAGGAGCAATTTGTTATCCCGAGGTTTCAGAAGCTGTTTTAGATGAAGGATGCTTCCAGGATCAGCCTGGAAATAGTCCAGCGGAGGGCTACAAGGATGATAAAGGACTTGGAGCACCTCTCTTATGAGGAAAGGCTGGGTGACCTGTGTCTGTTCAGCCTTGAGAAAAGAAGACTGAGAGGGAATCTTATTATGTTTATAAATATCTCAAGTGTGAGAGACAAAGGGAAATGACCAACCTCTTTTCAGCAGTCTGTGGGTACAGAACAAGGGAAAACGGCCATAAACTGGAGCACAGGAAGTTCTGTGTCAATATGCAAAAGAGTTTCTTTATGATGAAGGTGATGGAGGACTGGAATGGGCTCCCTAAGGAGGTTGTGGAGTCTCCTTCTGTGGAGACGATCAAGACCTGCCTGGTCACCTACCAATGCACCCTGGTCTGGGGAGCCTTCTTCAATGGGGTTGGACTCAGTGATCTCTGGAGGTGCCTTCCAACCCCTATAATTCTGTGATTCTGTGAATCAGTTGAAAAGGAGACCATTTTCAGTGTGTTTTTAGAAGAGAAAAAATCCAACTGAAATTTATTTTCACTGATGTTGCTGAGATATGCTGTCTTTTCTATAATTTGAACAATGAGAAAGGACTTTTTAGGTTGGCACAGACTCTGACAAAAGTTTTATCAAGTTTTTGTCTGAGACTGAAATCCCATTCTTCTTCAAGGTTAATGAGCACAGTATTTTATCTTACATTCCAGAGCAATGAATTTAGCTTTCTAACTTTGTAATTCTTTTATTGTTTGTTTTATTTTCAGGAGTGAGTCATGTAACCTTTCATCTACTTAGATATAAAAGCACTATGAATTATTTCTTTTAGCATGTTCCTATTTCTTCTTGCCCAGTTGGTCTGTGCTATTTCTTTTTGCAGTATTGTTTCTACATCGCAATAAATATCATCCTACTTATTGATTTATTGTTCATTTTTCCTAATTGTAATAAATAATTCTTTAATATTTTTGAATACACCTATTTTATTTTCCAAACAATATGGGATTCACCTTGCTTAGGTGGAGAAAACTGAAATTAGTTGTGTTCACATTTATTCAGTACTTATGTCCTACCTGTGAAAAAACTACTTTCAAAGTGCTGTGAGTTCAAGGAGAAAATTCTAAGAAGAGTATAATCTCAAATGTTACTCTAATATTTTATAAAAGCAAATGTCTATGTGTTTTCACTCTAGTACAGAACACCAGACTTGCTTTCTGGCAATTCCTTTGACCTGCTAGGCACTCATCTTAGGATGCAGCTTAGGATATTGTTGGTGTTCTGGGCTGCAAATTCAGCTTACCATCAACTGGTCCTTTCTGGCAGGGCTGTGGTGAGTCCTTTCATCCCTCTACTTGTATTGGTAGTGGATGTTGCCTTGACCTAGGTGCAAAACCTATTACAGAAGGCTGGTAGGTGTAAACAGGATAAATATCTTATTTGTTGGATGAACAACAGCATCGGTATGCCCCGGTGGCGCAGTGGTTAAGGACACCGCCTTGCAACAGTGGGGCCCGGAGTGCGAATCCCCCCTGTGGCGCAAGTGGTAGAAGTGCCGGTCTGCTACACAGAGGCTCGAATCCCGGGGGTTGGACTCGATGATCTCTAAGGTCCCTTCCAACCCGCACGAGACTATGATACTATGATGATGATGATGATCATCAGCCCTGTAATGACTCTATGACTGACTCAGTGAACTCTTTGAGTACAAAAAGTTGTTTGGAAGGTAAGAAAACATAGAACAGAAAGAACTCTACTTTTAACTCTGCTTTACTAAAACTCCAGATTTTGCTCTGTTGTAAGAATTCAAGGATGACATTGCTTTGCTGCACTTAGTAGTTTTATAATTGTAACATAAACGTGGTGACAAAAAATTAAGCAGGTATCAAAGCCCTTCACATTCTCTGCTATCTTTAAACTAAAATTTGTATTTCTAATTCCTGCATGGCTGCATTTATCTACAGTGCAAGGGAAAGCTTAGTATACCTTTTCATTGACAAGAGACAGACTGATGGCAGAATTTTAAGCCGACTCAGGGAATTTTAAGTCTAACTTTGGCAATAAACAAATAAATAAACCCAGACCTGTAAAATACTTATAATTTTCTTCTAGGACATTCCACATCTCTTAGGCAGAGAAGCACTTTATACTCCATTTACCATATGTGATTTATTCAAATGAGAGGTCAGCTGAATGGTTTGTGCTCTTCTGGATCACATCCTTGCCCTGAGGCTGTACTTTGGTCAATAAGGAAACACGGTTTGGTTAGCAGGTGGATTTGCATTCTGTTTAACTCTGTCACAGCTTTGGCATATGCAGTTTGCATCTGCAGATAGACAAAGAAATAAGCGCAGGCAAATTAAAAACATTCATGTGAAGAATTTAAACAAATCACAGAATATCCCAATTTGGGAGGGACCCACCAGGACCAATTAATCCAACTCCCAGCTCCAAACAGGACCACCTGAAATCCACACCCTATGCCTGAGAGCATTATCCACTTGCTCCTTGAACTTGGCCAGATTGAGGCTGTGCCCAGTGCTCTGGGGAATCTGTTCCATGCCCACCACCAGGTGAAAAGCCTGTCCCTGACCTCCAACCTGACCCTCCTCTGAGGTTCCAATGAAATGTGAACTTTTACCAAAGACTTCAAGAAAGTGAATGGTCTTGACTTGTCAAGGCATGCAGTATAATAAAAAATTCTTCAATCCAAAGCACTAAAATACGACTCCTTTAGTTGACTGATTTGCACCCAGCTTTTTGCTCACTATTTTAATGATGTACTCATCTGAATTACAGGTGATGAGATAATAGCATGCACTTTCTCTACAATACAGACATTGAACTCTACGATTTCAGCTCAGGATATTCCATGATGCAAGTCCAAAGTGGTTAGCTAGTATCTATGAATGGAAACCTTGGATGATCCAGAGCGCGTTGCCGTGAACAAAGCAAGTGTTTTCGCACTACTGGAAGGTGTGACTGAGGTTTAAGTCTCTGCGGCATCTTCACAGCGTTGGTATTACCATTCAGGTGTTACAGGCGAACCACCCCATTTGTTACCGCACTGCCGTTAGCACTGCCAGGAGCACCAGCCAAGGGCAGCCGAGGCCCAGCACCCGCCGACTCACGCCTCGGGACTTTTCTGTCTCCCCACGGGAGCCTCGCGGGGCAGCGAGGAGAACCGAGTTGTGCGTCGGAGCCGGAGGCGGCGGCAGTGACCACGCTCCACCACACTCCTCGCTCGGGGCCACCGCTGCACCCACAGCCGACCAAAGCCACCGCCCGCGGCCCGCCTCCCTCCGGCTCGACGGGTACCGGGGCGGAGCGGGGCCGCCCCGTCCCGTCCCGCCCCGCCGAACGCGCGGCGGAGTGGTGCCGCCAGCTCGAGCCGCTGCCTCTCGCCCCGTTCCGGCCGCGGGCGCAGGAGCCGCGGGGCAGCACTGCCAGCGGGATCGATGGACGCCGAGGCAGCGGGGGACGAGCAGTCCCGCCTGCGGGCGCTCTTCTTGGCCTGCGATGCCAACGGCTCGGGCCGCATCGAGCGCGAGGACTTCGCTGCGCTCTGCTCCGAGTTGCGGTTGCGGCCGGCCGAGGCCGAGGCCATCTTCCAGCGCCTCGACAGCGACCGTGACGGGGCCATCAACTTCAGGGAGTTCGCCCGCGGCTTCCGCGGCGCCACCCGGCGGCGGTCCAGCGGCAGCCCTGGGGAGCCGGAGGAGGAGGGCGAGGAGGCGGCGGCGACGTGGAGCACAGCGGGGCTGGAGCAGCCCTGGAGAGACTTCGAGGTGCGGCTGGGGGACGAGGCCAGGTACATCCCCAGGTAAGTCCGGGAGCACAGAGACTCCGCTCTGCTGCCGGTGCTGCGGGGACCACGGGCCAGCTGTGCTGGGTGGCTGCGAGCCCCGAAGGCAGCCCAGCGCCGCTGTCGCGCTGTCCTCCGGGAGCGGCTTTTGTGAAAGGGGCTCTGCGCTCTGGTTCAGGGATTTCCATTTCTTGTGCTTTTTCTCTTCTTCCTTTTTTCTTCCCCTTTTCTTTTTCGTTTTCTTTTTTCGCTTTCTTTTCCTTTTCTTCTTTTTCGTTTGCCTCTTCGTTTTCTTCTTCTTCCTCGTTTTCTTCTTCATTTTCGTTTTCTTTCTTTTTTTCTTCCTATTTTCCTCTGTGCGCAGCTTCTCCCTCTCACTGCTCTCCGACCAACCCACGCGGGAGACTCGGGTGGAGAGAAGTTGCGGGCGGCATGCTCATCGCGGCGTCCCAGCACTCCGGCAACGTGCTGTGCCCCGGGAGCCTCCGCCGCCGGTGCGGGCCGGATGAAGGGCGCTGTCGGGGAGTGAGGTTAAATCACATCTACCGGCACGAAGCCGCCCGGCCGCGTTTCGCTGCAGGGCGTAGGCAGTAACCTGTCTGAAACTAGAGGTGTTTTAAGTTGTTGCAAAAATGTTGCCCATAAAAATACACGGTAATTCTACTGCGCTTAAATGCTGCAATTCAAACTGAAAAACAGGCGATCGGAATTTAAGGTCTTGCCGGAGGACCAGTTAGTTAACCTAGGTGAGTGGCTGTATGCAGAGAAACTGAAGCAGAGCCGCAGTGTGAGACGCACAGGAGACAAGTCTGTAAGTTTTCTGCCAGTCATATCGAATTACAGTTTTCTGCTTTACACATTTCAAATCATGGACAAATACATAATCCTAGTCCTCATGTAATGCTCCTCAAATCACTTCCTAATACAGTAATACGGTTCTAGCTATTTCTAAAAGTGCTTTTCTCTTCAAAGAACTTCTCAGAGAGTTACAGAACCCTCATGTCCACAACCAGCGGAGACTTTTTTTTTCCTTTTTCTGAGAGTGTAACACTGCCTATACTGGAATGTTCCAGGCATGTCAGTGTCTTCTCAATGTTCTGATCTTTTATACTGAGTTTGAAGGCATCAGTCTTCCCTGCTGTAAATGGAGACAAAGAGAAGTATAGCCTCTTGTTAAGAGAGTCTGCAGCAGCAATTCAGAATTTAGCCTGAAGCCAGTCAGTAACTTGATAGGTGATAGAAGAATGTGACTCAGGACCAGTGATGGCATGTGAAATCATCTCTCTCCTTTCTACACTAAGCCTATCTCTGCTGCAGGAGCAGCAGTTCAAGTGCTGGATTCTTGCACTGGAGAGGATAGCAGGGGATGGGAATGGCCCTCTGACACCTCACTGAGCAGATATGTCATTTCATTATACTGCTTTGGGATTCTAATGCACCAGATTGCAAACAGAACTGAACGTCAGCAATTAAGTATGTGTGTCAGGTGGGCTGTTGCCTGATGTAAATGTTTCCCATTCATGCTCAGCTTTGTGAATACCTTGGAACACCCTTCACAGTTGGCTGTGCTTCTTAGGTGTGTGCCAACGTCAGCCCAAGAACAGTGTGCCCTTTGTTTTCCTTGTTCTTTCTCTCTCCTCTTCTGAAGCTGTGGAAGCAGACCTCTGTTGCAGCTCAGCTTTTTACCATTTGTGGCACACTTTCTGTTGTTGAAACATTTTTATAAGTTTTTCTTTGTGTGTGTAGTCCCACTGAATGTATTAGTATGTGAATAATAGTGAATATGCTAAAATTGTCAGAGGCAAGGAAGGGTTTTAAATGGAAGAATGTAACAAAATTATGACAAGTACTTCCAAAAAGTTGCTTATTGTTTTACTTAAATTATTTCTTTTTAGTTGTTTGTCTATTATTTTTTTTTCTATATCAGTTTTCAAAATAAACAACAACAACAACAACAACAAAAATAAAACTAACAAAACAGACTTATGTTAGTGCATAAAGCAGTCACTGTTAACAACTTTCATATTTGCAGTTTAATGCATTGGAATATCATGAGAAAAGTAACTACAAGGAAGACACTCCTCCAATGGGGATGAGTGAAGTCCATTTTTCTGATCTCAACCATGCAGGGGTTTTAATCTCTCCAGGTGCTCCACATGCTGCCCCACTCTAGCACAGTACTGCCATATGCTTTCATACTGCTATGGTTTCTATAGAAAAAAAGCAAGGCATGGGAGATAGAGTGGGAGAGATGGAAATCAAAAGGAAATCTGTCATTAATACATGTGGTTCAGGCTCTTTTTCTGAACGTGAGCTTTCAAATAGCATGAAAAAGCCATCACAAAGGCACACAAACTGCAGTAACACTGATTAATTTCTTAACTTAGCCCTTAATGGAGAAGTAGACTTTGGATAGGCATTGTTTACTTTTAGGTACTTCCTGGTTCCAGAATATTTTTTATTCAGTTAATATTTCAAAAGTACTGTTACTATGTGATGGAACATGCCTCTCCTTAGTCTGGTGTATGGGTTGCAATTCTGTGAGTTTATACTGCAACTGCTTGTAGTTAAGTAAGGGTGAATGACATCAGAAAGTTTGTTTTCAGCCTAGATTCTTCCCTCTCTGTCTGAGCAGATCTTTAGGGCTGGGTTCAGTTTTATGTCCTGGTGAGAGGGATGCTGTGTCAAATTACTGTTGGTCATCTTCATGGGTGCTTAGTGGACAATTGTGCCTTGAGCACAAAAAAGTGTAAAATATTTACAGGCTGATCATCCAGTATAATGTGTGAAGCCAGATTTTAGTGGAATTGCATATAGAGGGCTGCTTTTTAAATTTTTTGGGGGCATCCATTTCATTTGAAGTACAACTTCTACTCCTTTGCTGCTAAACATAGATGATGGCAGTGCTTTTCATTTCTATGTTGTTCAGAATTCAGACCTGTTAGCTGGTTTATTCCCCTAAGAAGTGTTTGCAGTGACTCAGCAGCAGAGAAGACATAAGAAATGTGTATATCTGGTGCTCCAGGCAAGATTACTCCAGTGCACTGCTTGTGCTGAAAGACTTCATTCAGCCTTTGGCTGTGTTAACTATTGTTCCATTCCATTTTAATGTGTGATCATCCTCAGATCAATTTGGATTTCAGTGGTAATATGAAAAGGTTCTCACTACTCCCTTAGCATGTATATGCTCCTTCAAGCATCTGTAATTGTCTCCTGATGGCAGTGCTTTTCCATTCCTCATCTTGGAGCAGATAATAATTCAACATCTGCTGGCACTTCAAGGGAATTCTTACAAGCTCTGTGAAGTTATCCATGTCAGTAGATCGTAGCAGAAACTTCCCAGGAAACAAGTTCTTAACTCTTTATTTTGAAGATCGTAAATCAGAAAGAACTAAGATTTTCAGCTGTGGCATACTGTGTACATTCTTATGTATTGCTGGAATAGTTGGAATCTGTTTTAACAATAGCAGGAGATATTTGTGTGACTCTTGGCAAATTGGATTTGCATAGAAAATGTGGATTTGGGGCCATGATAAAATGAGAAAAGAGCGATGTTTTTAACATTAACCGCTTGAAGTGCAAGGGCAGGAGATACTCGTGGCAAGTACTGCATTAGAGGAGAGGAGCTGACGAAAAACCAGTTTGAAACCTGTTCCACTTGTGCTGTCATGAGCCATAATGGATTTTTGACAAAGCCAATACGGAGGTCAGGTCTTGCTGGAAGACTGCATTTTCTTCCAAGAAATGAAGAACACTGGAGATTTCCTTGGAAGTGGATACGTGTTTCTCAGGGAGGCAATGGAGGCAAAGCCTGAGGAAAAGTATCTGCTTGGAACTCCTTTATCACAGCACTGGAAAAGGATCTTTGCTGTAATTATCACATCTCATCTCTTAATACATCTCATGGCAAGAGCCTGTCAAATGTACTCTGCTGAAAGTGTGACAGATGCCTTTCTATGAGCTATAAGACTTTCAGAGTCACCTTAGGTTTTCCTGCTTGTCTTTTCCTTTTAACCAGAACAGCTTCTGTGTGAAAGAACTTAGTGTCTACAGCATTTGTTTTCCTTAAATTTTTGTAACTCAAGTTCCAGAGCCATAAGTCCTTCTTTTGGGATATTCTTCTTTTCTATGGACTTCATCTTTTCTACACCACTTCCACTACCTGCTCCAAGCTACACCTTTGTCTTTAGGCAAAGAACAGTGCTAATTCTGTGGAAACATTAAAATATCCTTCCCTGAGAATCAGCTGAGGCTTTTCTTGCCTAGACTTTCACATGGATGTTGTAAATTTGTTCTTCTATTGATGCAATCCAGTCTGTGAAAGGACAGGTTAAGTTGGTAGTGAAAAACATAATATCAGGTTGAGAAACACCTGGAAGTTTGTTCTGTATGAAAATTTCATGGAATTATGTGTTTCCTCAAGGCACTTAATCAAGTAGAAATTATTAGGCCAGACTTTTTGAACCCACACCCTACAGGCCACATGCATCCTGTCCCAGCTCACCTTGCATTTGTCCCCCACCCCATGCAGTCATGGTGGCTCTGCCTCACTGAATGGCCTGGTCCAGCCCTGGGTGGACTCTCATACCCCGGAATAACCAAACATTGATGTGTAATCTGCATCATCTGAGCTGAAACCAGGACATGGGGAGGGCACAGTGCAGTGATGACTTCAAATAAGTGATGGCAAATAATTGTATGCATTTTGATACACTGGCTAAAAGTCCTGTGAACTGCAAAAAATATGCATCATTGTAAGGGAATTTGAGAATAGGCTTCAAGAGCTCCAAAAAAGTAATCAATTTTTTTTTGTATATTTGTGACTTCTTTTTAATTCAGCATAAATGCATTTTTTAAAATGGAATGTTTAAAGTTGTAATCAGATATTCAAATGAAAAATCTGATCATATCTCTCTACCAGACCTTCATGAGAAAGATATCTCTTACTTCACAATCACACCTTAACTCATATCATCACTTTTGGCACTGTGTACCTTTTTTAATCAATTGTTTTCAAGGATGAAACACAGCAGGAATAAAATTTCATTAAAAAAATCTGAGAAATACATTGAGAGCTCATTAAGAATTGCAAACACTGCTGCTGAACCAAACAGATGCGTTGGTTTCACAAGAACAAGGTCAAATATCCCACTTATGTTTTCTTTTCCTTCTTTTTTTTTTTTTTTTTCTTTTCATTTTTAAAATAAAGTTATTAAAAATTAAAATAGGTTTTGTTACTTACATGCATCAACTATTTTATATATTTTACAAGAACTGATCTGAAAAGAGTGCTATTTAAACTGCATTATTTTTTGACCCATGACATCAGAGGTGGATGTTGGTGATACGGCAGCAGAGGCTGAACTTTCCCATCGATATTCCATTATGTTTTGTTGCTGTGTGACAGATGGCAGCAGAAGAGCAGTCTGGTAGAATGGTGTTTGACAAGGAAGTGTGTATGAAGCAAAGGGGTATCGCTGAATTCCTTTATGTGGAACAAAAGATATCCACTGACATTTGTCAATTCTTGCCAAGCATTTATGGAGAAAAAGCAGTAGATGTGAACACAGTGAGATGGTGGGTAGTGCATTTCAACAGTGACAAGAGTGATAGTGGGTTGCCTCTGCTGTGCAGGCTTTTGTGCGCACAGCATGTAGGCTCTTGTTCATTGCTGATGAAAATGCACAGCTAATAGTGTTGATTATATTTAAAAATTTTGTTTTGTAGTTGTGAATTTGCTCTAGTAGTGTCATTTGAGTGAATTTGCTCAAATAGTGTCATTGTGCTTATTGTATCAGTTGTAGTTTCCATGGAAATAAGTAAGAGGCTCTATTTTCAATGCAATCTACATTTATGTGGCTCAAGACAATTCCTCTTCACTTATTGCTGCCAATGCAAGCCAAGAGGTTGTACTCTCATGTATTAGGCACTCACCTGTGACAACAGTAGAACCTTTAGTCTTTAAAACAGATTTTGTGGATTTTTTCTAATGGTTAACAAGATGGCATACCCAGCATGTTTGCATTTCTGAACAAGGTATTTCTCTATCCATGGTAGCTAACTGATATTATTATCTCCAATGTAAGAACAATTGTTAGATTGTAATGCCCCTTTCTCTTCCTCTAAATCAGACTTCCCTGGCTCAGATCGCCTTACATTTCATCCCTTCTTATCCATGTTAGAAGAGAGGTTCTACAGACAATGAGTGTTTTTATAAGCTACGCTGGGAAGAGAGTGTTGCAATAGAGATCATTGTAAAGCTTAGAAACAGAAGCATATTCTGCACCTATGAGAATAAAACCATGTTTTTCCAGTGCCTGAAAGGCAATAACAGTATGGATAAAGAAGAGGAAAGAAGTGAAGGCAAATGTCAGAAAACCATCAAAGGGTTCTTCAGAGACAGGGAGGTTGTGATGAGAAGGGGTTTGGCCTCTTCTTGCAGGTAAAAAACAGGACACAAGGAAATGGTCATAAGTTGTACAAGAGGAGGCTTAGATTAGATGTAAGGAAAAGCTTTTTCTCTCAAAGAGTGGTCAGGCACTGGAATGACCTGCCCAGGGAGGTGGTGGAGTTGCTGTCCCTGGCAGTGTTCATGAGGAGTCTGGATGAGGAGCTACAAGATATGGTTTAGTTAGCTTGTGGTAGCAATGGTTATGGGAGGACGGTTGGACTGGATGATCTTGTAGGTCCTTTCCAACCTTGTGATTCTATGGTTCTATGAATCTATGATTCTATGAAAAGAATAGGACCTAAAGAAATGCCATGAAGCTGTGACAGGGGAGGGTCTGATTGGATATCAGGAAAAGGCTCTTCACCATAGGTTGGTGGGCATGGAACAGGCTTCTCAGGGCAGTGGCTCCTTCAGAGCCCCAAGCCTCTGAAGTTCAAGAACCATTTGGACACCACTCTCAGACACATCGTCTGATTTTTGCATGGTCCTGTTTGGAGCTGTTGGACTCAGTGATCCCTGTGGGTGCCTTGCAACTTGGGATATTCTGACTCTATAATTTGGTGAAGTTTTCTTACCTCTTATTAAAATCCAAGCCCAAAGAGACACCTCTAGTCCCAGTGAGCTTACAGCTCGTCTTGCTATGTTGCCATTGGTAAATCTCTACCTTTCTAAAGAAGATGCAGGTAATTAAACACCAAATAGTAATGGAAGGAATTAAAACTATGTCGTAATCATACAAGGAAAAGTGGTATTGTAAAATCACTGTCAAATCTTTGATTTTCTTCTGTTTTCCACTAGCTTACTGCAATTTGTCCTATAATTGGTGAAAAATGGTGCTTCAAATAAACTTGATTAGGTGAAGCTAAGTGGACCATGTAATCCAGCCTACTTTCCCTTGGAATTACAAGGAGATTAGATGTAAGAATCTGAGCAGCTACTTAGTCTTTTTTTTATACATTCCTTCAACTTTCTTTGAACTTCATTTGGGGTGTGGACCAGTCAGCCAACAGCCACTGTACATTCAGCCATCCAGAACAGTACTAGGAGTTGATATAAATTGGTTTATTTGGAATTATGCCATGTAATGGAATCTAAGTGTCTGATATCTCTAAGCTCCCCCCCCCCCCCCCCCTCCTTTTTTCTTTCTTTGCTCCACCTTATTCCATTTTGGTATTTTGGATCTATTATATTACAGATGGCATTATTCTCAGGGCAGATTTACTTTCTTTCTGTAATGCAGTGACTTTATGGAGTACTAAAGCTCTCGTGTAAAGATGTGAAAATTTGGGCTAATTTCATATACTAATATTACAGGGAAGGCAAACTAAAATAGTAGATTTTTTTAGATGAAATAAGGTAAAGCCAGAGCAGTACTTGTCTACTGTACTGTACTTTTTTGAGCCACTCATGCCTTGTGCCTGTACTTGGTAGAAGCAGCAAAAAAAGCATGTGGGGTAGGCTGTGAAAGCAAACAGCTAGAGGGTCCAATGGAACAGTTTCTTTCATGTTGTGTATTAGAAAAGCTCTTTCTATGCCTTTGTTGTCATGAGTTAGCAACACAACACATGGTTCTTGTGCCAGGAAGATTTCTTTATTGCTGTGATGATCATGATGTGTATCTGCATCATCTCTGTATTCATATCATCTTGTGTATCCCTTCTTATTTTTCTAAGTGAGACTTTTATATTCTGACACGCGCATTCAGTATATTTCCACTAGCAATCCATGGGTTAGAAAGCAAGTAAGTTTCGTAACAAGCAGAGAGCTTATCTTATACCTAGGTACAAAACACCCCTGTTTATTCAGACCTTCTGTATCCTTTTCAGAGCCTCATTATCAGAGAGCTGGCATCTGACAAGGCCAAGCTGACCTCTTCATCTCCCACATGAATGTCTACACTTTAGTTAGGGAGGAATTTAAGGGCACCCCTGAGCATTTCACATGAATTTTGTTGAAAACGAATGAAGAACTTCTGAATTCCATTTTTGTACTGCAAAGACTGAATC
The DNA here is from genome assembly GCF_054131305.1 of Coturnix japonica. NCBI lineage: Eukaryota > Metazoa > Chordata > Aves > Galliformes > Phasianidae > Coturnix > Coturnix japonica. Next base: position 36,317,669 of record NC_140702.1, read on the forward strand.
TTTAGCAGTCATCATAGTAAAATCTGTTTGTGAAATCTTCCTCAATAAATAATTTTGAATAACTAACAAATATGCAAAAAGGAATAATATGTATTCAGTGGGAGCTGGAAACATACCAATACATTTAGCAATGTCCATTGCAACTATTTTGCCCTGCCGCAGTGGCATTACTAATAACTAGTAAAGTATGTGAAAATATGAGTGATTTTAAATATAAGAAGAAATGATTAACAACAATTCCTCTTAGAATCATAGAATTATTTGGGTTGGAAGGGACCTTTGAGATTGTGTACTTCCAACCCCTTGATATAGCACCTACCAATAGACCGGGTTGCTCAAAGCCCCATCCAGCCTGGCCCTGAATGCCACCAGGGACTGGGTATCCACAACCTGTTCCAGTGTCTCACTGCCCTCACAATGAAATATTTCTTCCTAATATCTAGACGAAATGTACCGTCTTCTAGTTTGAAACCATTCCCCCTTGATCTGTTACTACATGCCCTAATAAAAAGTCCATCCCCAGCTTTCCTGTAGGCCCCCTTCAAGTTCTGGAAGACATAAGCATTTAAGTATCATTCCATCAATTTTGTTGCATGACTAATTGCTCCTGTTTTTCTGTTGCTTACATCAGTTGTTGAGTCATGTTTCTAACTAAGATTTCCTCTGAAGCTGCCATAGAAGTACTCGGGTGAATGTCACTGGGAGTTTCAGTGGCCAGTTTGAGACTAAAAGAGCCTTGTCGGTGCTTTCCAGGATTCTGCATGTTTTGTTTTCTAACCCTCATAAAACAAAGTCACAGATATTTTGAGTCCATCTGTATGGTAGTCAGTCATGAGGAGGAATAAGAAATATAAGGTTTTTCTTTTCATCACACACTCTCATAGTAACTACTTTTTGCTTCTTACAGCTGCATCTTAAAGCAAGCAGGCAGGGGTATGGCATGGGCACAGCAGTGTGGAAGGGCTGATTTTTATCTTAATTTCTGGAATGTGTATTTGCATAAGCTTTTAAAAAAAAGCTGCAAGGGAGAGTTACAGGCATTCTTATATAAGAGAATACAAATTGCAGAAATTCCTTACAATATTCCACTACAGATTCTAGCACAAAGTATTGTAAAGAATGGCCAAACTAATAATTGTTTCTCCAGTTCCTCAATGTAAGACACTGTAGTTTCTGTTGTACTGTAACCAGTAACAGTCCGTGAGGTTGGAGACTCTGGTGATTGGCTGTTTTTTATCCCTGGACTCTTAGTACAGACTGAGATACTATGTAGTTTTGTGGATACAGCATCATTTTTATCTGAAGACAGCAAATGACTAATCCTGCATAAGACGAGGTACGAAAGATAAAGTGCTTGTGAAAAAGGAGATATACGTCCTTAAATATCCAACCATGATTTGGTAACTTGTGATTTGGAAAAGGCTCAGGTATACATTTGCTCAGGTAACTAATGTTCTGTCTTAGTATCAGGTAAAATGGGTCTTGCTACTGCTTGTTTGCTTTCTAGGAAATAAGGTTGTTTGTAGACATCTCCTTGCCAACACTGAAATTGAAGGTGAAAATATAACTTTATAACATAAATCTTTTGTTTATGTTTTTTATTCCTAAAAATCATATATAGAATCATGAAATTATTGGAGTTGGAAGAGACTCTTAAAGGTGATCTAGCCCAACTCCTCTGCACTGAACACTACAGCTAGGTCAGGCTGCTCAGAGCCCTGTCCAGCCTGACCTTGTATGTCTCCAGGGATGGAACATACACCACCTCTCTAGGCAATCTGTTCCAGTGACCTAGATTGTGCTGAGTGTATCTGCCCTTTAAGGTGGATAGCTTAACTTCTATTTTAGACTAGATATTAAGATGAAATTTTTTACTATAAGAGAGATGAGACACTGGAACAAGTTGCCTAGAAAGGCTGTGAATGCCCCCTCCCTGGAGATAGGTGTTCAAGGCTAGGCTGGATGGGGCTTTGATTGACTCGGTCTAGAGAGAAGTGTCAGTGCCTATAGCAGTAGAGGGTTTGAAACTGGATAATCTTAAGAGATCATTTTCTGCCCAAACCATTCTGTGATTCTATGATTCTGTCAACCTTGTTGTGCCTAGTGTCATTTCTGTTTAATACAACACACTGCTAAAGAAGTATGTGAACATCCACACTGTGAGAAGTGGCGTTCTTCAGTGACTAGTTCCAAACACAGCAGCTGCTTCTGTGTAAAATCTGAAACTATTCTGGAATAGTTTGTTAGCTGTTTTAGTAAGGTATTTGCAGCTTTGAAGGACAGCTGCTGAAGTGCTAAGAATTCATGAAATGGAGCATATGTTACCATACCCCACTATCTAAATAAATGGAATTTCAAATAGAGGGATTATGAGAGATTGCGTTTTGTAATGTTTAAAGTACAGTCGTGCTCCAGCTTCAAGGCTAATCAACAGTAATGGAAGTATGGTAGGAAAGCTACAAATGGTATCACCTTGAGACTCTAAACTTACTGTTTGGCCAGCTGCTTGTACTTGGAAGTCACTGTTTAAGTACTACAAATCTGCTATATACTGGCATTTTAGCCGAGATATGCAGAACATGAATCACCAACATATTTTGTGGTATTCGCTGTCAGCAGAACCATGCTGAAATTAACTGTTGTGCAGTAATCCTTCAGTGCAGAAATCTCACGTACCTCTGAATGTATGTTTGAAGAGATAAGACTTTTTTTTTTTTTTTTTTTTTTTTTTTTAATTTTTCCTATCCTGGTGTTAGTATTTATCTTGGAATTGTTGTAACAACTGTGAAGGAAAATGTCTGCAGCTGTTTTTTAAAGGTGGAATATTGAGTAAACATACATTAGGGGAGTTCTTTATGAGTATGTTTTTTTGCATAGTTTGTAGCAAATCTGTGTTTTATGTGCTATTGTTATGTTTCTGTATATTAAAATAAACATCTGCGTCTCACCTACAAACAGATTTTATGATTTCTTGAAATATTTCAGTTGTTCAAAACAGGACTGTGAGATAAAACAATTATACTGCTGTTGTAGTAAAAGAAGTTTTACTTTCCATGGGAAAATCATATAGAATAAACAAAGTTCTGGGATGCTGATAATCTGAACAGTAAAAGTGCTTTAGGTGTAAAATCACAGTGATTGTTGATATTATGGTTGTGTTTAATGGGTTAATCAGCACTACCTTTATGGAAAATATGAAAATATCAGCTAACAAGGAATATATTTAAATCAAAGGTTAAACTTTCCTGTAACAATAAAAAGAGGACAGGCACTCATGATGTGTTATAAATGCTGTAGGACTAGTAATTGCAAAACAATATTTTGTTTGCCTTTCTGCTGTGCTTCCTCATTACAGATCTGCTTCACGCACATTTGTAGACTTGCTTTCTTTTTGCTTTTTTTTTCCCCTTTGCTTTATCTGTAAGCTCTTGAATACTTGCTCACGTTTTGGTATATTGTCTGCATGGCAGTCAGCTTTTCTTGTCCTTGGGATTACTAATTTCTGTTGTAGAATTTTCTCTGAGAAACTGCCTTATTAAAGTGCCATGTAACATGAACTGTGACTTGATACACTGTTGTGTGACCAGAAAACCGAGCTGTTTATGTAATAGTATGTGTTACAGTATTTTGGTGCTTATGCTATTATTTGCCTTAGCATGTTGTCAACAATTAAATTGTAATTGACAATTAAAACTCTGCACGGTCACTTGAAATGAGTCCTGATCAAATAGAAATTAGAATATTTTATTCTTGCATTGGAGCAGCCTTTAAGAAGCAGTATAAATTTCAAGAGAGCTTTTAAGTAGTCGAGGATCTACAGAGACTTTTTCCCTTCCAAGATGAGTCTTTCATGTATGACTCATAATTTTCTTTTTTTTTTCTTTTTTTTTTCTTTTTTTTTTTTGTGATGTAAAACAAGGCTGTCATTATTAGAGTTGCAGGCATTGCAACCAAAATAATTGGTTTTAAATGAGAGAGGTATGTTCTCTGTTCTGCCACAACTCCCATCGAGTTATTCATACAAGAACTGTGAAGTTTTCTTCCAAGCTTGCATGGGTAGCTTTTACATCTGTCAGGTGAGTTCATAGAATCATAGAATCACCAACATCAGAAAAGACCTACAAGATCATCCAGTTCAACCATCAACCCATCACCAACAGTTCTCACTAAACCATGTCCCTCAACACAACATCTAAACATTCATTGAACTCCTCCAGGGTCAGTAACTCCACCAACTCCCTGGGCAGGCCATTCCAGTGCCTGACCACTCTTTTAGAAAAGTAGTATTTCTTAATGTCCAGTTTTGCGGGTCATGCTTATTTATTTCCTTACTATTGCAGCGTTGTTCTCTGTTCAGTTTACTCCCTGTAGTGATGTCACTTCTTCTTCTTTTTTTTTTTTTTTTACTTTTAACTTAGGTAGTTGGTATTCTTATCCCCTTCCATTTCTTTTTTCATTCAGTTTCTTACAGCAGTAAACCTCTCCACAGTGTATAGTTTATTGTTATAGCCACCAACAATCTTGATTTACATTATGGTTTTGCTCTAGTGGCACACTCTTCAGTGTATCACAAATATAAGTACAAAAAATTTACTTAAGCTAAAAAATGTTTTTCTGCAGTAGCTGTGTTAAAGAAATGGAAGGGGTAAAAATAATTTAGAAGAATTGAGATGTATCTTTGCTGTATATTCAAAGTCTGTACAAGTTAAATTTAAAAAATAGAAAATAAAGAGGTATACTTCAATTTATAGCATTTTTCAAACCCCTACAGAGCATTGTTCCAAGTAAGTGTGTTAAAAAAGGATCTGTCTTTTTCAGACAAGAGCAAGTCAGTGTTCTGTATCAGAACATACACCTAGTAGAACCAAGATTAATCCAGTCGTATGAGCATGTCATTCAGAACTTCATCCGAGAGATCAAACTTCAAAGCACAGAGATGGAAACCTTGGCCATCGCAGTGAAAAGGTACAGTAAGCTTTACTTCTAGTTCATTTATGCACTTACTTTTCTCCCTATTCTACCTTGTTGGATTAAACTACTATTGGTTAATGACAAAATATGCCAAACAGAATTTTCATAAACAGAGTTCAGAAGTTGTTTACATGCACCCACTTTTGTGTAAATGTTCCCTGTTGATGTTTTGGGTATGTCCTGTCTTTGTTCATACATCTAATGCTTTAATCTAATGCATTTTGACCATTCTTCACATCTGTAACTGCGTGGTTTAGCATCACTCCCATTATAATTTCATTTTAAAAAACATATTTTTGCTTCTCCAGCTTCAAGGAGATTAGCTCAGAACAGGATAGATAGTGCAAGTTGCTGTCGTTATTGTCTAGAAGCCTTGTCATAGGAAAACCAGAGGGTCCTTTTATCTTTGTAATTTAAATTTCAGTATGAGATACCTTTCACACTAATCATTTGCCATCTGCTGTAATTTAAAATCTAATTTGCATGTATTTTCAAATTCAAATTTGTGATTTTTGGTTCCCAAACACATTGATTTCAAGGTCTGGTCATTCTTAAATGCTGTTTAAAATTGTTTCCATTGTTAAATGTTTTTTCAATGTTTGTCTATCTAATTCATTTCATCAAATGTATTTCACACAATTGTCTGTCAAGACACAGGGCAATTTCTAAAACGATATTTACTTTTAAATTTTAGAGCTCAGGATAAAGCAACAGTTCAGCTCAGTGAGCTGGAGGAAGAGATGGAACAACGGATACAGGCTGCAGAGCAAAAAGTTAAAAAGGAAGTGAGTATTTTTTGTTTACACAATTTCATTGTGACCAAACTCTCTGTGGAGTTAATTAATCGCCAGGTGAATCTTCAATGCTGCTAGGCTGACTGTAAACAGAGCCTGGATGAAAAGAAACCTCCCATAAGGTGGGAAATGTGTTCTCTTATTGCTTACCCAAAGGGGAATGACTGTTCAGGTGTAATAAAGCAAGAAAAAGAAACAAAACTCTTTTGTAAGAAAATTTTCATGCAAAGAAGTTTATTTCTGAGAACAGTATCAGTAACTGATTAGAAAAAATTGGCATTTCACCAGGAGATGATGGAATCTATTTCTAATAATGCGAGAATTTAAGTAATTAATGCTCAGATCATTTATTCTTCATTTTTACATCTGATTGAAGCAGTGATCTTTCCCCTGCTGATGCATTCTGATCCTGCAGTTTTAGGTTTGAGATTTCTAGAGGAGAGAGGGTGTTTGTGATACCAGAGTGTGAGGGCCTGAACCCCTCAGTTGATGGGGATTTCACTTGTTTCAGTGTGCTCAGTTTTCAGATGTTGTTCCATCTCACTTGCAGTCTTCATGTGAAGTACAAGAATCCTTTTCCCTTGTCATATTGGAAACTTGAGTAGCACCACAAGTGTCTGTCTAATTCTAATCAGAAAGCAGTAAAAGAAAATTGCTCTGCCTGTCTTCGCTGCTTCCTATTGAACTGTTCCTAAATTTATGTGGTATACCTAGCTTTGCACTGAGTGGAAGAGCAACAGTTCATGCGAAATATTCTAATGCGGATGAAAGAAGTTCACTAGTTAAAATGTGTATTCTGGCTGTGGTCATTAATTTGGTAGCAAAAACTACTGAACCTTTACTTATGTGGTATGTGTTCTTTCACGAAAGCATTCACGAAATAGGAAGCAATGAAGTGCAGTCAGGCAATGGGTCGATTTTAAATATCTCTTAGCAATTGAGCTGTGAAGAGAAACAGTGCTCTGGCAGATTTGCTTCAAATGTCTTGTTCTGTACAACAGGAAATATTCCTACCATCAAAGTCTGGGTTTTTTTTTGGTTTTTTTTTTCCTTGTAACAAAACACAAAGCATAAAAATGTTAACACATTCCAGCAAAATAGCATATGTATATTTAACCAATTACAATAAAACTTTGAGAACAGAAAAGCTTACTATTTTCATAGATAATATGCATTTTTGTTTAGAAAGCATAGGCATTTGCTTTGGAAAATTTCTGTTCTGCATGAAGTGTTTAATCACTGGGAAAAGCCCTGTAAGCCTTATTCCCTACCGTAAAAGGATGACCTGGATGTGTGCACTCATTCAGTCTGAGAACCTCTGCAATTAGATATGATCTTTACATAAAAGACTGCTAACTATGATCTGCATATAGATTGTTTTAGCTTCTAAAAAGGACCCTTGTGATGCAATAAAATGCCTTGTAGTTTGCAGTGCTTATGCTAGATCTAGTCTTTGGGTTGAAATGCTAAATAAATGGCAGGGCAGCAGTTTTTATCAGTGTTAGTTTTCAGATTGTCACTGAGCTGGAATGGAGTTTTCACACCCAGATATCAAAGGTGGGTCATGACTTGTTTCCTACAGTACTTTCCTCATTTTCACTCATGTACATTTTCTGTAGCTCATAGCTCCTTGTACTCCACCTCCTAAAACGCCCTGAGAGTAAATGTAAGATATTTACTTTGTGGGATTGTGCTCAGCCATTAATCTTACAGCCTGCATTCATGACTATTGTTTGTTAGAGTGATCTCATGCCATGGTGACACCTGCCTCTGCGTGATGGCATCTGCAGCATGAACCTATCCTCTTTTATTTCTTCAGGGAAGCAAATAGTTACCAAACAATACTTAAGAGTCTGATACAGGGACCAGTAGTCAGAGAATCCAGCTTAAGCTGATTACTTTGACTGATGATCATTTTAACACACGGATGTCAGCGTCTGATTGCATTCTGAGCAAAGTCCACACCTGCCATCTCTTGTTGGGAAGCACAGGCTGTCACTCTAGCAGCACGTCCTGCCACTGCCATCTGTCTCCCTGTGCTGCGAACTATGCACCTCTGCATCCAGGAGTGCTTGTCAGAGCTGGGTGCATTCTTTTCCTATCAGTCCTAACGTCTTCTTTTTCCCAGTCCCATGTCTCTTTGTTTGAATTAAAATGATTTCCTCAATAATGCAGTTGGTTTAGGATCAACTGCTGTGTGAAACTCCCATGACTAAGGATGCTGCCATCAGCATGTCTTTCGCCAAACATGGTTTTGTATTAATAAAATGTTTGCAAGCAAAAAAAGAAAAAAAATTGAAGTAAATGAGTAACTAACTAAAGGTGGTATAGTAGTGCTGTTGCAAGCATGTTGGATCCCACACCACAGAAGGCTGGTTTGAAAGTAAGGGTGCAGTGCTCTGACCTGCATGTCTGTCTGTACAGACATCTGTATATATAATATGCACCTTCATACATGGCTTTGTTTAAGACATTTAAAATGCTAAGAGAAAGAGACTGATGTGAAAGCAAAGCACTGAATTCAGGGCTGAACCCCTAACTTTTCTTTCTCCTCACTGTTTTTGTAAGTGGACTGCAATAGTAGAACCAGTGTCTGTAGATTTAAGGACAAGGTGGTTGACTTAATGTGAAGTTGCACTTATTAATGTACTGGGGAAAAAAATGTTTGCTTTCCAAGCTGGCAGTTGTGTCTTTTAAGAAACAGTTGAAGTCTGTTTCCACATTTAATAAGATAACAAATATTATAGGAGAAACGAAAAGCTGAAGAAGCACTAAATGAGTTGAAGCGCCAGTATGACACTGAAGTTGGGGATCTTCAGGTGACTATAAAAAAACTTAAAAAGGTAAGTGACTTGAACTCATAACTTGAATTTTTTTGTGCAAGAGATGCTGACCTTATGAAGGGCCTTCCCCAAGATGGATATTCACAATGCAGCCATTTAAGTTTATTTGCATATGTAAATGGCAACTTAAAATAAGTTTTTTGTTTGTTTGTTTGTTTTTTCATATGCGTTGTAGTTCTGTGCTGATGTATACATTTTGTATAGTTTACTGAAATACATAGTGAAGAGACCAGATAGCCAGATTCTCTTGCTGAATAATTTTGAAGATCCTTGTATGTGATATGTTAGAAACATCTAGTACATTGCCACTAATTGTAATGAATAGAACTAGATGAAATGGGCAATAAAAATGCAGTATGTTGAACCAATACAGTGTTTTTGTCAGCACATTTCTTTCAGACTTTAATTTTTGGGATAAGTTTGAGCTATAATTTTAAACAGACATTACTAGTGGAATTAGTTATTGCTAGTCTAAATCTAATTCCAACCTGATTAATTCAAAGCCTAATTGAAGGATAACTTGACATGTTAGATATGAATACTGGTTTGGATTATTTTATAATCTAGTTTTAATTTTGTTAGTAGTGTTTGCTGCAAATTGGACTAGAATTTTTTTAACTATTTAAGATTTATTTTTCCACATTGAATTGAACTCAGAAGAGCACTGATATAAATGGAAGTTTCTCATGAGAAACACGAAAACTTTTGATAAATACACTGTACAGAATTGACGTTAGATGAAGTAGTACATATATATACACACATATTTATGTTAGTGAGGATACAGCTGTTACAGTCTTCTCAGTTGCTGGGTTTTGTCTTCCACGTTGTATGTATTCAATACCTGTACCAAATTCCAGAGTGCCAAGTAGAAATTAAGTATTTGTAATGTACAGACAACAAGAAGTTTTTGGAAGAATGCTCCCTACTCATGAAGCTGGGAATACTATCGATTTTTAAATCTTTCATAGCTATAACATGTTCTTGGGGTTGTTTGATATGATTTCCATTACATTTTATGTATTTTGAATGAGAATAATCAAGTATGTGTGTTAACTGGGTGATTTTATAATTCTTTTAGGTTGAAGAGCAATCGAAAAACTTAAATATCAGGGAAGATGTTATTGAACTGAAAAAGAGAATACATGATATGTTGCTGGTATGAAGTGTTTATCATTAATACATTAATTTAGCTTCAGTTTTATTCTTCTTGCAATACAGATTTTTTTTAAATTTTTTTTTGTATTTTATGCTATTCAATAAAACAAATTAAATACATAATCTAACAAGCTAGAAAAGAGAGAAACTTCTGTGGTTATTGATAGCTGTGTGAGGATCTCTAACTTGGAAAAAACAGTTCTATATAATGTTTATGCACATTTAGAAATGGCTTAAAATGGCATAATCCCATTTTTATGGGACTGTGAAACCCGAAAGTCAGATTTCAGTGAACCTGGCCTACTGGTTTGCTGACTTCTCTGATATTTAATCCTCATTTCTCATCTCTGCTGAACTTTCCTAGTCTTCATTTTCATGTATTTTATTGGTTTTTATTTAAGCATTATGGTATGTCAGCATTTTATGGAGATGATTGTAACAATTAACATTTAATGTCTTTCTTTTATACAGGAAAATCAGAAACTTAAGAAAGACCTCTTAGAAGCACAAACAAATATTGCTTTTCTCCAGAGTGAGTTAGATAGCTTGAAAAGTGAATATGCAGATCAGACTTTGAACACAGAGAGGTAAATGCTTTTACTTGATTATCTTCACTGGGAAAATAATCTTTTGTTTCGTGTAGGTATAATGTATTAAGTCAGTAACTTATCCTCTAAAGTTGCCTTAGGTGGGTGAATGAATATTTGACACCACGACTACTGTTCATTTTGCTGGTCAGATATCTGAAAGAACTAGTTCTGGATGTGATGCAAACACTCATAATTGTTCAAGGAAATCTAACGGGGACTTCAGTTAGGAGTACAAGTTTTTTCCTCCATGATTTTCAATCTGAAGAATATCTCTATAAATATTAGCAAAAATAGTTTGGGAAGCTTTCCAGCTTTCCACATCCATCTCAGCTAGTTCATTTAGGGCAAATAAGTGCTGCTTCTAGACATTCAGATTGATTTGGAGGAGTTTTTATGGCAGTGTTACTAAACTGTTGTCCTCATATAACATAAAAGGTATTTCAAGGGCAGTGAGTCCTCTTATATGACTGTTTCATTGATCACAGAATCATAGAATTGAGTTGGGAGGAACCTTTAATGGCTATCTAGTCCAACTCCCCTGCACAGAACAGGGGCACCTACAGCTAGATCAGGTTGCTTAGAGCCCCATCCAGCCTGACACTGAAAATCTTCAGGGATGGTGCATCCACCACTTCTCTGTGGCAAACTATTGCAGTGCTTCACCACTGTTATCACAACAAACTTTTCTTACATCCATTCTAAATCTCCTCTCCTTTAGTATAAAACCATTTTCCCTTGTCCTATCACAGCCGATCCTGTTAAAGAGTCTGTTCCTTCTTATAGCCTGCATTTATACTGAAAGTCCACTTTTCAGGTTTCTATCTCAGCTGAAACCATGACATCCTCTCCAACCAAGGCCTGCTGTGACAAGACTGAAGCAGCTGAGTCTAAGCTTGCTGAACTCTGGCTGCTTCCCCTCATCTCATGGGCCCATGGAATGCCCAAGGCCTGTTTGTCCAGCCCAGCCCAACCCAATGACTCTACCCTGCAACCTTTACTTTTCATCCACGGTTTTTTTTGAGATGTACTGGCAGAGATTAATGAAGTTAGAAAATTATTTTATTTTGTGTAAAAAAATGCTTTTACTGTATTCTAGAAGTCAGAGATGTGTACCCTGAAAAGCTTAATTCAGAAATACCTTGAAAAAGTCTACTGTCCACAACACAAAATAAAAGAATACTATATTAAATACAACTTCTTATATAACCTTTTTCTTTTTGTAGAGACCTAGAAATGATTCGGGAGTATACTGAAGACAGAGATAATCTGGAAAGACAAATTGAAATACTTCAGTAAGTTCTCAGCTGTTCAGATGTATTTTTAACAAACATAGTCCTTATGTAGGTGCAGGTAAACATTTCTATAGCTCTGCAAAAGACTGGGATGAGATTTAGGAAAAAATACAAAGTACTAAAATGGCTTCAGTTCTCATGGAAGGTAGTCTGCTTATCTATATAATTTCATCTTATATTTGTGTTCTGTATACTTGCGTCAGAATCACAGAAGTATAGAATTGCCAAGGTTGGAAAAGACCTCCAATATCATCCAGTCCAACTGCTCATCTATCAGCAATAGGCCTTGGATTGTTAGAAAATGGTGTTTGTTTCAGCTGTGCTGTCATACCAGTGTGTCTGCAATGGAAGCAGTGGCTTCCTTTTGTTATGGATGAAGCAGGAAACACAGCCCTTGGCATGACTTGGAAACATGTGGGCAAATTATGGCTTTGCCATTAGAAGTCTTTTAGAATGCATATTCTCAATAAAAGATGGAAAATAGGTTGGTGCAAAGGGATTGGATCATCTGCACTGACAAACCCACAGCTTGTGATGGGGCAACTGCACAGGGGCCAGGTACTGGTGCTGGTGGCTGAGTTCCTCAAGGCCCAGTTCTCCAATGGCACAGAGCTAGTTTGTGTTACTTCTGAGTTTTGTGTTTCTCTTCGATGTCTCTTTTCCTCAAACAAACAAAAAAAAAAGGCACATGAGCTTCCGCTTCTACAGATACATTTAGAAGGCTGAATTCATTTGGAATGGTATTAATTGCCTTTCTGATTTTTCCTTTTTCCCCAAAATAGTTGTGCAACAGATGACTACTGTACAATCCAGTTTTAGCACCCTATCCATGTTCTGTTTATGCCTTCTAAAATCATACCGATTTTTTTCTGCATTACTATTTACAGGAAGACTTAGGAAGACTTTACGGTGCTTTTTTTATGATCAGTAATTTGTTTCAGCAAAATTTCTTAAGCGGGATTATTACCAGCTATTCATCTACAGCAGAATAAAACATTTTCTTTTAAAATGTGTATTTTTTTCCAAATTTTATTTGCTTCATACTATATATTTATATTGTATAGTTTTTAAGTTTAAGTTGTTATACTTTCATAAGTTAAACTGTATTTCCTTTTTAGATCAGCTAACAGAAAACTGCATGACAGCAATGATGGTTTAAGAACTGCACTTGAAAACAGTTTCAGCAAGTTCAACAGATCATTGGTATGTAACTATAATTTTGCTATGAGTTGCTGTAAGAAATAATATGCCAAATATAAGTTGGTATATATTTGATGAGTACTTGGAAAACTGAGCTACATTCAATCATCTTACTCTGGGATTGTATTTATGTGGTTGGATTTCAGTAGATTTTAATGTGCAACAATAGGGCTTTTGCTCCAGCAAAGCTTAAGGTGCTTTAGAAAATACTGAATTTATCACCAAATATACCTGATGAGGTGAACAAATTAGCTGTTTTTTCACAGAGAAGGAAATGTGTCAGATTTGTTTATGTGGCAGCTCTTTATCACTGAAAACACAGAATTTCAGAAAACTAACTTCTTTGTAACAAGATCTGAACCTGACTTCAACTTCTGTCCAGGCAAGTGAGTGGGCTAACAACTAACAGAGGCTGTTGATAATAGCAATCTCACTCAGACCTTCTGGGCTTTTTATGGACTTTTTTGGACCTTTTTGGAACTTTTCTGGTATTAGAAAGCCTTCTAGACTTTAAAACTATTAATTGGGCAAGCTCCTGCAATGCTGGAAGTGTAAAAAATAATTTAGACAGAATAATGGTCCTACAATAAAAATACTGGACAGGAAGACTGAAGACAGAATTTCCTTCTGACATGCCCCAAAACATACTCAAGGAAAGCAAATTCTATCTCTGCTAATAAAATTTCTTTTTCACACTAGTAGACAATGCATAATCAATGTAATAATCCTTTTGGAAATTCCATTTTCTTATAGTTGAATGTGGGCAGCGGGTCCAGCATTAAGGCAACAATGGAACCTAAATAGTGTATTGTAGTGTTCTTTAGACAACTAATTCTGTTTAAGGAATGAAGCTTATTTAAAAATAAGTGGTTGGATATACATTAAAATGCACTGTAGTCATTCTGTTGATATATATTTTGATCATGATGAATATGATGCTTATATTATGCTCATCAAACTTATTATGCATTTATTATTCATCTTTTACAGCGGTTAGCAAATACCTCACCAGGAAGTACTATTTCTAGGAGCAGTCCCAAATGTAGTGGTGGACAGTCTCCTCTGAACCCACGTTACGATAGGTAAGCCAGGTTTGCTTCTACTAAGTTGAAAAAGACTAGGTCATCAAAAATGTCTTAGAATATCAAATATTGTCAAGTAACAGAGAAAGTAATTCTTCCTGATTTGGAAGAAATATGTAACCATAGAATAAGATCCATAGTATGGTGAATTCAATAGCAATGTTTTCAATAACATCAGGAAGTTCAGGAAAAATTTATTCAGTGATAATGGTGAATTAACAGGGAATTCAGACAACCTCTTCCTGTTTTTGGTTTAATTCTCAATGCCTCCTCCTTCCTCTGTTACCTGTGTAACAAATGTTGTTACTGGTCAGAGTGTCCTTGGTTTTTTACCTACTGAATCAAAGTCATGGAATCGTAGAATCATAGAATTGCTCAGGTTGGAAAAGACCTTCAAGATCATCAAGTCCAACCACAACCTAACTATGCTACCATAACTCTTAACGACCCCCTGCTAAACTGTTTCCCTGAATACCACATCCAGACAATTTTTGAACATGTCCAGGGACGGTGACTCAACCACCTCCCTGAGGAGCCTATTCCAGTGCATAACTCTTTCTGTAAAGAAGTTTTTCATGATATCCAACCTAAACTTACCCTGGTGCAACTTGAGATCATTTCCCCTTGTCCTGTCACCTGTCACCAGAGAGAAGAGACCAACCCCACTCTCGCTACGAGCACCTTTCAGGTATTTTTGAAGAGAGCAATAATCCCTTCAGCCTCTTCTTCCCCAGACTAAACAGCCCCAGTTCCTTCAGTCCCTCCTTGTAGTGCATATTCTCCAAGCCCTTCACCAGCTTTGTTGCCCTTCTTTGATGAGAACATGTTCAGGTCATTGCAGAGGCTCTCATTGATATCACAGAGCTCTGGATTCAAATTTGAGTGGTCTAGATCATTCTATTTTGTGAAAATTTTTATTTCATCCTTATTATTTGAAATAACTGGAAATGCCATTAAAAATTTGTGGTTTATGGCAAGCATAAACCATTATGGTATAGGCATTTCCCTCCTTCCTGGTCAGCCAAACTACACAGCTCCTCACACACCATGCCATTAGCCCCTTCCCCATTTCTGTAGCCCTCCTTTGGACCCTATCTAATAGCATCTTATGTTGTGACACCCAAAGCTGCACCCAGTGCTGGGGGTGAGGTGACACAGCACAGAGTAGAGTGGGACAACCACTTCCCTCACCCAGCCGTGAGGGGTGCCGCAGAGTATGGTTGTCCCTTCTGGCTGCCAGGGTACACTGCTGGCTCACATTTAAGTTGTCACCAGCCAGAACAACCAGATCCCATTTTGCAGGCTTGTTCTCCAGTCCCTCACCCCTGAGTCTGCATGTAGAACCAGGGTTGCCCTATTCCAGGTGCAGAACCCAGCACTTGCTCTTGTTCATGCAGATGATGACCACCCTCAAACTTGCCCAGATCTTAATGCAAGGCCTCTCTACCCCCAAGGTAGTCAACACTCCTCCCAGCTTAGTATTATCCACAAATTTACTTAATAGAACTTCCATATCTCTATTGGGATCAACAGTGAAAACATTAAAGAGAAATCACCTTGGTGACATGCAGGTCAAGCCTCCCCTTGCCCAATACAGCTAAGTTTTGGTTGACATGGGACATTCTTAGAGTCACATTGCCATGGCCTTATGATGTCATGAGCCACCTCCCTGCCAGCCGCGATAAATGTGGGGACCCTGACAACAGAACACCGACTTGAGGCTGGGAAGAAGAGACTGGGGGCTAGGAGCTCCTTAGATAGACCTTTCCCTCCCATTTTGTGAATGATCCTCCTCTTCCAAAGAAGTTTTGACTTCTAGAGAGCAGCAGCAAGCTCAAGCCAATGGAAGCAGACCCACTAGAGAGTGATGTTGAGCCCATGGGGGTGGACCTATCTCCAGAGGACGAACCAATGGAGGTGTATCCACCTCAGTCGGGCCCAAGCAACCACTAGAGCATTGTGCTTGCCCAGAGACGTCACTGTAGCTGTAGATGGAGCAGCAGGGGCTCTTGATTTCCATCTTGGTGTTGAAGAGTCACCATTCACCAGAGAGACCCTGGGCCAGCTGCTGCACTCTAGAACCCCTTCTTCCCCATCCTTTATTCTCCTTCCACAAGACTTCTCAGTTCAGTGATGTCTTTCTACTTTAGAAGAGAGCTTATGGAAGGAATAAAACTTAATAGGCATCATTAGGCATGTTATTAGATGTGATTTAGTAGTTTCAAAAGACAAAAAGATATACGAATGTCTCAAAATCTGCTAATTTTAAATAGTTTGTCACCTGATCATCATTATGAAATACTGATTTGGATTCAAACGTTATAAGCAATTTACATTAGTAAGTACCTTTTCTCTTCTTTAGCTTCACAGTGCATCTAGATCTAACTTGCTTGAAATGCATTTGAAATTCCTAGTACTGAATCCCTGCTTCAGAGAGGCTGAAAATTCACTAATAAAGGCTTTTATTTCAGTGAATCCCTAACAAGCTTGACTTTGTTACAGTGTGCACCCTTCATTTGTTTTTCACTGATCTGCTATAGGCTAGCTGATAAATGAATACAAAGAGCATGAATACTGTGATAATCCACAACAAATACAGCACTTTTTCCTTTCATTATTCATTAGCCCGTAAAGGTGGAAATTAGACAGTTCTACATGTTATTGTGTGGTAAAGTGAAATCCCTAACATCCCTATATGCTGGATCTTCTGTGGTGTGCACTGGAAGCTCTCAGCCCCTCTGGCAGCAATCTTTATGGACTGCTGTTGATATTGTCTATTGTAGCAGTGAAGTGCTTCACATGTGTTTCCATAGGACAAAGCAAAATGGATTCTTTTTGGCATATAAATAAACACTCTTAAGAGACTTATGCATTGTTTGTGATCTGAGCACCCAAGAAATGTTCTTAAAAATTATAAATGCAAAATAATATAGTGCCATATGTGTTAAATGTTATGGTTAGCATTTGTAGGTATTCAGCATTCTAGAATGATGTAGATTTTGTTGGAAGAAAACCCCAACCAATTGTGAACTAAATCTATTTATTCTGTTGTTTTTGTTTTTCAATACTTGCTTTTTAGGTCATCTCCATCTTGTGTGGATGAAGATTACTATTCTTTAGCTCTTTGTGACCCCATGCAAAGAATAAACAGTGAAGTTGACAGCTTACCTGAGAGCTGTTTTGACAGTGGTTTGTCTACCCTGAGAGATTCAAATGAATATGATTCAGAGGTGGAATACAGGCATCAAAGAACTTTTCAAAGACCACAGTGTATGCAAGAGAACTATGGTGGTGATGCTTCTGATATAGATGTAAGTACCAGACTTATCTGCTTCTCTAGGATCACATTTGGTAGGAGGCAAGAATGAGATGGATCTTTGCCAACTGACCATATAGAACTGAGTATGTGGATTATATGTACTTAAGCAAAAACAAAGGTTGACTTTTGTAACATTCTTAAATAGTTACTCCTTTGAAGAAAGATGTATTCAGAAACATTACTTCTCAGAAACATTACTTCTCAGAAAGGGTGGTCAGGCACTGGAATGGACTGCCCAAGGAGGTGGTAGAGTCACTGACCCTGGGGGTGTTCAAGGAACGATTGGATGTTGTGCTGAGGGACATGGTTTAGTGGGAGCTATTGGTAATAGGTGAACGGTTGGACTGGATGATCTTTAAGGTCTTTTCCAACCTTGGTGATTCTGTGATTCTATGGATGTTTCGATTTCTTTTGGTAGACTTTTGAAGCAATACTTTTTTTTTTTTTTTTTTAAGTATACTTACTATTTTTTGAAGATTGTTGAACAGTTTACAAGGGGAGCTCTTTTTTTAATGACTTAAAAGCAGGTACTATGGAAGTAAAATAGCTTTTGGTTCAGTTTTTTGTGCTATGCTACAGCAGTGAATGGAAAAATCACATATATGAGAGCTTGATATTAACAGCACTGGGAGTAATGTCTTGTAAGGAAACACTTTTCTTTTTTGTTTAACAACCTTTGAAGTTACTGTTGTTTTTTTTTTCCCAGTTATTTTTAAAATTGAAATTTTCCCTATGGAAATTTTCTTTACCTGTAAACTTTCAGTAAAGTGTATGCCCCAAACAACCATTTAAGAACAAAATGTAGGCTGTAATAGACAGCAAATGTAGTTTTAGTAGAGTTTGGAACCACAGGATCATAGAATGGCTTAGGTCAGGTACTTCAAAGATCACTGAGTTTCATCAGGCTGCACAGAAACCAGTCAAGAGTGACCCAGAACACCTCCAGGGCAGGGTCATCCACGATTTCTTTGGGCAGGCTGTTCCAGTGCCTCACCACCTTTCCTCTGAGTGAAGACTTTCTTCCTAACATCTAACCTAAGCTTCCCCTTTTTCAGTTTAAATCCCTTCCCCCTGTCCTATCACTATATACTTGTGTGAAATGTTGATCCCCCTCCTGTTTCTAAGCTGCTCTTAAGTACTGGAGAATTGCATTGAGATCTCCCCAGAGTCTTCTCTAAGTGAAACAAACCCAGCTCCCTCAACCTTTCATTGTATAGGTCATCCTCTGACTATCTTTGTGGCCCTCCTCTGGACCTGCTCCAACAGCTCCCACGTCCTTCCTGTACTAGGAACCCCAGCCCTGGACACAGTACTCCAGATGGAGCCTCACAAGGGCAGAACAGAGGTGGACAATCACCTCCCTCTCTCTGTTGGCCACTCTTCTTTTGATGCAGCTCAGGATACCATTGGCCTTCCAGTCTGCAAGTACACACTGCTTGCACATTTTAAGTTTTTCATAAACCAGGACTGCTAAGTCCTTCCTGGCAAGGCTGCTATCAAAGAATTTATCTCTAGCTCTGCACTTGTATCTAGGATTGCCCCAACTCTTGCACTTGGCTTTATTGATTAGATCCTTGTGGGCCCACTTTTCAAACCTGCCTACGTCCCTCTGGATGGCATCTCCTCTTTCTGTTGTATTGTCTGCACCACTCGTCTTCGTGTCATCAGTAAAATTACTGAGGGTACACAATCTCATAGTCTAAGTCATTGATAAAAATTTTGAAGAGCACTTGTCCCAAGACAGAACCCTGAAGGGCACTGCTTGTGACTGGTTTCCAGCTGGCTGTAGAGCAATTGGTAACAACTCTACCTAAAAGCATCCATCCAATTCTTTTTCCACTTAGTTAGTTCACCCTTCAAATCCACATTTCTCCAGTTTAGAGATAAGGACTTTATGCAGGACCACGTCAAAGGCTTTGCACAAGTTCAGGTAGTCTTCATCTGTTGCCTTTCCTTTGTCCACCAGTCCCACCACTCCGTTGCAGAAGATCAAAGAAGTTCATAGAACAAAGAAGTTCATATTCTTCAGAATTTGCTAGTGTTTTCACTGTGCAAAAAAGAACAGGTAGGAGAATACTGAATACCAAGTGTTATTTATTTGGTTTAGAGAGTATTTCACTTAAGACAGCTGCTTAGATTTTCACAAAGAAGAAGAGAAAAATCACAGTTTCAACCAGAACTGCATAGTTGAGTTAGGTTCATCATTTAATCCAAACTGTTAAAAACAAAGGTTTCAGTCAGTTTTAGTTGTGACATTGCAAGCAGAAAGCATGTTTTTGTATCGAACTAAATATGTGGACTTATACTTTCAGGTTCCTGAGATCAGGGATGAAGAAGCATATGGTCCTCATAGCAGCAGTACAATATTAGATTGGAAATCCTCAAGACCAGTAAGTCGAAGCAGCTCAGTAGCTTCAACAAGGAAATATGTATATGCTCTTAATCCTCAGGTAACCAGTTCTCTAGTGAAAAACAAAACAGAACAAACAAGCAAACAAAAAATGTTTTGTTATAGTATTGTATAGTTTTTTATGAGATAAATCAGTTTTTGTTTTTTGTTTTTTTCAGTCAGATGCAACAGATTGTACTCCAAAATACCCAAGTTCAGAGAAGGCTTACAAGATCATTCTTGCTGGAGATGCAGCGGTTGGAAAATCTAGTTTCCTTATGAGACTTTGCAAGAATGAATTCAGAGGCAATACCAGTGCAACCCTTGGTATGGTTGTTGTTCTTCTTAAATTCTAAAGTGAATATTACCGTTGTTATTTAGAGGTAGTGGATGAAAAGATTACCCACTGTGATTGCTAGGTTTTTGTGAATATGCTTGCAGTCTTTAGGTGGTGAGCTCTAATTCAGCATTAAAGCATAGAACTGACTAATGAGTATTTGGAGTGTATAATAGGATTGAACTCACTTAAAAAAACTTAAAATTTGTGTCCAGACTATTTTGCAGTTCTTGTGGCCATCTGGTCTACTCATTCGTTAGTCTTGCACAATATCTGTTAATGTCTCTTTCTTTATCTCCATTTCTTCAAAGTGTCATTGGAATGGGAGGGGTTTTTGTCTGGATTATTGTGTATATTGCTCTAGCTGCCAGATGACAAATTTTGCTTATTGTTTCTAAAGACTGAATTTTTGCTTTCCAAAGTCATAGTTATGTATTTGTTTTATTGGCTCAAACTTAGGATTTTTGTTATGTTTTTGTTATAATTTATTTTTCAATTCGCTAGGATTTGGAATAAAGTCTGTCTTATAAAACATTTTTACCTATAGAAGTGTTTTGCAAAATGAAGAACAGATGTTTGTTGATCATAATGCTAAATTTTTATCAGTGTTTCTGGGAAAATATCTGGTTCAAATATTCCCTTAAATGATTTTCAAAAGACAAATATGTGTTTCCATATTCAGGGGATTTTGCAGCTCTATTTGAGTGAATCTATTTAGTACAAGCAATGTAGTTTGAGATAACTGCTTTATCTTTGTATATGCAGCATAACATTTAACTTTCTGTGGATTTTTAAGGTGATTAATATTTTTTCTTAGACTATATAAAATTATTCTTTTCAGGTGTCGATTTTCAAATGAAAAGGTTAATTGTTGATGGAGAACCTACAGTACTACAACTGTGGGACACAGCTGGGCAGGAGAGGTTAGTGACTACCTACAACTTCAGTCATTTCAGTGTTTTGGGTTTTTTCTAAATTAAATTTGGATTTTTTCATCCAGATGGAGTAGTTGTAAACTGTTCCTTCCATTTTTATCCTGTCTTTGTTCTTACAGATCTGCATTTCTGACAGGTTTATATTTGAGATACTCTTTACTTATATTTTTCTTGAAATTGCTGATCATGATTTGCATTGAATTTAGTATATGAAAAGTCTTTCTTCTCCTGAAGACTCAAAAACGTACAGGAGTACTGTACAGATTACTAAGTATACAACTGAAGTTCTTTGATTTTCTATGTAGAATTTTCACAAAATCCTGTGTCACTTACTTGCAGAGTCATAACTTTACTGACATCTTGTAGGGCTCAGTATGAATTTAATCTTGGAGGTCACAGAATCATAGAATCACAAAAGCTGAAAAGGACCTCTATGATCATTGAGTCCAACTGTCCACATATCTCCAATATTTTCCACTAAGCCATGTCCCTTAGTGCAACATCCAAATATTTCTTGAATACCTCCTGGGTCAGTGACTCCACCACCTCCCTGGGAGGCCATTCCAGCGCCTGACCACCCTCAGAGAAGAAGTACTTCTTAACATCCAACCTGTACCACCTATGGTGTGACTTTAGGCCATTCCCTCTAGTGCTGTGGCTAGTTCCTGGGAGAACATGCCAACACCCAGATGGCAGCCTCCCTTCAGGTAGTTGTAGAGTGGCAATAAGAGACCCTGAGTCTCCTCGTCTACAGTCTAAATAATCCCATCTCCCTGAGCTGCTCCGTATAAGGCCTGTGCTCCAGACTCTTCACTGGTGTCATTGACCTTTGAACATGCTCCAGGGCCTCAGAGTCCTACTTCAGTGAGGGGCCCAAAACTGGACAGAGTACTCAAGGTGCAACCTCACCAGTGCTGAGTACGGAGGGGTGATCACCTCCCTGTCCTGCTGGCAACGCTATTTCTGATACAAGCCAGGATGCCATTGGCCTTCTTGGCCACCTGGGCACACTGCTGAATTGTGTTTAGCTGAGAGTCGATAGACTCTTAGGTCCATTTCCTCTACACGGTCTTCCAGCCACTCTGCCCCAAGCCTATAGCATTGCCTGGGGTTGTTGTGGTTAAAGTGCAGGACCTACACTTGATCTTGTTGAACTTTATTCCACTGGCCTCAACCCAGCAATCCAATCTGCCCAGATCCCTCTGCAGGGCCTTCCTAACCGAGGCAGATCAGGACTTCATGATAACTTGGTGTCATCTGCAAACTTACTGAGGGTGTACTCAGTGACCTCATTCAGGTCATCAATAAAAACACTGAACAGGACAAGCCCAAGTCAGTTTTATCTGTTCAGTGGCAAAGCTCTGTACTAGTCTGTGTAAATTTACTTTTGCCAAGAAGAGTGTTTATGTGACGTAGGAAACTGGAGACAAAGTCATTCTCCTCTCACATAATAAGTTTGTGAAGAATATTGCAATTAGTAATATAATTACCTAGTTGTTGTACAGTTCCTTAGTAGACTGTGCTGTGTTAAGAGAAAATATGATTATAACAGATGAATTCATTCCTGGACTTAATTGCTGGAAGTTTGTTGCTTCATATTTTTTTTCAAACGTAGCTGAGTAATCCACACTGCTACAGTCTCCAGCGTAACTCCTTAGTCTCACACAAGTCTTCTTTTTTTTCCCGAAAGATTCCGAAGTATTGCTAAATCGTACTTCAGAAGAGCAGATGGTGTCTTACTCTTATATGATGTAACATGTGAAAAAAGCTTTCTTAATGTGCGAGAATGGATTGATATGATTGGGGTAAGTAACTTAAATACCTGCAAATTTAAAACTGTGTTTCATTGCTCTAATGTCTGACTATCTGAAGAGAGATAGTATGGAAAGCTTATTCTTTGCTTTAGAATTCCAGACACCTTTTAGGTAGTTTTGTTTAATAGGTAAAACTTGAGTATCTCAGGAATTAGCCAAATTGAAGTCTCTTCTGTAAATTCAAACTAAATGAAAGTTCTAATGGTATTAAAGAATATTCTTAGAATATTCTTATATGCTTAGTGTTAAAATGAATATGTTTTTTATATGAAAGACTATCACTGTTACCATTCACTTCCTTTTGGAAGAAACATGAGATACTGTTTCAGAGGTGGATGGCTCGCCTAATCCTTGGGGCTTCTGCATTTTAAATCAATATGTTAAATTCTGTAAACTAGCCATTCTCCAACTGAAAATTTCAGTATTTCTGTTTGCTACTACTTGCTTATTTTAATACAAATTTGAATTCGATGAAAAATACTTTTCTACTGTTCCACAGTCATTTAATTGGAGGGAAAATGTAAGCAAAATTCCTCTTCTTAAGACAGGTTTTTGTTTTTATTTTAATAGTAAAACAGAAGTTGATCACTCTTCCCACACTAGTTTTGTTGTAAAGCATTTAGATATGATAACTATTTCCCCTAGAACATTAAATTCATGCTTATGTAACTGGGTTTATGGGTATGGATGCACACCTATGCAGGCTGATATTTAAACAGGCTTCCTGAAGTATGTTCTCTTTCTGAACAGTTATGTAGCATATAAAATTATCTGGTTTTGGTAGCGTGTATGAATTTCTGTGGGAAGGAAGTCATGACATGATGCTAGTTAACTTTTTATATTCTGAGAATTTAGCAATAAGGAAACAAAAATTTCTTTACAGGATGCAACTCATGAGAATATTCCAATTATGATGGTAGGAAACAAAGCAGATCTTCGCCAAGCAGTCACAGAACAAGGGCAAAATTGTGTACCTATAAACTGTGGAGAAAAGCTGGCAATGGTAAGATCTATGACTATCTTTTCAGCATAAAATGGTTTCAAGAACAGTCTGAGAACTCTGAAAAACTTGTAAACAAATGTCATGTACTGGTCACATGTTCAGATCTAGTTATTAGGATTCATGAGCAGTTTTCACTATAGCTTTATTTATCTTGATGGTCCTTGCTGAGCTAAATTTTGCCTCAGTGCAGCTGAGCTGAACTTTTTTTATTTTCTGGGGTATTATTTTCAGCCTTCATGTTTCTAAGGTGAACGGACTAGGAGACAAAGTTTTTTTCACCTCCAATAAGAAATTAGCAATAGAGTTTTGCCAGTGAAATGAAGTACACCAGTAGGTGGATGAGAATCTTAACCTGGCTTGAATTATGTAATATGTTGAGTTCTAAGGACCCACAAGGATTATGAAATCCATCTCCTGTCTCCACATAGAGTAATCCAAAACTCAAACTGTATTTCTGAGGACACTGTTCACATTCTTCTAGAACTCTGGCAGGATTGGTGCATTGACCACTGTAAAGCAGAGTCTTTACATATTTACTAAACTAATACTAATACAGTAGTAGTACTAATACAACTAAAAGTTGCTATTACAGTAAAAATTACATTTAAAAAGATATTTGTTTTTTCTGTACTGAAGTGAATACATTGGAGAATGAGGAATACCAGAGGATATCCTGTTCATTTAAATGCATGTGTAATCATGCCTTTCATTACTGAGGAAATCATTTTTAATTAAATACACATATCCAAATCAGTTCGATTTCAGATGAGTTGGCTCAATGTCTTAATTTTTGTTCACAGACTTATAATGCTTTATTCTGTGAAACAAGTGCTAAAGATGGATCTAATGTTGTAGAAGCAGTTCTTCATCTTGCTCGGTAAGTAGTCATTTTTCTATTTTCAAAAAAGCACAGCTGACTGTATTTCATAAAATGGACATTATATCTAAACTTATGTACAAAGACACGCATGTACATATTTAAAATTTTCTCAATATCAATTTCAACAAATGAAATTAGAAGAGGAATGCCATGTTAAATCTTTATAGAGAAGAGTGAGGCAGGTTTTATTCTCAGTATAGACAGGGGGTTTGCTTACTGATGTTACATGGTTGTCTTAGTCATTGATATTTAATGTTAGAGCTTAGTTATAGACTTATTTTAAAATATTTTTAAAATTTAAATTTTTAAAATTTAAAATTTGGTTGGTGAATGAATAATATGTTCAATAGTACGTGGATTTACTTTCTTAATTCTTTCATATACATAGATCAATTTCTAATGCTTACAATTATTCATATAATTAACTCTTAATTCTACCATACGTATTAATACATACTCGGTTTTATACCTGATCATTCTAATCTCACACACTTTCTTTAATATCACTTTCTCTAAGTTATTTGAAAGACAGAACTCTGCATTTCAACCATTTAGCAATGTGGTATTTCTGTGAAGAAGTGTGAACAAAACATTATGCATTTACAACTTTTCCAAACTGTTCTGTGCTGCAGTATTTTGAAAGGCTGGCAGTAAGAAATACTCAAGCTCAGATTTTTCAGTTTTAGTCAGCGAACTCAAGGCTACAATTAACAAGTAGATTAATTTTTGTTTTTGACTTAGCTCATGCAGTAATGAAACTTAATGACATCTGGTCAGTATTTGTTTATTCAGTGTTAAAACATGGCCCAAATAAAAATGCTGGCTTTTTGGAGAGCATCATTGCTTCTTCACATTTGGTTTTCAAGAATGCATGTACTTAGAGAAGACAGCTCTACTAGAGATGCTGCAAGAGCACAGGTGTTTCATTGTTCTGTTAGCATCAACATTAATTGCTGATTTAAATGACTCATTTCCAGGAACCTGTGACTTACAAAATTGAGAACATACTTAACATAGTTACTTAATGCTAATCACAGTTGGAAAATTCTCTCTAATATTTAAACATGATAGATTTGTTTAACTGCCTCAAAGATAAAAATGTCTTGGCAGTTGTAGCCTTTCTTTTCAGAACCTCCAAAATTTGTTTTCTCTGATAGGCTCATAGTTTCTTAAATGCTCTGGACATTACCTAGAACCTTGGTCTGGAATGGTTGGTTCCAATTTCTTGAGTTTAGTAATACTTTTTCTTAGAAAGAAACATTTTACTTGGAAGTAAAAAAAAAAATCTAAAAAGCCATATCATTGGAGCAGATAGTCCTCCAGACTAACCTGTTACTTCTCTGTGGGATTCCTTTCCCCTTTTGTTTGTTTTGTTGAATAATATGATGCTTTGAATTTAAAATTGTCCCAACTTCATGAATTTATTCTACTGATACAAGGGGGACATAAATTATGCATGTGTATATGTATATAAGGTACATATACATGTTAGCAAGAAATTCTAGAACTTGCTTTTGAGTTTCTAGGAATCCCTATCACAGTGGACCTGAAAAGATAAAGAATTTCTCATGCATACACAACTTCTAAGTCTGCGTACAAAACATCCAGTTTGTGTTTTTTTCTCTGAGTATGAATTCACGCTTGAAATTGCAGTTGTTTATTGTTTTTTTATTTTCAGCTTTGAATGTAACCTGTTATAGTAACATAGTGAAGCGAAAACATTAAAGAAAAACAAGCAAAAGAAAATAAAAGGGAAAAAAAACCATTGCAATTGATTCAGTTTCCCCAGCGAAATCTTTGAAGATATGTTGATTCTGTGGACTAAATATTGTATTAAAGTTTTCCTGGGAGTTAGGTGGTGTTGAGCTGTGTTGTACTGGAAGAAACAAAATGCTGAACTTGAGCTTCAGTAAGAATACAATAATTGGCTGCATATTTATCATGCATTTTTTTTTTTTGTTGTTGTTGGTTTTTTTGCTTTTTTGTTTTTTTTTCTCTCCTTATATATATATGTATTATTTTTCCTCACAGTGAAGTGAGAAAACGAAGTGATAATGAAGATGATACGAGGTCAGTAACCAACCTGGCTGGGACACCTGTCAAAAAATCAGCACTCACAAAGAACTGTTGCAATGTTTAAGTGCACCATTCCTGGCATAAGAAATTTCTGTATGTAAAAAAAAAAAAAAGAAGAAGAAAAGAAAAAAAAAAGAAAAATGAAGGAGTTCAATTATGTATTCTTTTTGCTATGGATTTATAAATTTGTGTATTAGAAGTTGGACATTGTGGGAAAAATCCAGACACTAGTTTTTACTAATTCATATTTATATACTTGCTTGACTCTTATTTCTGATTTCATTCTTCTTAAGCAACGAAATTCAATGAAGCAAGCTCTGAATCAATGCCACACTAGCCTGTGCATTAAATACTGTAATATATTTTATCTTCCTAACCTGCTTGTTTCTTTATGGGCTCATTATTTCTCAAAGAATATGATAGGACAGTATCATATATCACTCGCAGGAACAGAAAGAGAAGTTCTGACAAGAACATGAATTATTTTAATCTTTTTGCTCGTATTTGCGTTTCTAGTTTTCTGAAGGTCTTACATATACATGAAAAATTTCCCAAGAAAACCCTAAGCCATTAAAATGTTGCCTAGTTACAGGTAAATCAAGTTCAAGACAAAAAGTAGCATGGTTCATTAGAAGAAGACAGTGGCAGGTGTGTAGGCTACTGGTGTAATTTTACATCAGTGGGTTAGAATTTATTTAAACAGAAGAGTTAGGATTTGACTGGGAGCTGAAAAGTAGACTTCATTTCTAATCCTACACAACTCAATAGGGAAAGGGACATTTGCATGGACCATTACTGTTCCAAATTCTAGAGCAACCAATAATACTCGTGATATTCAGGATTAGATGAAATAATTTTTCAGTACCCTTCTGCTTGTTTAGGCTAGATCTTCAACAGTGTAATAGAGAGATGTGGATTGTAATTTTCCTGTGTTTTTCAATAGCTTTTCATTCAGGCATGAATTAAGGAATCTTAATGGTACAGAGAAGTCTATTCTAATTCTAGTAATTCTAATCTTCATGCATTTTTAAAGTTATAGGTGAAAGAATTACTGCATGCACAAAAGCATCTGTATGAACTGTTCATTAAAAGAAACTGCTGGAATGAATGGCAGACACTTTTGTTAATGGGAATATTGTTGCCTGACTGTAAAAAATTTCCAAGATACTCAGCAGAGAATGATTTGAGTTATTACTGCTTGTAATAGTTCCCAACGTTCATAAAATGTAGTAGAAACTGTAGGTATTTCTCTCATCATCAGTCATAGGACTGTTGACTAGTAGCTTGGATTGGAGGGGAGCCTCTGCCATAGGCAGGGTGTGTCACCCATGCTGATCAGGCTGCTCGAGGCCCCAGGGATGGGGCATCCAGACCTGCTCAGAGCAGTGTGTTCGTATACCTCACCACTCTCTGTGTAAAACATTTTCCCCAACAATGAATCTGAATCTCTCATTATTTGCTTTAAAAATAAACCAATCTGTAAACATGCAAATCTGTTTCCCCTTTTTGATGCTATTTGCTGCTGCTAAGAACAATTCGATTGCAGTAGCAGAAGCTGAATAGATCATGTAGTCTGCTGAAAAATCATGGTATGTCTTCTTCTCTTCAACAGTGTAATTCATTGTTGGGTGCCCCTGACAAATGTGGCTTTCAGATCTTTAAAGTTTGCAGTGTGTGTGTGAGTGCAGTAATTCCTTTCACAGCTGAGGTTCTTTTCATACAGAATGGTGTGTGAAGGCTTATGCCCTGTGGAGAACCAGGTTGAAGGACATGAGGTCAGGGACTTATTTTTTTTTCTCTCCTGGATTGGACCGTGGGTTCTTTGGATACTTTGTCTCATTTATTTTAATGAGCAAAGTCTATCCTGTATTGTTTGGCCAAGTTTTATGTCATGGTTTTATGGTCACTGGTATTTCACATCATAACATCATGTCATGCACTGGGAATTTAAGTGTTAATACCCCAGTTCCGCATACCAAAGAGAAGAAACTATGTTCTCCAGAAGACTATTCAATGTGCTGATATCATTCCTGCACAGGGGGGAATGTGTGTAAGGCGTTGGCAGGTCATCTGACTGTCACATCTACATCTCAGCCTTAGCGTAAAGCCTTCTTTTTTCAGACAATCTCTTTTTCATTATATCTTATTTGGCCAATTCCAGTTCTAATTATCTTTTTTTTTTTTTTTTTTTCCTTTTTTTTGTTTTTTTGTTTTTTTCCCCCCCCCTGATACTTGGTTTAGTAAATTAGTTAATTTCTCATCACATTGTGGCAGTTCTTTTATCAAGTAATTTGGGGTTCCCTCTTTTCCTGTCTTTGGTGTCATGGATTCTGAGAAATCCCTCTGCCCTGCTCATCATGGAACCAGGCTGAACTGGTAAACCCGTAAACCATTGACACTTTATAAAACTGAATCACTTTTTGTAAGCTACATAATTTTCATGTGTGTCGTGTAAAGCAACAGTGTTTTATTTTTAATTAAGATTCAGGGTTGGAAACTGATAACAAAGTTTTACCTTGGAGTAATTTTATGATCAATATATGAATTATTGGAAAAAGCACTACTGAATGGGGATATTACTATAGCTCAGTTGGAACTGGTTTTAGAAATTATGTGTTGATCAGCTCCATCAGGTCTGAATACTCACATACTAACAGGTAGAATGAATTTGTGTTAACACGAAAGAACTTGGAAAAAACAACAAGAAGAACAAAAACCAACTTCATTTATTTCAGTGTAGAAACAAAACCAAAATATTTATACATGGAAATAACAAATATTTAAGGATTTCCATTGTTCTGCTTCAAAAAGTTACCTTGCCTTCTACCTGAAATGTAAAGTGACAAATATCAGCTTTATGCTCTGACATAGTTGCACTATTGTACTTTAAATGTTTTTATTGTTTTACACAGTACTTGAGAACTATTCATTTAATCATACAAAGCTATTTTTTTAGTTAGTGGATATATTCCCTTAATACATGTATTTATTCAGAAAGGAGAGGCTTTTCATGTCTTTCCTCATAATCTGTAAATATATATATATTTTTTCAGTTGATGTGGAAGTATTATTTTGTCCTGTACTGTTTTTGATCTTTTCTAATTGTGGCATAGTGCTCATTTCTGAGGCAAGAATTTCTGTTAAGACTCACTGGAAATGTTGGAATCAAATGAGTGTTCTAACTGCCCTGTGGCTTACATTAGTGCTTTAATGCTGCACGTTTGGTTAATTATTCTTGAAGACGTAATTATGGCCTAATGTGGATTAAAGTTTTCAGTGTATCTATTTTTGTACTGACTGTAAAATCCTCTATTGTTTTAGGAAAAATAAGTAACAGTTATGTATCTGTATGCTGGTTAAAATGTGTTCCAAAGAAAATAAAGGCCACTCCTGTAAGGAGCATCAATGCAGATATGCACCACTGTGAATGCCCAGTTCAGCAAATAGAGTCAGTGCCAGAGCCTCCCCCTCAAGCCTACTGCTGTACAAAAATGCTAGGTAACTTTCTAGGAAATCAGACTGCAGTGATCCTGCCTCATAAATAAAAGTGAGTTATTTCCTCATGTAGTTTTTTAATAGAATTTACAGTCTTTATTATTATAGGAAGAAACTTCCAAAAAATATTTCTTAGTGTAATAAGTATTTAAAAGAATAAAATAAAATAAATCCAATATCTCATCTGCAGTTCAGATGTCTTGTATCACTGCTTTTTCCAGATTTGTTAAAGCATGATTCTATCGCTCTGATCATGTATGGGCCTCTTACGGGTTGAAGAAACTTCACAGCATTAAAGCTTGTAGTATATGTAGTAATACAGCTCCTGCTGTATTAGTATCTGGCAAAACCCCTTCTTATTGACCTCCCTAGGACTGGTAACTCTGTTATTGATTGTTGACTATTTTTTTTTTTTAATTAATTAATTCCACATTTCTTGTTTTGTTAGAAAACTTTCCTTGTGGTTAAAGAGAATTTGGCGTAAATGTATCCAGAATATTGGTGAAAATGCATTAGATTGCTTGCAAAATTGAGTCAGTTTCCTACAGTTTCTGCTCTTTGAGTTAGAGCTACAAGAGAGTGTATAAGAAATTAATCATATTAATCAAGTGGCTGAGTAACCAATAAACACGTTTTCTTACTAGTATGAGGAAGGAATTCGTTGCCAATTGCACATGCCAACTTTTAATAAAGCCAATACATATAAATAAGGCTCTAAATCGTTAAAACCTTTGTACTGTTTACAATCAGAACTGTGATTCTGATGTGGTGTTCATGAACTTTGTTCTTCCTTGAAACAACAGATCGCTGCATCCACTGTGATTTTTTATGTTTGAAAAGAACTGCATTCTCTGTGTTGAAAATTACTGTTCAATAAAACATGCTTCAATAGCTTATGTTCTGTGTTGTATTTCCCTTTGTCACTGCCTAACTAGTGATCTGTGACTAGTCAGATTTATACCTCTGGCTGCCCTGACTTCTTGACCTCACTGAGCAGTGGTCAGTTTGTTTCTCCACTGAGAGATGTCCCTGGCTGTGAATCTCCCTTTATATCACGCCTTTATAAATGCCTTTGCCTTTGAAACCCACAGTGTATTTTTAGGATCTTATTGCCAAGAGCTTTGGGCTACCCTTGTACATGGAAGATGCTATAACATACTTAATATTCTACTCCATAATTACTTGGGAATGCACATCAAAGTCTGAGTATAGGAAGGCCTCTGAACTATACTTTTTCAAAATTTTTGAGAACAATTTAGGTTGCAAGGGGGTCCCAAGCAAATAAACTGTGTCTTTCCTGAAGAGTTCACAGACTTGTTAAGGACAACAGTTATCACTGAATAAATATGTTTGCTGAAGTGCAGCATGAATAACTGGAGCAGTGGAGTGATGTGATTGGCATGAAATCTGTCCTCCTTAAATGAAGAATGTGCACAGATCATTTCATGTGTATGTAGAGGGACAAGTATTTTCAGTTAATGGAACAAACAGGTGGAACAGGTGATGAGGAGTATGAAATACTTTAGTGATCAATTACTGATATGATTTTGTTGAATAAATGTTTTAAAATTGTACTTTCAAATAATACATTTGAAGTAAGATGGGAAGCTTTAAAATCCCTACCAATGAAGTACAGAGGTATGAATATAATGAATATATGAATATAACTGAGTAAACGAGTGCAAACAGTGGTACATGCAGATTTAAACTGAGTCTTTTTCTTTAAAGGCTAGTCTTGTAAATACTTTTTTGATACGTAGTATTTTGCTAAAACCAGTCTTTCCCTTACTTTTGTCTCAGCTTTGAGATTTACTACACAAACAACCAAGCAACCAAGATGAGTTTCAAATATTATCTTCTTTGAGTTGTTAGTGTTTTATCTTGGAATCATAGAATCATAATACTGTAGAATCATAGAATATATTAGGTTGGAAGGAACCTCAAAGATGATTTGTTTCCAACCCCATGATACAGTCAAGGTGCTGACAGCTAGATCAAGCACTAGGTCAGGCTACCCAGAGCTTCATCCAACCTGGTCTTGAACATCTCCAGGGACAGGGCATGCAGAGCCTCTCTGGGAGGCTTGTTTCAGTGCTTCGCCACCCTCTCAGTGAAAAATTTCCCTGTGACAGTTAATGAAATTCTCCCCTCCTTTAGTCTAAAACCATTCTCACTTATATCTAACCACTTATAAAGTTGATTTCCCTCCTGTTTATAATCTTTCTTTATATGTTGGACTGCCACACTAAGTTCTCCCCAGAGCCTTCTCCAGCTTGAACAAGCCCAGTTCCCTCAGCCTGTCTTCATAGGAGAGGTGCTCCAGCCCTTTGATCGCTTCTGTGGCCATTCTCCAGAACCACTCCAAAAGCTTCACATCCCTCCTATACTGGGGTTTGAGGCTTGGCCATGGTACTCCAGACAGGGCCTTGCAATGGCAGAACTCAGTGAATTCTCCTAGTCTGCACTCACATCTGGGATTTCCCCAGCCCAAATGCAATACCTTGCACTTGGCTTTGTTGAACCTCATAAAGTTACATGGGCCCACTTTTCAGGTTTTTCAGTGTTCCTATGGAAACATCTCTTCGTTTTGATGTATCAACAGCACCACGCAGCTTGGTGTCAATGGCAAACTATCATCTAGGTCACTGACAGATGTTAAAGAGCACCAGTCCCAAAACAGACCCCCAGGGGACACCACCCTCCATCTGGACACAGAGTCATTTTCCACAACACTCTGTCTGTGGCTTTCCAACCAATTCCTTATCCAACAAATAGTCCAGCATTTTAACTGATATTTTTCCAATTCAGAGGTAAGGATGTTGTCTGGGATGAAATGAAAGGCCTTTCAAAAATCCTGGTTAACTACTTCAGTTGCCTTTCCTTTGTCTGCCAGTGGCATCACTCATTCATAGAAGGCCACCAGATTGGTCAGGCATGATCCAGGTATTCACAAGACCTAAAATTGGCATGTATGGTATATCCAGAAAGGCTTAATTTTGTTTGTTTGTTTATTCATTTATTTATTCATTGCTTCCAAGCCCATAAGTTCTCTACTTCTACTTTTAGTCCTTTTCAATTTACCCCGTGTCTTTGTTTGTCTGTCTGTCCTATGTTCCCACTGTTGTTGTCTCCCTGCTATTCCACACCTTTCATTTATCTGCTTCCAATTACCACCTTATTCAATTGCCTTTCACTGGTAACTATTCCTTTGCTACCTTTCATCACTTCTGCTTCACTACACTAACAGGGCATGAGCTCTGCATCCTGACATCCCTCAGACTGTCTTTGCTCTGCCTCAGGGTAAATATTCTCAAATAATCATGTCATGTTCCTTTGATAAATAGTTAAAGAACATTCTGAGAGGTGGACTGTTGCTCTTGAGAGTGGTTTAGCATTGGTTTTATTTCAGATAGGAAAAACTATGCAGCAGTTTTTTATGACTTTTTTTTTTATTTAGATAGGGATGGAATACAAAAACACTGTGAAGGAATCTAAAAGAATGCATGCGAATGTCTCAGGGGTTAATTATTATTTAGATAGCCACTGTATCCAGCCCCAGATTGATCACATTAGTTACAGAGATAAAAGTTTTAAATAATAGGGTGAAAGTTTTGCCGCATTCACCTGGAGACTTGACCTTGTTTAAAAATTTGGAATGTGTTTTGATAGTCAGATCACAAGAGCAGGAAAAACTGAAGCCTTTGGCAAATGGAATTATTGAGTTAGAGGAAAATGTGAACAAAGAGTTTTTTGGGTTTTTTTTTAAAACAAAAATTAATCCAATTGAAAAGGTAATTTTACTGGAGCTATCTATGTAGTATGAGTTTGTACCGTCAGTTGTTCAGGCAAAAACGTTATGGGCCCAAGATTTTGTTCTGTTGGGCCTTGATATGTGCTCTAGACATGTTCCTCAATTACAAAAGTTCTATTTCCTTTCATACTTTCTTTGCTTTTTTGTATTTAAGGCCTAATTGAAGACTAGGAGAAGACTACATGAGGCATCCAAGTAGCACCTGTGGTGTACCGCAGACAGTGCTCCCACAGACTGTTGCATGTGAAGATGAAAAACTGGATTTTTACTAGTGTGTTTTACTATGTTTTAAACTGTTGTAATTCAGATGAGTTTACTAGTAACTATGCTGATGGAAAACATAGATTAAGGATTCTGCATCAAGAAACTGCATATTCAGAATTGCTATTAATCTATTAATATGGATGAGATCCCACTTTAGTTATCACCTATACAGCTAGACAAAAAATCACTGTCACAAAGTACTGGCAGTTTGAAACTACTCTGTTAAAGACTACCAAACAACCTGTCTTACTATTAAGTTAGTTTCTTACTTACTTTAGCTACTTAAAGCAAGTGGTTTGTATTGCAACATGGGGAAATTCATAATCCATGAAATTAAAGCAGTGATGCTCATTTAGTGAATTACATTGCTGAAATATTCGCCAATTTTTATTATGACAGTGCCTCATAGTGTAAACTTAGTTACATACACACAATATTTGCTAGATAAATAAGTACGCTTGATTCAATGAATTAGTTGCCATGTAATATCATAAATATTCCTTGATTATAAGTGTAATTTTTCTGAAATACTTATTGCACAATATTTTAGTACAGTCCAAAAGAATCTCTGATTTTGATAATTTATTGCACTACATTAATAGATATATTTCACTTACTTATTTATTACATATATATAATATTATTTTAAATAATATATATTTTAAATATTACATATATATATAATATTTTAAAATAATATAATTTTAAAAAATTATTTATTAATCTCACAATAAACTTTAACAGGTTTTTATATGCCATTTCTTAGCTTTGCAGGAAGGATTAAAATTTAGACTTTTACCCACAATTTGCAACGAATTCTGAATGCTGATCTGTCACTGCAGCTGAAGAAAAATAAATCAACCTCCATTACAATATTTGTAATTCTGATAAATGAAGCAGGATGGCTTATTATTGTGTCTATGAGTAGCTCTGGCATTACACATTTTTTAACTTAGTATATTTGTTAGCTTAGCTTGACTGTATTCCAATAGCTGCATTACACCTCATAAAAAAGTTCTTGTTTGATTTGAATACTCTGTTCACTCAAATGATATTACAGGACTAAGATTTCACTTTAATTGGTAGTTCGACCAAACACAGTTGATAGTCTAAGCTGAGGGCAAGGAGTATTTTGAAATACTCTCTTCCGATTGCTTGTTCTTTGTAGTCACTAGAGGGCAGCATTGCCCAATAAAACACTGCCCCTGGGGCTTAGTTTGTGTTGCAAGGACAAAAAGAAAAATAAGAAAATCATATATGCAGTCAAAAAGTAGGCCTGTCTATAGAAACATTCAAAATCTTCATATAGAAACACTCAAAATCTTACATCCAGAACTTTTCTTTGCCATACATAGGTTTGTTTGCTCTCATATTTAATTTTGTGATTCTGAAGATATGTGGGTGGCAGTGGGCACCTTCTGCTTTGCTGGAAATACACTTGGGTTAGCTTATTTGATTGCTTTCATTTGCGTTTAAAATTATTAATATGAAAATGAAGTGCTCTGGGGTTGTTACATATCACTTTTGTCTTTGTATGGAAGAAAATAATGCATTCAAAGTCCTCT
The DNA here is from genome assembly GCF_054131305.1 of Coturnix japonica. Taxonomy (NCBI): domain Eukaryota; kingdom Metazoa; phylum Chordata; class Aves; order Galliformes; family Phasianidae; genus Coturnix; species Coturnix japonica. The sequence goes on from NC_140702.1 coordinate 36,353,487, forward strand.
GACTGACAGTGTTAGAAATTTGGAAAGTGTGCCAAGTGTTGTGTTTTGGAGTATTTCGTGGGCTAGAGAGATTTCTTCTTTAACATGTCCCTTGATGTGCATATCTTGATAGCCTCAGTTTGCTGAACTTGAATAAGTAAGTGATTAAAATATAAGTAATAGAAATTCTTCACACTGAGGCTGTTAAGATTAGAATTTTTGGTTGTGTAGTGGTCAACATTAACTGACAGTTAACTCAAGAACAGCTGTAAATGTTGATTGTCCCAAGGTACATTTATTGTTCTTTTCTTCCTCCTCATCAGTGCAGCAAATATTTGCTTTTTACCTTGCTGATCATCTTGAGTGAGACCTACATTGAAACAGTTTAGACATACACATGTAATACATATGCGTGCATATGCATTCTTTTTACAGAACTCATTAATATATACTAATGTCCCTCTTGGCGTGCGTGGTCACATCTATGGTGGTAGTAACACCACTTGCTTCCTCCCCTTTATTTCTTCTTTCTCCTCATCACAGAGCTGTTTGGTTTACCTCCTGCTATTTTTCCATTACTTGTTATGACTTTAATGTGTAACTTTCTGTCTCTTATAACTCAAAACAATTTATATGAAATTTAAGAAAGAATTCTTGCACTTGCTGGATGCAAAGATATAAGTTGCCTGTTGTGAATTCAGTGCTTCTGTGAAGCAGGATCATTGAGAAAAACAAGGTTGTTAATGTACAAAGCAAAGCTAAACTGGAAAATTTTAGAATTAGGACACACTGACTCCTTTTGCTAAACTAATATATTAGTCCTTAAGCGAATACATTGGTCTCCGCTGTTAATCTAACCTAGATCAGTGTGTAGGAGGAGAGAGATCTAATGTCACCCTGCTTCAGGCTACCAAAGCTGAGGTGAGGGTAGAGGCGAAAATAGATTTTGTGGATGAGAATAGGCTTTTAGGGATCAGGAGAGACTGGGAAGGAATTACATGAAGTGGGTAAATGGTAGCCTTGAGAGAGTGTTGCACACAGCCTGCAACAGCACTTAGTTTTGAGAAAACATCAGGGTTGCAGACTGCTGTGTGTACACTTTTGTGTAATGGAGTGACTTACTAAAAGAAGGTAAATTCCCCTTCTCAGCCATTCTCTTTGATGTTCAGCCTTGCCCTGCTGTAGGTGTTGGGGCTGGAGGTGATTCTGACTCCCTCTGCCTTGAATGCTCGCATGTGCATGATGAGTGAGACACAGTATTTCCTCTGACAATGAGTGGGATAAATTGTATAATATATATATTTACATAATTTACAAGGTTTCAGAGAAACTTTTTTAAAAAATTATTATTTTCTTATTTTTATTATTAGATTTGAAGATAAGTCACCAAGCAACATCATGAATTCTGACTGGCTTTTGAATGGGATTCCTGTGGGCTTGGTAGTTGGGGCACTGAAATCTGACTACCCCAAATTCTTCTGAAATATCTCTGTGGAACAAACATATGCCATACATACATGGACAGAAGTTGGTCAGTGTAAAGAGTATGCCAAGAAGTAGCTCTGATAAACTCAAATAGTTGCTACAGGTTTTGTTATAATCTGAGATTAGTCTCCTTGGAGACATAGACAAGTCAGTAAGATGCTGGGTGTTGGAGCTGTTGTGAAGTGATGGTGTTTCCAGAGACAAGATGGACTGGAAACTGTTATTTCTCCATTGTCTGAAAATAAGGAAAATAAGAATAAAACATCAAGATACAAGGATTATTTCTGTAGATCTCATTGATGGATGGCTTATATTTCTGACTTTCTTCTTGTTTTGGGGGAAGGTGAATGGGAAATAATAAAATTGGTTTTAATCTAAGCCAACTGACTTTGTTGTGGGGTTTTGTTGTCAAATGGTTTAAGTTATATGTATGTATTCATGTATTTATGTATGAGTATTTCCATAAAATGAGATGCTTAAGAGGTTTCAAAAGCCATGTTTCAATTATTGTTTTTGTGTTGCTTCAGTAACTCTGGAGCATTTATCCATGTAATAGAATGATCTTCTGCTTCACTGGTTATATAGGCCTCATGCTTAAACAGCTTGGCCTGATAGGATTCAGACGAAATGCTGCTTTGTATATTTTGCATTAAAAAGCTAATTTACAACAAATAAAAGAGCAAGCACTTAAAAAGACATAATCAGAATGACTTCAGAAGCTAATTAAATTTCAATATATATATTTAAATATTAGATTGAACATTTTTTTTTAAATAAAATATGTCAATATTGCTATGTGTTATGATGTATCTGAAATAGGAGTAACCTATTTGCAATAAATGAAAAGATCTTGATTCCTTCCCTGCATAAAAATTCCTGACTCACAGTATATTTTAGGGATTGATTCTATAAGTTCATTCAGACTGGCAAGTATCTATTTGACATTAACAAAGTTTTTATAAGTGAGTGGCTGGACAGTGATGAAGTTGCTGATCTAGATCAGCCTTCAAGATCATAAGCATTAAGCTACTAGTAGTAAAGAATTAATTTCACTGAACTGATTTGACTGTCCTAGTAGATGTGTACAGTCAGATACAGAAGTTATAGATACATGTTAGCCCACGCAGTTCTACTAACCCAGTAGGCTCACATGTATCTCCAGCCACTTGCAGTTCCAGTTAATTATCTACTTCCATTGTGCAACACAGACAGATGACGGGTATTCTGGAACAAGAAAGTAAATTTTGAAAGATGAAAGACTTATCAGATATGTATTCTCATGTGTCACTGAAATTCCAGTTCAAACTGTGGGATTACTAATTCTATAAGTACAGCAAAGGAGAACAATTGCATTTCAAATGAGTTCCATACAGATGAAGATTCATAGCTTTAAATCACACATGTGGAATTCAATCCAAGCTTGAAAGCAACTGATTGGACCTATGGATGTGGCAGGTATTCTCGCAATTCTCTTCTCTATTACAGGCGAATCCTTGAGTCAATAGGTTCCATTATGTTCCTTCTTACATTCTCTCAGTTTACCACTCTAAAACTTAGCTAATTAGACACTGGAACTGTCTAGGAGTGTATTTCACTAGTAAGAAAATTGCTATTCATAAATGAAGCTATCAGAAGAAACATGACAAACATGGTTGTTATGATATTGCCTAGACACTCTCCAGTGTGTTCAGTGTAAAAATACAAATGTCTCCCAAAAATAGCTAAGAATATAGATTGAAAATTTGCTTCATCCTTTGTTAAGCAACAAGAAAGGCTGACATGAGACACTTGCTGCTCCTTTACTGATGCTATTCTTGGGACCATAGTTTCAAGGACTTTACTATTCATTGTTTAGGGATACCTATAAATCAATTACTTATTAACTACAATGACGTAAACAACCTGTATTTAAAGTGGATTTAAATTAAACAACTGGATAAGAAAACTTCCCATTCTTTTACTTTGGAGACAAATCAGTTTTACTCACGTAGTTGTAGGGACCTATATTTTTAGGAGTATGCAATGTAATCTCTAAATATTGCTGCAAGACTGCTGCTGACTGCAGGATAGAGCTTGACCATTATCTAGATTGTAAAAATCAGATCTATTCTAAGAAAAACTTAGGTTGTACATTTCCGATAAACTTGGTCTAATATGTTATTCATGTCATCTGGATAAGATAGATTTTAACAAGGCTGCGATCAGGGCAACCATCAGACAATCAAATTAGAGATTTTTTAATCCCAGCTCAAGCATCGTTGGTGGGAAACAACTGAACACTCAGCAGCAAGGAGGTGAATACATGCGGGTGGTGGAGCTGGTCTCTGCTACACACAGGAAGAGAGCAGAAAAACAGAAATTTGAAGAATGCCCAGGAGAGCGAAGTCTAAAATACGGAGATTGAGGAAAGTATTGCCTCATTTTAATTTGTTGGCCAGTGCTGCTAGATGCGGATATTGATGGTAAAGCAGCAGAGGCTGAACCTTCCCAACAATATTCTGTAACTTTCATTTACCATGGGACAGGTAGCAGCAGAGGGGCATTCTGACAACATTGTTTCTAACACAGAAATTAAGTATGAAACAAAATGTGGAAGTGAATTCCTTCCCGTGAAAAAAAAAAACAAAACCCACAACATTGACATTCACTGATTTTTGCTGAATGCTAGTGGAGACCAAGCAATGGATGTGAGCAAGTTAGGAAAGTGTTGTATATTTCAACAGTGACTGAGAGAAAGTGACTGAGTCACCTCTGGTGCAGTTGTTTACAAGTGTAGCATGAAGGCTTTTGCTCATCTTTGGAAAAATAAAATATAGCTAATCATATCATAGTATCAGAGTCTCGTGCGGGTTGGGAGGGACCTTATAGATCATCGAGTCCAACCCCTGGGATTCGAGCCTCTGTGGAGCACAGCGGCACTTCCACAGGGGGAATTCGAACTCCGGGCCCCAGTGTTGGAAGGCGGCATTCCTACCACTGTGCCACCGGGGCACACTTATGCCCCAACAGCTAAACACTTATTACCAACAGCTAATGTTGGTGACTGTGTTGAAAAATAGTGTTTTGTGCGTGAGAGCTTGCTTTACCAAATTGTATCATTGTGCTCTTTGTATCTGTTATATTTCCATGGAAATGAACAAGAGGCATTACTTTTGGAGCACTCTACATAAATTACTGTGAATATTATAACCCCTGATCAAACCCTAATGCCATCTTTCAAGAAAAGTTATCTAAATTTTGTCAGACTACAGATGTATGCTGTGAGATATTTTGACTAGTTTAGCAATGACAAGCATTCTGCAGTCTGAATGATTTAGCTAATTGCTTTCTTTCCATTGTTTCAGGGGATGAGGGGAACCCAAAAGAAGGCATGCAATACTTTTTGTTGACATCTCATATCTTAATTTGTCTTGCACAGGAGGAGATTTCACTTCATGTTTGCTTGCTTACTTTGTGTAAGTTACTAGAGATTCAGTACTTGCATTACTTTAATTACAAGTGTCTTAGCTGGAATCTAGGGGCATGCCGATAGTTGAAATTCCTGTGACTTATCCTTTTCTTAGGAAGATAAAACCTTCTGAGAAAACTCTCATAGAAGATGAAGCATTAAATCTCAGAGCTGGTCTGATGGCATATGCAGTTCTGTTCAATGGCATATTGAGTTCTGTTTTGGTTGTACTGGAAGATAAATCCATGATAATATATATATTTTTATATTTTTATCTTTTATTTATATGTATATTTTTTAAAAGGCTCCCATGCCAGTTAGTAACAGTCTACTGAGGTTTTTCAGGCATATCAGGGAAAGTGTAAGTTCTTAAAGAAATTAAGACAGCAGTTTCATGTGATCCTTGAACAAAATAGATTTCTTTGTTTTCCAGATGCTTTGCCAGATGTGTGCATGCTTATCAAGAATGCAAATGAAAATTTTTAGTCATTTGCTCTTTTTCTGTGGAAGTGATGTGGTCTGACTTCAATAGATCACATTGTAAATTTTTTATTCCTTTTTCTACTGACCTCTTTCTGAGAAATGGCAGAAATGTTCCTGCTGATATATTCAAATAAATTTAATATAGCCTTAAGAAGAGACAAGCATGAAAATTTCAGACTTAACTAGTAAAATTTGCCTAAGCTAAGTCTTATGTGATCTTCTACTGCATCGATATCAAACAAGGAATATATAAAATGGCTCTTGAGTCAACTACTTGTTAGTCTCCTGTGAATTATTCCATTCAAACTACTGTGGATGTGTTCCTAATAGTTTCAGTACTGGGTTTGGTAAGTGTGTCATATAGGCACCAGAGATACATGCATGTAGTTTAATAATGAGCGTAAAAGAGGTAAAGTAGTCAGGCTTGGTTAAACTGGGAGGACGTATGAGAACAGATAAAACAGTGAGAATACAGTAGGACACATCAATCCATAAAAACTGTACTTCTCAGAACGTGATGAAATATCATTGGAAAAATAAAAGGGGTCCCATTCAGTTATATAGAATATATGTAGGAATGTGGCTGGGAAAGACCTAGGATTACTAATTCTGACTTCCATGGGTATATTTTAATATCTGATAGATTTGCATGCTTTATTTTTTTTGAATCCTAATCTTTTTGAATCCTCCCAGAACTTCTGTGAATACTACAGACAAATGTAGGCACATCTCCAGAGTTTCCAGCAGTCTGATATTATGGGATTTAATGACCCATTTGATCAGTGACACATAAGCATACTGTCTGATTATTCTACTCAAATACACCAACAAACTAGTTATTTCTGACTGGTGCTTCCAAAGCCTCTGTTTAATTTTCAGCTCTTCAACACCCCATTCCATTTTTTTCTGACATATCGAGTAGCCTACATGTGGCTATGGTCTAAATGTGGGAGAGCACATGTTTGTGACAGTTGACCCCAATATCCCATGCCATATAATGTCATTGTCAGAAATAAACAATGGGCTAAAGGAGGCTGAGACGCTGTGCTTTCTCCTCTCTAGAAAACATTGTGCGAACTGAGAGTTTGTTTTCCTAGAAGTATCTTAACAACTGCTTGCCTATAGGAAATAATAAATTATTTCTTTTCCTTGCATCTGTATCTTTTTCTTCACTTATTAATCTGCATTTTTCTTTTTTCTTTTTGTTTTTCTTTCCTTCTCAAAGGAGAGAGGAGTGAATGAGTAGCCATACAAGTGTTTTGCTCTTTTAGTGGTTGAATCCGAGACTGTCCTTTTTGTTGCCCAGCATGAAAAAGGAGGTGCAAGATAACATCGAATTGGATAGTAGTGTTGATCGTGGCATGCTGCACTGAAATTACAGCTGTTACAACTACTTAACTGTTAGCAGATTCCTGTTATTGCCACAGGCATCATATACACTGCTGTATCGTAGAACCTATTAATTGTTGCTCCCTTATTTATAATTTTTAATTTACTTTACTTTTTTTTTTTTCTGGTTTAATTTAACACTTAACATCTTGTTCTGCTGTGCCTGGGAAAGACTTAATAACACCTTGTGATTATGCACATTGCTATTCCTGTACTATTATGATGGTCTCAGAAAAGAAGGCTAAAAATATTCTTCGCTGAAGTCGGCAAAATACTGCTAGTAGGTCAAGAGATATGATCCTTCCTTTCTACTAAGCATTGATGAGGCTGTATCTGGAATAATCTGTTTGGTTCTGGCCCCCAAAAATGGAGAAACATGGACAAACTGGAAGGAGTTTAACATATAGCCACCATGATCCAGGAATTTCAGCAACTTTCCCATGAAAGCAGGCTAGGAGACTTGAGACTTTTCAACATGGACGAGAGGTGGCTTGGGAGTGATCTCTTCATTGTCCAAAAATATCTGAAAGTAAGCTTTCATGCTTCCTCTGGAATTTATTAGATTCCTTAGATTCCTTCCACCTTAGATGATGTTCTGTATTTGACTTGGAAAGGTAAAGACTTTTCTAGGTAAACAACTGGCTGGATGGCTAGAACCAGAGAGTGGTGTTTAAAGGGATCACATTTAGCTGCTGACTTGTAACCACTGGTGCTCCCAGGAGTCTGGCATTAGGGTTTGCATTGACCACTACCTTATTATTGATCTGGATTTTGGGATTGATTGCACTCTATGTAAGTCTAACTCTGCAGTTCACGCTAAACTGGAAGGAAAGTGTTTATGGGGTTTGGATGACCTTAGAGAAGGATCTGAACAGGCTGGACGACTGGGCTGAGGCCAAATGGATGAAGGTCACAAGACCAAGTGCAGAGTCCTGCTCTTTGGTAACAAAAAACACAGGCAACATTACAGGCTCCGGGCAGAGTGGCTGGTAGACTATGTGGAATAAAGGAAACTGAGAGTGTGTCCTGACTCTTGGCTGAACATGATCTATTACACAAATAGTGTTGTCAGCAAGAGCAGAGAAGTAATCGTCCCTTTGTATTCAGAACTAATGAGGTCATGTATTAAGTACAGTTTTGGGAGCCCCAGTCCAAGTAGTCTTAGCCTCACTAAGGCTCTGTAGCATGTCCAGAAAAGGGCAAGGATACCTGGTGAGGGATCTGGACCAGAATTCTTCTGAGTAGTGGCTCAGAGAGCTGGGATTATTTAATCTGGAGTAGAGTCGGCGCTGTGGGTCTGCCTCTCCTCCCACACTAACTAGGAATAGGGCTAGAGGAAATGGGACTCAAGTTGTTCAGATATGTTAGGTAAAATGTCTTCTCTGAAACAGTGTTTAGGCACAGGAATGGGCTCTCCACTAAAGCTGTGGAATCACCTTCTCTGGAGGAGTTAGAGACATGTTTAGATTTGAAATATTGGCGGTGGGTGGACAGATGGACTGGATGATCTTTGAGTTCTTTTCCAACCAGCACTGCCTGGGGTTGTTGTGTCCGAAGTGCAGGACTCAGCATTAGGACTTGCATTGGCTTCAGCCAAGCTATCCAGTCTGTCAGTATCCCTCTGTAGGGCCTCACTAACCCCAGGCAGATCCACACTTCCAGTCAACTTGGTGTCACTTGCAAACTTACTGAGTGCGTACACCATGCCCTCATCCAGCACCAACCCCTAGGGAACACCACTCATGACATGTCACTAGTTGGGTTTAGTTCCATTCATCATGAGTCTCTGGGCCGGGCCCACAAACATGTGAAATTTCCTTGTGTGCAAGACAAAGTAAGATATGAGATGTCAACAAAAAGTATTGCGTGCCTTCTTTTTGTGTTCCCTTCATCCCCTGAAACAATGGAAAGAAAGCAATTATCCTGAGTCTAGTTTGGAGGTTCATAGGGGTGCAGTTGTTTACTCTTCAGTTCCCATTTGTTGTCCTTTGTCCTTCATTTGCTGTCTGTATTCCTTCCTGCTTTCCTTCTTGTCTTTCTCACCAAAATTACTCAGTGAAACTGGAGTCTTACATCTTACTATTTTAGGTAAATACAGTGCAAATTATGAGGTCTTTGTCAAATCTCTAGGCTTACTCTCTGTTGCTGTTGACTGCTTACTTTACGGCATTGAGATTGAATTTATTACTCATATGGACAACAAACCTGAAAACATAGCTTGGAAAATGGCGAGAGGACATCCTACTAAGTTTATGGAGTTCTGTTTGTGCACTGGTGGTGCAGATTGCTGGGAAATTCTTCAGAGCTTCTTGCTACATAGACAGGAGGCACACTGTGATCACTGTGGGAAGGCTGCTCACTAGACAAACTGCAGGAAAAACTGCACCAGAAAATTCTGGCACTCCTTTGATTTGTAGAATTTTTTTCCTTTGGATTATATCTCCGACTTGGTAACTTTTCCCATTACCCACAGCAATGAATAACTAGAAGCACTTGCAATTATTTTTAAATTAGACCTTAAAATATGAAAGGTAAAGGTTTCAAAACTATCTATAAGCACAACTGAATTTTTAGACATCTGATAGTCGCTAAAAATCTCTCTGTTGTTCACTGCTAAGAGAAATTTGGCTACTGTTCAGTTCATGAATATATATTCATACATATATATATTTTCAGTATTCCACTGCAGGGTTCTTGGATAATAATCCATGATGCTTTCTGACAATAGGTATTTTCCTGAATGTACTATATCTGGCCATTGTTCCAATGAGTTAGCTAGTAGCATTAGTAGCTAGTAGCTAGTAGCATTAGCTAGTTGCTACTAAAGATACTAAGAATTAATATCTTCAGGGATGCAGTGTTGCCTGGGTAAAGCTACCTTGTAGCCCAAGAAACTGCTTTGCGTGTATTTTGATAAGGAATTTAATTTTGATTAAAATATATTGCTGAATTCATTAAAAGAACATTATAAATACAATAAATGTGGAGTGATATTCTCTTCTCCTTCCAGAAGTGCTGTTTTTTGCTGAGATATACGTTCCTGGTAGGGGATGTTCACAAATCCCGTAGGAATAAACGTAATGCATCTGTCCATTTGAATCCTGTATGTGACATTTCTTTGCCTAATCTGTCTTTAATTGTCTTATTCATTCTCTCTACGTTTCCGGATTGCTGTGGATGATAAAGTGTATTCGCCGCCAGAGTAATTCCCAGTGTCTTTAGCAATTCGGCCATCATTGAGGAAACAAAATGTCTTCCCCTGTCTGAATATATTTCTTCTGGGACTCCGTACCTTGGAATGAAGTCTCGTAACAGAATTTTAATCACAGTTTTTGTATCATTCTTTCGAGTAGGAAATGCTTCCACCCATCCAGACAAATGATCCACAATAACTAACGCATATTTAAATTACAGTACTGGTGGCATTTCAATCGAGTCAATTTGAAGTTTCTGAAAAGGATATTCAGCTGGAGGACTCTTCCCTTCTTCCTTCCTGGGACTGGTTATCCCGTACGTTTGACATATTTCACATCCTGAAACAATTCGTCTTGCTGCCGCATATACTCCCGGTGCTATCTTACAATCGATCAATCTGCTTTGCAAAATTTCCTAGACCGCCATGGCTTCTATCATGATACCACCTTACAAAAGTTACCAAATATTTATGCGGTTGCATAGGTTCATCACCAATCATCAAAATCCTATCATTCAAACAGCTCACCTACGCATCCACACCTCTAGTTAGTATTCATTCATTTACGTATAAAGCGACTTAGGGTCCGATAGCAGTGGTATAGTTTGTACAGTCATAATAGGAACACTAAACTTAGGGTCACAGCAGCTGCTCTAGCTGCGGATCTGCAAGTTGGTTTCCCTTTGCTAACGCATGTGTTTTAGAGCTGTGTGCATGTATGTAAACTACAGCAATCTCTTGCGGTTCTTGCATAGCCAGTATTAGGTTATGTATTAGCTCATCGTGAGCTATAGTTTTCCTTGCCGAGGTAAGGAAAGCCTCGATCTAACCAGAGCATGCCAATAGCATGACAAATTCAGAAAGCATACTTTGAGTCCGTGTAAATATTTACCTTCTTGCCTCGTGTTAATCATGCCGCTCTACAGAGCGCAGTAAGTTCTGCTGCTTGTTCTCCCAAACCGCTTGGGAGAGATTCCGATGGTAGAAAAGTCGTCTCAGTTGTTACAGCAAATCCAGTGTATTGCTTTCCTGCAATGTAATAACTAGAACCGTCAGTTAAACAAGTTTAACTCAGACTCTGTAAACGGTTTATATTTCGTCTTCTCTTTCTCGTGAGAGAGAGTGAATCACCTGCACACAAACGTGTTTATTTTATTCTCCAGTTGAATCAGGGAGTAAGGTGGCTGGATTCAAAGGTTTTGGTTGTTCTAAGGTGACAGGAGCAAGCGGTGAGAGCGCTGTGGAGAAAGGGATTTTTCTGCATACCTTTTAAGCAAGATTTCTATTTCATGTGGAACTTTTACTAACAGGGGATATCCCAAGACAATGGACCGGACTTTGTCGGCGAGTTCTGCCCCTGCAGCCTTAGCCCGAATGCAATAGGGAGTTGCCCGCACTGCAGAATCTACTAACTATGAATAATAGGCCACAGGCCGTAAGGTCCAGATTTTGGTCCAGAACTAAAACTCCTTTTGTAACTCCTATTTGTTCGGTAGCATGTAAGGTAAACGGCATTCCCAAAGTCGGGCTGTGGGAATCAAATGTTGTTTCTGCATTTAGAATAAAATAAAAATATTTTATTTCAATGTCTCATTATTTAAGTGAAGCAATTTGTAGTTTTTAGGTAGAAGTCACAGGTACAAAGACTGCAGCTCCTGTCTGCCCAGCTGTCTGAAATAGAACTACTGGTTTTTGGTGCTGGACAAATAAGACCTGAGTAATAAAGGATCCAAAGAGGAGAAGTTAAAGTAATTAACAATATGCCTGTATAAACTAGCAACAATGTATGTTTTAGTGTTTTGTTGTACGCATTGTAAAAATACCTAAGGATGTGCCTGAAGAGATATCGGGAAGGACTAGAATCACCCACCCCCCGGCTCTTTGTTTAACAAAGGCCTCTAGGACAGAATGGAAGAAGCTTTGAAGGGAATCAACATATCAATACGATAAGAGTACCGAGACATCTTGGAAACAGAAACAGCAGGATGGCGACTAACAAGATAGCAAGTGAACTAACAAATTTCAGAATGTAATTAACAAATGCAAACCTCGGATAAAATTGTAACGTGGAATACCCAACCAAAGGGGAGAGGGGAGGGGAAAACATATGGGAGAGAAGGTATAAAAACTGTAACATCATGTCCATAGGTGCGCTTCTGCCATCAGGGCGCCCGCCATTGCAATCGCGAATAAAAACTGCTTTTTATCAGAGATACCGTCCTGACCAAAAATTATTGAGGATATTTCCAACACGGCATTCTCAAAGCCGGGGCGGAAACGCGACTGTTTAAAAACCTGGAGAGCTTGCTGCACTTCATCAGTCCATGGTATAGTTAAGATGGCCTGATCCTTAGTAGCTTCTTGTAAAGGTTTAACAATTTCCCTATTCGCTATAATCCGTGGTCAGCAAAATCCAGCCTGTCCTAGAAATGTCCTCATCCTTTTCTTTGTGATTTTCCTAGGTACTGTTTGTATAGCATTAATTTGTTCTGGATCAATTTTCCTTACCCCTGGAGCTAATACATACCCTAAATACTGTACCTCAGACTTACAAAACTTTAATTTGGAAGGGAGACTTTATGTTCTTTCTCGTACAATTTATTACATAAATTCTTCGTGTCTTCTATGCAAGCTTCCTTTATAGCACTAGCAATAAGTAAATAATCAACATATTGAACCAACACCGATTTTTGAGTGGATTTTGACTGGAATTTTTCATTGCAATCCCCTTTGTCCTATGATAAATGATTCCCCTATTTATCCTATCCTACTGGGAACACGTATTTTTTGTGCTAGCTTCTTAATTACATTTACAAGTGTCTTTCACACAGTTCATGTTTTCTTTCTGTGGGGATTTTTAGGTAGTACACACTGAAAATATATGGTGCTTAAGGTACATGATTGTGAAGGAAATTATGGGCTGGTTTTCACAGTTGATAGGAAATTAAATGGAAAACTGGTAGTGGATATTCATGGCCTTGCAGAACCTTTGTAGGCTTGAAAATTCTGCTATTCATCTTGTATCATCTTGGACTGATGAGGAAAAATGGGGCTTATGAAAGCCACTATTCTGTTGTGCTTTTACAGTTCACAATTTTATTCTCTAATGTTTTTTATACTTCCAGAAATTCAAAGTTGCCTGCTTCTATGAAGATTGATTACCATTGTTTAGCTCATACTGGACAACTTTTTCTATTGGCTTTGTAAACTAAAAACATAAAATATAGACTCAAAGGCTGACTCCCCTGTGATCTGAAAAAGCTGCCTCCCTAATTCCATCACCAAAATATTCTGTGTACACAAACTAACTAAAGACAATCAGCCTTATTTATGTAACTTGAATGTAAAAGTTTTTAAAATTACTATGGGTCATTTCATCACTCTTCTGGAAATAATATTTAAAGGCATGGAAAAGCAATTTTTATGCATGGTTTACATAATGAGGTTTTATTTTTTCCTTATCGTCTTATAGTTTTCTTAACGTCTCTATCAAGAAACTTGATTACTTGTGTTTCCATCCTCTTAAAAGTGGATCCTGCCTTCATTATCCAAGCCATCATTATGCAGACATCATTATACAGGTGATGGAAGAAGCATTGACACCCAGATTTCCCCTATTTTATCTTGACAGTGTTTCATATATGCAATAGTGCATTTTTCCCTTGCAGGTATTTCCTTTTGTTACTCATTATGGTAATTGAAGCTTGGCCGCAAAGACCTTAGAGGCTTCTATCTTCTCCTCACATGATAGACACTTCAGTGATAAACTTAAAGTTACTGAAGCGTAACTGAGTGTTCATTTGATATTTTGTGCATTTCAGCAGCACTGTAGGGCTTCAGAGGCTCAGCATGAGCAAGATTGTTAATGTCCTGTGAGGGAAAACAATAACACATTTCATTAATGCATTCATTTGTGAAACATACATTAGTGCACTAGGGATACTAATGACGTTATGTTTTAAACTGACATGTGGGGCATGACAGGAATTGCAAGGTCTGATGGGAACAGATGAACTGATTAGGAGATATTTGAACGGGTTCATTTGCCTTTAGGTTAAACCATGGTGTAGGAAAAATGAGAAAGCTAAAACCTGGTCAAGATTAGTGTTTTTTTAGCATGGACTGATCTTCAAAAAAGATGAAGTAGGACTGCCTAAAAAGTTAATAGAGTGTCAGTAAGGGCAATAAATATGTAAAATGCAAAAGCTTAGTTATTACTAAATCACAGTCAGTATTCTAGCTTGAGTTGAATAGATAAAGCCACTGCACAACTCAGTGTACAGTGTACAGATTTATAAATACTTTGCCTGTATAGTCATTCTTTTAACTTTTCGGTTAATTATCTTCTTTCTGTTTGCTGGAAAAGTTAAAAATACATAGCAGGATTTGCTACTGACTTAATTAACAAGACTTTTGTAATTTGATTAAGAACTGAAATGTATCAAGGGATTTTAATGAGCTAAGTAGTGTGCTTGTCAGCAGAAGGTCTAAGAGTTGATTAAATTTTCCTTTCTTTGAAAGCATAATTGTCAGGTGTGTTATTTATTTTGTCAGGTTTGAACTAGCCATGAATTTGCAGATAAAGGCAGTTTTCTTGGTTTGGACTACTCTCAGATTGATATAGGAGGCTCACAGTGTATAGTATTTGACAGCTGCATCTCAGCCATTAGTTGTCGGCAGTGCACATCTCATTGACTTCCAGCATAATTTCTCACGAATGATCTGACATTCTATGTCAGCTTCTCGAAGAAAGGATTGGAAAAGCCGCTTTCTGGCTAACTCTGATTCAGAATTATTTTGCAAAACTAGACATTCTCCTTTTCAGAAGATGTGAAGCTCACTAGCTAGCTAAAACAATGAGACTGCATTATGAATACTACTCTGCTGTATTGTCATTCTTGTAGAATTCATAAATGAAAAAGCAGCACTGATATTTGCAAACAATTTCCTGTCTACTTTAGAAATGGAAGTGATTTTGATAAACAGTTGAACTTTTGAATGGTTATTTGAACTGAGCCTCCAAGCCCTTTCTGACTTTCCTCTTGCTAATGCTATAGTAGCATCTCTGAAGTTGATCTTGATGAAAGGTGGTGTATGATGATGATTATGAACATTAAACAGCGAATAAAAGAGTATAAGATTAAAAAAAAGGCCTTTGAGTACATTTTTATCAAATGGGAATAAAATGATACTATCATGTTTTCGATAGAAAATTTGTCCATTGTGAAAAGGTGTATTTAGAGGGGAAAAAAAAAAGTAATATTTGTCTTTAACCTTTCGTGTTGAAAATGACTGGCCAATATTCAGTCCCGCAGTACGCTTTAGGTAACAGAATTTATTGAAGAGTCAGATGAAAATACATAGGGCAGGAAATCTGTATGTTAACAAAGACTAATAATTTGGACAGATTCAGTGTAGAAGTGGTTATAGTAAAGTATTACGACTGTAGAATCATAGAAATAATTCATTTGGAAAGGACCCTTAAAAGTCATCTAGTCCAAATCCCCTGCAATTAAAAAGAACACCTTCAGCTAGAATTTGTTTCTCAGGCCCAACCCAGCCTGACCTTGAATGTTTCCAAGAATGGGGCTTCCAACCCACCTCTGGGCAACCAGTTCCAGTGCTTCACAATCCTGATTGTGAAAAGCTTCTTTCTTATGTTCAATCCAAATTGCACCTCTTTTATTTTGAAATAATTTCCCCTTATCACAATATACCCAGCTAAAGATTCTGTAACATTCTTTTCTCTAGCTCCCATTTATATAAAGAAAGGCTTTGATGAGGTCCCTTCAGAACCTTATTTTCTCCACACTGAACAGTCCCAGATATCTCATCTTGTTCTTGTAGGAGATTTGTCAAATACCTTGAATCATTTTTGTGGCCCTCCTCCTGTGCTCAAACAGGTCTGTGACTCTTCTGCAGCACTGAAGACTCCACATCTGGATTCACTACCGCAGCTGAGGCCTGACCAGTACAGAGTGCAGAAGCAGGATGACTTCTCTCAATCGGTTGGCCATGCTTCTTTTGATGCAGACAAGATTATGTTTGGCTTTCTGGGCAGTGAGGGCACACAGATGGCTCATGTATAGCTTGCCATCCACTGCAAGCAATTTTTTTCGAATTTTATTGAAGGAATATTTTGGGAAAGTTAGATTTCCTTCTGAGTAAACAACAGTTTCTTTCTAGCAGTTTCTAACATTTAAACTCTATCTGTCTCTTAGAGTTCATATACTTCTGCACTTATCCTGCAAGAGAACTTTTGGAAACTGCTAAGGGAATAATAGGACGTGGTATATTAGCAGGCACTCTGCAGTGTAAATTTCTTCTGCACAGCTGAAAACTCTTTTAGTAACAAATCACAATTTCTGTAACTTATTCTTCAATAACAACTTGAGAGATTTAGTCACAATTTGGATATATTTTTAAATTCTATAATTATTATTTCTACGTGTTGGTATTCCAGATCAAAATTGAAGTTATAATGTCAAGTCTTAATCCATGCTTGTACTTTCAAAGTGTTACAGTAAATGGCAACTCAATTAGCATTATTTAATGATTTTTGTGGCAGCCAGTATTTACAGATATAGTAACATTTCTGGGTATTCTAGATATTTTATGTAATAATGATTAGAACAAAATATAAAAAAACCAAACATACGTCATAATGATATCACGTGTAATAAAACTGATAATATAATGTAATACATATATAATAATATAGGAATACCATGTAATATTATATATACAAAAATAAGGCAAGATTGCAGTTCAGAAAAGAGAATTTGTTGAAACATTTACTGAAATAAAATGTTTGACCTTCGCAAATTTTCTTGATCGGCTTCATTATTCCTTGCACTATTTATTGACTTAAAGGTATGACTGGTATAAATGAAATCAATACAAGTCAGATTTGCAATGACTTTATATATTGTGCAGGCAGCATGTCTCCTTGAGATCAGTATTTCAAGGATTCCATTATGACATGCATGAATAATGTACGAGAATCAAACTTAGCTTTAAGACTAGACTCATCCACTGTTCTTAAAACAAACAGAAAAAAGGAGTAAATTAGTGTGTTAGGTCTGCAGTCTGGATGTGTTTTTTTTTTTTTTTTTTTTTGTGGGTGCTGGGGATGGAGCAGTGTGATCAAAAGAGAAGACCAGAAATATAGTTCCAGAGTTTGAAAATACAGAGTTTGGACCAGAGAAAGATCTGAATTAGGAAGAAGTCAAGTGGCCCATATGGACAAATAATTATTCAATGGTAAACTTTACTGCATTAAAATAAAATTTCTGGATTTTCTTTTTGAATTATTTACAAAATCTTTAAATCAACTTGCCTAGCGTAAAATGGGAGTATTCAGAGTGTCTTAACATTGTTCTCATTTACCTTCTAGGAATGAAGAGCAATTTTGAAATCATTGGAATAAATTTCTATTCTTCTGACTGCTATACCATATTGTATTTTTAAAAACAAGCAATAAATCAGTAATTTGCAGCATTTTTCATTTAGATACTAATTGAGTTCTAGCACATTATTGATTATTATTACTAATGATCCAGCAACTCTACTGTTAAGGCATGAATGATGCTGAAATCACAGACCGTAAGCTAGCAACTTTTTTAACAGATTCAACTGAGAATTAGAATATGTATGTAAATTGGGGTGTCAGAAAAAGTGGGAATCTTTCAGTGCTGTTGCATCTGTTCATTTTACAAGATATCAGCTTCATATTAATGTCGATGAATGTTCGGAGTAGTACTGGAGTAGTACTCCCAACCTTCGTTCTACGTGTCAGTGTCAGAGCTCATAGTGAAGGTAAGCAAAACAGGGAGAAGAGCTTTTGGAAGCTTCTGATTCACTGAATGGTTGAACATTGAATTCAAAATTTTTTTGCATATGCCAGCCAGATATAGTGATTTTTATTTCACACACAGACTTGAGATAAATTATGAATAATATGCCTGAAGAGGATCAGTAATTTTTTCCCCGGTAACTCCTGCTATGTCTAGTACTGCACTGAAGAAAAAGATAGAGCTTCTTACATATTGGTTATGATCCCATGAAGAGGTAATTATAAATATGACATTACCTTAGGAAATTTCCTGCATATGTCTATGATGGTTTAAAATCTACAGAGAAGTTACTATACTAAATTCAAAGAGCTAAGATAAATTCATGAAGAATTTTATTTTATTCCATAGACACTTTCTTGTTTCCTTTCTAAGTGTAAGTAGATTTTTTATTGCTCGAGAGCTCAACACCGTGCCCCTAAATGAGAAAAAAACATGAGTGCATTTTGATTGTCTTCAATCTTTGATTGAAGACCTGAAATAGATTTGATTGGAAACTCCACCAATTGAAACTCTAGATGCTACACAATTTGTTTAAAGTTTTGAAAAGTTCTTATTTAAAAGAAAAAATTTTACACATAGAAGTAAATTCTCACATAAGCAGCCAAGTTGATAAATGTCCCTTTTAAGGCATATTAGTGTCTGCTCATGCAACAAACACACAATTTATGTGGTGCATTACTTGATTCTAAAAAAAGAGCGGATTAGTCAACGTAACAGATTCCTATCTCTTGAGGTTTTGGTATGGAAACTGTTGAAGACTGTGGAAATACTTAGAAAGTTTCAAAAGCATATAGCTAAAAGAGGACACTCAAACTACTGCTCTGTTAATTCACTGTTCTATTGGTAGTTGGGAGTACACAATGTACTCCATAACTTCTCTTGACTTTAATGGGGAAAAGGAGACAATAATAATCAGCTCTGGATTATTCTCCCTTAGCTCATGATAGTGAGGCACATATGAAATCATTTAAAGTGCATATTTTAAAAATTGTTATCTATTTTTTGTGCTTTTTATGTATATATTTATTGTAAAACTTTGAAAGGCACATAATTTGAACACAGTTTTTTGGCAGAACTTCTCCTTTTGAAGACGTGAGAAACAGTCCTGCTCCTGAAACATTAGCAAGTAAATAAAAGAAACAACTTACATCAAATCAGCCAGTTTGATTATACAGTTTGAAAAATGATTGAGGATAAGTCCTGTTTTCAGTTCATCCTTTGTCTTACTCATTCCTCATATTTCTTGCACCTAAGACTGAATATCAAAAATTTAGAAAGCCTGAATAATTTTCTATGACCTTTAATTTTTGATTCTTCACTTGAATTCTGCTTGATAAGTTTCTTTCAGGGTTGGCTGTCTGAGACTACAGTCTCTGTCTATTTAGGAAACACAACAAGATGTTTATACAAGTGTACATACAAGAATAGAAGTGAAGACTTAAAGTGATTTATTGTCTTAACAACAACAAAAGACGGTTACAATGACAGTGAAATCAGTATTGTACTAATGGGAGCTCATACATACCTCCACTCTAAAATAGAGATACATGGCAAGAGTTATTTTCCATAGTATCAAGAGCAATGTGTGAAAATGTTTAGTCGACTTTAGAATATAGTGTTTTCTGAACTGCTCTGAGTGGAAAAAAGGGAATGAAATTGTCTAAAATTCAATGCAAGTTAAGCAGGGACAATGCACTGTCATAAAGCTTCAGAAATATTTCCTTAAGTATACATTTTTGGCTTAATGAAACTTTCATATCTGATTTTGAACTACCATGCAACCATGCAAAATAACCTGCACTGCATTTGGAAACATAACAGAGAACACATGGCCTTTCTTAATGTGCCTGAATGAAGACCTACTTTTCCAGTTAAAAAGGCAGTGTTTCTGTGTTTTGCAGTCAGTGAGAAATACGTATTTCTATGCACATCAGAAGGATAAAAAGGTGGCATTAACTGAGATGTTAATTCTTCCATTTGCTGGAATTTCTCCTACTTAGTGGGAGCCAGATTGTGAGTTTTTAATAAATAAGTAAACATAGAAATTTACTGAAGTCGATAGCACAGAGTTAGAGCTTTTACTCTGTGGAGAGACTCAAAAAGAAAAATTGTAAGTATATAAGATAGATAGATAGATAGATAGATAGATAGATAGATAGATAGATAGATAGATAGATAGATAGATAGATAGATTAGTGGATACTGATTTTATTTACTTGGGAGACATATAAAGAGATGCATTAACTGAATAGTGGAGTTAGTGAGAAAAGTGACTAAACAGAAGGTCCTTCCTCGGGCTGTGCTGGACTGCAGCTGAAATTTACATGTAAGAAGCGGGTGGCTTAGATTGCCGAGCAGGAGACGACGAGTGCAAAGACAAGAGAAAGACACAGATTGCAGTCAGAAAATCATTGAGGATGATGAAGGTGAAAACTGAAAAAAAGAGCATAGACAGATCAACCACAGCAGTCTGGATACTTACAGAAATAGAATTAATTGCACATATTTACGTTACTGTTTTACTCTAAGGATGTACTCAGAGAATGCACTGGGAGACATAAAGAGGGATCCTTCACTGACAGATTCATGGGAAGGTAAGTTTTTCCTCTATTTCAAGCAATTAATTTGTCTTGATATCTAGCTTATGTTTTAGGTTTTATATGAAACATAAAGTCACCTCCACTGAAAAGTTTCATGAAATTAGTGAAGTTTGAAGCTATTAAGATTCTACAGATATATTTTAAAAAATAGGATTTGATAAAGAGTTTCTTACAGTGAAACTTCAGTTTTGGTAGCTGAAGGAAAAAATAACAGCGACTAAATTCTGTTTTGACTTGCAGTGTGTGTGACTTAAGAATCCTCTGTCTGTATGAAAGGTGAAATGCCAAAAAATCTTACTGAAAACAAATGGAAATTTACTTTCCCACTTAGTACAACCTCAGATAGCCTTCTATTTTGGGTTAATGTTTATAATGGAAATACTGTCATGTGTCTTTGAGGTAGGAGGTAGGAAGACGTTCAGGATTTTTTTTTCTTTTTTTTCTTTTTCTTTTTTTTCTATAGCATGAAATAGTTACTTTAACAGAGAAGAAATCCAGCTCCTTTTAGATGAGTATCTGCACATGTTCTTGCAGGGTACTGGGTGGTGCATGGCTACATGTGACAGTAGAAGTCAATTGAGTGAACCTAGGTAGTGACTGAGAGTTCTCTGGCCTTTAAAGCTAAAAATAGAAGCTGCATGTGGAGTACAAAGTAACTGCACTTCCTCATCCAGATTTCTTGCTCAGCTCAGTAGCTTTCTGAAGACAAACTTCAGAAATGCGACTGGAAAGAAAGTTACAGAAGTTTCTTATTCCAGAAGGCTGCTTTTCAGTAATGATTATATATCTGTCAATTATTGATGGAATAAATACATCTTTAAGTGTTTATGTTTTTATTCTTAAATTTAAATTGTGTAGTTTTAAAATTAGTTCTAAAGGTTTACTATATTTTCTTGTAGCTTATAGATCAGGAGAATAGATGGAATGGATGCTGCTGCAGAGATATTATAGATCCTCTCCATTGAAGATTCTGTAGCAAACTGCTACAGAAAACTGAACTTTTGAATTCATATGGTGATTGCGGTGCTCCATTTTCTGTTCATGGACTCTTCCTGATGAAGGTCTATTCAATTTTACAACTATAATGAACAGTGCTATAGCAATGTATGGAATTACAACTTTAGAAATGGAAATTGTATCAGCAGTAATCAAAAAAACTGTACAAGTGAAATATTATCATTTTAAAAATCTAAATTATAATTATTTTTTTCCCCTGAAAGTCAGAGGACAGGGAAAAGGATAGAACTTTAAGACTTTCTTCTGTCTTATTTTACTGTTTAAGTTCGAGTTCTTGAGGAGTTCAGGTGTGTAATCACAGCCTTCTGTTACAACAGGAATCACCATCTGCTGAGGCATTCTGTAAGCAATATAATGTCTCTCCAGAGATAGTTAAGCATTCAATTCACAGAGAAGGATGGCAGGGACTTGTAAACAAAAGGAGACAACAGAAGCAGTGAAGAATGGGCTGTGCTCTAAAGCTTCAATATGTTTCTTTATAGCTGAAATATCCTGTAATGTTATAAAATCCTGGCTGAGATTTTTGCTGTATTTGTTGTGTGTGGGTTTTCTCCCTTTTTTTTTTATTTCCCTTAGACTTGCCTTTTGAAAGCAAAAAAGAAAAAAAAAATAATGCTTATCATTATTAATTGAAACTTTCAAGTTAGTTGTTATTTAGCAAATAAGGTTTACAGATTGGGAGGGAAAGCTCTAATTGCAGCTCATCAGTAATCAACTAGGCAAAGTGTGCTCTTGAAAGGATAGGTATTGGCTGTTGGTGCATATCCAATTATGAAGTGACTCAGAATGAACAGTCATGTTGGTAGATGACAAATGGTTTTTTTAAACACTTTTCACCTTATAAAGGAGACAATAAGGGTTTTTGAAGCAAAAATGAGATGAGATTGACTGGAGGCTATTTACCAAATTGTTTTCAATTAAATCAAAGTTTTACAATTATAATATACAGGATTTTGGAGTTTGAATTTAGAAGTTATTATAGTTAAATACAGAAGTATGTATATAAGTATACAAATACAGGATTCAGGTAGCTTGTGTGTCTTCAAAAACACAGCAGCTCCCTTAATATTACCCATTCAGGAAAATACATGTTGGGCACATGTCCAATAGTCAGATTACGTTAGATTTATGTGTATGAGAACTTCAGGCATAAAGAAAAAGGAATAAAAGGAACATATGAATTAATTTTCATTAAAAGATAGTTTTGTTGTAACAGGTGGTATAATATCTTTATGGCAATGATGCAAAATACAGGACGGTAAGAAGAATATTTATTTACTTTTGAAGCTAATGCTGAAGTTTCTATGTCCCTCAAGTCTATGATAATCAGGGGCAGATTTATGTAATTCATAGCAGTATTCAGCTGAAACGAAATGCTTCAGTTGTGACTTAAACCATTGGTTATAGGCATGAACTAATAAAAATCTCAGCCTTGTTTTTAAAGAATGCAATTTAGAGTGACTCTTTGAATGTTCCAGACAGTTATGTGTCAGTTGTGTACTCGTGAATTAAATTCTGTTAATGAGTGCTTATGTTCTTTTAAATTTAAAAGAGATGAAATGCTTTTGTTTTGCCTTCTGTGCTATGACTGAGAACAAGTTAATCATTTTATCTAAGCTGTACTGTCCCATGGGCTACCAGAGGTTTCACCCAGTATGAAGGAAATTGTCACCGCACTTACAAAATGAAGACAGCAGTGAAATTTAGGTCGACATAAGAAGTGGAAATTGTCCACTAATAAGTGAACAACAGTGACAGAAGCCTCCTATGGTTGTACATGTTCCTGCTGATCTAAGGGACTTTTCAGAAAACTGCAAGCTTTTTAAAGTCATTGATTTCTTAAGATCTAACCAGAGAAAAGCATGTCATGATAAGAATGAGGAACAAATATCAACAGCATAATTTACTGGAATGCTTGCACAGATGTTTGCATCTGTCTCTTAAGTTACTGGAGAAATGAAGATTGTAGATCCTACTGGGAGCAGCTGTGAATTCAGATGCCCTTGATATATTTTCTGGACTTTGACATGTAAAAATCTTGTGTACTACGGATGTACTGCATTAGAACACACTACCATTAATTGTAGTAAGAAAACACTTAAAGTACAATAAGCATTCCTCTAGTTTGATCTATAAAAATATCAGAAGGTGAAGCGGTCACAGTAGTACCTTTTCTTCTGAGGGTAAGGAAGTAAAAATTCTCGAATTATGATGATGTTAAACATTTAAAGGAAATCACCATTTATTAAAGACTTTTGCATGCCACTTATTTATTCAGAATTTTACCTTGCCCCTGAAAATAGATCTTGTCAGACCTACACTTTTGAAAATCATACTTATTTTATTTATGTAAGAAGTGAAATCGTGCACGGATTTTGAATTTTATCTTTAACAGTTCTGCAAGCAGAAGACCAGAAATATGACTTTGCAGACAATGAACAGAAATCCCTAGAGTATCAAAAATTGGAAGTGCATGTTAGTTTCTCTATTACTTGATCAATTTTGTCACTAATGCAAATCTATTCCCACAATGCACGGAGTGTCATTAATTTTATGTTGTCTACGTACTCTTGCCATAAGGTTAAACAATTCTTACTATTAAGCTAGATGAAATTGTATTACCTTAATGAAATGCACTTTACTGATAAAGAAGAATGTCACTTTTTGCTGTTAGTAAATTTTTACTAGAGAATTCCCAAAATCCTATCATAATTACTTGGACAGCTGTGTATTTTACATAATGAGCAAACAATGCCAAGATTTTTTATTTTCTTTGTCAGCTCTATTGGATGTTAGTATGCATGGTGAACCTTATTTACGCCTTTTATTACTTCATTGCAAATCATTCTTCATTGCTGCCCAAATTTATGGAAGGACATTGCTCCCTGAGGGACAGTATCCTTTCAGATTTGTAACTGAACATGACTGATGGCTCCAGTGTAACAGTCGCTTATTACGGCGCTCACTGAGCTATGATTGCTCCAATGCTTTATATGTTGGCAGATGTGTTTCCCTTGGAACAGCATCTCTGAAACAGAGGTCATTGATAAAATCCCCCTCTGGCTGTTCCATTATGTGCAAATTACTGCTAAAAGGAGGGAAAC
The DNA here is from genome assembly GCF_054131305.1 of Coturnix japonica. Lineage (NCBI taxonomy): Eukaryota > Metazoa > Chordata > Aves > Galliformes > Phasianidae > Coturnix > Coturnix japonica. Next base: position 36,378,041 of record NC_140702.1, read on the forward strand.
GGAGAGGGGATATGTGTGCATGTGTGTGCAGGATGACTGCTCACTGCAGAATTAAGGGAAGGGAAAAAGCTAATCTAATGAAGCAGAAAAAAAATCTGTCTAAACTAGAAAAATGTTTTTATAATATGATCAAATGGAGGAGAAAGAAAGAAATCGAGATTTTAGTTAGGGAAAAATTTGCATAATATGGCAGCATTTCTTTTTTAATTGAGACATAGTGTGTGCTTTGTCTGTATAGCCTTCTAGTTTTGAAGATAACAGAGAAAAGGGGCAGTGAACACCTACTTCTATTAATATATATTAAGTACACGAGACAATTGTTATTTATGCAAAGGGCCTTACTATATACTAGTGGACAAGGACTGAGAAGTGTACCATTTTCCAAAAAGAACTGAGCAGAAATAGGAGCTGTTGAATAAAGCAAGAGGCTGTCTTGAGTGCCTCCTAGACTGTTGGAATGAGTCATAGATGCTCACTATCACAAGCGCTCTTAACAGAGGGTTAAGAGGCCTCAGTGTGTAATGAGCATTCTTGCACAGAAGCAGAACAGTAAGCCATGAAGAACGTACAAAGCGTATTTGAGATATCAAAATTTTGACTATGCACTTTGCCTTTCAGTAGTGAAGGTGAGGATCTTTTTTCTGAAGGTTATTTTTTATTTTTTAAATTTTTTTAAAATTTATTTTTATTTTATTTTTTTCCCCTAGCTTTGTATCTCTAAGCACTGTGGTTAACATGAAGGAAAAATTATTAGTGAAGAACAATCCGTTAACACCATTGTTTACAAACTTTAGTTCAGCATTCAGGATGTATGCTGTGAATCACCATCCGTGGAGATTACCAAAATTTAACTGAACTCATGTAAGCAAATCCATTAAATTCTTAAAAAAATATCTTTACTGTATTTCTTGACAAAAAATAAAGTTCCCACAAACATGCTCAGGAATAACATTACCTCTTGGGAGTCTTACATTATCATGCTGTATATCAAATACTTACCATGTATAGGCTGTAATAATTTTAACTATATTCTTTTTATTTAATTTACTCGAACTTTCTTAATAATAACAGAAAACTGTTCTTTCTTCAAACTTCACAACACATAAATTTGTGTTTTGCAGAAAGTAAAAATACTTGTGATTAATAGATATTTCGTTTGCCCTCATCTCCATTTTTCATAAGGGATCAAATTTTTAATTTAAAAGAAAATAAAAATTAATTCAGTAGTCATTCAAATTTCTAAACAGAAATTCTCAAAGAAGATATTTCCTTACTGTATTGTGCGTTTCTTCTTTTTCTATTGCTTTTGTAATCTCTCCTGTGTGGTGTATCAAAATTCAAGAACCTTCAGAAAATAGAATGTATTTTTTTCCTTAAGGAAAGAAAAATTGAAGTACTAGTTTACTTAAGAAAAGACAAGCAAAAAAAACATTATGATTTTTACAAACAGAAAAGAAAAACAAAAAACAACAATCTTTATCCTTCTTTTGATCTTCATTTTATGGCAAGAACAATATCCAAATGAGATAAATATTGTAAATATTTGGTTTATACATAAGTCTATCTTCCATATTATGCCTATATTATGCCTTCAAACAAAAGCAAAGTGATAAAATAGGTAATATTTGGAAAGAAAAGAAAGGTAAAACCTTTGACAGTATCTTTCCAGTGTATGATACTTGCTTTAGATATAACGCACACTGTGTGGAGAAGTGGTCCAGGAGGGACCGTGAACAAGGTCAACAACATGGCTGAACAAGGCCATGTTGTTTTTGGTTGCTTGCAAGTTTCATGATCTGGTTGTCAAAGAATCTTCCCCATTATTCCTTTGAAGTCATATTTTTGACTTTGGAGTCACCTGTCCACATTGCTTGTATTCATAATCTTTTCATCACAGAATATGATAAAAAATAATTAATCTCTGCAGTGGCTGCATTTCGCTGAGTACAAAAAAGCAAAGACCAGTCAGTTAGAAAAAAATATTACAGATGAAACTGTTGAAGTTAAAATAAAGTTATTTACATATTTCTTCTGCCTCTGTTGACTCCAAATAAGGGAAATTTTTTCTTCAGAAACAAGGCATATTTATAGTCTGATTACATAATGCTCCTGAACTGTGCATATTATGTATTTTCTAGTGCAAGCGGGTTTGTTACCCATCAAGAAAAATATACCGGCGATGTTCCTGAAGTTTTGACATGAAGCCACATTTCCTTCCTGAAAATGATCAATTTTCTCCTAGAATACATTTATCTGTATTGAATAGGCACATAATGATTACAAGAAAATTATTTTTGCAGGCCATTCTGCAGCAATATGTACACTCACAAAGGAAAATAGCAACTACATGTAGGACTGGAATGCTGTCGATCATTGTACATAATCAATTCACGGTATGATTTTGCTGTAAAGAAGGTTTAGCACAAAACATCTTGCTAATGTCAGAGTGGAATTAGTATTATATGTCATTTCAGGGGATAAAATACCGGGAATGGTCAACCAGAAGGATACACGTTTTCAAATTTTTTAAAAAAATTTTTCTTGTGTCCTGATACCTACAAAATTTCGTTTGGTTTCCTCAGTTACCCTTCTGCACAGTTTTCTGACTTTAAGGAGGGTTCATTGTTTCTATTTAAATAGGGATTTAAATTCTCCTACAAGAATGAATTAATGTTCTTGAATTTAAGTTAATTTTGAACACGTTACACCTTTGATAACAAGCAAGACATAGATTGGTAAGACAGCTGTTCTGAAATGTATGTCACATATTGGTCATTTGCTATAAAACTAGAACATTTAGGATGAAACCTGAGGATTTATAACAGCAAGACAGCCGTTGTCATTTGATCCTCCTCTGCTGTTGTGTCGTCAGCTCTCTTTTGGCTGTGTACAACTATGAACAGCATAGATCCCAGATCATTTTTCTGCTGCCACAGTTGATTATACTCAGCAATATCATTTTAAATCAAGAAACCTTCTGGGACAGTGGTTTTGTGGAATGTTCCCAATAAATTTTAGTTTTGCTGAACTAATATTTTCTGGCAAGTGATAAATAGCTCACTGAAGAGTCCTAGCACTTAGCAAAAACGTCGCAGACAACAGATTACATCTCATTAACAGAGAGTGAATATTTATAAAAATACTCGAAAAATTCTAGATCAGGTTATTCATTCTTGAGTTGTGCATGCCTTATGTATTCTCTTAATTAATGCCAGTTCTTTTAAAGGTCATTTAGAAACCAAGTTAATGTGGTTAACTGCCACCTTGTTCAGCAAAAGAGATTCTGTTAGTTAAAGTCACTAAAAGTGTTTTATAATCATTTTGTAGCAAGACAGGCGGAAGTAGCAGTCTTTCCAGGTCAGTGAGTATCTTGCTTAAGCTCTGCTGACGTTCCTTAGATTAGCAAAAATAAATATATATCCAGACCATTTCCAGGTCAATTAATAATATCACAAGTTTTTGACTTTCCTTCAGATGCTGAAGATTTAGATAGGTGAAGGCTTTACGATCGTTAATGACTTCCAAGAAGTTCGCAGCTAGGCAAACTACCGAAGTAACACGAAGGTGATGGGTTGGTAAAATGGCGATTTACTGTAGCAAACATTTATATAAACTACGCCTTTCGTGTACGCCTACTGCATTACACATCACTAAGATGCTTCCAGAAATTGGGGAAGGACCTGACACGTAATATCCCGAAAAGCTTCCCATATTTCGCCTAATACAAGAGATACGGACAGCTTAAACTAAGTAGAGTAAGTTTATTTATTCTATGTAAATTCTTTTCCATTTTTCTAATGGTAAAAATCAAGACTCTAGTAAAATAACTACTCTCCTGTCTTGAAGAAATGTACTAAATGCCTACAAATTAAAAAACTATAAATGTAAAATTTCCATATTTAGATTGAACTACTCAATTCTGTAATTTTTAACATTTATAATAAATTTGGAATTTTTTTCACATTGTTCCTACTGAAAACTAATGCTGATGGTGCTCAGAGTTGAAATTAGGAAGTTTTAAGCTGTGAAAACGAGTAGGGACACTTTAAAACAACATTGATTAACTTAGCAATCAAATGTAGCATTGTCCTATGCATGCATAAAATGAAAGATTTTCTTCCACACCACAACTTAATATCACTACCTGAAGATTCGTTATGATTAAAATTACAATTTGCACAGCCTGATTTATTTAACCATCTGGACTTCAGTTCAAAGGTATGAAGAGAAATTGCACTTCATAAAGGCTTATTCATGGTTCAGTGCAATATATGTTGCACTGTTGCAAGCACAGAAACATACATCTTTACAGTAGATTTCCATATGAGACTGCATGGAACCCATAATTTTCATGAAATTTCAGTGCACATTTATCACATTCTGTTCACTGGCGTCTATGCTGCTTTGCAACGCAGAGTATACAGCTCTGGTTATGCATATATTTCATCAAGAAATTGCACGTATAGGCTGGTGGTAACGAGAAATATGGTCTTATTATATCTTTTCAATAACTTGAACATGAAAAGATAAACAAAGCTACATATCTCATTTTCTTATAAGGTTGTTAGCTTTGTTAGGTCATAGTGAGGGGGAAAAGCATGATATTTATCTGGAGTATAGAGCAGAAGAGAGCACAGAAAAACTTGAGAGCTACAGATCTAACTAGGCATCGTCACTCTGATCTTCAGCAGCTACTTTAATTTAATCTTTCTCAACATTTTCCTTTTTTAAAATAACTTTGTACTAGACACAGGTGAGACAAAACATTCTGAATTCATTTTGAGACAAATAAAATATCTCGTAGTTTTGTTGAGACAACTGAATAACTTATTTAGAATGATAAAAAAAACCCGAAAAACCAGCAAGACTTTACAGTTCGTCATGGGCTCTATAGCACCACAAACTTTAAAGTTTTGGAAATGCAAGTCTAATCTACCTAAGATGAACAAATATTAGCACTGCTGAGTGAACACAGTATCCACAATTATTTTGACTGTTTGAACAAAATTATAGTTAATTGGCAATGTATCGTTATATCAGGGATAGGTAAATTCAGGACCAAAGGAGGAAGCGATTATTTAACTAAACATAAAAATCTTTAAAGGCTCAACATTTATTTGAATGTAATGAATATATTTGCTCTCTAAGATCCCTAAGAAAAGTAAGATCAGATATTGTGATACTAGGTGGCTGTGTAAATGCAAAGGTGGGTACCATGAAATTGGTGCAACCTCTGCTATAATGCTTTCATGAAATTTGACAACCTTTTTTTCTGAGTGGATTTTTTTTCTTTTTTCTTTTTTTTTAACGGGAAAAGTAATGGAAATATCCTTTATTCAGATCTACAATACAAGAAGAACCTAATCTGTTTATGAAATACAAGGTGAAGTCTAGGGAAAGGGTGAGAACACAGGAAAGATTTACTGATTTAAGACTTAGCTAGAAACCTTGATGCATACAGCTGTAGTTAAATTAAATAGGGTTTTATTGGGTTGGCAGCCAGTCACGAGTGAAGGTTCTCTTGAGCTCGATTTTAGGGTCTGTTCTCTTCATTGTTTTTATTAATTATAAGGACGTTGAACTCAAATGCATACTAAGCGAGTTTGTAGAGAATACTAAATTAGGAAGAACTGTTGATTCTCCTGAGGGTAGTAGGTAAAGAGGTCCTGCAGAGGTCACATTATCGCAGTCTTGTGCGAGTTGGGAGGGACCTTAGAGATCATCGAGTCCAAACCCCAGGATTCGAGCCTCTGTGTAGCAGAGCAGCACTTCTACCACTTGCGCCACAGGGGAGATTCGGACCCGGGCCTCCAGGGTTGCAAAGTGGCATCATTAACCACTGTGCCACCAGGGGCACACAACTGTCTTGACAGGTCTTGATAGTCTAGACAGCTGGGCTATCTTTAACTGCATGAAGTTTAACAAGAGTAAGAGCAAGATTCTGCAAAAATCTTGCAAAAAAAAAAAAAAAAGGCCTGTGTGTTCTAGGTGATGGCAAACTGAACATGAGTCAGCGGTGAGCTGACTCAAAAGGAACAACTGTGCCCCAGGATTCACCAGGCCCACTATCAGCAGTGTGTGAGGGGGGAGGTTTTCCCGCTCTTTTCTGCACTATACAGCCTCAGCTTGTGCAATGGCTGAAACATTGGTTGCCACAACATAAGGACAAAAAGCTGTTCAGTATTGTTCAGAGGAGGTCAGGGAAGGTGATACAAGGTTTACAGAACAAGACACATAAGGAGTGGCTTTGAGGTCCCTGAGTGTGTTCAGCCCAGAGCAGGGCAGGCTGAGGGGAGGATTGATGGCAGCTGTAGCTCTTCGCAGGGATAAGAGGGGAAGGGTTGATTTCTGTACTCTGTGATAGCAACAGGGCCCGAGGGAACAGCATGGAGCTGTGCCAGGGGATGGACAGCTGGGGGTGAGGGACAAGGTCTGTACCAGAGGGTGGTGGGCACAGATTAGGCTGCTGAAGTTCAAGGAACATTTTGATAATACTCTTAGACATAGGATTTGAATTTTGCCTGGTCCTTTGTTGAGCTAGCCGTTGTATTCTACAGTCCATGTGATTCTCTTCCAACTTGGGATGTTCTATGATTCCATGAACCTAGAAAAGTGAGTATTTGGGGTTTAAAGTAGATTCTGAAAATGGTATTCATGTACACAAATATGCAAAATTGGTAGAATAGATGTGCATGTTGCCAATATGAGAAAATGCTATTGAACTGATTTGATTGATCTGTTTATAAAGCTTTCAGAAACATGTTAGATATGGAATTCAAATATTTTTGAAGTACTGCATTTTACCTTAAATATTACATAAACTCTTTCAGCTGTCTGTATGTTACACAATTCTGGGAATATCCTGGGGAACTGCAAAAGGCTAATCCACCCACAGCATTAAAATAGAAGAAATAAAATGCTGATATCTTGTCCGCCTTCTTTAGACTGTGGGCATTTGGATGGATGTGTGTCATTGAGTCCCATAAACTTGTACATATTCAGCTTCATCAAGTGGACTTGAATCTTCTCTTCCTGCTTCCTGTAAGCAAATTACAGTCAAAGGCATTTTGCTCTAACAGCATTTGCCTAGAGTTTCAAGGATGTAAGAGCTCTGGGAATCCTGACTGCCAGTGAAGACTGATTCAAAGAACACATTGATAAACAACCTTCTCCATGTCTGTGGAAGTCATTGTCATTTATTAGAGAGGCTTACCGTATAGTTATTGCTCATTGCTTACCAAGTGCAGTTGCATCTGTGCCTTTCTTTTTTTTTTGTTTTTCTCTTGGCTGTTTACTGTCATTGTAAGCATAGAGAATTTCAACTGAAAGCAAGAAAAGCATACTTAAAAACAGAGTAGATTTCTTTGCAGCATGCAAAAATAAATGTTAGAATTCACTGCATTTAGATATGCATTTACAGAATTATCCCGAGTTGAAAAAGTAGCTGAATGGATTTATGGAAATATGAAATTAATATTGAAAACTCAAGCTAAAATAAAACAAAACAACCACAGAATTATGAAAGTCTAGAGCTGCAAACTACTGATGGCTGTAAGAGAAAGCAATATTTACTGTCTTCCCTAACTACCTGCTGTAGGGTCATTGTAAGAGAAAGTGGGGAAAAGTTGACATTTTTTTCTGTTTCTGTATAGCTATTCCTACAGTTTCGGTGTAGAAAAATATTTGTGAATGAAATCTATCTGACAGTGTTTTCTCGCCTTATTCTCTAGATTAATGAGACCCTGTGGTGGAAAAAACTCAGACTAGTAATAAAACCCTAACCATATTGATTGCTTAACTCATGTACAAGCATATTTTTCAGTTGAATCTGATGGCATCTTTTATTGCTCATGCTCATAAGACCAGAAAACTGTAATAATCTCTTCTACCAGTCTTGTGGGAAATAAGTAACAAGTAAAGTACTTTGTATTTTTCATCTTATATTGAAGTTGGTCTTCCTTTGTGTGGAAAATGGAAGTCGACAGAAACAATCAAATCTCGAACCTGGAACCTCTGGGTGTCTCATCTCTCTTACAGCTATTGAGATGTGCATTTACTTCATGGTTAATATGATGCTTCATAGCTATTATTTGTATGGCTAGAAAACCTTTGAAAAATAAATTGTGAATCAATTCAGTGTTTTATCAGTGGGGTAGTTGCTTTTTGTTGGAAATGGTGAAATGTGTTCAGTTTTTTGTTGTTGCTGTTTTTTTTATACTGGAAACAAGAAAGAAATACACATATTTAATTATTCACATGTACTGTTATGTATCAAAATATATACATCAAAACTTTTTTCTTCCCTCAAAATAAGCTTGAATGTCATCAGAAAACATTACTGGCTGAACTTTTAAAATGGGCAACCAACTTGTATTATGTGTGAAGTATAAAAACTTTCAGTGGTTTTATGAATTTTGTTACTGGTATTCTACATCATAGAATCATGCAGTGCAATGGAGTTAAAGAGTTAGTTGGTCTTGGAAGAGAAGAGTTTACTACAGATCCAGAAGACTTCATTATTCCATTTCTGTTTTCTGTTCAGCATGAAAGATAAAATTGACTGAGAGTCACAAGATTGTTATCTTTTTCTGCTTGTATTTTGTGTGTGCTCCTTAGCCTTTTCTCTGAAATTTATTTATTAGCTTCAATTCCAATTTTATTGTTTTATATTGTGTTATCTTGCAATCTGCTATCACATTTAGTTAACTATTTCCCCCCCCTTTAACTTGTTGCCACCTTTCCCTGTCTCCCTTCCTGCTCTCCCAGGGTATGGGTCCCACTACCCCGGTAGTCATGGAAGTAGGCTGAACGTGGCCAGAACTTTTATGTTACATAATTATACTTGTAAAGCAGATTGTATGTGAAAAGGAAGCTCTTCTTTCTTTAATTCGACAGAAATTTACATATATGTACATATATGTGTGTGCGCTTAACAGAAGTATAATGGAAAAAATACTTCTTAGCTTGAATTAATTACTATTTATAAATCTGCAAATTAATAGATGATGGAAAATTCAATTTAACCTCAAACACATATGTGAGAATAAAACTGTTTTTTCAGGTCTGTGTCTTAGCCTTCAAGGAAATTCTCTGCATCCTATATTTTTCAGTTTCTTGTTAATTACTGCATTAGTAATTCATACATATAATATATGTATGTATGTACATATTATGTAAAATTTGGTAATGAAATAATATGACCCTCTTGAAAAACTAGAAGGCTTTGATTCAAAAGTTCTATTAACTTTCCAAATATACTATTGCAGAATTTTTGTCAAGAGAGTTGGCCCATTACTTTATGTAGTAGTTTGTAGTGTTGTAAAAAGAAAAAAAAATTGTGTACATGAATGGTAAAAAGGCTGTAGAGCAAAGATTATTTACTCAGGTGGTAAGTACCAGTATTTTCATTTATCTGTATATTTCGAGCATTGGACCCCAGAACTGAAGAATCACTTTGTGATTTGATTATAAGGAACATTAGTTTGAAGGTAGATGAGGTGGGTTAGGCTTAAGTGCTGTAACTGTCATTTGAAAATCTTTTTTTGTGAAGATGAGCAGTGACTATAGATTTAATGTCCTGTACTGTGTTCCTGTTTAGTTTGAATTTCTAATTTCCCATGTTCTGTGCTTTGGTGTTAACACATAAGCTGTAGTAGAGTGATCTGCTTTTTCTATTGCTTACTTTCAGAGAAAATAAGTAACCTGGTTTTGAGTTGTGTTTCCTTACAGTGTGAAGAATGTATGAATAAAAATACAAAAAGAAAAAATGATTTACCATGATTTCAGGAATAATTGCATGATGGCTTTTTTTTTTTCTTTTTCTTACTATATGTATGTCTTCAATTAAAAAAAAAAAAAAAAAGGGAAAAAAAAGTCTTGAAATACATTGTAGAGTCCAGAAATAAACTAAATCTATGTAACAGTGAAATTCACAAGAGCTAAGGAAGAAAAAAAAACAACAAAAAAAATAATATACAGGAACATGAGATGAAAAGGTGAGCAAAAACAAGGTGCTGAGTTAAAGTCTTAGTAAGAACCTAGTAATTAAAGGAAAAATATAGAAATATATAGCCATACAGTATTATGTATTTTAATTGTTACGATCTGCTTTGGTGGAAGATGCAGGTGTTAATTTCTGTTGAGAAAAAGGTCATTAAATGATAAAATATCTTATAGATGAAAGTTGCAATGTGGCAATACTCTGAGTGAGAGACTCAACTGAACTTATTAAGAATAGCAACTAGACAATAATTTTGATCTTAGGTCCACGTGACCTATAAGAGAGGTAAAAAATTGTAACAATTATGAAAATGATTCAGAAAAAAAAGATACCGATGAATGTTTCAAAGTCAAAATCTGTAGGTAAAATCAGAATACTTACTTTCAATACTGTAGGAATTGAGAAGATTGCCTTGGCTCAGAGAAAATTAAACATGAATACAGTCTAGGTGATGTATGGATTGAGAGCAGACCTGCATAGAAGGATTTTGGGTTTACTGGTGGATGCCAGTGTCAACAAGAATCAACAGTGTTTACTTGCAGCCCAGAAAACTTACTGTATCCTTGGCTGCACCTATCAGGACAAGACAGGAATAGAGAGCTGATTCTATCCCTCTATTCTGCTTTCATTGGACCCTCTCTAGAGTAATCCATTCTGATCTTGAAGCCCTCAAAATAACAAAGACATGGACCTGCTGGAGTAATACCACAGAGGGTCATGAGGATAATCACAGAACCATAGAATAACCAAGGTTGGAAAAGATCTAAAGTATCATCCAGTCCAGCTATCCACTCTGCCACTAATGCATCCCTTGAATTTCTTTTTCTTTAAACTAAACAATTACAGTTCCCTCAGATGCTCTTTGTAAGACTTGTGGTCCTGACCCCTCACCAGCTTCGCTGCCCTTCTCTGAACACCATCCAGGGCCTCTGTGTCTTTCTTGGAGTGAATAGGACCCAAAACTGAACACAGTTCTTGTGATGTGGCCAGCTGGCAACACTATTTATGATACAAGCCAGAATGCCATTGGCTTTTTCGTCCACCTGAGCACACTTGTGGCTCATGTTCAGCTGAATGTCAATCAGCACACTTCTAGGTTCATTTCTTCAACACCGTCTTCCAGCCACTCTGCCCTAAACCTGTCACATTGTCTGGGGTTGCTGTGGCCAAAGTGCAGTATCTGGCACTTGGTCTTGTTGTGTTTCATCCCACTGGCCTCAGCCCAGCTATCCAACCTGTCCATATCCTAATAATCTGAGGTCTGGGTCACCTCTCAGGACTTAGAGAATTAAGGTGGATTACTCTGGAGAAGACTTCACCTTATATTGGTGCTCTACTTAAAGGCAAACTTACAGGAAAGTTGGAGACAGAAGTGTATAGAAAAGCAATGGGTAGCAGTTTTAAACTATAAGAAGGGAGATTTTAATTAGATTAATAAAGATTTAATTAGGAAAAAAATCTTTACTGTGAAGGTGGTGAGGCACTGGAACAGACTGCCCAGAGAAGTTGTGGCTGCCCCATCCCCTTAAGTGTTCAAGGCCAAGTTGGATAATTTAGTGGGCAAGCTGATTTAATAGAAAGTCCATAGAATCTTTGATATCTACTCTAACCCAAACTGTTCTACGATTCTGTAAGTAAAAATGGAATTCAAAGGAGAAGAAAAATCAATTAGACTTATTCCAAAACATTTTTTTAAACTAGGGAATATCCATTTCTTGAGAGAATCATACAAAATTAAAAGTTCTGCTGCAAAGACTTATGGGTCACTTTGGAAACTAAGTTGGTTATCAGAAAAGAAAGTGAATCAATTGAATAGATGCTCATCACAGGTATTTAATACACAGCTCTTATTTTTTAAGTATGTTATAACAACTGTGTTTCTTCTCTGTAGGCCATTAAAATATATGACCAAAAAGGATAAGAATCTCCGTACGATAAGAACTCCTGAATCTAAACTATGATACATATTTGTTGGTGCAATTCAAATGGATCAATAAAGTTGATACTAGTTTTACTGCTCCACCATGTTTCTGTAATTGCTGGTGCAAGATTCCAATCACTTTCTCAGTAGGCTGGTATTCTGAGTTGGTATTTCAGAAAAAGATGAACAATCTCTTTTTCAATACACTGTATTTCTGACCTGTTGTGTCTGAGAACTGCTATGCTGAAAATGTGAAAAGAGAATATAGTTGCTGAACAGTATGGAGCTGTTGCTTGAGTTTAATGAGATTCTCAAGATGGATGAAATTTGTGGCAACATTTAACAGCCAATTTTAGCAGTGTTCAGCTACAGTTAGGGAGGAACATTGTCAGCAGCTTGAATTACCTTGAGTGAACACAGTAGACAACAAATAAAATGAAATTTAAATATTGTCTGATGTGGTACAGTTAAAAAAAATAGATATAAATCAGGTGTTTTAGGCAATCAAAAATTAGAAAGAATGATCCGCACAGGTACATTGGTTAGAAGAGACAGACAAGGAGACCGTCTAATAAATGATGAGGGAAAACTCTCTTCTGTGATCATGAAGAAGGCTAAGGTTCACAGTGAGTTCTTTGCCTGTTTTCACTGGCATTCAGAATTCTCGGCTCTCTCACGTCCCTGAAACTCTAGGTAACTGCTGGGAGTGCAGAGTTCCTCTGTCTGTAAGCAAATAGCAGATTCAAGATCGTCTTAAGAGACTGCTTACATACAGGTCCTTGTGCCTGGAAAGATTATGGAACAGATCCTTCTGGAAGATGTGATAAGGCACGTGTAAGACGTGGTTATCAGAGACAGCCAATAGGACTTTGCCAAGTACAGGTCATGCCTGATCAATCCAGTTGCCTTCTATGATGGAGTGATGGCATCAATACACAAAAAAAACTGATGTACTTTTGAAAGTCTTTTGATATAGTCCCACCCCACTTTATATCTCTGAATTGGAGAAAGACGGATATGATGAGTGGAATGTCCAGTGGATAATTGTTTGGAAGATCACAGCCAGAGTATTGTGGACAATGTTTCTATGTCTAAATAGAAGCTAGTGATGAATGGTGTCCCCAGTGACTCAGGGAATGTGACTGAGTGCACCCTCAGCAAGTTTGATGGTGACACCAAGCTGAATGCTGTAACTGGTATGACAGATGGAAAGTATGACATTCAAAGAGACTTGAACAACCTTGAAAAGTTGGCTCACGTGAACTCAAAGAGATTCTACAAGGCCATGGTAATCATGTTTGTGTCTCTCCTCTTGACCAGCTCCAACTGTTCCACAGAGATTACTGGGAATAAGACACTATTTGAGTCTGCTTGGATTACTTTTTTCTCGGTTATTTAGTGTGTTTCTAATTACGTGATTTCTAATTCAGCACTGAATAATTTCACAAGTATTATCCTACTCAGCTTTATATTCTGCTGATATCTGTTTTTATTTTGCATGCCAAGGATGGGAGTAAGAAATCATTCTTTATCCTTGACTAGAGGTTTCTGAAATGATTTGAAACACTATCTCCACAGAGTTCACAGAATCTGCCCAATGCTTTTGTTTTTGATAGGCACTAGCTTATACTTCAGCCACAAGCCAACAATGTAAAAGGAACTACACACTTCTATTTGATGGCTGGTACTGTGAAGCAGGATCAATTGACAACTTTTGAAGTGCTCTTTGGGCAAGAACAAGTTCATTTTCTCAAAACTGTACGGTTCTGAGCTCTTTGTGAACTATGAAACACTTAATCAACACGGCACAGAGTTATGCAGATACCTTCTAGTTCTCAAAAATAAAAAAAGTAACTTGATTTGTTCAGCCTAGAAATGAGAAGGCTAAGGGGAGGCCTTCTGGAAGCCTGTAGCTTCTCACAGAGAACAGAGGGGCAGCAGTGATCTCTACTCTCTGGTGACTGTGACAGGAACCAGGAGAATGACATAGAGCACTGGCAGAAGCAGGTTTAGTAGGGTTCAGGAAAAGTTTTTTGGAGGGCAGTGGGCATGACCCCAGGCTGCTAGATTTCAAGAAGTGTCTGACCCACAATTTCTGACACAGGGATTGAATTTTGAATTGTTCTGTGCGTACCCAAAAGTTGGACTTGGGGATACTTGTGATTCCCTTGCAACACAGGATATTCTGCGAATTCGATAATTCTCTATGCAGAAGTTTCTTTGCATATGTCTGTAAGAAAACAAAGTTGCCACTGCTTTTTGATGTGTTGCCTTAAACGTGAATTTGCAGTAAAAGTCTTTATAACTATGTAACTTGAAATAGTTTTATTTTACAGTTAGCACATAAATATAGGTTAGGGGCTGATCTACTAGAAAGGAGCTCTGTGGAGGAGGACCTGGTTGTCCTGGTGGACAACAGGTTGACCAATCAGTAGAACACCATTGCATTCAAGAAGGCCAGTGGTACCCTGGAAGAGGACTGTGGCCAGCATGTTGAGGGAGATTATCCTCTTCCTGTACTCTGTTCTGATGAGGCCACATCTGGACTACTGTAATTAGTTCAGGGCTCCCCAGACACAGAACTACCAGAGACATCAGAGAAGGGCGGTGTCTAACTCCAGTTTATAGGATGGAGAGGATATTCTTTTAGTATATGTGTACTTGATGTCAAGATTAAGACACAGTGGGTCAAATGTTTGCCTGACCAGTTTATTAAAAAACCTAATTGCTTAGGGATATGGGGAAGGGAAGGTGTGCGATAGAAAATAGAGAGGAAATAAAAACAAGAAGTCTTTGTAGAAAGCAAGAGACATAGTCACCACCACGGATCCAGCATGGTTTCTTATTTTTCCATTGATTTAATTAACTTGTCCAATCACTGATGGGCATGGGTGAAAGCCAGGGATCTTCCAAGAAAGGATGACCTGGGGGTGTATTTCCTAAAAGGTTTTTTCTTTCCCCTCTGGGAATTCCTCATTCAAAAGATTCTTTTCTTTGAGAGTTCTTCTCCCTGAGTCCTTAGATTAGTGGGGACCTTTTGTCACCCACTTTTCATTCTCTTTTCTTTTTTAATCTGTTTTCTATTCCACTAGCGTGATGCACCTGACCCAACTGATAAGCCTTCTGAGAGTGGTGCCTTCATTACCATGAACAAGCATTATAGCCTTTTGCAGTGATCAGCTCCTTCAAGCTGCACCCCCGGAAAAGATTATTCGTCCCACTTCTGCCTATCTTTACAGTCTTAAGCAGAGGTACTATGGTGCAGTGACTTGCACCACTTGCCCCCCCTGGTTAACTAATGGTAGTCAGTTGTAGTCTTCTCACCAAAAAGGCCTCACAAAGCAGGCTTTAGGATAATAAATAAATAAATAAATAAATCCAGTTTTGTCTTTCACAGTCTGCAAAGGTGATGAAGGGTCTGGAGTATCTCCCTAATGACAAAAAACTGAGAGACTTGGGAATATTTAGCTTGGTGAAAAGAATGCTTATAAAGGAAGTTCTGTCTGAAAATGAGGAAAAAGTTCAACGGTGACAGCCCTGGAATAGGCTGAGGGACTCTAGAGTCTCCTTCTCTGGATATATTCAAAACTCTGTTCTGGTGTACCTCACCTTATCTGGTTTCGGTTTTTCTATCTTAGATGAATTGCTTTTACTTGTATTTGTACAGAATTCCATATTACATCTCTTAATAAAATTCCATGCTGTAGCATCTTCCAACATGGACTTTTATGATAGTTGGTCTGTTTAGCAACCTTATAACAACTCTTCTCTTACTACCACTTTTGACCTTATTAGTTATTCATGTAACATTGCTCAGTTAAAAGCACTTTTTAAGCTAAGTCCCTGATATTCTTACATCTAATATTTCAAACACATTTCTCACAGCTTTTGTCTTTTGGAGGTTTAACAAGTAATGGCGCTTCCACTGCATGGATATAGAACAGGTATCCATGCAAAATGTGAATTGAGTTGTCTAAAATACATGGATTTATTTCACATGAATCTGAAAGACTGCAATTTCCTTTTGCTTAAATTTATTTATTACATCGTTATGCATTGTGAATGGTAAACATACCTTCTTCCCTTGCCCAATATCTCTTTTTATTGTGTAATTTATGAACAGAAATCTGTGAAGATTTGTATCATTCTTAGTATGTGATTTGTAATAATGAACTATTCAGAATTTGAAGTTCGGAATTCCATTAATCTATCTTCCCTTCTCAAAGATAGAATAAAAGAATAGGCTTTGTATTAAAGACAAAAATGTAAACACATTTTGATTTCTCCGATATTAGTTCCTCCTATTTTATGTTGATTCACAATGTCGGAAGTGCATGGTGGTGGTATGGCAGTAGAAGCTGATCCTTCCTGTCAATATTCCACTATATTTTGTTGACTTGTGACAGATGGCAGCAGAGGGGCAGTCTGACAGAATGGTATCTGATCTGGGAGTGTATAGTGACAAAGAGGTGTCACTAAATTCCTCCACGTGGAAAAAATCGCATCCAATGACATTCAATTCTGCTTGCTGAACATTCATGCAAACTAAGCAGTGGACATGAGCACAGTGAGGGGGTGGGTAGTGTGCTTCAGCAGTGGTGCAAGAGACATCTGGTACAGATGGTGTCCATTTTTATGACGGCATGCAGGCTTTTGTTCATTGCTGATGAAAATGCTTAGCTAATGCCAGTGGCTAAGTGGAAAAATAGTATTTTGTAGCTGAAAATTTTATCTGTCAATCATATAATCATATAATAAATGACTTAGGTTGGATGGGACTTTCAAGATCATCTAGTTCCAAAACCTATGCTATAAGCAGAGTTGCCAGCCACTAAATCAGGTTGCCCAGGGCTCCATCCAACATGGTCTTGAGCACCTCCAGGGACGGTTCTAGTATTAAATGTGGAGGCTGGCAGACCTGCCTATGATGGGCCCGAGCTTGATGATCCCTGAGGTCTGCTCCAAAGCAAGCCATTCTAGGATTCTATAAACTCCTCCTCCTTCTTGAGCGGGGAGACCAAGGGTTGGGTTCACTGCTTTAGATAGGGCCTCATGGGGGTAAAGTAAAGGGGACAATCTCCTCCTTTCCCCTGTCAATCACCCTCTTTTGATGCTGCCCATGAGACAGTTGACTTTCTATGTGCTGCAAGTGCACACTACTGGTTCATGTCCAGCTTTTCATCCCCGAGAACCTCCAAGTCCATTTCTGTCAGGCTGCTCTCAATGACCTAGCCTGTTTGCCTTCACCCAACTGCAACACCTTTCACTTGGCTTTGTAATACCTCATTAAATGATTGTGTGCCTAACTTTCAAGTTTGTCCAGGTCCCTCTGGATGACATCTTTTCCTTGTATTGCATCAACTGAATTGTCATCAGCTAACTTTCTGAGGGTAGACCTGATCCCTATGTGTATGTCTTTGATGAAGGAACTTCATCAGGGAACATCTGTTTTAGAACACATCCATAGGGGACACCACTCATGACTGGCCTGACAGCCACAGTTTTTCAAATATGACTGAGAGCATCCTGGCAACCATATCAGCCAGTTCCTTTAAAAACCTAAGATGCATGTCATCTAGCACAATAGACTTGTACGTATCTGCTTCATGAGGTGGTACTGGACTTACTCTGCTATTATACTGGGAGGGATTTTTCTTGCCATTCTTCCCATCTCTCAGGAACATGAGAGATGTGGGAAGCCCAGCTGAGGCCAAGAACTCGTCAAGTATCTCCGCCTTCTCCAAGCCTGAGGAGGCCAGCTCTTTCTTTTCATTTATTCATAGGAGCTAGAGTCTTCCATCTCAGTCTCTTTTACCAAGGTATCTAAAGAATCCCATCTTGTTATCTTTCACATTCCTTGCCAAATTCAATTTCACCTGTGCCTCAGCTTTCCAGACTCCATCCCTGCACATCTGGACAGCATCTCTGTATTCTTCAAAGGCCACCTATCTCTGCTTCCATTGCCTGCGCATTTTCTTCCTACATCACAGGTTGACCATCAGGTCCTTGCTCAGCCATATTGGTTTCCTGCCTGTTTTTTTAAACCATGGGAATGGAAATCTCCTGTTCTTTTAGAAAGATTTCTTTAAAATATATAACCCACTCTATTCTGCTTCTTTGCTAGTTTCCAGTTTTCCACACAGTCTCCTGCATCCAACAATTCCTTAAACAGTTTGAATTTTGCTATTCTGAAGTTCCTTACTATTCTTTTCCAGGCTCACATTCCTCAGGATCCTTAGGATTATGAACTCAACAGAGGCATAGTTGCTGCAGCCAAGACTGCCTCTACATGATCTCCTCCATGTTGGGGAGCACCAGGTTTAGAAATGTTTCACCTGTAATGTCTATTCAATAACTCAACTAGAAAGTTGTCCTCAATGAACCCCAGGAGTCTCCTGGATTACTTGCAGCTTTCTGAGTTGTTTTCACAGCAAATATCCAGGTGGCTGAAATCCCTCACCTGGATAAGAGACAGAGAGCATGATGCCTCTTTCAGTTGAAGCAAGAAGGTCTCATCCAAGGCCTTGTCCTGATCAGGTTGCTTGTAGTAGATCCCAACCACCAGATGCTCTTTATTGGTCCAGTCCCTCACAGTCTCTCAACTGGTTCATGAATATTTCTCATGACCAACTCTTCACAAACTATCCACTTCTTAACACAGATGGCATAGTTTTGGTCTTGTCAAGATGCAGGCTATTTAACATTTCTGGTTTTTGCAGCTAACACTTAAGGGAATTAATATCCTTCAAAAAATACTCATATATGTTAGCCTATAAAATTGATACTCACTTGAGAATACCATGAAAAAATGATCTGCTTTCTCTATTATGAAAGCTTTCTTTAGACATGGAATTGACAAAGAGAAACAATGCTAAGAAAAACAAGTAATAATAATTAATAAGAGTAAAAAAAAGAAAAAATCAGAGTGAATGGTTTTCAGTTAACCCTTAGGTACATATCTTCAAATGTAATATTTATTTTAAGTAATGAATACTCTCAGAAAACAGATTGTTCACAGGTCATTTAACAGAAAAGAATAAGAAAAGGAAATCTGAGTTCTTTAAGTAATATAATGGGATAGTAATCTAATGGGAAAAAGACAAAGGGTTTTCATAGTTTCGCCCGGGTTGGAAGGGACCTAAGAGATCATCGAGTCCAGCCCCCGGCATTCGAGCCTCTGTGTAGCAGAGCGGCACTTCTACCACTTGCGCCACAGGGGGGATTCGAACTCCGGGCCCCAGAGTTGCAAGGCGGCGTCTTCAACCACTGCGCCACCGGGCAGTGGTTTTCCTTTAAATCAGGTTTATCTAGACAGCTTGGAGGAGGAAAACCAAGGAATGTCCATTGGTTCCAATCATGTAGATCCTTATCAGTTTCTTCTTTGCAGTCTCTGGAATAGTCAGGCTTTAAGAATACACAAATTAGGAAGACTTAGGGGCAAAGGGCATTCTTTTGTATTTATGTCTATAAGTTTCTCCTGAAAATATATGATACAGTTACAATGCAAAGAAATAAAAATAATAATGGTATATTTCTGATAGACCAGTGCGCACCTCCTCCTGATACACTTACAAATACCCTCAGGTTCCCACTGAGGCAGACACCTATTGATTTCTTTGTTTTCCAACTTCAAAAGTAATAGATTTCCCTGTCTATCTCTAAGGAAAGAATATAAGAACTAACTATATACTTCATTTGAAAAAGAAGAAGGGCAACAGGTAGTGAAAAATGCTTGCAGTGCATTAGATGAATAGGAAGTTTCCTCCATATTTTTCATTTTTATCCGACTTATCAAATATATTCTGACAAAGAGGAAATGAACCTGCTACTCAGATTACTGAAGTTAAAATTATAGAGCTCAGAGTGTGAATACACGAACTTTGCCCTTTCCTTGTTGAAAACAGAATTGGATAACCAGTATTTCCAATTTTCTTCATTTAATTTTCAGAAGGAAGCAAGGGATTTGGATATAATGAAAAAGCTTAGAACAGAGTCTATTGAGAGTTTTATTTTCAGGTTGTTAGAATTCACAGGCATGATAAAATTGCTTCCTCTTAGAGTACAAAGCAGTAAGAAATGAAAAAAAAAATCAATCTGCAAATGACATTGACACTAATACAAGATTACTGTCCACTTAATCCTGATAAAATATCAGCCTGGGGAAATAAGAGATTGATAGAGTATCTTTAATGTGTATCATCATTACACAACATGCCAAAAAGAAGGTTAATAAAAAGAATATAATGGAGGTAAATAGGAGAAAGACATAGGATATGAAACAGAGAAATAGAAAATGAAATACAGGTTTTAAACTAAAGTGTTCTTTTATCCTGAAAATCGTAAACTTACTCTGTAAGAACTGACAAATTTAAGAAAAAAGCACCTTCCATAGTTTAGGATAATATTCATACAGTGTTCCAAAAGCAATGCCTCCTATTTATTCCCATGAAAATACAATAGATACAAAAAATTCAATAACACTGCTTTATAGAGAAAATTCTCAGCTACAAAGCACTATATTTTGACATAGACATAGAATCGTAGCATCATATGGGGTCATCTACACCATGACCAGGTTTCTCACAGCCTGGTCCAGCCTGACCTTGAATGTGAGTGCAATTGTTTTAACATGGTGGAATTTGATGCCACACTTTTGATTCATATGCATTTTCATGTTAGATGTGTTATCAAACTGCCCCTCTGCTGCCATCTGTCACATAGAAATGAAATCTTGGTGGGAAGGATCAACCTCTTGTTCATTACCACCAATATCTGCCTCTGACTCTGTGGGACAGCACAATAAAGCAGGAGGTATTATTTTCAGAGCAGACACTGTAAAATATGCAACAGTATCATTAGTATATAAGTAGCAAATTTATTTCCTTAAAACATTAAATAGAAGATGAATAAAAACATAAAATTGGTGGGACATTTGACTAATATTTTAGTAAATCTAATACATTAGGCTGGTTCAGTGTTACTGGTTGCAATTCTTACTTATGTCTTAAGATGTCCATCACAGATTCTTTATGACATTTTAGTCTTCCTGTACTCCATCCTTCGCGATAATTCTTCACAATTTGTGTGCTGCCAAAAATCAGTGACATGAATTAGGTACAATAGGGAAGCATTGAATATTTTTCTTTACTAAGACATGGATTGAAAAGTGCAGTAAACAGGCATGATCAGGTTTTTTATTTGAATATCTGATGAACTATACATACTATTTGAAAATGTGCAGGTCATGTATTTTTATCAACTGAAAATAGTCTTCCAAATGTAAACTGATTATTTTTAATTAATTACAATTTTAATTAATTAAGATTTTCTGCAGCCAAGTTCTCAGCTCAGTGGACAAATTTTATTGACACCACCATTATCATGCTTTCTGCTTGATCATCCTGTTCTCGACTGAGTCGGTGTTCAAGGAAAACACCTGATCTATACTGATCTAAATATGCTCTTCTGTTTTCCTGAAGTGAAAGGTCTAAGTATTTACCTTGCTAAGTCTGGCCTAAGCCAAAATTTATCAACAGTCTTTCTTCTGTACATATATCTTTCCTAAGGAGTGATTTTTTGTTGTCACATTCAGAACTGCATGTGAAGCAGTACTTGTATCTGTGGGTAGGAAAGCAGAGCTGTACACTCTGAAGAAGGAAGTCTTCCTTCTCTAGCCTGAACAGAAACTCCATCAGGAAGCATCTTCTGAGTACAATTTTTTCCTCCTTGTATGTGCATCTCTGCTTTGGAAAACAGCGTTCTGTAATCCAGAGAAGTTCAGATAAGTCAGTTAAAATGTATTTCAACACCTTTCTTCCAATTTTCAGATATCCCTTCTCTGTCTAAAGGCTAGCATAAGAGAAGATTGATTTTTATTTGATCTTGGTTGTTTTGAAGTGACTGGCAATATTTTTTTGTGTTCTCACGATCCAGTCAAATTACACATTCAGTAATATTTCCACTAGAAGCATGAAAATTAGAACTGCTGTAATTTCTGGGTAAATAATTAGCTGAAAAGACACCCAGAATATATACTATTTTTTTAAATCAATTCCAGTATGCTCTTTTTTTTTCTATTTTTTTTAACCTTTTTTCCTCCACCTTTCCAGATGTTTCTCCCTCTCTCTGGTTTTCCATTTAATTCCTTTTCTGCTTAAATAAAGGAAACCATGGATTTAGAGTGTAAATTAAAATATACTACAAAAAAATAAACAAACACTGAACATGTTGTTTTTCAGTTACTCTGTCTGTCACTTTCAGAAGTAAATGGATTGTGTGTACTAAGTCCCTCATGGACAATCCTAATTTGAGACTTCACACAACTACCGCCTCCTTCCTTAGCTCTGTGCTACAAAATAAATATAGATTAGAAGGCCAGTGTGTGGTGAAATACACACTTCTGCTCATTTAATTTGGAGCTCACCCTTTTTTGCCATTGTCATTCTGAGAAAGTGACTAAACATACCAGTAATTCTGATTCTCTTCCTTTAACTCATGCGATAATAATGTTTGCTCTATTTTATTACAGTCTCTTGAGATTGAGATTTGCATATTCTCTAACACTTAAGTAACGATGTCACTTTCTTGGTGCCTTGAAAACTGTTTTCATTTTTTCCTAGGCAGGCCTCCAACAATTACCTTCCACATTTTCTACTGCAGTCCTTTTTATTATTTTAATTACAAATAATCGGTCAGATTCTGAGTAATGAGGGTGAGATCCAACGGACTGTTGCATAGGAGATGGCTGCTTGTTACAAGACATTTTTAGTGGTCTCTAAATCAGATAGACAAGTAAAATAATGATCATCTTGCAGTAATGAGACACAATTAAGAATCACTGCAGCAAATGACAGAGCAGTTCATTGAACAATAACCTTCCTCTTCCTTTTTTTCTTAAGAAGATCGAAGCTTAATTATAGCATCACCTTTTGCAATGCTATAGTTAAAGTTGTGTCAGCATTTCCTTTGTAAACCTGCTACTTTCAAGGGTTTATAGCTTACAAAAAGAAAAAAACATAAACCAACCAACCAACCAAACTAAAACAAACAAACAAACAAAGCAAAAAAACCTAAACCAAACCAAACAGACAAACAAACCAGAAATCAAAACCTGCTTTAAGATGGAAATTTCTTTGCAAAACCTTCACATGTGATGTTTTAAACTATTTATTTATTCATTTTACAATGCTGACTGTGTTCTAATTACTGAAGCTACACTCATTTGTACTTCCTAAGGATCTAAGTCACTGTTTGAGCCCAAACGTAGCAACAGACAGAAACCTGGCACTTCAACTACAAATGATCCTTTCAAGAAACAGACTCCTCTGTACTGCTTTTGTTGGGGGGTGAATGGCATTAAATGTCTTTCAGAGGTGGGTTTACACAGCCAGGTTCTCTAGAGAGCTCAGCTTTCATTTAAATATCTAACTAAGCATTCGGCTTTTGTATGTAATAACTGTTGTAAGTGGATTTGAGTGCTCATGTAACTTTACCTAGTTCTGTTAGATTCACTCTGGAGGTGATTCTGATGGGATAATATGTCATTCAATGTGTGTGTTACTGAATAGACCAGGTAAGGAGGAGAAGGTCAATTGGCATTTATTGCACATAAATATAGTCTACAATGAATAAAGATTAAAAGAGAGCGAGAAAGAAGTAAATGGCAGCATAATGAGCTTTTGGAAATAGATGCTGTGCTTGACTGTTTTTCTAGGTATGAGTGGTAATCTAAGGAACAAAGGTTACAGAAGCAGCACAGTCTGTTGAATTTCAAATGAGTGACTCCTCATACAAGCCTTGAATTCTTCTACCTTGTTTTCACAATCAGTTAGAAATAGATGCTTATTTTTTGATCACCTGCAACAAAGTGCTTTTTTGCACTTGTACAGCTAAACATCAGTTCGTTGGTGTGGAAACTTGAAAAGGAAAAACTGCGTGAACACTCCAGGTATGATAGAATGTGTATGCTTATGAACTTGTGTCTACCGTAAGAACAACATCATTAGAAAACTGATAGCAATTTTGTTATTTCTCACAAGCAAAACTTGAGTAGGATGCTCTACTTATTGAGCAGTTAAGGACAAATCCATCTAAAAATGTAAGAAAAAGCTGAAGAACATAATAAATCTTAATTACGCTATTTTTCTCATTTAAAGAGATGTGGCTTTTGACTTGCGATTTTAATGAATCAAGCAATTCTTATTTTTGATAAATTGCTTTGTTTGCATAATTGTATACTTGGAATGGCAAAAATATCTGTTTGTTTCATTTTGCAGTGTAGGTATTTTTCACATTTATTAGGTGTCTAGATTTTATATTCAGTGTACAGTAAGAAGACAGCAGCATTCATGCTACCCATCATTGCTTAGCACTTCTTGAGCCAGTGTTGGAAAGCATTCCTCAGCATAGCAGCTTCTTCAGTTTTAAGAAACATCCTCTGAAAAGCTGTCCAGATATTTACTGAATGTCATGGAAGTCCAAATCCTGCACAGTGTTGGCATGACTGTCTTGCAGCCACACCCTGTGCTGGGTGCTCCTCTGTGCTTGGTGAAGTTGCCTGCCAAGAACCTCTGGCTGCAGGAGCCTGCTGGGAGGTGATGTTAGAGCATCCTAGAGAAGCATCTTCTCTGGGCACATGGTCATGTCCTAGACTGTCCCTTTTCGTCCTTTTACCTTCCTGAGGTTAAGAGGCTCTACATGGCTACATGGGATGCAGCAACAGTCTGGGGACCCTCTCTAGGTCCCTTGCTTGGTCAAGTCTCTGTGACAGCAGCCAGAATTTTCCACCACATTCTGCTGAAAGATATAAACTGCTTCCACTGTGTGCATGAGCAAGTGAAAAGGCCACCTGCAGTTTGGGATGAATGCCATTCTACTGGCTTACTGCTTGAGGCATTTAAAGCAGAAGTGATGGAAGTAGAAGATCACATAGCCTATGTTCCTGATGCAATCAGTGCAGATAGTGCACAGAAGGTCTGCTGCCTCTGATGTTCTGACCTACTGCACTGGAGATGTTCTTCATGGCTTCTTGGTCATCTATGTTCTCCTCCATGGCTTTTTGGACATTTGCACTCTCCTCCACAGCTTCCTGGGTGTCAGCCACCATGTCCTACCATGAGAGCTGTGCCACTTGCCTGACTTTTTTGAGTGAGAGGAGGGGAAAAGAAAAGCAAATATCAGACAGCTGAAGGAAAAGTGAGGAAAACCGTCTTAAAGGGTTGACTGCTTTATGGGCTGAGAAGCAGCCTGACTCTCCCACACTCTCCCTGAGATCCAGCATGACCTAGTTGCAGGGTGCCCGATGGTGGTGCTCAAGGAAGAATGAGAGAGTCTTAAGCATTGCCAGAGTGTGGGACCCAGAGTACATGATGTTGAGGCATCTCCCTCATCTTGCAATATTCCTCATAATAAAGCTCAAGATACCTCTGTCCTTTGCCCTAAAGGTAGAGCGCTGTCTCTTTCTCAACTCACCCTCCACCAGGTCCTTCTCATCCTTGTCTACAGAGATGCTTTTTAACTTTTAATCTCCCAACACATTCCTGTTTATGGAGTTTTTATTAACCAGGTACAGGACTCTGTACTTCCTTTTCTATTTTAAGCTTCACAGGACTCCCTCAGCCCATTTCTATAGCATATCAAGGCTCTTCTGGATGGTAACACAACCATCTGGCATAATAATAACTTGTCCACATATTCTGGCATCATAAAACCTGCTGAAGATACAATCTGCCCTGTAATTCGTGTTACAAATGAGGGAATCAAAGAATACTGGTCACTTTATTGATACCTGATGTTAGTTACTAGTTACTGGTGTCCAGATGCACTTTGTGCCTCTTATCACCACTCACTGGGCCAGCTGCTCAGCCATTTTCAGTTCACCTCACTGTCTGAACAGTTTTTCTATGACTATGGGGGTACTGCTGAAACTCTTATTAACATATAAACAGAAAGCCTCCAAGCTTTGTCCACCAATTCAAAAATGATACAATTTAAAATATAAGTAAGATTTCTAGAGCAGGCTGGACCCTTAGTACTTATTTTGATTGTTCAGCTCTATTTTAGTCTCTGCACTGGTAAGGTTTTCTCACATGCCTCTTATGATCATGTACCTACTAGCAAAATCTGTGTAAGTGAAGAAAATTGGGGATTTCTTAAATCAGTTGAAGATTTAGAACTGCACAAGACTGGATGGGAAAAATCACTGGGGAGCATTGAAGGACATAGCATATGTCATTGTGGGGCTCTGCCATCTTCAAATTTCAAAGCAACCTTCTGAAGGGAGGAGTTCCTGATGGCAGAAAAAGGCAACAACCTTCAAAAAAGTGAAGAGGGAAGATTCACATAACTGCAGAGAAACGAATCCTCTTAGAAGCCAATTCTAAACTATGCATAAGAAAGTTACTGAAATCCTTATGATAACATGGTATTTCTAAAGTTTACCAGGGATCAACAATGCCTGGTCAGTCGTCCTGTGTTCGGGGATTGTGAGACTATGCCTACAATGTCTTATCCAGTTTTGGGCTCCTCAGTAGAAGAATAATATAAACATACCTCCAAGTCCAGTGGGAGCTGCTAAAGTGCATTTGGAGCACACAGCACAACTTGTGCGAATGTTCAGCTTGGAAAAAAAAAGCAAAGGTAAGTGTCTGTGTCTGGTGTCGGGTGTCTGTAAACTGTTCAACATGAGGACATGGGAAAGATCTCAGGAGCTGTATCAGGTAAAATTTTGATTTTCATTTGTTAAGTTTTTTTAAATTATTATTATCATTACTGTTTTCCGGAAGGGTGATGAAATTCTGGAACAGGTGTGCAGAGGCTGTGTGGAATCTCTGTTCTTGCAGTTGTTCAAGACTCCACCAGACAAAGCCTTGAGCTAACTGATCTTATTTGATGCTAGTGACCTCCAGAGATTTTTTTCTAGCCTAAATTACTCTGTGATTCTATAGATATTGAAAATCATATTTTAAGATGCTCAGCTTTGCAAAAATTGAACACTCTGCTTTAAAAAAACAAAACTGGTAAATATTTCCCTGGTATATATACGTAAAATGACTTGAGAATCTGAAAGGCTTGATGCCGTGTATATGAATTTAAAATGCCACAAAACATTTCTTATACTAACTTAATATTAAACTCAACTGCCTTATGTCTGTCCCTTATATTTACCCCAAATGTATTTAAAAAATTAAAATATATATATCTGATGGTGAAGTTATGAGCAGTTCTATAGAACACTTCTTATCAGCATGTCTAAACCAGTTTTATATTTATTTTCTCAATAATTCTTTGCAAAATTATTCCCTATCAAGTGTATATCTGTACAGCTACATGCTGTATATTCAAATGCATATTCAAATGACCAACAAATATCCCTTTATCATTACTTCCTAATACTTCTGAATTTGGATTATGATAAGATATTAGACTTTATTCAGCAGATTTATTTTAATCTAATTACATAGGTGAATAAAAATTGCTGCATGCTGTTGCATCTAATGTAAGTTATCTATTATTCACACCACATTTACTTTTAATCTTCATGCAGATTCCCTTTGACATAACCTACTGTGCCACAGTTAATCCAATAAAGATAAAATATAGCTCAGCAAAACACCAGTCGATTCCAGCATTCTGGTAATTATTAAAGACTATTTCACACTCGTTCCTTCAATCAATGCATTTCCCCTTGGATGTGATAGTGTTCCTCTTTGAAGCTTTCAATCCTCCCAGTGGTTTCAGGGGAACATTCAGGCACTTCTTCAGTCTCTGGGTCTCTGAGGCAGTTCAAAGAGCACAACAAATCATCACAGGTTTATCCTCAAAGGCTGACACTGTCTTTTTGATGTATGGTGACTTAAAAGTCATCCCTAGGAAAGCATGTATTTGCTACCAGCCATTTATCAGCTAATATGTATGCACCCAGCACAACTGCTAGCAGATCCAAGGACAGAACAATTGTCTCCTTCTGGACCTACAATTGATTTGATTTCCCTCTCTAATTTCATACTTGTTTTAATATCCAGTTATTGAAGCAACTTTTTAACTTATTGAGGGAGCTTATGTGTCATTGTATTCTAATGGCTGTCAGTTTGAGTGCAGGAGCAGAAAAGCAGAGAGTGAATAAGAGTTTGCAGTGTTTAAGCTCTAGAAGGACTTGCCTTCTGCTTGATCCTCAAAAGCTTGCAGCCTCTTCATACTGGGGTTCAGAAATATATATGGTTCACTTCATAGAAGAAGTGCTGTATATATTTCATTTTACAGTTTTTAGTTTGAAAGGTGCCAAGGCTGATACAGTAATATCACAATATGACTTACAATGAAGACTCACAGTGGTGTTTCGCTTTTCTCTTGTTCAACAGTTGGCAACAGCTGGCTTTTGTCACCTGATGAAGATGCATGAATAATTTTTACATATTCCATATTTTACTGGAGGCATGACAAAGGGAAGTGGTGTTGCAAAATTATACCAACATTTGGAACAAAAGAACAAGTACTAGTTAAAATGTGTTACACACTTTTTGTAGGAAGATTCCTAGATAACTGTATTCAGACCTGAGAGGGGCATCCAGGATTTGTTCTGTCACAAAAAACCAAACGTACTAAAACATTTCTGACAAAGGATGAAACTGAAATCTCTTTCTACAAATGAATGTTTGTCTTTAAACACAGCTGTGGTAGTGGGGGCTCTATCCTCCACTAGAGCTGGAGGATAGTACACTGCAGGCATGAATGAATGTGGACCCTGTCACGGACAAGCAGACTAATTCTTAGTGAAATGACTATGTCTATTGGCTCTTTCTGTGATCACACTGAGTAAGCAGAAGGTCCTTTGCAGCCTTTTCTGTAATCTTTCTTCTGCAAGAGTACACTTTAAATCAGTGAACAGCATTATGGTACCTGCCAAAATTTTATTCCCTTTTGCTCTTCCTGAAAAACATAATCAATAACACAGAGTGCATATGAAGAATAGCAAGTGGTATTCCATTCTAATATGCATTCAACACAATGGTCTGTAGGAATGTTATTATCATGACTTTCCACTTTTACAGAAATTGAAGAGGGTATGACATTTCCATATTTTGATGTCAAATGTATGACATTTTTAAGCCTGTGGTTTAATCTGGAATTTCACTGCATACATTCTTTACAACTCCTTTTGTCTTATAAAACTGGATGTTGATCTGACTTTGTTGTAAAACAGGTCTCTCCATTGAAACAATTTCCATAAAAGAAATGAGATTCTGAATGACAATAGAAAGTATGGTTAATTGTGTAGAGACTAAACATCACCCCTTTTTCTTGCTTCCTTTTAACATAATATGACTCCTTCCTAACAGTTTTCTCAATATGAACTAAACTAATTTGCTCCCAAGGCATTAATCTTGCTGTCTCACTCCAATTTGTAGGAGGGAGGCAAGGTTCTTTGATATGTGTATACCCGGCGTGAGATTAAGGAGCAACGGTTCAAATGTTGGTCCAACCAGTTTATTAAAGTCCTAGCCGTTTTTAGGGAGATGGGGAGGGGAAGGTAGGCCATAGGAAAAGTAGGAAATGTAAGCAAGGAGTCTTTGCAGAGAGCGAAAGAGATAGTCACCACCGTGGATCGTCTGAACTCGTCTGATCACCGCAGGGGATGGGAGACAGTCAGGGAGCTCCGCAGCAAGCCGGTCCCGGGGTTCTTCCGACAAAGTTTTCCCCTCAGGGAATTCTCCGTCAAAGGTGTCTTTGGGAGTTTTTCTCCAAAGTCCCCAGTTTAGCGAGGGCCTTTTATCCCCCATTTCGGTGGGAATTTTTCTCTTCGAAGTCTGAGAATTGCAGCTCAGCATTTTTGGGGGAAATACCAAACTTCTGAACAAACAGGCAACCACTTCTCGAAAGATGATTTACAACCAGCTTTTGTGACATTCCTGGCCACAGATGAGCCAGCAAGGAAGGAAGAGGGGGTCTCTGTTGCCGGACACAAGCATTATCACCTTCTGCAGTGGTCCGCTCCTTCGAACAGCACCCCTGAGAAAGACTGCTCTTCCCATTTCTGCTTATCTTTGCGGTCGTAAGCAGAAACACTACGGCACAATGACACCCACCATCCGTCCTCCAGGATACTTAACAGTTGTCAGTCAGAGTCTTATCATCAGGAAGGCCTCATGAAGCAAGCTTTGAGACAACAAAAGAAAACCAGTTCTGTCTTTCACACTTGCCAAATCTATTACTGCTTCTATTTTTAATTCCTCTGATGATCTAATATTTTCCCCTTCACAAGTGCCTAAGAAGACTGTTCAAAAATATGCTATTACTTGTACACATAGTGGAAAAACTCTTATTTGCTACTAAATGGTTCAGTTATTGAAGAAAGTAGGTGATAATGAAGAAAACACGTGAACAACTAATGTCAAGAAGATTTTTTGTGTCATATAAGCATGCAAAACTTGTGCATTAGGAAAAAAAAGTGGCTTTACCAATTTAATAAAATGTTTTATTTTAAAATTTTCAGATATTTTATCTCTCTCTTTTAAAAACAATATATATTTATTATATTTTTTACACAGTTACATGCGTATTCCAGAGGTGTCAGATACAAAGATATAATACAGAACAATATGCATAGAGTTATTCAGAATGCTTTGAATTTTGAAACCAGATATTCTATGTGACTTAGGCTGATAGAATGGCTTCTGGTATATCTTGCAAAATGTAAGCCTTGTTCAGGATGACTAAGTTACTAGCAACACTGGGAATTCTCATGATGTTTACAAGTATCCACTGTGGACTGCCTTTGTTAACAGACATTAATTAGAGAAAGGAATGAGTTTTCTGAATTAGCACTCTGGTGCTGAAGAACAGTAGAGGTGGATGTTTATAATATGCTAGAGAAAAGATTTGTAATGTACACTCATATACAGAATGCTCTTTAAATCTTTGAAGTCAAAAGCATGCTAATCCAGAACAGATCGAAAATGCTTAGAAATTCTCTCTCTTTTTTACGGTTTTTTTTTTCCAATTAAAGAAAATTAAAAAAGAATCACAAAGATATATTTCTTTGTTCAGCTCTTTTCTTCCACGTTCACATTTACACTTGCCAAGTGGACAAGAAATTCTGAAGTCATCACCAACTCTCATCACCTCTCTCATGTGTGATCCAAGGAATTGCTCTGAACAGCTGATTTTTTCTAAAGTTCAAGCATCTTCAGTTTATATCTGCCAACTTAGAAGATGACCTTAGAAAGCTGAGCTTGAGCAGCAATATATAGTGAAGGAGTAGTAAAGCAGGGCAAAATCTAGACTTAAGTAAGCAGTGTTGCCTGAAGACATGCAGAGTAACTTACTGAATGCCAGTGACTGCATCTTAGAATATATATATATATATATAGTTTATCACCAGTTAAAATCTTGAGAAATGAAGAAATAGAACCAGTACCCTTCCCCTCCTCACCAGCTCCTCCCTGGCAGAACTTTTCATTCCAATCTGCAGGAATGGACCTTTTCTAAGAGGCATCACCAGGTACATTGAGGACAACTATGTCCTGTGGGGATGTGCCATGGAATTGTGCCCACTGGGGCAACCACAACCTGTCCTCACACAGTTTGCATCAACAGCCTCTTACTACCTGCACTTCAACACCCGTATACAACAGTCTAAATGTTTTCTGTGTTAATTCTACATTCATCAGGTCAGCTAGGAATATGTCATGCTGAAAAGTAGCAGAAAAATCTGTCCAATAGCCTGCTGTCCCAATATGAATGTTGGTCAATTTCTAGCAAAAAGAGTCAGTTTTAAATAGTAAATCCACAGACACTATGATTTAATTTCTATTGGTATCCTGTTTCTCACTCAGTGTGCAGGAAAAGCCAGAGATTCCAAATCAAATGGCAATATGTCAGATGGGTGACTGTAGCCACTCTGGAAAATAAGTGAGATAAAGGCAGAACTGGAATAATATTTTGTATAGAATACTTAGGATAGCAAAAGGAAGAGAGACACAAGGAGAATTCAGCAACAAGAAGTGACTGAGTGGAATATGGAGCTGAAGTGTTGCAAAGGATGGGCAGATAAGAAGCTGGGACTGTGGAGATGGACAGACCAGTTATCAAACAGTACTGATGCTGAGAAATTAAGTCATGCTCTACAGACAAATGAAAAAAGACCTAGGGAGAAAAAAAACCCAATTCCTTCCATTGTTATGAGACACTTTTCCTTTACTGAAAATGGCTGCAGGTCCACAGGTGGGCAAGCTTGGATGATCTTTATTTCAGTACTTTTATGAAACTTCCTATGAGAATCTATTTTTCTTAGGCACTGTCTATGATCTATCTCAGGCTTTTTAGAACAAAGTTATTTACCACCAAAGCTTTCATATCTGATGCAGAAGACAGAGTAGAGAAGACCCCCTCTCCCGTGTTTGGTGCACAAAAGAATTCAAACACATACAAAAGAATTATTCAGAAGAAACACCAGACTGAGAAGTTTATGAGATGTTCAGTCTATGCTGGTTATCATTTTGAGAAGGTAGCTGAAATCTTATTAGTAATCAAATTTTTCACTTTATAAACCTTAAAGTTATAGTTTATATAATTATATATAATTATGTATGATTCACATTTTACCTCCTTTTTTAACATTAGCCTCAAAAATACTATATTCACATCTTACTGTAGCAATACTTCTTGTCCTGATACACAGATTTGTGTTTGGCACAATCAAAACTGAAACTATCCATGAAAACTTGATTGATAGGAATCACTATATACAAAATATCAAGGCAGAAACAAGTCTTTATGTTGTCGAACGGTGGGAGAAAAGCAGACGACCTTACCTGCCATTGACATACGATCAGCTATTCTCGTTTATTGCTTGGCTGCGTGTACATTTATAATACGGATAATTAGCTCATACATATTGCAAAAGTGGAGCTCATCATTGGTTCCCAATTACATACCATCCCTGAGTATCTTAACGGCTTGTTGTTATCAACTGAAAGCTACTCCCTTGCTGAGTTCCCAAAACCATGGCTAGTTTCTCACCATCCCAGGGCATCTTGTTATTCTAACTGCCCTTGCAGGTGGCATGACTGTTAGATTAACTGCACCGTGTTTATAACCCTTCTCAGCTAACTAACTGCAAAAAACACTCTTTACATCTTTACATCCATGCTTTATCAGATGATTTATTTTGCAAAAATCTGTACATCTAGTGAAAAACATATAACTTGAAAAATTTTGTTATCTTTATGTATTATCTTGACCAGTTTTTCCATTGAACATCTCTTGTGTATTGTTTCTGTCTGTAAATTCAGATGTTGACTTTGTCTCTGATCCTCCACTCTGTAACATTTCATAGATGCTGTTTAAAGAATGTCTACCATTCAAGCCAATCTTGTTAATTAACTGTTGAGTCAAGCCATGTTTTTCTTGTAAATCTTGTAAATTAATATTCTTTGTATCTTCAATAAGCAGAGGAAATGTTTTCAACCATATTTTAACCATTTTTTCCCCTAATATAGTAAGTCCTTTTGAGTTTAAATTACGTTTATTTCTTCCTTTGTTCCTAAATTTATGAGCTTGTAGAATTAAATGTAAGGTAAAATGACATCAAATCTTTTCAAATCCCTCCTTCCTACTAAAGTAAAGATAAAAGTACACATGCTAACTTCACAGAGCTTTTTAGCAGTTTCTGAAGTTTTTACAAAATCTTGTTGCTGACCAGGAAACTAGGTCATGCAATTGTTCTTCAATAAAATGATCTTTTGAAGTGTCTCAGCAGCATCCTTTCTTTAACAGGAATCCTGTGGTTAGAACTCTTCACAAATTGAGCTTCACGCCACAGGTATTTCCTTTACCTTAATGAATTCCTTCCATCTGACTTAAGCTTTTTTGATTGATGTATCCTGTTCCTGCCATGAGGTTATTCTGTGTTGGATTTATTTAATTATTGAAATATATTTTCAGACGGACTTTTTTAAAGTTCAGAATGTGTTTACAGGGACTTTTGCCTAGTTAACAGCTGAAATATATTATATATTGCCAGAGGTACAACAGTAAACATTAACACGACCAGGCAAGTGGTGACAAACAGCCACAAAATTCAGTTCAAATGGATCTTTTGCAGTCACCAGGGGCATTCTGAGAACCTCATTTCTCAAGAAGCCAAGTTTTCTAATCTTTTTATGCAGAGAAAATATTTTGGTGGCTATTTAAACTGACTATACTAGCAAACAGAGCGAAATGCGTTTAACTCATTTGATAAGATACCCTGTACTATGTATATGAATTATGAATCAATGACATGCACTGTCACTTAGTATGTTACCTGGATATTAATAAGATAAGATAGAGAAGTTGGAAGCATCTTGGATAAATTGCACAATAGAATTCCTTTGCATTTAAGAATAATACAAACACAAATTATTTATAAACAAATGTTTTGACTTTGATGGAGAAAGTCTAATGTTGCAGAAAGGAACCAGGTCAAGAATTGAACTTGTGGGTACTCGTGGGTTGAACAAGCTCAGTGCAACAGTGCAACATGCATACAGAGCTTGGGTCACTCCTAGTGAATGACAATCAAGCTTTACAGAGGTCCTATATTTATATGATCAGGTAAACATTACATCACTTATGTTATCCATTCTCGAGACTAATCAGTCTATCTTTCTTCTTTCCCAAAACACTGTGTTCCATCTTAGGCCCAGACTTCATGCTTCACGTGTTGTTCTTCTTTTGAACTTGTCAAAAATTCATTATCTTATTTCATCCGAGCCATCTGAGCTAGACCAGTCCATTCCATCTGTCTTATGATTTTAACTTACTAACTACTAAATAACAATGTCAGCACTATTATTGTCTAACTCTGTTGTTTTATAATTTCACAATAGTCTAACACCCCTACATGGGTCATGGTTCAGGACTATACAAGGGATACATGAGTAGCATATTGGTTGAGAGATTTACCATTTTCCCTATCATCTAATCCTAGTTTTAGCGCTCCATTTAATTAAGGCCCTGTTGCAATCATCCAGCCTGGACAGAAATATTTCAGTGCTTGGCTGACATCATCTCCCTTGACACCTTTGAATATCTAAGTTATTAAACAGTCAAATAAACAAAACCACAGGAAATATTCACTTTCTTAAAGAAGAAATGGCTTTTGCTGCCTGCTGTTTCATCTCTAGGAATTAAAGCTCCAATTCACAACTAACGTTCTTGATAAGCTTCTAGCATGACTGAAAAAGAATATACTGTTAAGCACACGAATGTTATTAACATAAGTATTTTAGTAAGCCTGATTTTCTAGAGTTTAGACTGTTGAATATCTTGCAAGAGTCAGAATATATTTGCATGAAGGTATATAAGACACAGTTTGTACTGTTATTGAAACAAAGACTTAAACTATTATCTTCCACTTATTTTGTTTAAATTTATTATCAAGGCTTACTTATCTAAATCTGCAGGCAATCGAAGTAGAGTGGCTTCCTGGTTGGTGTGGTAAGACAAAAAGTATCTTAGTCCTTCAGGAATGTTACTTTATGTTGAAACACTAATGCATTTCTTTCTTTCTCTTGTTTTCCAAAAGTAGCTAAACATCTGTTGCTTTCTGAAGTTTATTAGTTGAGAGCAGTTCTGAGATTCATTTTGTGTTGGAAGCCAGTGTAGGACCAGATCTAGATGTAAAGAAACAAAGTGACTACTTTGTGCACATCAGTCTGGTGCTATCCTGCCTTCCTTGAGCTGTTGTCCTCAGAAGTATTCCTGTTACGGAACCTCAAGATTGAAGGTGGGAAATGAACTTCTGAGAAGTCATGAAAAGTCAAGATAATGCTGTAGGCAAATGATAAAGATCTTACCATGAAGACCAGGTATACACTGAAAGAATTCTGCCAAGCCACTTGTATTACCACAGTAATTTCTAAATTAAGTGTTGTAATGAAACCTACCCTATACAGAGCCATGTTCATGCTTATGTTTGCTTGCAGAGTTGTAGAAGAAAAGGTAACTGTCCATGAAATCTTCACTGAAACTGCATTATGGCATGATTTAGAGGCAAAGATCATCCTGAAAGGTAAGAGAGAAAATACGTACATTTATTTATTTTTTTCTTTTAATAGGAGATTCTCCTAGAGAAAATGTTCAACTAGTCCTGGAGGATGTTTTATGTCAGTGATTCTTAAGACTATGCTCAGTGAAGGTATTCTGTATCTGAATAGCAGCCACACTTAAAATGGCCACACTTTTGATGCAGATATCTGTATCTTCCATTGAGAACAACTACAGCAGATATCCTTATACAAAGTATATTCTTTTTGTGGAGAGATATTTGTATTTTTGACTGATATCTTGAACAATAAAGTAGAAAAAATAAAGTGTAGAGATAAGGCTGAAATTGGCCAAGAAAACTTGTGCCAGAAGATCTTAATGTTAATACATTTTTTCTAGTGTAGACAATTTTTTTTTTCCTTTTTGAGATAATTCTCTCTGTCTTTCTCTGTCTCTGTCCCTCTCTCTCTCTCTCTTTTTTTTTCTCTAGATCATCTTCTGTTACCATAAACAGTTTTGTCTATTTCAATCCTTAGTATTTCAGATGGAAAGTCATGTTAAGGCAATTCAGATTAAATAATCTGCCAGGATCTGAGCTGATTTTACTGTTAATACTTTGCAGATAAATATGGGGAAAAAGAATTAAGCTCTCTTTTTTTGGCTAAGAATGTTTCAAAGTTATGTTTATTTTAATTTTTAATCTATACCCTAACAATATGCGATTAAAAAGCTGACAGCAGTGACACACTTCAGCAATATTTTTAGTGCAAAACAGTGTAATATATAGTACTCCAGCTGGTCTTCAGTGGATATTACAAGAAATGCAATTGTTGAGTTACTAATGCATTACTAAAAGTATAAGGTACCTAAGTACTTAGGTAAAAGCTGTAAAGCTTTTCAAAGTGTTTCAAATGACACTGTGTTATTAATGTCATTTAAATATAAACGCTGCTTTGTATGTAATCCTTCCATTTCATCATGCTGGCCCACAGTGTCAGTGGCAAGGCAGTAGAGGTTGAACTTTCCCACTGATACTGTTACATGTTGTGGCCTTGCAACAAATAGCAGAAGAGGGGCAGCCCAACAGAATGACATCTGACTTGGAAAACCATATTAAACACGCATGTGTAACTGGATTCCTCTGTGAGGAAAAAATGACACCTGCAGACAGTCATCAACAGTTGTGGAGACTAAACAGTGGATGTGAGCACAGTGAAGCAGTGGGTGGTACGTTTCAGCAATGACATAATCATAGCAGCTGTGAAACAGTGCAGTGAAATAGTGGGTTACTTCCACATGTAAAGCATGCAGGCTCTTGTTCATTGCTAGCAAAAACGTATAGGTAATGGCAGTGATCTGAAAAATATTGTTTTGTAGTTGAGAATGTACTTTACCAAATAGCACTATTGTGCTTTTTGCATCTCCTATAGTTTCTATGGAAACAAGTAGAAGACACCACTTCTGAGGCAACCTATGTATGATATTTTGGTACTTTCTCTTCTGTTTCAACCTGCAGTTTGCAAATGCCTACCATTTCAAAATGAAGCCAACAGTATTTAATATACTAGTTTAATACTAATTTTGGGAAAAGTCTTTGATTTTACTTCTTCTTGCAGCATCTTTTTTTTTCTTTTTTTTTTTTCTTTTTATTTTAGGAATCCATTACTTCATTGGTGTGTCCTGGTAAAGAAACTTCTAGCTTCATGTTTTCTGACATAATATTAACTTGGGTAACACTTTGCTCTGACTCAATGCTACATTGATTAAGAAAAGCCTATCCTAAAACAGAGTCAGTTTCACAGCCAGTTTCAATTTCCAGTGTGAAATGAAAGATAGCCTATTGTTTATAGCATCATTTAAAACTGCTTGGAAAAGCCAAAGTGCCAGGATAAATATATGAATACTATACTTCTTTTTTAATGTATTTGCATTTATTTATTACTTCTTTTGATTGTAAAAAATGCACAGTGTGTGGTGTCCTTGCTGTATTGAAATATAAATGTAAAAATATGGGTGTGATTTTAATACCAGAAGGCCTCTGCACACACAGAAAATTGAAAGTGTGTGCACAAGGAATGTCAGTGCTGAAAATTCTCACAGCTGCATGTAAATGACTGCCTTTCATAAACTTCAAACACAGCTCTGGATAGCGTTCTTCCAAACATTGGGGATTTCGAAGACTCAGTGGTAGACTGCAAATTTTTAATTCCCATTCTTTCAATGAATGATCAGATGCCCCACTGGTGAATTTCAGGGATTACCGATCTTTCGAAAGTGGTAGCTGTGGGAGTGATGTCACGGTGTAGCAATAAACCAAAGCTGATTCACTGATGCTGTAATATCAGGCCCAGAATTATCACCCTCTAGAGGCAATATATACAGTACCTGTATCCATCCATCTCTCCTTTGTGAGAAAAAAAAATCCAAGAGTGAAGTAATGAATGAAAAAGTGACTGAAAGTTCAGTTTTCAAATACGGACATCTAAGGATAATGTACATGACTCCGGTGGCGCAGTGGTTAAGAGCGCCACTTTGCAACACTGGGGCCCGGGTTTGAATCCCCCCTGTGGCGCAAGTGGTAGAAGTGCCACTCTGCTACACAGGAGGCTTGAATCCTGGGGGTTGGACTCGATGATCTCTAAGGTCCCTTCCAACCCGCACGAGACTGTGATACTGTGTGATACTCAAAGAGGCATTTAGATATATAAAAAAACATTTATGCACGCTTAAAGGGGCAATTTTTGCATCCAAACGGGCAATATTCTGAATCTTGGTGGCAAGATGCTCTTTTTACAAGAGAGTATGCCAGAAGATTTGATTTCTCTACTTCATTGTGAGACACAGTACCAGTGTGGCTTGGAGTGCATTATTTACAGTGTAATTGTACACCTAGTGTGTAAACCAATCAAATGGCTCGGAGTGCTAGGGTGATGGATTTCTCTGACTTACTTGAATTGTTCACATTTTCTAAGTTTTACTGTCAACCCAGAGATATCCGTGATGAATACTAATTTTTTTTTTTTTAATTTTTTTTTTTTGCACATACTGGTTTTGGGGTTGTAAGCCCCATAGCATTTTGAATGGGAACCATTCAAAAACCAAACAGTTCAGCTGTTCTTTATCTATCTATCTATCCATCTATCTATCTATCTATCATCTATCTATTATTTTTTGAATCAGAAGTAGTACTTATCTTCCTTTTTTATTAATAAATTACTGGAAAAATGGAATATTTTTTGTCATTCTTACTGGACTAAT
This sequence comes from Coturnix japonica, assembly GCF_054131305.1. Lineage (NCBI taxonomy): Eukaryota > Metazoa > Chordata > Aves > Galliformes > Phasianidae > Coturnix > Coturnix japonica. The sequence continues at coordinate 36,417,247 of NC_140702.1, forward strand.
CATCAGTACAAGATACCTTCCTGTAGGTACTGATGCTAGTATCAGATCAGACATCTCTGAATGTGGTTTGAGTGTCTGTGGAGTACAAACACCTGTATAATTGTTGTTTAGAACCTGATCCCACAGTGATTTATATCATCAAGCCATTGCTGATCTATGGCTCTTAGTGTGATTACCCATCAGCTTAGACAGTCTTTGAGGGAAAAATCTTTTTTCACCAGTCCCCCACTTCTGTATGGGCAAAACCAAGGGACAGCAAGTATATATATATATTTTTTTTTTTTGCTGGAATGAACCTTTTTATTTTAATATGTGCAAAACCCAAAGTATCTTAACAGATGATCCCAGCTGGCAAAGGCTGATTGTGAAATCAAGGAGGCCCCAGGGTGAAGAGAGAGCCTCCAGGAGCTGAAGAAGTCACTAGTTCTCACCAAAGTAACAGTGTAGACATAGACAGACCAGAAGCAGTGATGTAACGTTTCCACATGTACAAAGGCAGCCCTTAGGGAGTGTGAGCAACCAGGAGCACAGTGATCAGAATAGGGGAATGGGGTATGGAACATCAGTAGTGTGTTCTGCAGCAGTTTGCACAGAATTTCGTGCAGTAGGATGCACAGGGAAAGCTTTCTTCTAATCTGGGAACAGCAGGGAACAGCTTTGTATTGAAACAAAAATAACAACCAGTCCCTAGAACAGCTGAACTAAGGTAGAAACCCAGGCAATCCCCTTGAAGGCTTGAGGGAAGAAGGGAGTGTAATGAATGCAAGTGTGCCTAGCTTAATAAATTTTTAGAGTAAGTGTATAGGTTGCAGGAGGAAATCACTAGACAAAGAAGTAGCCAGCAGTCAGAAATACTGACATATGGAATTGTGCATGGGTACAAGCAGACCAAGAGCCCTGCCTTAAATCCCTCCCTGCAAAGTGAGGAAGCTAAGCCATCTTCTAACCTTGAGATGACAGATCACAATGGCATGCACAGTACAAGACATGGAGTGTGTCCAGGGGAGGGCCATTAACATTGTCAAAGGGCTGAAGCACCTCTCCTGTTGACTTGCAGAATCAAACACCATAACCACAAAGTAGTTATAAAGCAGGTTTGTTTAATAAGTGATGCACATACACCCTGGTGCAAGGGGGAGAGCTCCACCTCACTTGCACACTGTTAGGAGAAAGCGTGCTACAGATATGGGATGAACTAATACACAATCAATAGTTTGCAGGAGTTCAGATATATATTCATTATATTCCTGGGACCCCATTAGCTTGTGGTCCCTCCCCCCTTGCGCGTGCGTTGTGAGTCATGGTGGTGGTCATGGGATGAAGGCTTATCGTTTTCCTTGTGAAGGCTCATCGTCTTCCTTACTGTAAACTTTCATCCCTGTGGGAGGGAAACCCCCCAAGCTGGTTCCAACTTGCCCTGTGGACGTCTAATCACCACACTGTTCTCAGGCTGCTCCAGTGTCTGCAATTCCCATTCTTTTAACAACTTCTACATAAATCTTTTCACTAACCCTGTCCCAGTTTCTGTGAAGTCCCTTTCTCTCCCTTGCTGTGGGGCCCTTCTATCATCCTTTGATGTGAAGAAAGATTGAGTGTGCTGTGCATGTTCAGCCCAGTTCTGTGACTAGTGGGGCAGAGGGATTTGTGAATCTGCACCTCTGGAAAGGGGAAACAGGGGCAATGATCTGAGGCTAAACAAACCAATTAACTAAGTATGGTATTGGAATGCAAGATAACACACTATAATACAATATAATTAGAATTGAAGCTAATAAATCAAATGTAATGAGAGTGAGTGTCCAAAAGGTGGAAAGATCTCACCATGATGCTAAGGTGAGACATGCAGTCAGATCGAGCATCAAGGAGGGGAGCCAAAAAAGGGCAAATCTCATGACTTTATCAGGGGTTATATCTCCTCTCTGAACACAGAGCCCTCTGGGACTGTGGATGTCCCATCCCTGGAGGTGTTCAAAGACAGGCTGGATGAGGCTCTGAGCAGCCTGAGCTGCTGAGTTATAGCATTGCCCACGGAGCTGGGATTGGAACTGGATGTTCTGTCAGGTTCCTTCTAACACAAGCCATTTTATTATTCTTTGATGAGATAGTTACAGGTTTAGTCCCATAAACAAAAGTCTACTATGCTTTAAAGCCTTCACTGTCACTTGAGAAGGTGAAAGAGAACTCTCAATCCGGGAAAAGATTTGGTTGTAGTAGGTCCTCTAGCTAAAATCACTGAGAAAACATGTAACTCTTAGAGTTACTTTTGTATCTTTCATGATAGGACAGGCGCATATTTTCTCACTTGTTTAAAACCTGATCACCTGGAAAGAATTACTGTGTTCTCTCTTTTCTTGTAGTCCCTTCTATTGATGAAAATCTCACACAATTTTTATAGCACTGTGTATATTGTGATATTTTGGCATTGGTGTCAGTACTGTAAAAGGCTATTTTAAAATCACTTATCACCAACAGTGGTGCACTTGCAAGAGTGCTGACCTTGAGCTCACCAGTGGCAAATCTGGGTCAAAGTGAAAAGCATTGGATGACATCTGTGGGTTGGTATGAAGCAAGAGATTGAGCAGGAACAGATGACAGGATTTTGTATCTGTGAGAGAACTGAAGGATATCTGAGAAGAAACCTAGAAATAGTGTCTGATGCTGTGCCATAACTGGACAGGAATGGAGAGAAAAGGACTGGATGGCTGTGGGTGTGTGGGCTAAACACAGATCTTGGGATATCTGTGAAAACAAGCAGATCGCACAGCTTACATAGGAAGCTCTTCAACAAAGGATATGTTGTGTCATCTATCCTGCGTGTATAGCTAAGCTGTCAAGTGCATAAGCATTTCACATGATGCCAGCTACTAATGATTAAACACATTTGGTTTATTATTATTATTTTTTGTTTGTTTGTTTGTTTTTATTTTTCTGGCTTTATTTGTCACCAGAGACACAATTCTTGTCTTGGTTACAAGAGATGATTATATCTCCTAAGAGATAGGTGTTGGGATCTAGTTTTTCACAATGTATGCTCATTATTGTATTCATAGTTGCTGGGAAAAAACAAATGAGAGGTTCATCTTGGAATTCTAAGTGAAGTGTTATAACACTGTTACCTGGCTATGCTGGTAATATGAAGTAAACAGGAAGAAAATACAGGTTCTACTGGCAACATAACTCTTGCAAAGAAGAGTTCAGTTTACTGCACATAACTAAACAGACTTTATGTGACATTACTTCAGTATAAGCATATACAGGCAAACAGGAAAACAGTAAATTCTCTGATAGACTGCAGAGCAAGAATTTATTTTATAGGGATAATGACAGACATACCGTTATTAATATTTTGTTGATATTTTGTTACTATTATCACACTATTATTATCATTATCTAGCAGATTAGGAAAATGTATGTTGGTCTCTCTGAAAGTGGTGCTTTCTATTTATTTTGATAGCAGCTTCACCCCAAACAGGTGTTTTATTTTTTTTTAAATTTTGTTAGTAAGTTTTTGTTTTTTGTTTTCTTTCTTTCTTTTTTTCTTTTTCTTTTTCTTTTTTCTTTCTTTCTTTTTTTTTTTTTTTTGACAAGATATTCAAATCATAAGGTGAAAAACCTCATAATGTGATCTGAAGGGGCAGGGAAATCAAGAGGGAAATAACAACCTTGGGACTTGAAAAGCTTAGAACTTTTCCAACTTTTAAAGGGCTGGTTATATCCCTGAGAAAATTCATCAGAGGCTGAAAATAATACCTGGGGGGAGGGGAGGCTGGGAGGGAGGAAGGTCAACATCTAGCTGATTCTGCTTCTTAATGGCAAAGTCATAAAAATCTTCTTGTTCTGTTGATGTGATTAGTATGAACTATTAACAAAGGAGAACTAACTTGCACTGTGTACTGTAGCTCTTTAGTAAGGTTAACAAACTACATTAACCATTCACTCATCTGTAGCTCATAATTAATCACTCCTTGAAAATTACATTGTATAATAAATGAGGCCAGACATGATTCATTAAAACTTCTAATTAATTCTATTTAATACTATTTCATAGTTCATTGGTAAGTGCTGAGAGAAGGATTATGTTATAGGACATTTGATGCATGCATTGCTACCAAAGAAGTAAATAGAGCAAATATCATCTAGAATACAGAATGAATATTTGCAAATGAAAATACTTCTTTTTAATCTCAGGAGTGCCTAGTAGTCCTTGATCTATATTTGTGTCTGTTAGCATCTTCCCTGCCAATTTACATTTTCCTCTGTTTATAACTAAACTGAAGAGGTGAAATGTAGACAGAGAGGAAATATACTCCCTAACGTCTTCCACTCTCAAATCCTCTTGGAACAAAAGAAGCATCGTTTTTTTACACTTAGAGGTTGTCTCACTCCTATTTATTAGTGAGGCAAGGTTCTTTTTGATATGTTATGCCCGGCGTGAAATTAAGAAGAAAAACATTCAAATGTTGATCCGATCAGTTTATTAGAAATAATGAACAGCTGAGGGGATGGGGAAGGGAGAGCGGTCAATATCAAAATTAGAGTGATGGGGACGGGAAAGTGGGCGATAGAAAAAGTAGGAAAAGAGGCAAGAATTGCTTAAAAGCGGGGAATAGTCACTACCTGGATGCAGCAGCGTCTCTTTGCACGCTGTTTCATTGATCAGGGACAAAATAGGCATAGGGGAGAGCAAGCAGAAGAATGGCAAGCCAAAAGCAGCAGATCGGTGGAAAGGAGCAGCGGGGTCTCAAGGAGTAGCGAGGTCTCATGAAGCAGTCTCGATCAGTAGGCCCAGGAGAGTCTGTTGGCAACAGTAGGAGGACAACCAAGGAATCAGAGGTCAGAAGCCTAAAAGTTCCTCATCATGCAGGCATCTTCTTCAGCATGCAGGCATTCATGTAGTGAGGCATCTGATGTCAGAAAACCTACTTGTTTCCATAGTGAGGCATCTGATGTCAGAAAACCTACTTGTTCATGTGATGAGGCATCTGATGTCAGAAAACCTACTTTAGTGGTTTGTGCCCTTTTAATCCTACTTCTTTTCAGCCTTCGAGACATTCCTGGAAGCTTCGATCTGAGTCATGTGAGTACATCGGAGATTGCCATCTACCTTGAGATAAGCCCACACAAAAAGACCACTTTAGGGCCATTCATCAGCGTCCTCCTTTCATAGCTCCTGGACATGTCCATCTGTCACCCTTAAACAAAGGGATTTCTAGGGATTTCTGGAACCTTGGCTAAGGCTTACTTTCTGTGCGTCTCAAACAAAGGGATTTCTGGAACCTTGGTCAGGACTTGCCTGAACATATCATAGTATCATCATAGTATCATAGTCTCGTGCGGGTTGGAAGGGACCTTAGAGATCATCGAGTCCAACCCCCGGGATTTTAGCCTCTGTGTAGCAGAGTGGCACTTCTACCACTTGCGCCACAGGGGGGATTCGAACTCCGGGCCCCAGTGTTGCAAGGCGGCATTCCTACCACTGTGCCACCGGGGCACACATGTCCATTTCAGCAAACTTCTGAGGCAATAGTGTAAAAAGCATGGCCTCTTACAGAGGTACCAAACATTTTATTATAATCATAAAAATGGTTTTATAAATGGCATTTTGTAAAGTTTTTAAGTAAATGACAAATTTTGAGTGATTAACACATAGGAGTGAAAAAACTGTTTAAGTGCTGTACTTGATGTTAAGACAGCAGGCTTCTAGGAGATTTTTTGAATAAATTTGATATATATCAATCTCAGCTTACTTTGCAGTATCTTTGTTGGTCCTGTAGCAAAATCTCTCCATCTTCACAATGAAAACAAAGAGGCTGCTTTACCTATTATAAGTCTTGCTAAACTTCTCCATACCAGTTATATAGCATACTTTAATATCAGTTTTTGGAGATGCATTTCCACATTTTTAATCTTTTATCAGTTTTAGGAGACTGAAAAAATGTTCAAAACACAAAAATTAATGTTCTCAGAATGCAAAAATACTTAATTTCATAATTAAATCATTGCTTCACAATTCCTACAAAATTTTATTCCTGTGTCAAAACACCTTGAAATAGCATCTAGCTTTTTAAAAAGTTCTTGAATCTGTGCTTAGCATTAATTGCAGAGTTTAAAACCTGGGGGAATCTTGCATTTGAGATCCCTAAGGTATTTTTCTTCACATTTTTAAAAATTAAAAATAAATAAATAAATGAGTAAATAATAGAAAAAATAATAAAGTCAAGCTAGTACTCCAAAATCAGTCTTCTCTACATCTATCAGTCTCTGTTCTACATTTTACAAGACACATTATCTTAAATTGATCAAATGCCATTAATTACTGAACTTCTAAACTTTTTTTTTTTTTTTTTTTTAATCTAAGAGACTTTGCAGACTGGCAAAGGCTCAAGAGCATGATTACAGTAATTAATTGTTAAATGCCTACTAGATATTTTTATGCTGGACCAATGAAAAGGGCTCAGAAAAATAACATGGGAAATTTAAGAAATGAATTCAGTGAGACCAAACAATGATTTGTTGCTGAGAAATTATATACATAGCATATTTATAGTGTAAGTTTACACTATCAATTGTTTAATCATGAATATTTTACAGACTGTAGAAATTATTAGCAAACATTTATTTATTTGTTTGTTTGTTTGTTTGTTTGTTTTGGTAGAGAGATCTCTTGTATAACAGAGTTATAGCAGTGTACTCCTTTTGTAAAACATTCCATCTGATACACTTGCAGAAATTGATGGAAGAGGCAACAGTGTCAGAAGTAATATCAGACATGAGCACTTAAAATCTTAACATAGTTGTTTCTATGGTATTTATAATGCAACCTTGGTTTATAAGGTAGCATTAAGCTGTAACTAAGACACTTGTTTCTCAAAAATTTTTTTTCTCTCTGGTTTGTTTGGGTGAAATTCTAAGTAGAAAATAGCAAAGGGCAGAAGCTTAATTTTAGTTTACTGCGTATCTTGCAAGTTGTGTTGGACTATGTAATTTGTGTTTTATTGAATGCACCTCATTACATTTAACTACACCTGACCGCTCTTACCTTCACACAATTTTAGTTTAGTAGGTGTGAGCCATGTGGAAAAAAATGCTAAGACAGCAAAGAAACACTTGATCTGCAGAAATGTTGTATACATTTGCAGTGACTTTAGGATTCACTATGAAGCGGGGAAATTTGCTCTTGAAGACTTTTGTTCTTGATAAAGGTAAGTCTTGATAAGATTTTTGTCTCTCAGCTTTACATTAAAATATCTAATGATAGAAACGATCCAAGGCTTGGAACAGCTCTCTTACAAGGACAGGATGAAAGAGCTGGGGCTGTACAGACTGGAGTAGACCAGGCTTCAAGGTGACCCTTTCAGTATCTAAAGGGGGAGGAAGGAAGTGGGCAGACTCTTTAGCAAGGTCTGTGGTGATAGGACAAGGGGAAATAGTTTCAAACTAAAAGAGGAGAGGTTTAGATTAGATAGAGGGAATGCTTTTTTTTTTTTTTTTTTTTTTTTTTTTTTTTTTTTCAATAAGGGTGGTGAGGCACTTAAAAAGGTTACATTAACAGCATAATTTGTAATGTAGAATAAATTTCAAAACTCACAACACCTTGAAAATGCAGCTCTGATATGGAAAAGCATGCACTTATATTGGGTCCCTAGGAAAAATGTGGAAAATCCCCCACTTATACTTTTATTTCAAAATCTGAAATAAAGTACTGAGCATAGGGAAAAATTAGAATTGTATTATTTAGGAACACCAGTACATTAAGGTGAAATTCACACAAAAATCTTGAGCAGCACACTTGGCCTTGACAACAAGGAACAAGTTACACAAATAGAAATCTCCTGAACACTATATTACGGGTTAACTTCCTTAAATCACTTCAAAATAAAAAAAAAAATACAATTGTCTTTGTTTAAAATATTCTGTAGTCCGTTCTATGCTAGGTCTGATAACAATAAGAACATAATCATTCACATTTTAAAGACAAACTGATTGCTTTAAATGTTAAGAATGAGTGAAAAAGGAGATTTCTCTGTCTACACAAGTTATTTTAGAAGCTACTGCTGATGTTACCAATGATTTTCTTTGAGATGGCTTCACCAGTTAACCACCTAATTAAGCAAAATGACTTCTCTGATAAATTTAATCCTGCTAATGATGACCAGATGCTAATAAAAATCACAAGGGATTATAGTGAATAATTATTACTTTAAAATCTTATTAGCTGTTTCATATTAGGCATTGTCTGTGTCCACAGTCTGCATAGAACTATGCCTTGGTCCCCTTTGCTTAAAGTTCATCTGCTGTGTCAATACCTGTCTTTCCAGTGGTATACATGGAAGATAAAATTTGAAGAGTTTCTGGATCTATCATATGGACCACGGAAAATCTTGGCAGCTGCATGTGAATTCTGTTGATGGCTTCATTAGTTAAAAGTATTTTGGGCAGATTTGCTAATGGATTAATATGGAAAAATGCCTAGATCAAAAAACAGTAGTGGGAAGAACACCTGAACAACAGTGTCTTCATGGTTTAGTGTTGGACTTAGCAGTCTTTAGGGGATGGTTGAACCAGGTGATTTTAAAGGTCGTTTCCAACCTAAATAATTCTTTGATTCTATGTTTCTATGACTAAGATGCTAAGAAATGATTCTGGGCAGTCACCCAGGGCCCTGGCGACTTTTCAACAGAGCTTGCATCTGAGCATGAAAGGCGTTGGACATTCACTGAACCAGATAAACCACAGAACAGGTCACTATGTACTTGGTCAGTCCTAGTAGACAGATTAGCACCACTGCAGAGCAGTAATCCATGTCCTAGAAAGACTTGTAGGCACTGTCTGAGAACAGTATTTTGCCCCTCCTTGCCTATATCTCAGCTGCTGTGTTTGTTCTTTGCCAGATTTATGTGCCTTGCCAATGGTTTATCTGGAGTATACAAACTTGCATACTTTGCAGACCAGTCCTGGGCACAGATTCACAGTATCAGAGAATGGTTGAGGCTAAAAATTAATGTTTAGAGGTCACCTGATGTAGCTTGCTTGCTCAAGAAGGGTCACCAAGGGCAGGTTGCTAACAGCAGACCACAGATACATCACTTTCACTTGTGAAAAAATTGTCGTTTGCTTGAAAAGGAGTCTGCTTTTGTGCTGCTGCTAGACTCCCGGGAGGCTTGGGGTCCAGAGGGACCAAGCTAAGGCATGCAGGTCAGTAACAAAAGGAAGTGCCTCATTCCCATGCACTGGCTTTTGAAGATCAGGCATTGTGTCCCTTAAAGGGAAGAACAGGTTGCTCATCCCTGCCAGCCCCCAGGCCTTGGATGTTATGTCAGACATTTTGGTCTACTGTTGCAGAAGTGGAGTGCAGACATAAGACAGACTGTAAAAGGACAGGAGACATTTGAGTGTGGAGGTGCCAGCGGAAGGGCCCATCAGGGATGAACAGGCTATGTTCATGACAGCTAACCTATGTGAATGTCTTGAGAACCTGAAGGCGAGCTCCTGGTCAAAGGACTTGAACGCTGGTCTGGTGGTAGGAAGTAGGAGTCTGGGAGGGCAGGAGGGAAATGTGCTCTACTGCAGCATTTATGCTACACCACATGACTCATCTCTTGAATTTCCTCCTTTTGTTCTGACCTAATGCAAGTTGCTAGTGCAGGCAGTTGCATTGAAGTTGCTCTTATTCATGACTTTTTAGGCTCTGATACTATTCTCCATGGCTTCCAGGGCACTGGCTGCCATGTTGATCCACGGTGGCTATGTCATGAGCCTTACCTTTTCTGTTATTAGAAAGGGAAAAATGAAGCAAATCTCAAGCAGCAGAGAGAGAAGAGATATTCATATCCCTGTTCCCTGTTGTGGTTGCCTCAACAATCCGCTGAGAAAAGAATTTCTTCATAACACCTAAATTGAGTCTGTTATTTCAATTTTAATCTGTTCCCCTTGTTCCCATTCTCTTCTCCAGACTGAACACATGCAGCTCTCGGCCTTTCTTTGTAGGAGAGATGCTCCAGTCCTCTCATCTTTGTGGCTCTCCTCTGGATCCACTGCTACAGCTCCGTGTCTTTTCTGTGCTGGGGGTCCCAGGCCTAGATGCAGTACTCCAGATAGGAACCTCATGGAGTCAGAGAACAGGGGGAGGATAATCTTTCTCTCCCTGCTTGCTGCCATTTTTTGATGCAGCTCAGGATACTGTTGCCCTAAAGGACTGCAAACACACACTGCTAGCTCATGACAAGCTTTTCATCCACCAGAACCTCAAAGTTATTTTCCACAGGGCTCATATTGATGTGTTTTTCTCTCAGTTTTTTGGTGAATCAGTGGTGGCTGTCATCTATCACTTCATCTTACACGTGCCTTAACAACTCTTCCAGGAGCATCTATTCCATGATCTTCCAAGCACTGTGATGAAGAGAAGAATGAGGCCTTCCCTGCCTGCCTTACTGTGCATACTGCCTCACCACACCTTGTTACACACTGTTAACTGCTGTCCTGCTTGCTTATGCTCCTTAGGACTAACTTTGAACATATGGGAGTGGCCACTCCTGATCCTGGTTCTGCCAAAGCCCTCGCATCCACTCTCATGAGGTCTTGGGGCTCCTGGCAGCTCCTGACAGTTCTTTCTTTACCTTGGCATTTATTGATTTCAGAATCTCTCTCACACTCTGCAATCCCCTGTTTCACTTCTGAATACCCTAATCTGAAGCTGATTCCTTTGGAGTGCTTTTATTTGTGCTTAGCACTGCATAAGCTGAAATCCTGTGATCCCAAAAATATTCAAGTATCTTTGAAACCATACACAGGTACCTGGAGAGATGTGGATTCTGTAAACCTTACTCAGTGTATTAATAATTATTTATCCTTCCTTTCTTAGTGCTTAATATTTCTTTGAGATTAATCTAACCAAGTCTACTGCAAGAGTATAATTAAAATTAGTGGAGTTCTTGCAATGTCCCCAAACAGACATTCTTTTGTCAGCCTTAGTGAGTTTAGAAATTGCAAAGAATGTGATGAGACATCAAAGAGCAGTCTTGTTAGTAATCACTCCTTTCTAATTGTGTGATCTTGTGATAATCATGGTTGGAGGTGAAAATGTGCGAATTACATATTTCAAGCATAAAATATAAAAAAACTCAATACGTCTGAAATGTTTGAGGAATATTTAAGTTTATTAAGTCATAACATGTCTTTAAAACTGGAGATATATCATCAAATATTATATGTTTCTGACTCCTGTATTGATTGGAGATATGCATTATAATATTAAGATCCTGATAATCTATGTATATGTATCGTAGTATTATGGTATATTCTGAAAAGAAGATCAGTCTCACCTGGAGCGCATATGTGTAACTTATATAGTCACACAGAAGGTCAGGCTCACAGATACTGGTTATTCATCTAATATGGCATCTTGAACAGAATGATCTATCTTGTTAAATAGAAAAGTCTTTTCATTATTGCGCACAACTTTTCTCAGTCTTTTCTTGTGGGTCTTCAGGCTTGAGGATAAAAGGAAATAGTTTGAGCAGTAATAAACAAGTGAGTTCTCACTAGTTAACTTATTTGAACAACTGAGGTGAAGTATAGAAACTGACAGTGCATGAACGACAAGACACAGTGAGAATTATCTAATAGTGCTATAAGAGTTTCACTAAGTATAATTCTATCTATTATGAAATGGAATTATAATGTTTTTTTCCATATCATCTCCACATACTAGATGGTAGAGATGCTGTCTTTCTAGGAATATTCCTGTCCCTTGGCAGTGGGATAAACTGAATCTATGTTCTCGATAATTTAAGTGCTGTGGCAAAAGGAATTTTTATAGCACTGAAGTTCTAAATCAGTAGCAATTGTTTTTATATTTTTGTTCTATGCATAACTCACTCTTCTGAGTTTGATCAGTACGGCTTGTGGGAGTTATGTTTTTATATACCCCAAAATGTTGGCTGAGGTACCTCATCATGTATGCACATACTGCAATTGTTACAAGGTCATGACAGCCAAGAAAGCAAGACACCAAAATACTCAACTCATTGCCTTCTCACAAACATATTTTGAACATACAGAAGCAGTAAGGAATGATATTCCTACTCACTGAAGACCTTAACCAGACAGCATATTAAATCAGTCTCCAATAAAATTTGTTGAAGATTAACTCCCACAATAAGCAGTAGAAAGGAAGCTGCTTGTATATTCCTTCTTCTCTTTCGTAGATTAACTAAAGCCTTGAAGGAGAGGTCATGGTCTGCTGGAGGAGAGGTAATGCAATACGTACAGAGTGGAGGATCCACGGATACTCAGTTTTTGGAGTTATCTTAGAGCTATATGTACAGTGAGAGGCCTCACTGTTGAGATTTTTCACAAGGTTTTCAGAGCAATAGTTGTAGGTGTCCTATCTTCTTCCCTCACAGGGAAAACATGCCTGTGAAAATAACATCAGTAATGTGTCTTGAGTGGCTTTCTGGCCTCTTTCATAGGCAGTCATGGCTGGATTTTATAATGGACAGCAATGTCCTCACTTTTCCTTTAGGCTAATGAGCATGTTCGGAAAGTACAGAATGTTTTTGTCAGGTATAACATCAACAATTAAAACATATAAAATCGACTACAGGTTAAATATTTGGACTTTCTGTCTAAGATGATTGAATTTAGTACACATTTAGTACATGCCTACAACAGCAAGCTTGCCATCATCTTTAAATTGAAGATTAGTAGGTTAATGTGTTCTTTCTACTAGTGGCAAATTTGTCCTTCTCAGGTCATTAGTGTTGGAGTAAGTTGGTGCCACTAGTGCTGGTTCTAATTTGGTGTTAAACAAAGCACCTGTAAACAATTTGGCACAAATATCCCACCTAAATACTGTTGGTTATGGGGGTTTTTGGCTTCGTCAGAATCTTTTTTACTCTTTCTGAAAACTAAAATAGACTTTTAAGTTGACAGTGTATAAATGGACTTAAATTGGAAAAAAAAAGAAAAAAAAGAAAAAAGATTATCACTCTTGATTTCAAATAACAGTCCCCCTTTAGAGATGAAAGTGAACGCATTCCTAGAAAAATATTTATTCTCCCTCTCTCTTTCCCTGCCCCCTTCACTTTCTACTCTGTATGTTACTGATGCTCCAGGGAGAGTGAGATGAATGAATCAGGTCACAGAAGATAGTTTTCATTGCTTTTCTCTCTAAGCAAATATGTATAATAGTTGAAATGCACTTGATTTCTTTCTATTTATTTCCGTAGATATTAGTTTTTCTTATTGCTTGTTGTTAAGTTTAAAACAACATCAATTTTTAAGGATTTGAAAGTGCTTTTCTATTTAAAATCAAACAAGACAAGCATCATTTTCATTCATTACTGTGTGTTTGCTTCTTGAAGTGTGCTGACTGCCTAGACACCCACCAAAAATAATAAAATAAAAAGGCAAAGAAGGGGGAGAACTGAAAATCTAAGTGATGGAAATGAGTAATTGCTTGGCAGAAAGTCTGCAGGGAGAGAGCTGGCACTGTATAGCACATATTTCATGAATAATGAGAGGAGACTCAGTGCTGTGCAGTCACTGCCTATTGGGTTAGAAATTTCACATTAGTGGATTCATCAGAGCAGATCGGTGTCATAAAGACACTTTTTCCTGAGGTAAACGTACCTTTTCTTCACTGAACTGTCATGTCTTAGTTTGGACAGTGAGTATAGAGGGAAGCTTTATGAAATTTGTTAGAAGAATAGGAATTGGGAGCATGTCAGCTATGATTTTACTAGTTTGTTTAATTAAAGAAGAAGGAAATTACATAAAAAGACATATCCATAGGTATGTGTGAAGTGCACACATGTAATTCCTCTTACTCTAGATAAAAATCTGAACATATGTGGTTAATGATGGTTTAAGTGTAGTGTTTTGTTCAAAGGTAGGAACATATGGCTTTTGCAAATCCATCTTGTCTTCTTCCAAGAGTACCTTAGTGGCACCTTTTTCTATTTACCTGTTCATGCAAAGCAAAGTAAAATCTCTATCTTTACTTTTATTTTTAAGCAGGAAACAATTCAAATGTGTTCTGTGTGGGTGTCACATAGTTTTGTGGTTGTAGGAAGGACTAAACAAAAAGTCATTTTTGCCTCTGCTGGAGTGAGAGTGTCTTCTGCATGATTTCCTGTCTCATTTATCCTTTAACTAATATTCCCTCTTCCCAACACTTTAGGTTCTCAGTTTGCTCATATTGTATTTACAAAAATCCATAAACTAAAACTGTTGAGGTATTAAATGGTTCAAGGCAAGATAAACATAGTGATTTGTGTGCTCAGGATGTTTGATTAAAACATTGTCTTTACCTCTAGAAAGGTAGTAATTATATTTACTCAAAGATGAATGCCAGGGCAAGTAACTAGAATCTCTTTGGCTACTGAAACAAGAGGGGTTTATTTGCATAACATATAGCATTAAGTGATTTCAAGAAACCAGTGGCACAGTCTCTATCCTGTTTTACAGTCAAAGTGATCTGGAATGTGGGGAGAAGAAATAATTCAATCAATCTGTCAGTTTCCATTTGTCCAATCTAATTCTAATGAACTAAAGATAGTAGATCAGTTCAACTCAATTGTTGACAAAAAAAAAGTTGACAAAGTCTGGTCAAGTACTGGAAATAAGCCTGCAAGAAGCATAGCTTCTGGATAATTCTCTTCAGAAATGTGAGCTTACAAGAAATTGTAAGCAATGTTGACAGAAGCTCAGGCACAACAAAACAGTGTGAAACGCAGGTATGTTTTCTAAAATACAATGTGATTAATAAAAAACCCTTTTCTTCATGGCCTTCTCCATGAAGAAACTATTTAAAGAGAAAACAATATTATTTTTCAGTGAAACTCTGTGATCAGAATCACCTTTTTCCTGTTACTAATTATCCCACAGTATGAAACACATTCCCAAACTATTGGAAATAATTGATAGAAGGAGAAACTTGTGACAACTTGTGCAGATAGTTTCTGGTGCAGTTTCTTGATGTTATTAGAGTTCTATACTGGAAAAAAGTTGAGATTATCAGCAAAGCTGACTTGCAGATATAGGTTCAATCTGGACTAGAATTCTTTAGAAATCTTACAACAAACTCTGAGATTTCTACAACAGATTTATTACTGTCCTAATGAGAAAGACCAAACCAAGATAAATCAACCAATCAATGAACTAAATGAAAAACCAAAATGAACCAACAAAACAAAAAGCCAGTGATGACAAAATTAAAAAAAAAAAAACAGCTGCTCAGCTGCTGCTCTTTCAATACCAAAAAAAAAAAATAATAAAAAAATATCATAGAAAATAGAGCTTTTTTTTTTTTTTTTTTTTTTTTTTTTTTTTTTAATTGGGAAAATAAAATGAATAAAATGTGGAGGGGCCAGCCTCTCCCTTTGAGATTGCAAGATTGCATTCTGTACAGAAGAGGACTATCTTCTGTTCTGCATAATAGAAATGAAAGGACCCATAGAGTGCTAGCCTACACCATAAATTGCAGAGAAGTTCAGCAAGGCATTGGCTTTTTGGAAGCTTACTGTTCAGAGCAAGAATGAAATATTAGTGGACATGCTTTCCAGGAGCAATATGAGTTTCTTCAGCAAAGCTGTAGAAAAATAGTTAAAAAGTTATCTACGGTGAAGGATAGAAAATGAAATGTCCCCCTCTACAGGGAAAGGTACAAAAAAATCATGTGCACTGGAGGGCTATTTCTGAAAAACAGGTCTTTTCCCTAGTGTCTCTGAGATGTAGGCTTGCTGATGAGCACAGTCTAATACACGTGTATTTATTGTGCCTAGCAATGTGATTTTATAAGTGGGCTTAGCAAGGTCTTGATTGAGGCTAGCAATCAGTTTCCTTATGCTTGCTTTCTCCATGTAACACAGAAAATCTGAAATCCCTGCCTTTTGATGGAAAGGTCTGAATTATTCACCAGCTGGTTAATGGCAGGTAATGAGATCTCTTCACGCTACAGCCCTGTCAGTAGGTGTTCATTGCTCTGTTTCACCAGCAGCTCTACTATTACAGTGGGGCCAAAAGAACCCCACATACAGGCATGACATGTATCAGCAGAGATGGCTCTTTAAAGACTCCCTTTTGCCTGGGAGGTCATCTAAAGGTTATTATGAACAAATTATTTCTTCATTTCCACTGACTGAGTAGATAGCCTTAATGATCTGTTGCCTAGTTGCCTGTTCAAAAATAAAGAATGGCGTGCTGATTGCTGATGGCTTATAGATGGAATCAGTGCATTTTAGCTGTTCTCTTGTCAAGCATGTTTCCAAGATACATGTAGTACTTACATATTCACGAGCCTTTGCAGACACTGATGCTGTGAGGGGGGCTGTCTGATAATGTGATACAAGTTTGTACTGTGTCCTGAGGCACGTAAAGTCTATTAAGTGAATCAAATCTCTTTGGTTCTGTTCTTCCTAGGTGGTGTTCTTGGACTAGAGAATGATATCTGCAATCAACACTTGAGTAAAATATCGTAGCTCTTTCCCATCCACCTACATCTTTTCCTTGCTGAAAGTTAATTCCATTTTATAGAAAGGCTTTATGGTAAGCCAAATTACCTCTCAGAAAACCAGAGTATCATTTTCTTATGCTACTGATCTTTGAGATGCAGTTGTGGTAGTTTGGCTGGAGGCATGGAAGGTGATATGCTCTAGTAAAAGTACCTGTTTTTCTTCAAATGTATTTTTCAGATCTACTTAGATAAGGATCTCTTACCATGTTCCTGTTGTGCATAGGTGGAGTAAACAAGAATCAGAAGTAATAATAATGGTGTCGTGTAGGATATAAAGGGGGGTGGGGGGTGGGGGGTGGGGGGTGGGGGAAGAGATTAAATCTTCCACAATGAAACACAGAAAAGAAATGTGGATTTCCCTTGTTAATCAGAATCTTCATTTTCATGAGCATGTTCTGCTACTATCCTACCATTTTCAAGAGAGGTGAATTTAAAAAATGCCAGTTGATTGAAAGCATGAGTAACAGTAAAACAGTAAAAGTGATGTGCATTGAGCTGTTTTCTGAGTTGAAAAGATCTGGGTACAAATAGCTCATCTCCTGACAATGGCATTTGCTTTTTCATTTGGAAGAGATGCCATTTCCTTTTCTTTAGTTTGAAGAAAAGTGGTAGTGGACACGCCCCAAAACACAGGAAACTAATGAGAGGATAAATCCCTTCCCGGGTTCCCCTATCATTCAAAAAATGGAAAATCTTAGAAACAAAAATATTCCTAATTTATTCCCCTCACATGCTGGACTTAATCTGGGGATCAGAATAAGAGAAAAAGCTGAATAGAAACTGATACTGTAGTACCTTGTTTTGATAAATATTGGTATTGATTCTGTAAAAAATTTGATTGACAGCACAGAGAAGTTGCAAGATACAGCTTAATATGTGGTGTTGATAATAAGACAAAACTCAAGCTGTCAGTGTTTGCAAGCACCAAGCAGACAGAGATTACAGAGTGATAAGAGTATGAATAGAGAAGCCATATAGGAGCAACAAGTGCAATGGAAAATATTTGTAGCCTTGCCTGCCTCCCCCAAAAAGCCAAACCCTTACACAAATGCACTCATACATGCTAAGAAAATTTTACATTTGCATATGAAAGAGGATTTTATATGGGCAAGATGATGTCTTGTCTGCCTTTGAATTGACAGTTTTGCAGACTAGATTGAAAGTAAGATGTCATTGTGTGACTTGTACACTGTAGCAGATCGAAATAAGGAAAAGTTTTTTTCCAAAGGAAATATTTTTAAAAAATCTTTGGATTTTTTGTTTTTCATTTAAAGACTCTGTTGCAGTTTAATCCAGTAGTCAACTCAGTAACACAAAGCATTTTGCTCACTTCCCCCAGGTGAGATGAGGGAGAGAATTTGAAACAATATAGAACTAATGTATTGAGATAAAAACTACTTACTTAGAGAAGAAAATAGAAACAAACTTGCAATAACAATATATGCATGTATACCTGCAATGCAATTATTTGCCACCCACTGAATGGTACCTCACTAGTGACAGGGGGCCTCACTACCTGCCAGCCAGCACCCAGTCACTGAACAATGACTCTCTTCCAAGCCAGCTCCCCAAAGATTTACTGCCTTTTGCATGATATTGTCTGGTGTGGAATAACCTCTTTTCTAATCTAGGCCACAAGCCCTGTCTCCTCCCTGCCCCTCGCCACAGCCCCATCTGTGCTGAGTGTCCTAACATGGTTCAGGGTGCCCTCCTGTCACTCAGTAATAATCAAAACATCAGTGTGCTCTTAACGCTGTCTGGGCTGGAACCAGGTCAGATTTTTAAAGTGCTGTTTCTATTGGTTTTAAGAAAATCATCAAAAATCTCTGAGTGTTCTGCTCCTTCCCAGGGGATCTTCTCCAATAGTTCCTTAAACAGCTGAAAGTTTGCTATTCTGAAGTTCATACTGCATTAGATTGTAAACTCAGTCATGGTGTGTCTGCTACATTTGAGATGGCCTCCAATCTTAAACTCTCTTTTGAGCTCATCTATGTTGGTGAGCACTAGGTCCAGTAACATTTCACCTCTGGCTGGTTTGAGGAATAACTGGATGAGAAAGTTGTTGTCAGTGGACTTCAGAAGTTCTCTGGATTGCCTGTACCTCTATTGTTTTACCAGTGGGCACCTTGTGGTAGAAATCTCCCACCAGGATGACAGCCTGTGAGTACAGCTCCTCTTTCAGCTGAAGCAAATAGGTTTGGTCAACAAAATTCCTCTGATGAGGTGGCCGGTAGTAGACACTCGCCACCAGATATGCTTTATTGGTCTAGTTTCCAATTTTTACACACCCTTTGTATCTATCCATTTCTTTCTACAGAGGGCTCTTCTCTGTCACTCAGAAGAACATCCCCTTCAACTGTGGAACAGAATTTAAAGATCTGCTGCCCAGAAGAGAATTATCTGCAAACTTTCTGAGAATCTGTTTTCTCCCCTTCCACTGATGTTAATTAGAACTTGACTTTCACAAAAACATTGCAAAAAATAAAGCTGACCCATCCCCCAAATTACAAGAGAGTATTTAAAGTTTTTTTCTATTAAGAGTATTTTAAAAAAAATAATTATTTATTTATTTATTTATTTTGGAGGGGAGGAGGGGTAGAAACAAGGCCATAAACCACAAAGTGGGAACTACTTATAGTTTCAGACTGAAAGGTTTGAAAGGTTACTCTGCCATGACATCTTGATAAAACTGACATAGGCATTCAGTTGGAAAAGGGTTTAAGTGAAGTCAGTTTGAATGCTTATAACTATCTTTATAACTAGAGTGAATGCTGGAACAAAGCGGTATCTTGGATTGTGGAAATAAATTAAAAAATGGAACTTTCAGTAGGTGGCTGAGCTCATACTTTGAAGTAGCCTAATAACTTCCATTCTAATGTAACAGATATAAGAGTTATTGTACTCCAATAGAATAGAAAAGTAGAACATTAAACCTTGATATTTATGACAGCAACAGATAGTGACAATGCACATTTTAATTTTCTGAACCAATCTAGTGGCATAAATTGCAGTAGAATTTGGCTTAATTTGTGACTTCTGACCAGTCACACTTTTTAAATTTAGTTAACCTGCATCATAAATATTCATTCAGAGCATCACTGGTTTTTGTGTGTTTATTCCTGAATCAAGAGTAGAAAAAGTTCTGGCTATTCTTTGTCTTGCTTGCAATTAAGATATTTTAATTATTTTATTTTATTTTATTTTATTTTATTTTATTTTATTTTATTTTATTTTATTTATTTATTTTATTTTTTACCTGCTGTAAAGCAATTTGAGTAGGTTTTCCTATGAAGCACAGATAATAAAATAAGAACGATCACATAAAAATGTGCTCTCAATTTATTCAGTAGTGAGGGGCTGTGTGTAGTTGCTTGAAATTTGACTGGGTATGAGTGCAGAGAAGAAGAACATTCATAGGTAATCTTCCAACTCTGTAAATTTTGCAGACTAGGTGGTGGCTGGGCCTGATACCATACACTTCAGTTTCTGCTGAAAATGCGATTTGCTTTCACCCTGTGTTAAGGTGAGACTTTATGCCAAGTTTTCCGTGGCTGTCTTGAGCTCAAACAACTTTAGCAGATTTTAGTCACATTCTCTGTAGTTGAAGGATAATGTCCAAGAGACTGTTATGAAAGTACAAGGTGTTGAAGTAGAAATTTATTTATTTATTTATTTATCTATCTGTTTATTTATTTATTTTAAATGAGGGAAACAGAAGGTCAAACAGTGAACGTATTCAGGAATGTGAATTGTTCATTATTGAATTTAACTAGTAAAACTCTTCTGGTTTTTCAGGAAAGCATCTTTTTAATTTTATATTTTTAGAATTTCAGTTTTAATCTTATGAACTAGCATTTAGCATTTATGTTACTACATTAAAAACAAATTAAATGCAGATTTTATGTAGCTATCCTGAATATATCAGACCTTTTCAGTGTAGCTTTGATTTATTTTGAAGCCTTTGAAACCTAAAATGGATGAAACATCAATGTATTTGTGGTGTAATGCAATGAGGTGGAAGTTCCTATTAAAGACTTTGAGAATTTATTAAAGAAATGATACCTGGTAAGAGCTGCACATTGTGGAAGAATTGTTATTTTTGAAATTAGCTCTGTCAGATCTGTTTAAAGAAGTTTATAGGGGGAGAAAGTGCTCTCAAAATCATCTGAAATGAAGCCTGCAGTGGAGATACAGCAGGAAGACTGATTAGGGAATATGTTAGTTCTACCTGCTTTAATCCATTTGTTACCAGGAAAGAATTTAAACTGTGCAGATTAATGAAGCATTTGAGTCAGATATATACTGATGAAGTTGTTCCTGCTTCTTTACCCTTTGTTGCTACAAAACCAGAGAGATGCGAAATTGCTGAAGAACCTATGCCCTGCTCAGAGCTCCTGAGATAGTTAATTTGAAAATAAAATGGAACATTTAGGAAATGAGGTCCCAGTTTTCTGACCATATGCAATGCATGAGAGGAAGACTTTTATGGTGTGTACTTTGCTAATGTGTGTGTCACAGGTACATTAAGTACACTGTTGAGTATGACAGACCACATAGACTATGGCAGACCATATGGAGGGAAAGCATTCTCCTCCACATAGTTTGACTAATGAGATGTTTTGTAGGGAAATTTTCAGGTACTTTCACCTCACAGTCTACAGTCAGGACATTTCCCAGAGCTTTCACTGCAGCTATTTCAGATTGTAAACAGGAACAGAATGCACACCAAAGCTATTTTACTTGAGTGTATGTGATCCAAAGACCAGATCCTGAACATTCAGAACTAGTGTAATTTAAAATCAACTTTGCAAAAGTCAGTCAGATTTTCTTTCTTCTGCCTTCCCCTCTACAGCATGCAGCTCCTACAGAACAGGCTCACATCAGTGCCACCCACAAAAGGGTTAATTTTAGGCTTTCATGGGAGCAGTATAGTTTACTAATTCTTGGCCACTAGGAAGTGAGAGTCTTAACAAAGCATCACTAAACAAGGAATTCTTCCAATAAATGGAAGAATTTATCAGATATAGGTAAAGTTCAGGGTATAGTGAGAAGAAAAATGTTCTAGTAACACAGAATATAATAGAATCACTCAGGTTGGAGCAGACCTTAAAGATCATCGAGTCCAACCTAACCATACTACCTTAACTTTAACAACCCTCTGCTAAATCATGTCCCTGAGCATCGCATCCAGTCAATTTTTAAACACATCCAGGGATGGTGACTCAGCCACCTCCTTCGGGATCTGCAGATGAAACTTCTAAGGACTATGTATCTAATTATGTTAATATTCCAAGTTACAGAACATAAAGAAATTATGTTTGTCTTACTGACTTTGTAATGCATAATGCATCCTTGTTTTCCTGTTGACTAATGCGAAAAATGTAATATGTGCATAGTGTCAGGATATCCTAGTCTTAATCACTGAGTAATTGAATGAGTCTGCCCCTGTTCTGCTTTTCTGAAGTACTGTAATTTTGCCAGAACTTGCCTCTTATTTGGATAGTAGAAAGCACAAATGTGCACATTTTTCTTTGTTCTTTGAAACTTTTCTGCACATATTTCTATCTTACTTTACCATGAATGGTATTTCATTGATATAGGGCTGGTAAATTAAATTAAATACTGTTAGGGAATCTTTTTAATGACTTCTGTTTCTGATAGAAAGTAACAGTGGAATTTTTTATTCTTTTTTTTGCAGTTTAGGTTTTGTTTAGCCTGGGTATGTTTTTGTGATTTTTCCTCCAGACCCCGGAAAAATCCATGAAATATGAATATTCATATATTCATATACAATTATGAAAATATGAAATATTCATATTTCATGAACTATATATTCATATTCCACATATGAAATATGTCTATAATAATAATAATAATAATAATAATAATAATAATAATAATAATAATTATTATTATTATTATTATTATTATTATTATTATTGTTATTATTACTATTATTATTATTATGTTCAAGTAGTTTGGAGCAGGAAAAGCTTTCTTTTCTACAGTGTGTTTGCTGGAAGTTAAGTTTTATTTCACATGTGGTGGACTCCATTGGTTAAGAATTGGCTGTAGATTTGGCTTGAGGCAGCCTTCAAGTCCAAAGTTTCCTATGTGGCACCATTCTTGCTCTGCTAGAAATGAGTGGAAGATTATTCAAGGCTTGAGCATTTGAGGTGTGCAGCTGCTCACGTGGGCTGAAAATGTGTGATTTTTTCATTGAGAGTTTGACCTTTCATATTCCATGAAACATTTTTTTGGTGTCCAAGTAATATATGATTGAGATATTCTTAAGGTGAGTTAACTTCCAGTGAGCATTTTCTTACAGAGATACCCAGGGCTGAGTTAATATTCCAAGACAGGTGTTCAAAAATTTTTAAATTTTAACTGAAGTGCAAGTGCAGATACATTTAAGCTGTCTGAAAATGTTTGAACATTTAAGTCTTGTTCTGAGGGGCATGTTTTAGTGGACAATATTGCAACATTGGTGGTAGGCGGGTAGTTGGACTAGACAGTCTTAAAGGTATTTTCCAACCTTGGTGATTCTATGGTTCTATTTATTTATTTATTTATTTATTTTCCCTGGAAAATCTTTTCAGTATGTAAGAGAGCAGTTATCTGTGAGAAGTGCCAAAAGGGGAAAATATCCAAAATCCAATTATTAGGAGTTATTTACCCTGGCTAAGTTTGCATTAGTTTTGTGTGCTTAAGATCATATACTTGTCCTCCCTATTATACTGTACCTGAAACAAGCACAGAGACAAAATCTCTTTTATTCCTTTAGTGGGCTAGCACTGCGTGAGTCAATTTATTTAGCAGTGATGACTTAGGTTCTGTGGTCTTGAAGAATTTGTTTGAAAATGGAGATAGGTATTAATCACTAGTTGGTATCCATTATTTTAATATTCTTTTTGTTTAAAAAGTGGTGTTGGTACTTGTGACTAATGACTGGAACAGCTCATCCTCACCTCCTCTCAGAAATAAATAATGCTCACCAGACTGATAAGTGGAAGAATGTTTGTAATCTTAAAGCCTGTGTTCTGATATCCAAATAAATTTGGTGAAACGTTCTTTTTCAGAACACTTCTCATGTCTCCTTTCTAAAGGACATGACTCCTTTCTTGCTTGATGGATACCAGGCAACACTCTGTAGTGATAAACTATGGTTTAACTTCATAGGAGGAAGTGGTGAATTAATGAGAAGTAATAATAATCAGTATCTTAAGTAAATGAGTTTGGTGTGCACTTTCAGATGCTGCTAACAAATGGTCCATAATAAGCTGGAAATTCTTTCTGAATTAATATAACCTATATCTTAAACACACAGGTTGTTCCTTTCTTCTTATGTTGAAAAGTGATGTCTAATGTAATGAGATAAAACAGTCTAATAAAATTAGCAGTATTCCACTCAGAGTATGTGTTTTGAGTCAAACATTAAAAGTGTGCAGCCATTCTTGTAAGAAGCATTTTTGCACCAGGACTTGATACTTGGGTTAGGTGGTTATAAGTTCTGTGCATTTAAGATTTGCACAGAACTGTTCTTTAGCCAGTGATCATTCCAATGAGAAATGGTTGGGTTTAGCTTTTAAAAGAATTTCCAGCTTATCAGGAATGATTTTAATCAGAAGTTGAACACATTTTGGATACACATTTTTTCCTTATTTTTAAACATGTCTTTGAGACACTTTATGGAAACTTATCTGAAGTGATCTGAAGTGAACTTATTTTAGCTGAATTTTCTTGTTCTCTTACTGACTTTTGTAATCACAGGCTCACTTGGTGGTGTAGTTGAGGCACAATTAATTCAGAAAAGCATGGCTTGTATTGGAACATGGGGTGTAGACAGATTCTGTCTCAACTTTTCTGTTTGTTGATGTATGTCTTGATTCTAACTACATCTTAAATGCCTACCTGTTACTCAAACTCTCCATAGGTTATCCAGAAAAGTGCATTGCTCCCAGTGCTGGAATAAAAGTATGTGCAAACTGATGACATGTTTCAAATTATTTTTCACTAGAAAAAAATATGTAAGGCAATGATACTGCTTTGTATCATTGTATAATACAAATTGTATTTTGATCTCTATAACTACAACCAGATGCCAGCAAATCGGAATGTCTCTCTGAATTATGTGAGCATGATTTATGAAATGGTTCACATGTTGTTAGGTTTTCATTTGCCCCTTAGTGTTATGGACTGAAGTTTCTCTTTGTTTTTGAAATAGCTGAAATTTCTCCAAACGAGAGAATGCTGACAAAACTGGGACATTTTCAGTGACCTACATCCATGCTGATTACCTGTTTTGTTATTGTTTGCCCTTAACCAAAGAAAATAATACAAATATCAGCAGTAATGAAAAATGAAAGTAGGTCAGTCTAAAAGACTTCTGCATCAAAATCAGAACAGAACATACACTTCTGAGAGAAAAATGAGAAATAAATGGTTAAGTGAAAGGTAGCAAGGTAGTACAGAGTTTTATAGTATTAACTCTAATGATTAGCACAGAGTGATTAAATTAGCTCTGCCTTCAGCACTGTGTAACTTACACACTGGGAAACAAAAACATTACAAAAATAAATAAATAAATAAATAAATAAATACTTTTATCCTTCTTGAAAAGATTGGAAGTAGATAGAAAATTTGCTTACTTGATTCCTAAATTCTCTTTTCAGTGTGATTGTAAAAAGTAACTAAACAATTGAAACTGGATCTGCAAATGTCTCAGAAAAATCTTAAAGGACTACTATACCCATGGAGGAACATGATCATTTCAGAGCATAGGTGAGACTGTCAGACAAGCTGGGTGAACCTGTGTGAAAATATATTTAGAAAATTAAAAAAAAACCCAACACTGTTTGGCAGAAAAGAGTGAAGAAAATATGAGGAAAAACAATCTGTAGATATTAAGGGGAGTAAAGAAGGAGAGGGGGGAGATATGCTAAGTAGCAGAACAGGAGAGGTCCATGATGAAGCAGGCTCTCTGCCTGCAGACCATGGGCACTATGCAGAGCACATCTCCATGCACAGCCATGGAGGAGCCCAAAGTGCAGCAGTGGATGAGTCCTGAAGGAAGATGCAGCAGTGAAGATCGAGTGCAGGAGTAAGCTTCTGTCTGTGGAGTTCCTAGAGGCTGTGGTGGCCTGTACTGGAGCAGGCACCTGAGTTCTTAGCTGAGTCTCAGGAGAACATTAAATAAAGGGAAGGTGAAGAATGCTTCTAAGAAGATTTAGACAAAAATAGAAGTCCTTTAAATCTTACACTTTACAATAAAAAGAGATTAAACTAGATACACTAAATCTAAAACTGCCATTGTCAGCAAAACAAACGTTGGAGTATAGTTCTGAATAACATAAAATAGAGAAATTAATAGTGTTGCATTAATCGGAAGAGATTTTTCTTGGTAGTAAAAGTCATAACTAATTTTTATGTTGCTTTGTGTTGGGCTTGGGCTAGCATAAATAGTGACTGAATTGGGACATGGATTCATGTATTATAATAGATTATAATTGCTGGCACACAAAACAAACATTAATGTTTAACAGACTCTGGAGATCATGAGTTGTGCTGACTGTGTTTCATGAAGGCTTATTCAAAGGAATTGTATCATGTACTGCTCTTCAATTTTTTATTTTTTATTTTTCCCATGGATAATCATTTAGAATCTTCATTGTTCTAGTATCATGAGTACCGTTTACGAAAAAGCATTTACCTTTTCTGTGATACAATAAATAAAATTTGTGTTTCATTATTAAGAATCTTATAAAGAAGGTCTTTCTTTCACAATGAGGATGCATGTTAGTTGCTGAAGGGATCATTTTTTCAAGCTCTTGTTTTTAATTTTTGTGATGTCTCTTCTTTTCCAGACATCCATTAATATGAAATTTTCCTTCTGATTTTCTACTTTTTAAGCAGGAAAAAAGGAATGGAAATAGAAGAAGACCCATTTCATGGCTGAAAACACAACTCCAAAAATATGATGGTTCTTTGTCCATGCATGTTGGTTTCCCTGAAAGTAATGCCTCCTGTAATTTCCTCATGGAGTTAATTCCATGGAAACTACAAGAGACACAGATAGGACAATAACAGTCTTTTATAAGTCACAATCATTAGCTGTGCATTTTCACCTGCAGTAAACAAGAGCCTGCATGCTGCACTCACAACAATCTGCATCAGAGATTGTCCATTGTCAAAATTGCAGCTGCTGAGAGGCACTACCCACCACCTCACTGTGCTTACATCCACTTGCTGGTCCCCATAAACATTCAGCAAGCACTGAAAAATATCAATGGTTGCAATTTTTTTTACTGCATGGAGGAATTCAGTAACTCACACTTACTTCATCCTCACCTCCATGCCAGACACAATTTTATTAGACTCCCTCTGCTGTCATCTGTCACATGGCAAAGAAATGCAGTGGAATATCATTGGGAAGGTTCAGCTTCTACGGCCATATCACCTCTGACACTACGGGCCAAAGTAATAAGGTGGCTTATTACTTTTGGACATTCTCTCATGGTGGTTTTGCACACACTGCTGGTGAAAGAACAAGACAAATTCTAGTGTGAGTGTAATAAAGAATGGTCTTAATCATCTAATAAAAGTATTTTAGGTAAATTTGGCTTATGGTCTTGTTGATTATAATGATGCACTTCAGAGCTTTGTACGTTCATGGAACAGAAATATAATGCACACTGAATCAAACTGTTCAGTTAAGAAAAGCAAAACCAATTTAGTCTTTTGAGAACATTCAAGGATGGTAGATAGTCTGCTGCTGATTCAGCAACTTTACAGCTGTGTCTTTAATTGCATTAGTAGCCAGTCTAGTATCATTAAGACAAAAAATTTCAGGTTTCTGGAGCTGTGGGTTTGTTTGGTCTGTGCTTCATTTTCTGAATCTTCATACAGAGATAGTTCTAAGTTTTTTTGGTTTTTGTTTTTG
Source organism: Coturnix japonica (assembly GCF_054131305.1). NCBI lineage: Eukaryota > Metazoa > Chordata > Aves > Galliformes > Phasianidae > Coturnix > Coturnix japonica. Next base: position 36,444,702 of record NC_140702.1, read on the forward strand.
TTTTTTTCCTCACAAATACTCCAGATTAGTACATCACATGGTAGAAAGTCAGGCTGCATAAATAAGTCAACTTCATCACAGAAGCCATTTAAGAGACAAGGAGAAAGTTTTCTTATGCAGATAATAAAAGAGAAGATCAGATAAACTTGTTAACATATTTTATTCAGTGAATGAGTAGTTAATGCCCTCAAATTAGAGAAAGCATAAGTAATATGTACAAGAGGCACATAATCTGATCCTTTTCACTAAATGTGAACAGTTAAAGGCAGACTTAAGGGTGAAGACTTGAGGGTAAAGCTGTAACACTGATATTAAATGAATAAGTAATAGGCAGAATTTTGTAAATGCTTAAAACAAGCAGACAGTTCATAAAATCACCATGTTGTTGAATAAACTTGGTCAAACTATTTTGAAGGGAGATGAAGAAAATGGGAATCAAGAAAGGAGGAGTAATTAGTTTGTCAGTGAAATAATGTACCCAGGCCCTTAAGATCTGATATAACTAAAATAAATGTTAGAGGGATAGCTGGCTTCAGATCAGTGGATCAGATCACATTAATTCACTAAATGCCTCACGTAAAGATATCACTATCAGCAAATTCTAGAGACCTCTGTGCAAACTATGACATCTCTTATGACTCCTCCTGGATTATTTTTCTGTACTGGTAATCAGGTATATCTTCTTCATACCATGGAATCATAGAATCATAGAATTGTTGACCTTCTTTGGACCTGCTCCAGCACCTTTCTGACTTTCTGAATTGAGATGAACACAGCAGTCAAGATGAGGCCTCACCAAAACCAAGTACAAAGATAGGATTACTTCTCTAGTCCTGCTCACCACACCATTCTTTATACAAGCCATGGTGCCATTGGCCTTCTTGGACACCTGGGCACACTGGCCAACTGTCCATCAGTATACCAAGGTCCCTTTCCACCCCAAACCTGTAGGGTTGCCTGGGTTGTGATCAAATGCAGTCATTGGTCCTACTGGAACTCATACAGTTTACCTTGCAACATCCAGTCTATCCAGGTCCCTCTGTAGCAGATCAGCACTCCCTCCCAACTTGGTGTAATCTGCAAACTCACAGAAAGTGCACTCAATCCCCTTGTCAAGACTGTTAATAAATATGTTAAATAGAAGCACCTCCTGTACTGAGCCCTGGGGGACACCACTCATGACTGGCTGCCAACTGGATTTAACTTCACTGACCACAATTCTTTGGGTCTGGCCATCCAGCCGGTGTTTCTTCCAGCTGAGATCCAGAGGTTTAGATAGGAAAATCTGAAACGAATAGTAAAACTCACATTGTTTTCTGAGGGAACTGTTATTTCCTTTCTGTGGCTTATTAACCTGTTTGTTTTGGGTTGCTTGCATCTTTCAACATCTGCCAGTAGGTAAGTTCTTAAAGTCTGAATAAGCAGGAGACAGCAAATACAGGCATTCTATTTGCGAGAAGAGGTCTGAACCAATGTACATTAATAGACACTGGAGCACTGTCTCTGTTAAACTCATATTTTTCTAGTGTAATTGACTGTCTGGTCATGAAAATCCTTTCTGCCTTATGGAAGTTTTAAACTACTGAATCTGACTAGAATGTCTCAATTGGGTTTTCTTTTAAAGTCTGAAAGGGATTTTAGTAGTGGGTTATTGTTACAAACTTGTTTGGATTGGTTTGTCTGTATCTATGTAAGTATATATTGCTTCCAGGCCACTCTCCAATGACTTTAATGTTGCAATACGATTTGAGGTTTAAAATTACTTTAAATTGATTAACCTTTGAGGTCTTGTCCTGTCCATTCTCTTTCTCCCACCCCTTTTACTTTTTCTTTTTTCTTTTTATTTTTTTAGAATAAATAAAAAAACAAACCAAAATAAAGCCAGAATTAGAAATGAACAGAACAGGGCAGCATTAGCTTTGGTCTGCTCTTGCATGATTCCAGAGAGATCTGACAATCTCTAATACACGTGTTCTATAAATAAAAATGTATACATTTTAAAAATTTTAGTTATTACTGCATTTTAGAATGTGGAATAATAAAAAATCTCATAGTCCTTCAAGTATTATGAGTACACTGTTTTATGTTATTGCTCCTTCTTTAGAGCATTTAATCAAAACAAATTCAAGTCTCTATAGACAAAATATTTGTTGGTATACATACTTTTAGTTTCTTCTTTCAGACTATTTACTTCTTAGTTTTCCTTTTCCTGTGCTAAGTTTATTATTATTATTATTATTATTATTATTATTATTATTATTATTATTATTATTATTATTATTATTATTATTATTATTATTATTATTTTCTGTTAGATTACTTTCTGTGCCCATACTTCTTTTCCTTGTCAATTTCTTATAAGTTTAATATTAAACTCAAAAACATTTTCACACAACATTAACTTTTAGACCTTTAGGTTTGGATGAATAACAGCTAGTCCCAGCATGTGAATCAACATATCATATGTTAGATGCTAACACAAAACACAGAGAGAAATTTACAAAATGCAGGACCTGATGTGTATGCTGATTGTGCTAATTATGAAGAAGGAAATACTTAGTACCCCTCATCTAAAGTTATAGTGGCTTTTATAAAGTTATCGTGGGGTTATATTGGCAGTTTTGTTCTATTGAAGGTAAAACCAAGTGGCAGCACTTAGAATATATAGGCGCCTGTATTATTAACCAATCAAATGAACATCATTGTTAGAATGTTTTCATATGTGTCTCTTTTAATAATTTACTAAGTCAAAGGAGGGTGTAAATTTCTAATCCGTGCATTCACTTTGGATCTTTGGCAGCCAAATTCTGATTCAAGTACAGTTCTTGAAGTTGCATGCCTTCTCCAATTCCACTAAAGCATTAGAAGAATTAATCCTGTGGTTGCATTAAAAATAGTTAGGAAACTGTCTGCAGCCTGGTATACATCCACCCTTTCCTTAAAATTTATTCAGGCCTGTTTGAACAGGTAAGGCTGAGGAAGCACATGTGTCCTGCTTGATAACTGCCAAATACTTTGGTCTTCCACTGGCATTAATATAGATGAGGCATTCCTCAATTGCCCAACCTGATGATTATTTTTGAATTTGAGCGTGTACCTTGTGATTATTTCCATGTAAGTCATTTTATATTTTCTGTCAAGATGAGAACTCTTGAGTAACATGCAATTTTCATTAGCCAAACTCTTGCAGTATACTTTTAAGTGAATTCAGCAGAAATTGTATGAACGGGAGAATATGTATCAGATTATTTGATGTTACCAATTATATTCTTAGTCTTATTTGAGCTACTTACATGTAATAGTAATAGTAATAGTAATAGTAATAGTAATAGTAATAGTAATAGTAATAGTAATAGTAATAGTAATAGTAATAGTAATAGTAATAGTAATAGTAATAGTAATAGTAATAATCTCGTGCGGGTTGGAAGGGACCTTAGAGATCATCGAGTCCAACCCCCGGGATTTGAGCCTCTGTGCTGCAGAGCGGCACTTCTACCACTTGTGCCACAGGGGATTCAAACACCCGGGCCCCAGTGTTGCAATGCGGCATTCCTACCACTGTGCCACCGGGGCACACAATGGGATGTATGGGATTTGACTTAAAAGATTAGTAGGGTTTTACTGTGAAATTTCTTGACATCAAGAAATGTGAAGAAGTGTAAAACTGAAATGTAATACAAGTCATACGAGTCAGTGTTTGAAACTTTTTAGGGCCTTTAACCATAACAGTGTTGTCACTGGTCAAAGAGTCAGGCAGTTCTGACTGCACCTGTGTAACACTGTTTTATATCAAATCTGCTGTGAGAAGTTTCCTGATATTGTCTGGAACTGTGAGTGATTCTGGTCGTCTGTCTTTCTAGTTCATCAATCAGATAAGCTATCTGCTGTATCAAAGAGGTGAAACTGCTCTATTCTTCACTGATGTTTCCTAATAAGAGTAACGTACTTGTTTTGTAATCCTGGTAGTATTAATTCTTTAAACAGTTATTCTTTAGTTAAACTATTTTAATGTAGTGGGCAGTTTTTTGTTATTTATGTGAAGTTTTTTTGGTTTTTTTTTGGTTTTTTTTTTGCTTTTTTTTTTTGTTTTGTTTTGTTTTTTGTTTCTTTTTTGTTTCTTTCTTTTTTCCCACATAATCCAGAGTAGCCTTATAGTTACTGTTGACCTGAATTATCATTACAATTAATATGCATGTAATAACTTATTTGAACCACCCATGAATCAGAGAATGATTCACCTTCATATCTGATCATTTCTTCTTGCACGTCTGTGACATCATGACTATTTAAAAAGATTTAAAAATACTTCAATGGAGAACAAAATCGGGGGAAAGCAATACAAAAACTAGCAGCCATTCACCACACCTATTTCCCAAATCCACTTAAAAATAGAGACAATTTAGAAGAATGTTTTATATCAGAGCTTGGGTTTGGGCTGTATAAGATAACTTTTCAACAATATAAGATGCATAAGTGCCTTTTCATCATGTGAAAAAAGTATTCCTGCTGGCAAAAGAATCATATTATAAAAATTGATTGTATCCCAAAAGGGAAAAATGTTATTGAAGATCCAATGACCTGGGATGATATGCCATTGATCATTGTAAGAAATACTTCCAGAAACTGTTTTTAATCTTTCTGCCAGAGCATTAGCAATTATTCTTTAGCCCATGGTGAGTAATGACTTCAGTTTCCCAGTTTCTCAATCGATAAAACATTTACCCTACTGCTACAAATGTGCTCTTCGCTTAGACAAGCAGAATTTTTCTTCCAATTACTCTTTTTTTAGTGTGACTTCATAAAATGTTTTTGAACATATTTCAATGCTTTTTAAAAGAGAAGAAACAATACTTTTCCTTCCATGTACTTTTCTTCCCTTTCTTCATTCTGTTTTGAAAAATAAGTCATTAAGTAAGACTCAGACTTCTGTTGGAGTGCATATTGGAAACTTTGCTCATTTTTTTTTTTCAGAGTTTAAGGTAACAGATACAACTAAATTGTTGTTTATGCTTGTAAATTGGAATTTGAAAATGATACAAAAAGGTACTAGCTTTCTTCGCTCCTCCCCCACCAAACAACAACAACAGCAAAACAAACAAACATTTGCAAATCACCACACAAAACAAAACAGAAAAACAAACAAACAAACAAAAACATTTGCAAAGTACAGTGCTTGCAGGCTAATGATAACTTTGTACGTGATCAAATATATTGAGGTATAAAGATAGATGTTCAATTTTTTTTAATTTTTTTTTTTTAATGATTAGAAAGCTAATGTTCAACCAAGTTTCTCTTCCCCAGAGACTGTATTTTCTCTCTCTATATATGAAACATACATACATATCTATTATAAAAAGTTAATAGTCATTATTTCATATTTGAGATGCCCTCTGCTTGGTATGAGGTATATTTAACTTTATTTATTAGGAACTTCTACTCTCCTATTTGTACTGTGAATTCTGAGATCTTTAAAGGAGATAGTCACTTGTGTACTTTAGCAGATTTAATGAGAAGACAAAATTTCATTGCATAAACTTCCCTTTGAACAAGGATGTGAATAAAATACAGACTGTGCTTAATCTGGGACTTGTTCTTGACCAGGTAAAATAGCAAGAGGAAACTTGAGGGAAGTTGCTTCTGAGAGATAAACATATTTTAAAAGTGTACAGGTGATTCAAAACACAAGTCCAAATGTTTGGATATGGTGGGAGCAATTAGGCTTAATTGGCTTAACTGATTTACAGCATCTGGAAATGCATCCTATGAAACATTAATGTTATCAATCATGTTCCTCGCAGAATAGTATTCTACTCATTTGTATTCTTATGTGTAAGGGTAGAAAAAGTATTACAAGAACTTAATAAAAAGTTGGCTAAAATGAAAATTCAGGGAAGACTGACTTTGGAAATTAAAAAAGGTGAACATCAAACGTCTCTAACTTTGAACTCTCTTAACTTTTCCTGTGGTAAACAGGGAGTATAGAAACCATACTTAGATGCTGGAAACCAGTCAATCAACCAATTAAAAAATGTTTTTGTTTAAATTACATGCAACAAATCAATCATTATATCATGCAAAACTACATGAAGAAGCATAAACACCTCCACTTTGCACAAATAGTGCAATATGTGGCTTTTGGTTTGTCTACAGTATTATTTTTTTGTTAATACTTAAAGTGAAGGGTTGGTGTTTTACACCATAGTAATGATGTAATTTGTTAGAGCATGTAAGAAGATATTCAAGCTAATCATCATACTGAAGGTTGTTAAACATCTTATTAATCGTTTTCCATGCCATCCAAACTATGATTTCATAGCCCAATTTCACTCTTTGTGTGTTGTACTAATGTAACAAAGGGTAGGATGACCAACTGTTATTATTGCAAGAGTGCTCAAAGGCAATATAAAGATGGGTAGCTTTCATAGCTCATACTGGAGCTTTGTGTGCTTGTCGTGATTGCCTTCTCTCATGGGACAAGAGGACAGGGCTGCTCATCCAGTCATTGTCCTTGGACTTGCATTCATCTGGGGAAGGAATCAATGTTCATACCTGCTCCTTTGATCAAAATGCTTGGCTCTGAAGATGTTTCCTTTGGTTATTTCATTATCTACCTTCCTAGTCTCAAATCATAGGCTCCTGAACTATTATTAAGATTTAGGATCAGGAAACTAATAGTGTTTCTGAACACTAATATTCTCATTGTCAGAATATTAATTTATCTTATCAAATATTTGATCAAAGAAATTTTGCTCAATGTATGTATTTTAAATATTACTCTGAATTAGTGGGGGTCCTGTGGAATGAGAAGTCTTCTAATTCTTCTCTGAAGCTGCTGTGTATGTCATAATTGCTTCTAAGGTAGCAGAGAGGCTGAAGGTCTCAGGTTGTCATGAGAAAATTGCACAAAAATAACTAGAATTGTTTATTTATTTATTTATTTATCTATTTTAATAAAGATGGAAGTCAGTCAGAGGAAAATATTGGCATTCCTAGAAACAGGGAATCGAATTTTCATTTCCATTTCCTTTATGTTTTGTGCTGTGGCAGTATCATTATTTGAATTCACATAATGTGGAAACTCCTAAGTCAAACTCCAAGAAGCAGTTTGGGAGAAATCTCATCTTGTGAATCTTATCTGGAGTTTGGACACTGAATATTCAGAGAAATTTTCTATTGAAAGATGATCAACTTTCCTTGCCAAATCTTATCAATGGAAAATATGACCTGCTGGGCTTTGTTCAAATGCTGCTTTGTACAGGCCGTTGCTACTACTCGTATCTTCCCATAATACATAACAGTAGTGTATGTTGCAGCACTCTTCCCAATATCTTGTCACCCTTAGGAATGACTATAGGTTTGGCAAATTCCAGAGTATCCTCAGAGTGATGGGAATGTACTGAGCTACCTATTTCCACAGGAATCAACAGAGACAGTTTGTAGGCAACCACAAAGTTCTGTTCATCTAGAGTGTGACTTAAGTGTGACATCCATGTGCTTCTTAGAAGGAGAGAGATGAGTGGGCCTCTCCCACTTTTCTGATGAAGTTGAGTGTGAAGATATCTGATGAAGTAGTCACGTGGGTGTAAATGTACAGCTAAACTCAGGGTTTTCGAGAGAAGTACATACAACCTATATGATTTTCTTATTTAATGAAATTTATAAAGGAATTCATCTGCTTCAAGACATGACAAAGTAAGGAGTATCTCATTGTTATCCACAGATTATGTGCAAGTACTTAATAATTTATTCTGATTAATGTTCTAGCATCCATTTAGTTTATACTGCCTTGGTAAATGCCCTAATTCTACTAAAAGTGGGCTTTTATGCTTACTAATATCTAAGTTAGGTGTCTGGTATGCAGAATTCAAATTAAAACATGTCCACCAGGTGTAGCAAGATGCATCTACTAGTTTGTCAAGTACCATGATATTGAGAGACAGAGTTGTCATCGACAGGTCTGTAGAGTTTAAGTCAGTATTATCTTTCCATTTGAATCTCAGTGACAGTTTAATTCAGTTTCTCAGCATTTTCTTTCAAAATTTCAACTTTCTGATTTTACAAATTTAAAGGTTTAATGCAGTGAGGAGCACCAGTGGAAATGGTGAGTATAGAACCCAAATGATCTAAAAAGGTCCAGACACTGGCCTTTAGATGGCAGTGTGTACCTGTTGAATAGGGATTCTTATTTTCAGAGAGTGAAATCTGTGAAGCATAGACAGTTTTCGAAGGTGGAACTGTGATGAGGTTCTATTGTCAAACTATAATGAGGTAGAGATCCCACCTGAGATCGTGTCTTATCAGAATTTCATTGTCAGTTGTCTGCTTCCAACTAAAATTTAATAAACAGACAGAAGGATATGATGAAATTTTTATGCTTATATTTTTCTCTTAAGTTTTGAGATTGTTTATTGAAACTTCTGATTTGGATTTATGAGAGGAAACCCAGATTGACAGTTACCCATAATAATTTTCAGCTTCTCCACATTTTTGCATATGAATTTGATAATAAGTATCCAAAGAAACATGTGATGTGATAATCAGATATCATGGACCAAATTACCTTTGAACACACATGTAATTAGAAAGGAAGATCCATACATGTACATAAGACAAGAGAGTATCACATGCACTTATTAACTTACTAAATTAATTAACTTACTAAATTAATGACAATAAGTAAAAATCCACCATTGCACAAATGGTTAGCTGTGGTGCATGTGCCTGATCTAAATTCACTAGGAGCCAACAAATAATTTCAGTAGATGTGACCTAACTTATTCCCTTAAAATTTGTCTTTGTTCAAACAAAATATATTACTGTTCTCTTCAAAAATTTCAAGCTTTATAACAACTGTGATAGTATAAGGATTTTGAATGCCATGTCTGATATGTGCAGAATAATCTGAGTGAGCCACCCAGCATCAATTTTTATTCAACTGTAAAATTTTAAAATTACAGTATAAGAAAGCATGTTGGTGAATGTATCTCTTTTAAGATTGGTGTGACTCTCTGGAGGTAAAACAAACAAACTAAAAACCTGTTCTCTTCTAGTCTTTATTCACTAGGATAACAAACTTCTTATTGGTTTCATTGTTGAAAGATTAGTCATTAAACTATTTAGGGATTTAACTTACTCCTTTATTACTTGAATTCAGTGGAGTCTGGAATGTTCTTAGAATTTTTTTAGAATCAGGCCTTCTTTTAAGATTTATTCATAAAAGGAAATTTAGAAATGAAACACTAAGAAGCCTCTATTTCAAACTCCAGTGAGCCACAATGTAATTTAGCAGAAACTATAATTTGTAGCCCTTTAACCTTCTCAGAAATTTACTTCATTTCTTCCTATTCCTGTCTTCATTATCTATATCTCTGTCTTACATATTTGCCTATTACAAGGATCTTTGGCACTGGAACTTCTTTATGTGTTTTTATAAGGCTTAACATAATAGACATCTTCATCTTGATTGTGAAGAAGTACCAGTAATACTAATGGCCTTTTCCTTACAGTTAGATAGAGAAGCCCTGGGAGTCATGAAGCGTGCTACTTTATTCTAACAGAAGGAGACAAATGAGAACTAGTAGGTGTAGTAGTTCATTTTTCTTGCATTAGGCCACAGCTTGGGAACTGAGGTTATTCCTCGTAAGAGTGTATACCTTAGGTAAGGATCGAGATAGAACCAAGCTAAATAGAATTAGGGTAAGAAGGTAATTATCTATAATTTTTCTGGCAAAGTTAATTCCTAATCTTGTGAAGCACTTTGTTTCTTTTTTTGCAGGGTGCGATCCAAATAATGGCTGGAGTACCTGGTATTTTTCCACCTGACCTGCTGCTGTTCCTGGAGGTGTAGATTATCATCTCTAACTGTGGCTAAATGCAATGTTTTGCAGTTCAGAACAAATTTAGAGAAGAGATGGGCTACTGGATGGAATATTTCCTGCTCCCTGATTTTACTTTTTAAAGCAGATGAGCTCCATACAACCCCTGGTTGAGTAAAACTCCAGAACCTTATAGACCTAGATATAAGATCTCTCTGTTTTCCAGATATGCCCTGAGCAAGTACATTTAGAATGAACATATCATGTGTTTTTCTAAGAATAGTCATGGCTAAGCACATATTTAGCCAGAATCTTTACAGTGAAGCTGTTATGTCTGAGAAAATTCCTGAGAGAGAGTAGTATATCTGTGTTGCAAAAGTGAAGCTCTTATCATAAGTATTCTAAATGATGCTATAGTAACAAGTCACAGAATATTGAAATCAAAATTTATATTGCATAATCTCTGAGGGAGTCAGAAGAAATTGAGGGTGTATTTAAAATCTTTGGATTTCTTGTCAGTTCTACTGGATATCTTTTAATGGTAGTAGTTTGATTAGTATAGAAACCATATCAGAAAAATTAAAATTTTTTCAGGTGACGAATTCAGTAGCCAACAGATTGGAGCTTAAGCCAGAATTGGTTCATCTTGAACTGACTACCTGACTTATGCTGAATAAAAACTGCACAGTTGTCTATGCCCTTGCATTGACAAATCATAACTTTTACAGATGTCCAGATGTAGGCTTCTTTTAATTTTGCTGATTAAGACTTTCTTGTCATTACAGACACCTGGAGGTAATGGTACTTTTGAAAACAGAGATTAAAGTGACCTGAATCTGCTCCCTTAAGTTTTAACAGCAGATTAACTTTTGCTGATTGCTTCCTGTAATGGGTTGAGTGAGCTGAATTCATATCTAATTGAAGTAGGCCTGTTCCTGCCTGTTTTGCTTCTTGCTCTTCTGGGCAATTATTTTCATAGAACTTGTGTTGTATTTCAGAGCAATCTCCTTAAGTAAAGGTATTCTGCATAGCTCTATGTTTGTATTTCTGTGCAATATAGTAAGCATTTGATGTGAAAAATATTTGTTTGCAACAGGTTCTAATGTTGGGTTTTTGTTGTTAGTTTTTTTGTTTTTTTGGGTTTTTTTTGCTAAACACATGAGCATAGCAGTGAGGTCAATGGAAACAAATGTCTCTCTGTCACTACATGATCATTTGAAAAACATCCTGGTGATACAAATTCACTGCAGTTAAGGACAAGAAGACAGTTACAAACATTATCAAAATGGAGAGCCAAGGGTGAAATGTGTGTGTTTTTACTAAATTTTCTCAGAAAATAAAAATTAAGAAAAAAAAAGTTTTCTGCCAGCATTGTACTGTATTCACACAGAAACTACTCACGCACGTGTTTTCAAAGAAGTTGCAATTTCCTGTGAATTTTTTTACAAATCTTTTCTAGCAGCTGTAGACAGAAATCCAGCTACTCCTGCAATGAATGACCTTCAGTGTTTGGATCCCAGTGAGTAAACAAACATTTACTCTACAGAGGAAACCCTGCTATGACTATAACATTAACGTTACTATGCATTACACTGCTCTAGTAGTTCATTAGAAACTAATCCTTTTTCTGCCTAGGAATTATGACTTCTTGAAAACCAAAGCATTTTTCTTAGTAAGCCAACCCTGCTAACAAGTCAGAGCCTGATAGTGCCAATAGTACAGATTACATTGTGTGGGGGTTAACAAGACATGACTTTTGTTTCTGTATGCATGTTTTCCTTTTACAGTGTTTGTTTTACCTTTCAGGGCACAGGTTTCCATAAATTCCCTACATCTTAGCTGCATGGAAGATATTTTTAAACATAGCTCTTACATTGGAGTGTACGTTAAATATTTGTTCAGCTGATTAAAACAGTTCTACATTTATTTAATGTTTGAACAGTAAACAGTTTATTGAGGACTGAAATGTCTTTTTATACATACACATGCACACACTCATGTCTCATAAGGGGGGTTCTTTGGAAAGGTAAAGTGAAGGAGACTCATGTTTTAAAAACATCTCAAATGTAGTTCACCTCTAACAGTCTGTGTCCCTTGTAATGCACCCTTAGCATAGTGTCTAAACCAGAAAGAAACTTAAAATTATCTAGAGTATTCTGAGGAATACTAGGCCCATGTTAGTATTGGTCTGACATAGCTGTGCTTGGAGATTAATTTTTCAGGAAAAAGAAAGTTTTTCTGCCTATACGCATTTGTTGAAGTGTTGAAAACACAAGAGTCTAGTCCATTGTTTGTTTTGTCCAGAAAAGTTTAAAATTAAATTACAGTCTGAAATATAGTAGCTTTTTTGTACCATAAGTAGTAAATAGTATTATTTTTTCCTATGTTTTTCTGTATTTACTCAGAAATGCTATCTGAACCACATATTTGCATTGAGACAATATGCAATAGGTATCTCTCCTTTCTGTCCTGCTTCCAGTCTTTGCAACAGCATCAGCCTTGAAAACTAAGAAGGGTTCTTTCATCCTGTTCATTTCTAGAAGTAAGAAAAATTCAGCAGATTGTATTAGGTCTATTCCTCCAGCACCATGTCATTGACACCCAGTCAGTTTCATGGCTTTTGGTAGGTTGCATAGTTATAAGTGACTGAAATGTGGCTGATAATTTACCGGTTCAGTATAGAACACTGACATTCCATGTGCTTGAGTGCAAGCCACTTTTCTCACTTCTAACTCTCTTGACTGTGGGTTAACTTAACAGACGTATAAAGCAGTACAATTTCTCTTGTCACTTAAATGATTGGGTTGAGATTCCAGAAACATGAGGAATGTTCTTCGTTAGTGTGTACATGCCAATGTTCAGAGATAAATCTTTAATGGAATTGCAAAGTAGGGGGGCTATTTTTGTATTGCTGACTTAATTTATAGAGTTGAGAGTATTGTAAAAAATTTGTGGCTGCTTGAGAGCAAGGTAACTGTTAGCAGCTTTGTTTATTTGTTTGTTTGGGGAATTAGGAGAAATGGTATAGGAAGGAAAACCTTGAATAAGACATTATCTTCAAGTTGTTTAAGATTAGTCACGTGTAAATAAAGGAAAAAACGAAGAGTAGAGCTACATGAAGATTGAAGTACATGCCCTTACCATTTGAAAGTGAAAGTGGAAGAACACATTGCTTCTGTTTTACAATGCAACAGAGAATTAAAAAAATTATATTTCCTCATCCAGATCCCAAAGCTAATGTAAAGGTGGAATAAATCCACCTTTTCTACATTGTTTTAAAAATTATTATTATTGTTGTTGTTGTTGTTGCTGTCGCTGTTCTTGTTGTTCCATTTTTCATACTTTTTTTTTTTTTTTTTTTGGAATTAGGCTGCATGTTAGTCCAGCATTTAGATTAAGATAAAAATTGTAGAAGCATAGACATATCACTTTGAAGCCTTTTTTCAGGGACATCCTGTACCCTGAATAGTATGAATGTATAGAAGGAACAAGAAAATCTCTAATAAGCTTACATGAGAGAATAAATAATGCATGCTTTTAAAGATGAACCATCTTATGTTCTTGATAGCAAAGATATCCTGTGAAGTATGTCCTGTTTTGTGTGCATTCAGAAGTGCTTTTGGGAATGAAATGCAGCTATCTGCAAATTAAATCCAGGCCCTGATTTTGATTAGGCTGTAGAAAGATACCTAACTTCAACTGAGGTAAGGTTCCAATCCTTATGTGAAGTATTCACTATGTTATCTACAAAGACAAAATTACATGCACATGAGAGATCACAGGCTAAAGATATAGCAGAAAGCAAGGAAAAGTATCTTAGAAGTTGGGAAGCTGAAGTTTGCAGGCTGTGTCCGCAGATTCACAGGAGCTGCGTGATGAAGGTACATAATAGTCATCTAAGAAATATAATAATTTTTCAGAAATTACACAAATGGTAGCATCTGCATCAGTTGGGTTTCCTTAAGGCCTGATAAGTGATGATACTGTTACAGAAAACTTTTAAAAATCTCTTAATTAATGATACTGAATCCTGAGTAATTATGTATTATGGCATACTTAAATAACAAAGCAGTATAAAATGCAACAGATTTTGTATGGATGTATGCGACTTTTTGTTTAGTTGATTTTGTTATCAGCTAAAATAGTTCAGAAGCAGTTCCTTTAAGATCTTTGTGTGTTAAATGTCAGCTTACTGATGGGTCTCATCACAGAAAACCTTTTAGCATTTTACTGAACTCTGAAGTCTCCAAAAGTTAGTTCATAAATGTCTAATATCAGCAGCTTTCATAGGTCGTTCTGGCCTAATGAGTTGGACCATATAACAAATAGGGCTATACAGAGGATAAACTGAAATGAAAGGTGAAAAGTGTTTTTTATAGAAATGCTCAGTATGTGTTATAAGCTAACATGTGAAGTGGTTTGAAGTTTTATTGCCTACTGTCAATTGCCACTATCACAGAATAACTTATGTTGAATGGCACCTCTGGATGCCATCTAGCCTAACCTCTTCTTCAAGCTCGTCTGAATAGAGCAGCAGATTACTCATGAGTTTTGCTCATCAAATATCCAGGTGAGTCTTGGCCATGTTCATGTGTAGAGTCTTTGTGACATCTTTGAACATATATTTGTGTGTTCCTGCACATACAAAAATATTGCTTACATGAAAATCCCTAGTTTATCTTCTTCTAATATCTTTTTTTTTTTTTTTTTTTTAATTATTTTTATTATGCACCTTCTATGATCATCTCATTAAGCTTTGCCTCAGTAGTTGTAGACAGCAATTAGATGTCTTCCTCTTCCAAAGGCTGAATAAATCTGACTGTTGGGAGGCTCTCCTCTTTCAATTTGTGTTTCAGTTTCTTTAGTGGCTGTACTTGTTTCTGGATGTCCATGACTGTCTCATATTGAGGGAGCCCACAGTCAAGCAAAATACTTAATTGCAGTGTCACAGGTGCTGAGGAGAGTGGAATAATCACTTCCATTATCACGCTGGTGATGGTTTTGTTAATACAGCTGACAGTGCTTTCTGTGGTTCTGCAGCTTAATTCTGAACTATCATCCATAAAGAATTACTAAAATAACCTATGTATTTCTCTGACACATAATGAAAACGAGACAGTTCTGAAAACTTCCTGGAGCAAGGCAATGGCTGACAGTTTACCAGGAGTATGTTGGTACCATCCAGCTCTCCTCAGATGTTATTTATGTAATATTAAACAAATAATAATAAAATTGTTTTTCCTGTAGAATAGAATAGAAGATAGATAATAAAATAATTTCTGTTGGAAGGGACCTAACAAGACCATCGGTTCTGACTGTCAGAATACTTTGGTGTGACTGAGGGTTAAAACATGTTAATAACTGTTGTTATTGTTTTATGATCATTGGTAATCTACATCATAAAATAATGTAGTGTACTGGGAAAAGTGTTAATGCCCCAGTTCTATACACCAAAGAGAAGAAACTATGTTCCCCTGAAGTCTGTTTTCTATGCTAATACCATTTCTGCACAGGTGGGAATGCATATAGAGATGTGGCGGGTCATCTGATGCTCTCACTTTCCTTCAGCTTTTCTCTTCACTGTTCTTCTCCTTCGTCTCTCCTAGCTGCTGCCTGTTCTGACTGCATGCACCACTTTAGTATTACTGCAAGGCCTACAGTTTTTAGATACTCTCTCATTATTTTTGATTTATTAGCTTCAGTTGTAATTGTCTTGCATTCTGATACCACATTTAGTAAATTAGTTTGTTTCTCCTCAGATCATTGCCACTGTTTTTTTTTTTTTTAAATTACTTTAGGGTCCCCTGTTTACCTTTATCAGATGCTTGGATTTTGCAAAATCCCTCTGCCTCACTAGTCATGGAACCAGGCCAAACCAGTAATGTAAACCATTGACAACAGTGTTATCTATGCCACTTGAACACTGAGAGAAATGAGGCATCAACTGCTTCTTTACGGAGCCAGTTCTACTTTTTTGTCACCCTCTTGGTAAACTTAGCACAGTTTTGTGCTGCTCCAGCAAATTCTGTTGTCAATGTCCAGGAGTAAAACCTGGCACCTCCCTGCTTCCCATCCTCAGGGAGCTGCTGAGAGCAGTGTGGTCACCTCTCACCCTCCTCTTCTCCAGACTGGACAGCCTAACTGTCCTCAGCCCCTTCTCACAGGACTCATCTCTGAGCCCTCTTATCAGCTGTGTGGACCTCCTCTGGAAGCTTGCAAAGACATTAACATCCTTTTATGTTGCAAAGCCCAGAACTGCACACAGTGCCATGGTCAAGTCTGCATCAGTGCTAGATACAGTAGGAAATTCACATTTTTTGACCATTTGACAATGGTGTGTTTAATGCTAGAGACTGCAATTCCTTTTATAAACTATACTGACAGGAAAAGCAGGTATTCTCAGACATATATTTATCTGATATACAGTTTCCAAAACTGTATATGCCCAAATTCTGGCTTGTCTTGTGGCCAAGAGACAAGGAATACAGTAGTTGTGTCCAATATGGATGTGATTCAGATGGTTACAAACAAAAAGAGAATCAGCGAAGGCAAGTGCTAACATTATGTTATGTCATGAATGGAATCCCTCACATTAAGAAATCTTTAAATTTAAAATGATTGTGTTCTGGATGTTTTCCTCATATTCTGTCTACACAGTGTTTCAGTATTTTAAAGATCAGGTCAAGAGATTTGAATTTGCATCTACACATATAATATGCACATATAAAAGCATATATATGTGTATACATAAATGTTTATAATTTTTGAAGAAAATTTCTTGCATATATGATTTACAGGAAGAATCCATTTATATAAATTTGAGAGAAATATTTACTTTCTAGAAGATCTCAAATTTCTTAATGCATTTTTAACATCACAACATGGAACACACAACTAATTTTTAATAGAAAAATGCAGAATTTAAACTACAATATTTCTGCTAGGCATCACAATTGTATGTGTGTAAGAAAAAAGGTTAGCTGGTTGTTGACTTACCTTTATTCATCTGACAAAACAAAACAAAAGCAAAAGAAAGCAACAGCAACATCAAAACGGAAACACAGCACAAAAAATCAAGCCCAGTAAAACAAATAATTTCTAAGGCTGGAATATATGTGGCTTCCTTTTAGTTATCAGCATATATATAGGATTATTATTATTATTATTATTATTATTATTATTATTATTATTATTATTATTATTATTATTATTACTATTATTTCATTAATCTAGTTTAGTTTTTGTGTAAGTCTTTAAGGGAGAAAATACATAAATACATTAAAATGCCAAGTACAGGGAAAAAAAAAAACACAACAACCACAACACCATCTGTTTAATAAAATGGGAAAAGAAGGTTTGAATATTATCTCCCACTTGCATTTTCAGTTCAGTGAAATTAGTGGATGAGAAGTTTCATACCTTGCCAGTTTCACGGCAGGCATTCCAATTTCTACTTCATTCACTATGGGCCTAAGGGCAAGCCAATGTTTGCTGCAATTTTCTACAATAATAGCAAGACAATTTAGCAGTAATGGATAAGTAGGGGGAAAATTAAGCAGTTTTCGGAGATACAGAAATGAAGCCAGAAAATATTTGGCCTCATGTTAGACTTCAAATTTATAGTCAATTCATTAATGTAATTTAGACCTTGCATAAGGCCTTGAGTGATAAATTTACTGAAACATTTGAAATGCCAACTATAAGAATAACTCACAAATTGGTGAGTAAAATTAAAAGACAGTGAAATCCTTCATTTTCATCTTGTACATGAATTTATAAAGGCCCTTGTAAAAATGAGTATTTCCACTTACTATAAATAGGTAATATTGAATAAGTATGTTGCAATATTGAAGTTTGTGAACCAAACATTTTATTTAGTCAAAATCTTTACCAAATCATAGGTAGTATGAATATGGAGTTTTGGCCGGCTTATTTAGGAATGGCTTGTAGGCAGACTATTGTCCAATTTCAAATGTAGAACGCACTTTGGAAAACTGGTAATATGACAGATTCTTTGTTGGCTCAGATGCAAATTTGAATTAAACCTTGAATAATTGGTTTTGAACTGTTTTGTATCCTATGTCCTAACCAAAACACAGTCTCTAAAAAATCCGTTTAGATCAATCAAACTAGCATTGCCAAACCACTGAATTCAATGCCTCTACTATGGTGAATTGAAAAGATACATTAAAGGCCATTCATGTTACAGGGATATGCACGTGTAAATCTTATCCATTGCAATTATAACAAATTCTGTAAGAAAATACTTTGAGATTTATCTTAAACAATTTGCATTTTGTAAGTGTGAATATATGTTGCCTTGTGTGGACTTGTACATGCTTTGATTCTCAAACTCTGAAGTACATGTAGCATGTGTACATGTCAGAGTTCTGTAGACGTAACAAAACTGACCAAATTGTCATGTATATTTTGGCTGAAGTAATTCAAAAGACTTTCATTCTGTAAGGACAAGTACTGTAGTGGGATTTGCATTTGCATTCTTGAGTGTTTTGTTTTAGTAGATTTGGAAGCCAGACTGCTGCTGAAAATTATGTAATATTATATATAAGAGGCACTGAACAGTGTAGAGACTCTTCTCCATGAACACTTCTGAGGGTGATCAGTAACAGAAGTGAGAATCAGTAAATTTAAAATATATATAACCCTCCCTGCCCAAGCAGAAAATAAACCAGAACAAAATGAATGAAAGAAACCCAGAAGAATAAAGTAGATGAATTTTCATCTGAAAGTAACTTTTATCACAAATTTTTGTTTTTATAGGGTCAGTGAATTAAAAAAAAAAAAATTATAAAATATCTTTTGCAGAACCTGAGCAACTTAGTACTTCATGGTACAAGAAAATTTAGAGAAAATTATTTGTACTTGAATAAAAAATTAGAGTAGGAGTTTGGCTGTTTTAAGAAGCCTGACTCCAGTTTGGAGGAGGATAACTGAGTTATACCCCTGTAATTATCTGCTCTCTAAGTAGGCAGAAATAGCACAAAGGGAGGCTGCTGGAGTAGTCAGAAACACCCTTCAAATTCTGCAATTAGCTTTTGAGTAAACTCTGCCAGATTAGATTTGTGCATGATTTGTACTGCTGGCAGTCTGTGGTTCCAGGAGATCCAAGGCAATAAAATATTTGGATCTCAAATTTTTCCCCAGGCCTACTCCTCTGGGTCTCTGGGATTTGTGCATAACAGATGGAGCTGTGATTTTTAATTTTATTATTTTGAGTGAAGATCTTCCTCATTGAATAACAGAACTAAATCTATGCTGGAAGGACAAAAAACACTACTGTCCAGTGGGGCTTTCAATCTCCAGTTTCAGACAGTCAAAATGATAAGCTTCAGTTGCTGAGGTTCTCTGTGTAACACACATCAAGAAGAGAGAAAAATAAAGGTGGAAGATAGACTGAAGCTGAAGTCAGGCAGAATGCTATGTGCAAAGTGTAAGAATAGGGAACTGATGTGTCTATGCTTGTGATAACAGCATGTGTGAAGCAAATAGATAAAGCTGTCTCTTTAGATAATACTTCCGAACAAGCCATACTGAATCACCCCAGCAGACCCAAAATTTTAGCTTACATCTCCTGCTATTCCAGTCTTTCAGCCTGATCCATTACTGAAGTAGCACATCACAAATGTCTCTCCTTGGCTGACAGTTCCTATTCTTTCTCATTCTTTCCCTCATGTTGTTGTGAAAATATTAATTATCACTTGCTAAAAATAACTGTAGAGATATTCCATAATTTCTGAAATGATATTAGTCTTACAATATTTAAAGCACATTAATTTATTGTATGACTAGCTTATGTGGGGAATACCTGTAAGTTAAGATGATCTCATTTCACCTCTTCACTTCATGTTCATGTGTTTGGATATATTGTCTAGATAGGGTTAAAGATCCTGTAAAGTTGAAGAAAAAATACCCTTAAAAATAAAAACTAAAAATGAATGTGCCACATTGTCTACTAACATGTATTTTTGAGAAGACTGTAATTGATATGTGTGAAATTTATCTCTGGCATGGACATATTTTGCATAGGGCATCAGTACAAAGATAAAGCAGTTAAGTGCTTTACTGGAATCAAATTGATTGCAAGAATTTTTATATATATATATATATATATATATATATGTATATATATATATATATTTCATTAAAATTTACCTTCATGCCATATTGATATGCTTGAGCTTATAGTTAATCAACAAGGAAAAAAAAATATATATATATTTTATATATAAATATATATATATATATATATTTAAATTTTTTATTTTTTTTCTTGTTGATTAACTATAAGCTCAAGCATATCAATCTACCAATTATGTAACTGTGGATGTATTTTAATGACAGTAAAAATGCTGAGGGTTTCCTAATCTATCATATAGTATTTTGGAATACCTGTTAGTGTCAGAATTTTTTTAGGAAATTAGTACTAGTACTACAAATAATAGGGAATTGATTTTGTAATCTTAGAATTTGCATGATGGTTACCTCATCATTTAATCACTTCTATCTTCTTTTTCTGAAATGATCAATTTACAAACATATTTTCAGTTCTGTTGTATGAGTCCTTTTTCTCTTACAAATCAAGACTGTTCATAGCTCATAGACAATACTGGTTGCTATAATACTCCTGAATTGTATCATCTTTCTTCAATAGTGATGATAAGTGTTGCAACAGGTTTCAGTCATGAGCTGTAATATATAATGTGTCGGTGCTCAGTCGAGTAAGAGAGCTCTCTTAGTTTCATGTAGCATCAGGGTAGTCCCTCTATTGTGTTTCACTTACACCTTATATACCATTCACATACAAGCAAGACATTCCTGTTCCTCAAACAGTTCCTCTAATCAGTTAATTGATCCCAGCTTCTCCCAAACAACAGTGATAATGGATGAAAGGTTTCTTAAGAATAACAGGATTAACAATGCATATCAGTGGAACCTCCTGTCCATACTTAGAAGCAAACAGACACTGCTTGCTCTTGTCTCACACTCTGGTCTTAAAGGGTTTCACAGTGATAAGGTCAACCAAAGACTCTGATAAGCTGTTTGGTGACTTGCTCACAGATAAATATACCCCCACAATAATGCAGTGCATCTATTCCTTTCTGCAAACCACTCTTCAGGACTGAATTTCTTGAGATGAAAAGCATGGAAAGTCCTTGGAAAATAGGAAAGCAATGGGCTTTGAAGGGAGTTAAAATTTTGGTAACTTTAGATTATCACAGCAGTAAAAGAAATGCTATTATAACTCAATAAAAGTAGAAAAGTTTCATGTTTCATATGGCATACATATACACAGTTTGCATGTTTAAGTATTTATTTACATTACTCAGCATCGGCTGATGGTTTTGGAGAAGCTTAGTAGGAAAACAGTGCTTAACTAGCATATTTGAAGGTAACACTTGCATTCACAGAGCAAGAATTATATTTCCTAACTCAGACCTTAGGGCTTGGAAGTAATTTTGCTTAAATTTCACTTAAATGTGTCAAATGCTACATTCAAATGTGGCTATAAATACTTCGCTAGACTGAGGTTTTTTCTCAGTGTCTGTGCTGTTGGACACACACATCATTTAAAATTGTAAATGAAAAAAAAATTACAATAAAATATTGACTATAATCAGAAGTTTTCAAAGAAAAATAAGTAACTTCTTTCCATCCAACAAGGAGACTTCAACTGTGATTTTCAGATGTGAGTCTGTAGTGAATATGACCTCATAATTCCTATCCATACTTGGTTCTGAAAAATAAAATCTGAATTTTCAGGAAGACTGGGAGGGGAATGTCCCTCTTCTTGCCTTTGCTCTGCATGGATTAAGAGTGGTCTCTGATACAGGTTAATGGGCAACATAATGTCACCAACTCAGGAAATCATGTCCTCTTGAAGGTAAATTTTAATGAACCATTAAATTAGATCTCCCAGATCAATTTTCTGTTTATGTGGCATTTACACAAAAGCTTTGTCCTTGACAAAATTATATTGCTTGCACATATGCAGCAGAGTTCCTTCTTAGATTTCTATGTATTTGGCAAGCCACACATCTGAAGAAAACTCATGAAAGAAAAAGTATCCTTTTACGGACTGGGAGCTATTTTTGTGTATCAGCACTATTTTGTATGGTATGAGGTTTTTCTACTCAAGTATTTGTCCTAAAAATTGAATGGAAAGAGAGTAATCTCCATGTGGGAAAAATGGGAAAGTGTGGTTTTGCTTTACTTTGTTTTATCCTCCAAAATTGCAACACAGAACAAACAGAAGTACTGAACATCACCTGGTCCAGAGCATAAGAGAATGTATTTCCTGAAACAAATAAAGATCAGATTAAGGGATTAATCTGTTTGGAAGCACATCTATGGGCAAAATGGACATTTCCTCATATTGATTTTCAGACACAGTTCCCCATTCACCACCATTTGGTTCCTGTAATAATTGGTATAAAATCAATATTTTTTATGTACCTCTCAGCCCACATCCCAAATGAACTTGTTTAAAAAAACAGTCTCAGTAACCCAAAGGATAGCTAAATACTTGGAAGGCTATTACATGATCATGAATCAGAAATATTTCATTGTCTAAAATCCTAAACTGGAATGAACTACCCCACAGCAAGAGTGAGAGAACAGTAAGTTTATTATAAAATCATTCTGTTTTTGATTCCAAAAATGGATTTTGATAGAAAACTAAATGAATCATCTTATATTTTATTTGTGTGGAGAAGCTCAAAGCATCTGCTGAGCTTTCGCCAGGCACAATGCGTGTTCTGAATGGTTGAACATTTCTGGTCATTTTGCAGGCTAACCTGCAGTTGTTATATTGCATACAAGATGTATTTGCTCAAGGGGTCCAGTCATACTAAATAAAAGAGTTCACTTTGGTTGGCAAATATTGACTCAAGATGTTATACTTTTATGTATTTCAGAGACTCATAACATTTGAGAGCTCAGCAAGCAAACAAGAACAGGTAAAGGAAGTTATTGTGATGTTTTGGATTGCTGTTTATTTTTCTGCTGCTGATGTATGTTCTCCATTGTAGGTAGCCTGTTACTAATGACCTTGTTATGTAGTGCTCCACAGCTGATAAGGCCACAGGCATTAACAGAATACAAATACATTTAACATTTCCCCTTGAAGAGTTTATTTTAATTGTATTTTGAAATATACTGTACCCTGAAGGCACTCCCTCCTCTGTAATATCCTTTCAAGGAATAAAATCCTGTGGAGAATGGAATGTATAATGGCATGAGGTATAACGGAGAGTCTTGTATTTAACTGGAGTTGTATCTGAGAGCATCCATTCAGCATAAATCTAAAAAATCCTAAGCTATGGAAGAAAATTAAACAGAGGGCCAGAAATAATAAATTTCCTTGATGTCTGATTTATTCCTTTATTTGACTAAGAGAAATAAGCAAATATTTAAGAATATTCTAAAGTTTCCTAGATTTTGCTGACACTTTCTCCATTTTTGCTCCTCTTGAAAAACCTCAGGGTGATAAGCACACATTTTTTGTTTTCTAATTAAAGAATATTTTGCTATAAATGACTGGCTTCCAGATTGTTTACTTTATCAGAGTTATAAAAATAAGAAGTAGATTGACCATGACCTGGGCTCTTCATCATTTTCATAAATCATTGCTGGAGCCAGAATTGTGCAGAAGTATGTAGAACTGTTTTAGGAAAAGAAGGAAATCTATCAAGAAATTTAGAAATTTCTGGGTATTTTACTATGGTAGATAGTTTAAGAAAAACAAGTCCATGACTTTATTTCTTCACTTTTTTATTTTATTTTTTTTTATTTTTTAAATTTTTTTTTAAAAATGAGTAAAAAATGAAAGTTAGACCACTGACTTTGAGAGGGATGGCTAGAGATTTACTGTAGTGGATGGAGTGTTTTTAAAAAAACTCGCAGCCTTGCCTTGGAATAAGAATTGAAGTCACTGAAGTTATTTTGCTTTTGTTTATTTATTTTATTTTAGCTTGGTAGAATTTATTTCATTTTATTTTACACTTTATTTCATTTTACGTTTTAATTATAGCAAATTACTGCATGAAGTTAGGCTAAACTTCAGTCTGGCTTCCAATATTAGCGCTAACTTTTCCTTATTTCTGTGCTGGAGCTAAAATTTCATGTCTTTGGAATGTTGTCACAGTTTGAATGAAAATCCACCTGCGTCCGTGACAGGGGGCCATGGGCCCTGCAGGGGCCCTAGGCCGAAAGGGAAAAAAAAAGTTAATTAGGAAAAGAAAACAGAGGCAACGATCTAAGGAGGCACACTTATTTACTAAATACTATATCGAAATACAGGATAACACAATATAATACAATATAATTGAAAATTGAGCAAACGAATCAAGCAAAATAGGAGAGATAATGAGTCCCATAACCGAGAGGCCTACTGTGAATCTAGGTGAAACGGCAAAGGCTCCCACACACTCCCCTGAACGCCAGAACTCGAAAGATGTCAGTCTAGCCTGCGACCGAGTTCATATAGTATCCAGGTCCCGTGACCTATCATGCTGTTCTCTGGGAGATGTAGTCTTCTTCTGTAAGTTGCAGATTCAGTAAAATTATTCATGCTTTATATGATGTTATGATGTGGAATACTGATAGCAAAATTACAAAATTATTAAACCATGACAAATGTCTAAGCTTATACTTGAGTACAAGTGAAGGTGAGGAGATCTACCTGAAAATACCAATGAGACAGAACGACTTTAGTTTCTTCATTGACAATTTTCTAGTTTCTTGAGACATAGCTACCTGGATTATGCTTTGAACCACACAGGAAGAGCTGGCTCCTAGCTGAAAGCACGACTTCAGATAGATGGTGGTTCTTTGTCCACATATGCTGGTCATTCTGAAAGTAACATCTCCTGTTAATTTCCACAGAAACTAAAGCAGATTAAAAAAGTGCAATAATACCATTTGACAGAGCAAATTCTCTCTTACAAAACACTGTTTTTCAATATTGTCACCACTGTTGCCAGTGATAGATAAGAACCTGCAGGCCACACTTCTAAAAATCCACACCAGCAGAGGCGACCCACTGTTGCTGACACCACTGCTGAAATGCACTGCCCATCCTTCACTGTACTCACATTCACTGTTTGGTTTTCATAAATGTTCATCAAGCATTGATGAATGTTAATGGATACCATTTTCTTTTTTTTTTCTGCGTGGAGGAATTCAGTGATTCAGTGACACACTTTTGCTTCATACTCTGTATCTGATATATGCCATTTTGTCAGACTGCCCCTCTGCTGCCATCTGTCACACAGCAACAAAAGGGAGCAGAATATTGGTGGGAAGATTCAGTCTCTACTGTCATGCCACCAATAACTGACTCTAATATTTTGTGCCAACATAAAAATACAGGAAGCCTTACATTCTGTATTTCTTGTATTTGCTCTTCATAAATCCAGATAAGGAATTAAAATAGAATGATGTGCTAAGTGTGTATTCCAGTGAAGAGTGATATTTAATTAGTAGATATATGTTCTGATTTATATGATTTGAATAGTTGTATGTGAAGCACAGAAGAGAATCAAGTATAACCCAACAAAGAAAGAAACTGCAGGAGGAAGTAGCTTAGTTGCACTTATATGTGTTAAATGTGACTAGTTTCATCTTCCCTGTCGAAAAGATAATGGAAGAGAACATTTTGCTAATAGAAGGATTGGAAAGGAGAACTTCAGAAAAAATAACCTGAGACTTGTTTCTAAGATGGTTTCAAGATACAATTCTAAAAGACTTCTCTGCAACTAATTTAGAATCATGAAGTGTACATAAGTGTACATGTGTTAAAATTTCAGAGACTGTGCAAAGATTATGAATAAAAATAAAAGAAAATACAGTCTCTTAAAATATTTGATGAAGTTGAACCTGGAGTTGAACCATGGGCCAAGGTTGACGGCATGAGTTTCAATAGGGCCTAGTGTCGGGTCCTGCATTTTGGTCACAACAACCCTAGGCAACCCTACAGGCTTGGGGAGGTGTGGCTGGGAAGCTCCCAGATGGAAAGGGACCTTGGTGTGCTGATGAACAGTCAGCTGAATATGAGTCAGCAGTGTGCCCAGGAAGCCAAAGAGGGCCAATGGCACCCTGGCTTGTATCAGGAATGGTGTGGTGAGCAGGACTAGGGAAGTCATCCTGTCTTTGTACTGGGCATTGGTGAGGTCTCACATCAAGTACTGTATTCAGTTTTGGGCACCTCAGCACAGGAAAGACATGGAGGTACAGGAGCAGGTCCAGAGAAGGGCAACGAGGCTCGTGAAGGGCTTGGGGAATCAACCCTACGAGGAGAAGCTAAGGAAGCTGGGACTGTTTAGTCTGGGGAAAAGGAGGCTGAGGGGAGACCTCATTGCCCTCTTCCAGTACCTGAAAGGTGCT
Organism: Coturnix japonica; assembly: GCF_054131305.1. Taxonomy (NCBI): domain Eukaryota; kingdom Metazoa; phylum Chordata; class Aves; order Galliformes; family Phasianidae; genus Coturnix; species Coturnix japonica. Next base: position 36,470,921 of record NC_140702.1, read on the forward strand.
TACAGTGAGAGTGGGGCAAGTCTCTTCTCTCTGGTTACAAGTGACAAGATGAGGGGAAATGGCCTCAAGTTGCACCAGGGCAAGTTTAGGTTGGATATTAGGAAACACTTCTTTACAGAAAGGGTAGTTAAGTACTGGAATAGGCTGGTGGCATCCACCCCAGGGAGGTGGTTGAATCGTCATCCCTGGATGTGTTTAAGAGCCGTTTGGATGTGGTGCACAGGGATATGACTTAGCAGAGGGTTGTTAGAATTAGGGTACTATGGTTGGGCTGCCATTGGACATAATGATCTTCAAGGTCTTTTCCAACCAGGGTAATTCTATGATTCTATGATTCTGGAGAAGAAGTGCTGTTGTGCAATGTAATGAGGTTTATCTGCTTTGTGAACTTTTTTTTTTTTTTTTTTTTTTGTCAATTAATAACGTTTTTTGTTGGTTTTATTTTGGTCAATTAATAACATGTTTCTAAACCAAGCACAATGTTTGTAGCTACCTGATATATTCTATTTGTTGCTTTCTTTCTTTCTTTCTTTTTTTTTTCTTTTTTTCCCAGCCTTTTTTAAGTGACAACTCTCATAATTCTGTCAGAACAGAGCAGATTAAAAGTTGCATTTCAAAATTCGCATTTCCAATTACAGAACTCCTGGAGTTAAAAAGTAGTGAAAAAAAGTAAAAGTCGGAAAAAAAGTAGTTATTTGATGTACTCTAGTCAAGTAACTCTTTGGAATCATGGCACGTGAGTGTTTACTTTGTGACTACAACAGATTATCTGGCTAAATCTATGTTTACTAGACATCTCAGGAGTGTACATAATTGCCTAAAGTTCAGTGGCAAAGGTTGGGTCACTCAGAGCTTGCTTTCTGGGAACAAGCTAGTTTGATCAAAGGACTACAGTTTCTTGTTTTGGGGTTTCCATCTACTAAACTGGTAATTTTTGATTCTTTCTGATATGAAATAGAAGACTGAGCATAGGATTTTTACTCCAGGTATAAAATTTCTGATATACGGAAAATGAAAGTGACATGACTTTCTGAAACACAATTAATGACAAATCATTACAAACTACAATATAAAAATATTTCAAAAAGATGAATAATTCAGTGTTGACTGAGGTTTTTTTTCTGTTCATTTTTCCGGCAAATACTGTTGCTTACTGACACAAAAGTATCTTAATATGCATTTCTAAAATTATGTATGCCATAAGATAGTTAAATATACTTCCTCTTTAATATCTGTTTTATGCCCTAAAGCAAAGATGAAAATAAATGGTTTTGTTCAGTCTGCAATGGATAAGTATTTACTTACAACTGAAAAATTTGCAGTTGTTCCTTTGAAGAACACCTATTACTGTGTAAAAATGGTGTTCTCTGAGAGCTAGGTGGCTGTTCTTGTTCCTCCTTGGGCAGATGTTGACATCCAGAGGTCCCTTCTGACTTCAGCTATTCTGTAGTTCTGTGACACTGTAGAGCATAATTTCAAGTTTCCTGCTGTGAAAAAAGTGGTATGATTTCTGTAAACAAGCAAATGTGTAAACCACTTAAATTACAAATTCAGATTATTTTATGAAAGTATGCAGCAATAAAAAAGTAGCAGAGAAGCCTTACAGAGGATCTTAACTACTCTCCTCTCCCTGTTCTTGATGATTAAATTATTTTCTATTAAGTAGCATGATATCTGTTAATATAACTAGAATTGTAAGGTTAAGAATCATTTACATATGAAAGCTGCCTCAAATTTGTTCAACAAAAAGTTAATTATAATAGTTTTGACTATATGTTTACACTGCAGCAATACTTTACAGGTTCTCAGTACTTGGGCAGTTATGTTTTCATGTTTTGCTGAAGGCTGAAGGATGCTAGAAAGTGAAAGAGAATACATGACAAAGATGCTCTAACTGTGACTGGGAGGGCAATAAATTAGGGACTGGTATCATCTCCACCAGCAAGCACCTGATTTCTACCCAAGCTGTTCTGTATCAAAGGATATGACAGAAAGAAGGCCAGTAGATGGGAAAGACCTCTCCTCTGTGGTCTCACCAACTTTCTGTTTACTTCCCCCCACTTGGTGCACAGTCCTGCTGCTGCCTTTCCACTACTGCTACTGTCTTTGTATTGGTAAAAAGACATAGACTGTTAATCTGTTTATATTGTGACCTTAACATTTTACATACTATGTGTGAATTACAGAGAATTATAGAGAATTACTGAGAATTTTCAATTTAAATTCTCTAACAAATGCACTGTCCCATGGTCTGGAGGAGAAAAGTTCCATCAGGCTCAACCAAATTTCAGCTGCAGGGCCAACTTCCTGAAAGAAGTGTTTGGAGAAAGAAAAACACTGATTCATGTTATGGGACCATTTCACAGCTGAAGAAGCAGTCTTCCTCTGTTCTTTCTTTCAAAAAGCCTGACAGATATACTTCAGATCTCAGCAGTATGCAAAGTCAAGATGGATGGTAATCTGAGGTTGTGAAGGTTATTACTGGATTGGATTGACAGAATGAGAGGAAAAATGCAGCTACTGTAAAAGCAAAGTGAATTTTTTTTTAGCTGATTGGGCTAAAATGGTACTGGAAAAGAAGAAAAGGAATTAATGTAAATGTTGTAACATTTCATAGCTATTAGTCACCAAGTTTTTCTTGTCATGATGTTGATGTTGATAAAAAAAAGGGACTCAACTGAACAGGTAATTTTAGGATCTACATATTCTTATATGGTCTAGAATGCATCATGTTATGATGCTGTCGAATTGGAGCCAAAGTCTGTAAATTACTGCTGAAGATAAGCCTTTATTATTTACACATACACAAAAGTCCTTTTATAAATTAATTAATTAATTAATTAATTAATTAATATAGTTTATTTTGAAATCAAGCTTAAGTTTTATGTCAAGGAACCAAGAACTTTCTTTAGGGAAAATGAATTTCTACTTTTTTTTCTTTCTCCTCCCAGATGTGGGAGAGCTCAAGTTTTGTGCCTAGCCATGGCATCCAAAGTAAGTTACTTCAATTGAGCTGACTGTAGGTCTTGCCAAATCACCTAACTGTGAGTAATAGGTTCATGCTCTTCCCTTGAGAATGGTTATTACTCTGCACAATATGTACCTCTCTTAGAAATTACAAACTGCTCCACAGTAAGAAGTATGGAATCCGTATAGTCAGAAATAGATACGAGCTTTAAAGATAATGTAAATTATGTTTTCATATTGACAAAATACTCAAAAGCTTTTGTTTATTCTTTCCTTTTTTTTTTTTTTTTTCTTCTAAATGAGATTTCCCAGACATAAATCAATATGGCAGCATTTGAATCTGAAGAAATAAGAAACACTAAGTAAACTTTTCAGCACTTCATAACTACTCATTATGTTTATTTCCCAGTTCTGTTTGTTATTTGTTTCCTGAATCTGCTTTGAGACAACACATTTTTGGCTTTCAAGTTGAATTGTGAGGTGCTGCCAATCAGCAGGAAGTATAATACAGATAAGATTCATATAAAGTCTTTTGAACTGTTCAAACCTCTGGATGGGAAATGGATGTTGAATTGTTTATGTTCCACTTCTGTAAAATCCATCATGTCTGATAAAAGCTTTTGTAAGTCAGCAACTTTATCTGTGGTTTGTTTGAAAGTCATTCTGCAGCTAAACATGAGGTGGCCCTTTGCCCTGTGTCCTTTGGAAAAGTAGTGTATCTGTAACACGCTCATGACACAGTAAAAACAGTTCTATTAGTGTTTTAATCCTTTTAAAAGATACACAGTGTTTCTGCCTCACTTTCTATTTTCCACGTTATTACTGAGCTTTTAATTTTTTGAGGATATATATCTAGAGCTTCTGACTCCGTATTTTGTTTTGTTTGATTTACAGATGAGAATCTTCAAAGATAAACTCTCTAGAATTCTTCAGTTCTATAAATTCACAAGGTGATTAAAAGGAGACATTCTGTCCCAGTTTTCTGAACTTTAACAGTATTGAAACTCAAAGTTCTGATGTTCCCATTAGTGGTGAGTTTTTATATCAGTACTTATATGTGTGCAGGATGTAGCTCAGAGATTAAAGAAGGCAGTAAATCTCAAAGATGAAGCTGAGAACAGCATCACCTTTGGAACAGTTAAGCATTGCTAATGAGTACTAATCATATGGCAAAATCAGAAAGTGAGAAACCGTTTCTGGCATAGCTGCAGGCTGTTTTATGGAACAATTTGTATTTCAAAGCCAGCAGAAGCAGCAATAGCTGAAAAAGAATTTCAGGACAGACTTGCTAACAAAAAAGCACTTCAGCACTTGAAAATATTCTCCAGAATCTGAAGGAATGGGAACCCCTTTGGAGGTGATGATTAACCTTGAAGCTTTGTGACATTTTGTGTTTGGTTGGAACATTCCCTCATTGATGGATATGATTGAGAAGACAGTGATTTAATGCAGGGAGAAAAAGGTACTGAAATGATAATCAAGAATTATGCAGTGTTGGTAGAAACATGATTAAAGATTAAGATTTAAACTAATTCTTATCACAGAATCAGAGAATCACAGAATGACCTGGGTTGGAAGGGACCTCAAGGATCATGTAGTTCCAACCCCCCTGCCTAGCAGGGCCACCAAACATACACCTTTACTAGATCAGGTTGCCCAGGGCCCCGTCCAACCTGGTCTTGAACATCTCCAAGGATGGGGCATCCACAACCTCCCTGGGCAGCGTGTTCCAGGGCTTAACCACTCTCTAGTAAAGAACTTCCCCCTAACATTCAACCTTAATCTTCCCTCTTTCAACTTAAAACCATTTCCCCGTGTCCTGCTATTGTCAGCCCTTTGAAGAGTTTACTCCCCTCCTGGGTGTAAGTTCCCTTCAGGTATTGAAAGGCTGCAATGAGGTCACCCCGCAACCTTCTCTTCTCCAGGCTGAACAAGCCCAACTCCCTCAGCCTGTCCTCATAGGGGAGGTGCTCCAGCCCCCTGATCATCTTCATGGCTCTCCTCTGGACCCTTTCCAAAATCTCTATGTCTTTCTTGTACTGAAGGCTCCACACCTAGACACAGTACTCCAGATGGGGCCTCACAAGAGCCAAGTAGAGAGGGACAATCACGTCCCTATCCCTGCTGACCACCCGTCTCCTGATGGAGCCCAGGATCCCATTTGCCTTCCGAGCTGCCAGAGCACACTGCTGGCTCATGTTAAGTCTCTTGTCCATCAGGACCCCCCTGTCCTTCTCTGCCGAGCTGCTCTCAAGGACCACTCCTCCCAGCCTGTACAGGTGCCTGGGGTTCTTCCAGCCCAAATGCAAAACCTTGCACTTTGCTGTGCTGAACCTCATTAGGTTCACCCGAGCCCAGCTTTCCAGCCTGTCGAGGTCCCTCTGAATGGCATCCCTTCCTTCCGCTATATCGTCTGCACCACTCAGCTTGGTGTCATCAGCAAACTTGCTGAGGGTGCACTCCATTCACTCATCGATATCATTAATAAAGATGTTAAAGAGCACCGGTCCCAAGACAGACCCTTGGGGGACACCGCTTTTTACCGGCCTCCACCTGGACATAGAGCCATTGACCACCACCCTCTGTCTGCGGCCCTTCAGCCAATTGCTTATCCATCAGGTTGTCCACCCATCAAAACCACTTCCCTCTAATTTGGAGATGAGGATGTGGTGGGGGACCATGTCAAAGGCCTTGCTCAGGTCCGGGTAAATGACATCAGTCACCTTCCCTTCGTCCACCAACGCCATCACTCCATCATAGAAGGCCACAAGATTAGTTAAGCATGATCTTCCCCTGGTGAAGCCATGCTGGCTGTCTCAGATTACATGTTCATTCTTTATATGATCGAGCATGTTGTCCAGGAGGATCTGTTCCATGGTCTTCCCAGGCACGGAGGTGAGACTCACTGGCCTGTAGTTCCCCGGGTCCTCCCTGCTCCCCTTCTTGTATATGGGAGTGACGTGACCCTTCCTCCAGTCATCCAGGACCTCACCTGACAGCCACGACTTCTTAAATATGATGGAGAATGCTCTTATGCTCTTATCTTCTTTTGATCACTTAAAGCAGGAATTTTTGGTAAGATACGTGCTTTTCAAAGTCTTCCCAAAGCAGAGATGTAAGAGGCCATGCTTTTTACATTACTGTCTCAAAGTTTGCTGAAATGGACAAGTTCAGGCAAGTCCTGGCCAAGGTTCCAAGACTCCCTTTGTCTGAGACACGCAGGAACCAAGGTTCGAGAAATCCCTTTGTTCAACAGATGGATAAGTCCGGGAGCTACGAAAGGGAAATAAGATGCAGATTAATGGCCCTAAAGTGGTCTTTTTTTTGTGTGGGCCTATCTCAAGGAAGATGGCCATCTCCGAGGAATTCACATGACTCTGACCCGAGCCTTCCAAAAATGTCACAAAGGCTGGGAAGAAGGATAAAAAGGGCACGTACAAACCCCAAATTGAGGTTTTCTGACACCAGATGCCTCACTACGGAAACAAGGAGGTTTTTCTGTCATCAGATGCCTCTCTACGTGAACGCCTGCATGCTGAAGAAGATGCCTGCATGTTGAAGAACCTTTTAGGTTTCTAGGTATCTGACCTCAGATTCCTCCACCGTTGTCCTACTGCTGCCTACTGTCTCTTCCGGGATCGCTGCTCGAGACTCTGATCCATGGGACCTCGCTGCCTGAGACTCTGCTTCCGTGAGACCTCGCTGCCCGAGACTCTGCTTCTTGAGACCATGGTACTCTGACCATCTTCTCTGTGCCGCACCGATCTGCTGCTTGCGGCCTGCTACTCTGCTGCTGCTCTCCCCTACACTTATTTTGCCCCAGACCAACGTTAACAACGTGCTACAGGACGCTGCTGCATCCAGGAGGTGACTATTCCCTGCTTTAATGTAATTCTTGCTCTTTTATACCTTTTTCTATCGCCTACTTTCCCTTCCCCATCCCCCTAATTTTGATATTTCGTCGCTCTCCCTTCCCCATCCCCTCAGTTGTCTATCATTTCTAATAAACTGGTTGGATCAACATTTGAATGCTCTTCTTTTTAATCTCACACTGGGCATAACATATCAAATGAACCTTTGCCTCACTCCTAAATTGGAGCGAGACATTTTTTTATTGGCGTAGTCGGCAGGATACTCGTCGTGAGAGTGTTATCCTTCCAGTTTCTCTAAAACTTTTCTGTTTCTCCTGGAGTTGCAAGGAGCGATTATTTTGATAACTTTATTTGATGTGAGCACCTCTCCAGGAAGACCGCTCCACATTCTGAAACTTTCTCTCTTACGTGTATACCTCTCGGGGACGTATGAATTAATTTTGACTGTTTGCTTTTGTTTTACACGTGTGTGCCTCCCTGGGAAGACTATTTTGCATTGTGGTGATTTTAAGTATCTTGTGACGTACCTTTGGTTTTAAAGTTTTGTGTGTGCGCCTCTTGTGGAAGTGGTGTGTGCTTCTCCAAGAAGTTTATTACTTTTGAGAAACTTAGAAGTTATTTCTAACTTTGTTGCTTGAAGGTTGAAGTTTTTCGCTGTGGCTTGACAGGATAGCCAGGACTGACTGAGGTGTTTACACTTTCTTTGGAAGTGTTGATTGAGTCGTTTGGTCTTTTGTGTAAAGGAGTGTTTTGAGCAGTTGTTGGTTTTGTTAAGTGTTTGCCTCTCTGAGGAGATAAGAAATCACCTCCTCCTTCCTCAGCATAGATTTCATTGCCTGTAGATTTTGTTGTGAGTAAAATTATATTTGATATGGAAGGTGAAAATATGTTGTTTGATATCCTTGAAAAGCACGCGTCTCGGCCATCGTCATAGGGGATGGACTGGGCACGTGAAAACTGGTATAACTTGCAGGCTGTTTCTGACCTCATTTGCGTTTTACAACATGGGGCTCCTACCGGAGCCGGGAAAGGCAAATCATTTATTTGTGCGGTACTCAGTGCTGCTTTAAAAGCAGCCGTGGAGTTCCGAGACCAGCAATTTGAGGCGGAAAACCAGACTATACAGTCGTTACAAGAAACAGTTAAAACAACCCAGGAACTCGTGAAAGCCTTGCAAAACCAAATTGGAAATCTTGAAGTACAATTGGAAAGAGAGAGACATAATTTGGCCTTGTTACAAATGGCTTTTAAGGAAATTTTAGCGTACAAAGGTACGGGTGACACTGATATTCATGGTGCACCACAAGAAAAACTGTATCCTCAGGAAGAACTGAAAGAAATGAAAGAAAGTTTTGATAAGTTTGAAACCCCAATAGCCCCTCTGCTCCCTCTAATAAAAACAGAATATGCCTTTGATAGTGGAGAGGACCTGGATCCTCAAATGAATGTTAAAGAAATTCCTTTTTCTGCCACTGAATTAGCAAAACTGAAAAAAGATTTTAGCCGCTCTCCAAAGGAATCGGAAACAGAATATGTATGGAGAGTCAGCTTAACTGGTGGAGACCAAATAATGTTAACCAAAGAGGAGGCTGAAGGCTATTGGGGGCCAGGAGTATTTTTAACTACTGGTAATAACTGTGCTCCCTGGTCCCTAACACAGATGGCTGCTTACTGGGCTGGTGGTCTCAACCCTTTAGAAAGGGGAGACCCTCTTGCCATTAATGGGACAGTTGACCAGTTGGTTGAAAGTGTCCAAAAGGCCGCTTGCCTGCAAATGATGTATGACAGGAAACTGCAGCCACGGCACGAATCACCTATGATGCCTGTGGATCCTGAAAGGATGATTCCTTTAATTAGGGGGCTTCCAGAATTGCTGAAACCCATAGGTATACAAGTTCAAAGTAAAATACAAGCCATGTCCCAGGGAGAGAGAGCTTGAGCTGTTTTAGGAGGAGCTGGTACTTCAGGCTCTTTACAATCAGGATATAAGGTATGGACATGGGGGGAGGTTGCCCAGGAATTGATTAATTATGAAAGGACATATGGGCCTGTGGCTTCTTCCAGTAAATCTGAGCCAGGGGAAGTAAGGCTCGCAGCAACCACCCTTGCTCCTAGGCCACCTAGCCCAAAGCTCAGCGGAACTGGAAGGGTCTCATTGCCAGTAAGAACAGGTAGGAGAAATATTGATCATAAACGTAATCGTCTCTGGACACTGGGCTGGCAAAAATGTGTTCCACGATATTTGATGAATGGATTACCCACAGTCAGGCTAGAGAAATTAGTTAACTTGTGGCCAGAACAAAAGCCCAAGGAAAGTTGATACTTTCGCCCCCTCCCCCAGATGAGAAGGAGGTGGGAGGGGGGAAGGCACTGAAGGGTGGTTGTGTTAGAAAGCTCACAACAAAAGGAGAAGATAATTGTATTAACAAAGCCCCCAAAGGGCAAGTTGTCTTGTTTTATTTTACAGAAGATCCTCATGGGACCTTCTCGGAACAGAATGGCTTGTAGCTGATTTTAACCATTTGTGTTTTGTGACAGAAAAATTGAAGATGTGATCATGCTAGAATACTGATATACCTCTTTATTACATATTTTGGTTGCAATAGTATTATGTTTTTGTTTGCTGTACTTGTGAGTCGTGATCGGTATCAGTCTTTGGATCTGTTTAAACTTCACAATTGGGTTCAGAGTTTTGTCAGGTCATCCTGGCTTTCTTGTACTCTTTGCACAGTGGTAATCATTCCTTCTGACCCCTTATTTCACCTCTTTTGGTCAAACTTGATTGTGATTTGCGTGTAACTCCATGGTTTTCCAAATTCCTAATGAATTGGGAAATGAGCAATGGGACCTATCTAATATCTGTTAGATGTGGTCACTAAAGTGAAATTTATCATAAAACCCTTTGCACTGATGCTTTCCAGTGTCTCATCACTCCAGGAGTTCCATTCAAAACACGGTTGTTGGAAAATGTCTGAGTTTTTGATAAGAAATGTGTATGTTTCTGGGATTACTCCCTATGATTTAAATTCTGGGGTATCCTACACTATGTTGTGACTATAACAGTTCTTAAACTTGCCAGACTAGTATTTATATCTCTCAGCAATTGAACTGTTTTGGAAATGCTCAAGTGGAAAGTTCTCCTGACACAAATATCCCTATTGTTTTACTTGTTTATTTATTACTATTGGTTATTGTTAAATGTATGGTTGTTTTCAGTGTATGGCTGTTCCTTCTCACTTTCTACCTTTTATTCATTATGTAATATTTGTGTCACCCCTCCCGAGGAATTACTGGGAGGTGCCTGTGTCAAATTAAATGATTCCATTTGTTGTCTAAAGATTTATAATGGTAAAGTTAAAACAATTGCGGAAGGTATACAGAAAATAGGACATGTTCCTGTCCAAACTTGGAAAAGTCCAGATCTCGACCTTTTTTCCTGGCTTCCAGGTGGACTGTGTGTAAAACACATCTTATTTTATCTATTGTGTGTTGTCGCAACTTTCATGTTTGTTCTGTGTATGATACCATGTTTCACTGAACTTATCCAATGTGTTGTATTGTCCATGTATTTTCTAACCTCCTCAAGTGATGGAGAAGTGGAGCACATCAAGAAATCTTTTGTGATGATTGTATTAAACATTTTGATTCCCCTTCCCTCTCCTTTTTTCCTCATGCTTGCTATCTTTTTCTCACCATCCTAAATTGGAGAAACAAGAGATCATACAGCTACAGAAGACTGAGAAATCTGAGCACAATCTGGTTACATTTCCTCAAGGAGTTTTTAAACCATGAGTCTGAGTTTGGATGCATAATATTCACCATTTAGATTTAGATTTAAAGGGACTCGATAGAATACTGTGAAATATTCTAGTAAAATATTTAGTGGACCTAGATTCTGTGAAAATTCATTTTTTAGTGACCTTCCTTTTTTATTTTTCTCTGTGGAAGGCAAGATAGTGTGAGTAGTACATTCTCAAAAGCTTCTGTTTAGTAACCAAGAGGAATGCCACCTACTTCACCATTGACATCAATGGTTTTCAAGGAATACAATCATTTATAAGGTGTTTTTGAAAATACAAGTACTTTAACAGTATTAATGATATTTGACATTGGATTTGATACAGGGGATGATATAGCAGATGCTTTACTATTGGAGTTCTTGAGTTTACAAACACCAACAAGTGATGTATAAATAAACAAACTAATATTATTCTGTTCAGTATCAAAAAAACTTGCAGTGCCCTCAAGATGTAATGAATAGCCTCAAGGTTGGAAGAATATGAAAGAAGTACTTTTTAAACACAAATCTGATGTCACGTCAGTCTTTTTGAATCACATCATTTGGATTTGTAAAGATATCACTGAACAGAGAAGATGATCTCATCCTGCAGCAAAAACAATGCCCACTCTGATATAAAATTCAGAGCTGGAAATTCAGAAGTATTAAGGGAAGAATAGTAATTATTTTTGGTGTTTTATGAAAATAGGTAGCATTTCTCCAACTGAAGAATGTGGGAATGAGATGAGGGAGTCAGATCGTTCTCACTACTACCCAGTAGCAGGGAAAGAGATAGAAACTGAAACACACAATTTTCCATCTGTACATCATAAACTGTTTTTTTTACAGTGAGGGTGATCAAATTTTGCCCCAAATAAACTGTCAAAAAGCAGTGAAAAAGCTGGGCTTACAAAGAATTAGGAGCATTTAAACAATCTTATACTGGGTAACACTGATCTTCTCTGAGGGCAATAGATTTAGCAGTATATTCATACATTCCTTGTTGGTTGGTGATTTGTCTTACTGAAATGGGATCTTCAGAGTGATGCCACCAAGCCCATTCTGTTCTCCATTCTTGGTCACAGTCCCTTATTAGCGTTAAAAAACAAAAAGGGATAAGGGAGATACAATGCTAAAAAGCAAGATTATTTGAAACAGAATTAATATTGTGATTTCTGAGTTTTCATTCTGGAATTGCCCTCTCCTTACAGTCATTCTGTTTTTCAAGGAAGGCCTAGACTAACAGAAAGGCACTGAATATACTTCTGTTTAGAGATTAATATAATAGTGTGGTTTGGAATTAGCTTAATTGCGCTTGGATATTAAGAAGTATCATATAATTAGTTCAAGATGTTAATGATGGCTGATACTTCAATGTACTGGGATTTGTCTGCTCTTAATACACTTGCATACATTTACCTGCAAATACTTTTCAAAATTTATTACTAAAACCCAACCATGGTGAAAAATGATAAGCTATCATATTGTCTACTTTGTTTAGATTCAGGCATTTAGAAAAAGCATCTTTCCCTGATATCAGTCAACCTGCCTTCCTTCTCATCTACACTGTTGGCTGCAAAGATGAGAGGCACCCTCTTACCTGAGAACAGATATGATCTGTTTAGTGCCTTAAGGGGACACTGGCACAGGTACCCACTCATAGAGCTCTGACTGGATGTCTGCACAATACATTGCTTTGAGGATGGAGCAATACTGTGCACAAGGAAGTAAAAATCAACTGCAAACACTTTTCCTGATATGTTGCAAGTGTCGATGCCCAGCTCCTATGCTTCACTAGTGATACTAAATGAAGAAAGTATCATTTAAAATGACAATATTGCATTTTGAGAAGTTTTGATATTAAGACACGAAATGACAATATTTTACCATTACAAGAATATGTAACACTGATTACATTTGCTGCAGAGACTAGCTTCAGAGCAGGTAAGACTGCATTGGGCAAGAGATCTGGAGTAAAAAAGGCCAGCAGAAAAGCTCTATTTGAAGGCTTTTTGAAGCCAGCAACAGTGCTGCGCTTGTGCCGTGGAGCTGGCAGCTTGTGGGTGGGCTCCTGAGACAGCAGGGGTGGAGCTGGCACATTAGCGGCAGTTCAAACACCCTATGAACGTGTTATCACCCGCCCTTAATGTTTGCACGTGCCAATAAGCTTTAAATAGCTTCGGGGAGGGCAGAAGCCAGCTTATGTCCACAGATCATCCCAGGTTAGTAACCATTGTTGCTGCCCACTGAGAACTGAGTGGTTCAGAGGGTGAGCACTGTTCACGCTGCCCATTTGGTGTTATAGCTGTGGGTGTGGGAGGTGGGTCAAGTGGTGAGGACTGTAGATATTGTCCCTCCTTGCTCAGGAGACCAGCTTTCCTCTTGGTGGTCTCTGAGTCTGCAGGCCTAAACATGGTCTTCACCAGACTGCGGGCTTATTCCAAGAAGACTGTGGTGAGCCAAATGGAAGGCCTGCCCAGAAATGTAGTGGTTCAGGTCTTGGCTGCTGGGAGTACCTGACCCTGTAGCTGCCCAGGGAGGGTGGTAGGGATTCCCAGCTGTCTAAGGAGTGAACAGGTAGATGAGCTGCTCAGCCTGGTGGTGGAACTTGAGGAGGTGGTGCAGAGGAAAAGGACCATCAGGGACTGCAAGAGGGAGGTCAACTGGACAACGCTTGAGCTGAGAGTGAGGCAGATGGCTCAGCTGAAGTGCATGTACACCAATGCAAACAGCAAAAAAAAAAAAAAAAGTGATTGTGCATCAGGTGAACTGTGACCTAGTTGCTATTACTGAAACATGTAGGACCACTCCCATGACTTGAGTGCTGTGATGGATGGTTACAAGCTCTTCGGAAGGGATAGATGAGGAAGGAAGTGTGGTGGCGTGGCCCTTTACATTAAAGACTGTTTTGATGTTGAAGAGCTTGTGATTGGAAATGATAAAATTGAGTGATGTGAGTAAGGATCAGGGGAAGGCCTTTAGGGGTGACATGCTGGTGGGGGCCTGTTTTAGACCGCCCAATCAGGATGAAGAGATAGATGGATGAGGCATTCTATGAGCAGCTTGAGGAAGTTGCATAATCGCCAGCACTTGTTTTCATGGGAGACTTCAACTTCCCTGATATATATATTGGGAATATAATACAGCGCAGAGGAAGCAGAGGTTTCCAGAGTGTATGGATGACTGCTTCCTCATGCAGCTGGTATGAAAACCTACTGGGGTGGTACCCTGCTAGACCTGCTCTTCACTAACAGTGAAGGACTTGTGAGTGACGTGAAGGCTGGGGACTGTCTTGGGCAGAGCGACCATGAAGTTGTAGAATTCTCTGCTCGTGGAGATGTTAGAAGTATAACTAGGAAAATTATTTTAAACTTCCAGAGGGTGGACTTTGACCTGTTCAGGATGCTTGTTGCAAGGATCTTCTGGAAGTTGCTCTTTAAGGGTAAAGGGGTCTGGATAGCGTGAATGCTCCTTAAGATGGAAAACTTAAAGGCACAAGAACTGGCTGTCCCTGGATGCTGTAAGGCGAGTCATAGGGGAAGAAGACTGATGTGGATGAACCAGGAACTATTGTTGAGACTCCAGAAGAAAAAGAGTCTATGTCCAATGGAAGAAGGGACAGGCTACTTGGGGAGATTACAAGGAAGTTGCTAAGGTATGCAGGGAGGATGTTATGAAGGCAAAAGCCCATCCTGAACTCAGATTGGCCACTAAAGTAAAAGAGAATAAGAAATCCTTTTACAAATGCATCAGTGGTAAGAGAAGAATCAAGGAAAGATTCCATCCTTTACTTGATGCAGAAAGGAATATGACCACTGAGGATAAAGAGAAAGCTGAGGTCCTCAACTCCTTCTTTACGTTTGTTTTTAATAGGCAGGTCACTTATCTTCAGGGCACTTTATGTCCTGATCTGGAAGTCTGGGATGGAACGCAGAATACACCCCCAGGTGGAGAGAGTTAAAAAGTTCCTCCTCCATCTGGACTGTCACAAGGCCATGGGACCAGATGGGCTCCACTCTCTGGTGCTGATGGAGCTGTTGGGGGTGACTGCCTAGCCATCTACTGGTGCTCCTGGTTGACTGGAGAGGTCCCAGAGGATTGGAGGCTTGCCAATGTGACTCCCATCTAAAAGAAGGGCTGCAAGGAGGATCTGGGGAACTACAGGCCTGTCAACCTAACTTTGGTAGCAGGGAAAGTTATGGAACAAATCATCTTGGGTGAGATCACACAGCATATGCATGATGTCCAGGGGATAAGGCCAAACCACCATGGTTAGTGAAAAGAAGGTTGTGCTTCACCAGCCTCATCTTCTTCTACGACTTGATGATCAGACTGGTAGATGAAGAAAAGGATGTTGATGTAGTCTACATCAGCAAAGCCTTTGACATGACCTGTCACAGTATTCTCCTGGGGAAACTGGCTGCCTGTTGTCTGTACAGGATACCCTTCTTTGGGTAAGGAACTGGCTAGAGTGCTGTGCCCAACAGGTAGTGGTTAATAGAGTTAAGTCCAGCTGGTGACCTGTTACAAGTAGTGTTCTCCGTGGGTCAGTGCTGGGGCCCATCTTGTTTAATATCTTTACTGATAACCTAAATGAGGGGATTGAGTGTACCCTCAGTAAGTCTGCAGATGACACCAAGTTGTGAGGTGGTGTCAGTCTGCTTGAGGGTAGGGAGGCCCTTTAGAGGGTTCTAGATAAGCTGGATCCCTTGGCTGAAGTGAATGCAATGAGGTTCAACAAGGCCAGGTGCCAGGTCTTGCACTCTGGCCACAATAACCCCATGCAGCACTGTTATGGTTTTGTAATTTGGTTGGTGTTGGTATTCCACATCAGAATATCATGCCGAATAATGGGAGTTAAGGGGACAAGGTTTTTTCTGTGGACTGCCTTAAATGGGCATGTAGGGAGCGGCACTGGAGGGGAAGTCGGGAAGGGGACGGGGTTCCTGGCCTGGCTCCCTGTGAAGAGACAGCGTGGTTGGAGCTTCCCGCCTTCCACAGCTCATCGGTGAGATTGGGGACTTGGTATTCTCTTTGTTGAAACTCTCTTGTTGTTGTTTAGCGTTATTGGGTTATTAAACTACTGTTTGTTCTCAGATCACTTTTTCCTCCTTCATTTTTTTTTAGACCCAATCGCAATCTATAGTAATCGCAATAAATAGCAATAAAATAAATAATAAAGAAATAGTGTGGCCAGCAGGAGCAGGAAGGTAATCATTCCCCTGTACTTAGCACTGGTGAGGTCACACCTTGAATACTGTGTTCACTTTTGGGCTCCTCACTACAAGACCTTGAGGCCCTGGAAAGTTTCCAGAGAAGGACAACAAAACTGGTGAGGTATCTGGAGTACAGGTCTTATGAGGAGCAGCCGAGGGAGCTGAGATTGTTTAGTCTGGATAAGAGGAGGCTCAGAGGAGACCTGAAGGGTCTTTTTGAAGGGAGGTTGTGATGAGGAGGGTCTTGGCCTTTTCTCCCAGGCTACAACAGGACATGAGGAAATGGCTGCAAGTTGTACCTGAAGAGGTTTAGATTAAACAAAGGGAAAACCTTTTTCTCTTAGAGAGTGGTCAGGCGCTCTCTGCCCAGAGAGGTGGTATTTGGCCAGCGTTCAAGAGGTGTCTGGATGAAGAGCTACGAGAAATGGTTTAGTGGCTTGTGGTAGCAACTGTAATGGGAGGGCAGTTGGACTGGATGATCTTGTAGGTCCTTTCCAACCTTGTGATTCTATGATTCTAGGAGTGTGTGCGTCTTTGTAATTGAAACATTAACGATACAGCTTTTAAAGCTTTACTGACCTTGCTTTGATTCTGTTAAGAGTGTGTTTTAGTTCCAGGTTGATTTAAATAACATAAGAGTTTTGCAAAAACAATTGAGTTCCATGAGATTTTCTTTATCTGTATTTCCCATCTGGATTGCTGTTACAAGCATTTAATCCTGTGTCTGCTGCCAGTGTTTCCCAGAAAGCCTTATAATTGCTTGGAATTTGTATGAACAGTTCCAGTCTGGTGCACAATTAGGGATGCACTATAAAATTTTCATTGCTCGATTTAGTTGAAATTATAGGATGGATGGGGAACAATAATGCCCCATAGTTGTACCATATAAAAATGACTACTGGAAATTTGCAAGAGAGAAAATTTAATGATAACTATTTCTTTTTCCTTTTTTCTTTCACTCCAGAGAGGAGGGAAGAGGAAAACATAGCAATAGAATTAAAAAAAAAAAAAAGAAAACAACAACAACAACAAAAAAAACCCAACAACTAACCAACCAAACAAAAAAAACCAACTTGTTATTCCGTGATTCTTTCGCCTGTAGTTATGTATCTCAAACTGGAACCTCCTGATTGAAAATGTATTTATGTGCCTCTTTAAGAGGTTGGTGTGTTTTTTTTTGGAGTATAAACAGACATTACATGTGTTTTCTCTCATCCAGGAAAATAAATGTAAATATTATATTTACATTTATGATAAGCAAACAAATGGTTTGCTTTCTTGCTTTGTTGACTTGCATGCTATGATTCAGGGAGGCATATGTCCAGTAATGACTGTCAGCTGGCATCAACGCATCATGAATAAAACTGGCAGATTATTCAGTAGTAAAAAATCCCCTACCCTGCAATGCTCAGATTTGAGGTGCTGCTGAAAAGAAATTCATGCTTGTAACTTGTAGCAGTGAGACCTAAAACACCTGAAAGTTAGTTTGCCTAACTGCTGTGATTTCAAAAACTTGTTATGTATTTAGCCACGTTTGCTGTAAGGTCAGAAGAAGCTGTAAAAAGCAGCGTTGTACAGCTTGGAGAGTTCTGATTGTAACAATGAACACACTTGTCTCAAACAGTTATGAAAAGGAAAGCCTGTGTAGTTATACAGTACTGTGCTCAGTGATATGTGACATAGTTGAGGCACTGGGAGCCTTGTTATTGTGGCTATTCATATCGGCTAGTTTGCTTCATTGTGAAACAGGTTGAATAACCCTGTTTTAGGTCTCTGCTTTGATGACAAGGACAATTTTGTGAATGTTTTTCTTTTGTTTCTGATCATATTGGTAATCTTCCTACTGTTATCTGGCTTCTAGTGGTAGTTAGCAGTCAAGGGAAAGCTGTTATGGATTTATGTGTAGGCTTCCACGCTGCTGAGTCTGAGGAATGAGAGAAGTTGAATGTATTACTGTATTCCCTTTATCCTCAAAGTACAACCACCCATGCTCACTGTAAGAACAAGAAGTGTAATCTATTTCTTCTGGAACCACTCAAACATCTGACAGATTTAAAATGAAGTTTAAGGACAGGAATTCGATACGTGACCCAGTTTAAAAATAAATAAATAAAAAAAAAATCTGTATCTTAGTGTTGTGTTGAAATAATAAATGGATATGACAGCCTTCCTACACGTTATGTCCTTATTAGGCATTATGGACTTACTACTTTTCCATGAAGCAACATGTCAGTGTTTGGAGCAAAATAATGACATGACAGACATTACATAAATTGTTTGTATGCTGATCTGTAGTAGTGAAGAAGTGTGTTTCTTGCAGTAAACCGTATATTCCATGTTTAGTAAGGTGCCAAATTAACTGATTTTGTGTGCTATCTTTTTTTTTTTTTTTAAATTATCAAGTAAAAAAAATATACATACACACATACATACATATATGTATTTTTATATTATATATTATACATATATATATTATGTATATTATAATGTATATATAATATATTATACATATATATATATACATATATATTTTTTTACAGTCATGAAAAGCTGGCATATGTAACCTGACACATATGGAATATAGATGATGGTGTTGTCTCACAAAGTAAATAATAATAACATCAGCAAATTTCTACCTTCAGTATAGTATACTGATGTTTTTGAAAATCTGTATTAAATAAAATATTCCTTCAGAAGAGTGAAAAGTGAATCCATTTATTTCTGGGCATATATACTTTCAATATTCTGAATAACCATCTCATAATCATACTCGGTTTGGTGGAATAGGAAAACCTGTGAAGGCACACAAAAGCGACAGTGCACTGCAATGAGCTTAATGGAGAGAAAATGCAGAAGACAGTATTCAGTACTTATTTACATGGTAGTTTCTCTTTAGACTACATGAATTCTTTTACATGCTTTGGTGTAAGAGCGATGACATTATAGGCCTGGGTGGGTCACTGCACTTCACTTGCCTGTTTTAAGGAACAATAATTAGCAGTTCCAGGGTGAGAAGTCCTAGACTGTTCTTGTGATACTGCAGTGAAATCTTCGGGTAAGAATTAAACGGGGACATGGCACAGACTTGCTTATAAATGTTTTTTACTTGCCTTTGAATATAGCTTCTACCCCAAGCTTCTACTGGGGTGTACAGAACTTGATGTGTACTGAACTTGATGTGTTGTATTCAGTTCACATTAAGAAAACAGCAATTCTATAAAGGGAGTATGTGTCAGGAAGCGTGAAGTTTCCCTCTGTCCTGTGGATGGAAGAGAATGCAACATAATAGAAGTAGTGGAACACTGAAATACCAAGTAGATGGATTGCCTTAACAGTTTACAGTTCTTACAGGTCATATACAAAGGGGCCAAACCACCTAAGCCACTTGTGAAGAAAGGTTTTGCACCTGCCCAAGTTTTTAGTAAAGGAATTGCCAATGAAAGGGTGCAAAGAACGCAAGCATTTTAAAAATTAGGAGTTATGTGAGATACCAGAAAGGACTCTTCATTCTTGTACAATAAAACACAAATTCATCCAGATATTGAAAAACAGTGCAGTGGAATTGTTTGATTTTTGACATCATTTTTTTTTTGGTGGTTTTCCTACAAGCTCATATTTGCATTCAGTTTCAATAAAACTTTGAAAGCTGATGAAGTCATCATTGCAGCATAATATGATCATTAGGAAGTAGACATGAGAGATTAGAAACAGCATACAGCATTTTATGGCTCAATGTAAACTTTTCAAAGTTTAATTGAAGAGCAGTTTAGCTAAATGGAAAGTGAGCACTTAATAATATGTCTGTAAAGATACAAAATTTCCTTTTTGAAATAAAATAAATAAAGTGGAAACTCAATAGGCTTGGACTCTTTTGTTCAGAAAAGTCAACTGGCTTGTGGATTTGAATATTTGTTTCTGTGTAATCAAGATTTATGTTATGATATTTGGTCATTTAACCAATAAGCATAGTTCCATAAAAGTTACTTTGTGCTTTTGTATAGCTTAATGTTTGCTTTTTCTCTTCAAATCTCCACTATGATTGGGGTCTCCACAGGACATATATGGTGGCATCGCTGTGGCATGTGCTTTCCTATACTAGACTCTTCTTCCTAGTCTGATCTGAAATAACATATAGGCTCACAAACACTCAGAAATAAGATGCTGTTATTTGTCTGGAAGGAGAATGTTAGTCTCTGTACTCAGAAAAGCCCTCCTAGGTGTCCATCATCTCAGCCTTAGAATCCCTGTGGTGCACTTTTTTTTCAGGATTCCTGCACACCATTGGGAGTGAGTAGGAGATACTTCACTTCATCAGTGTCTCTGAGGTCCCTACAAAGTGAACTGAGGGAGGTGCAGCTGATACCAAGGTACTGACCATCCTACTAACTGTGAATGAAGGTAGAAACATTGTAATTGGGGAAAACCCTCCCCTTTGACTGCAAATCCGACTGTGTGATGTTAACAGCACTGATATTCAACTGTCTCAGAAGATCTTTCATAGCTTCTCACAGATCTTGTTCTCTTCTTTCAACATCAAGTCAACAACAACCACAGGGCTATATGACTTTGAGGAAAATGAAGAAAAAAAAAGAAAAAAAAAAGTAAATTATTTAAACAAATAGTGCTACAGGTGACCAATTGAGGTTTGCTGATGCAGGTCGTTTAATGTACTGTGACAACTGCTTTCACAGAAGGTTATTTCAAAAGACTTTAGTAGGATGACAGGGTAAATTTTATTGGATGTCATATGTTGTGCAGCAACCTATCAATGTGGCTGATTGTCATGGTAAATTCTTTGACTGGTTTCTGGGATTGGGGGAAATTTGGACAGCCAAAAAAATAAAAAAAAATAAAAAAATCCAAGTAATGTTATCTGATTTATACCGTAAATTTAAAAATAATGTCAGACGTAAACTAGAGCATGTTTAGAAGCTATTTAATTTTATCTCAAAAGATTCCATGTTGACTTTCCCTAGTTAGCTGTTCCTGTCTTCAATTTCTCTCACAGATAGAACATTACATATTATTTCTAAATTGGATTTATCTAACTTCCCTATCCAACTGCTGATTCTTATTATGTCATTGGTAGTAAGGTTACAAAGCTTCCCAGCATTATCTTTTCATTTTGTGATTTCCAGCTCACAGTGTTCAACTTGCTTCTCAGTCTATATTCTTGGAGTTCAATGAATGAGATTTTCTAAGCTTTACATTATAACACTTGCCTCATTTTAGTCCTTCTCCAAACTCCCTAATTTACTGACAGTTCTTCTTGCAGTGAGAATGACATCATAAAAATGATCAAGAAATGACCAAGCGGTTGAACTTGTCCTCAGAAATGAAATTTCAGTTGTTCTGTAAATCCTATATGTGAAGTACTCCTGTGAAAAGTGAGGTTACAGTAACTACCAAGGAAGTGTGAAAGAATGCTAAAGTTTGTCAGTAAGTATCCAGCAGGAAGGTGTCCATCCCCATTTATTGTGTACAAGCAATTATATCTGAAGTTCAGATAAGGCCTGTGCATGTTTAAAGGGTTGTTGTTTGCTGTTGTTACAGTTTTGTTTTGTTCTTTTTTTTCCTCCTTGTGCTTAGAAGGTAGGTCATTCTTCATTAAAGTGAAAAAAAAAAATGCCCCCTTTCATAGACCCAGAATTTATGAAAAAATTTTTACATGTGTTACCAAAGAAGGACATATTCAAGAACACCTACATTTGTGTCTCTTTGGCCTTCTGGAAGAGTAAGAACAAGTCAGATATCAGAGAAGATAAAACTCTTAGTGGTGCGTTGCAGAAAATGCAGAGGATCTATTCTGGATTATCTAATTTTGTATGGACTCCTGGATGTAATGAAATGGTTGTCAAACCAGTGCTAAGAGTGAGTGAGTGGTGATGCTTCCCTCTCTTGGTTTCCCCTGGCAGTGGTCTCAGCTCAAGGCAGAACTTCATCTTAGGAGGAGGGGTGAGTGAAGAGTGGCTATTTAAAATGTGACATGATCTTCGGTGGATTATGTAACTAGAGAAACACATCTGAGGGAAGAGTGGATAGCAGCTTTAAAGATACATCAGTGGTTGCTAATTCAGGGGTGCTGGAATTGAATAGAATTGTTGATTTTGCTGTTGTAGCAGAGAGTGCAAGCAAACTTGTTTTCATCTGTTTGGGCATCTATTCCTGGATGTTTCAAACTGGAGCTAGTATTTCACATGTGCAAAGGTTCAGAATTGCCACCTACCCCAGAAATGCTATGCTGTAAATACATAAAATGTTAAATGCTGAATGCTGTAGCTATTAAAGGCTTATTAAGTGTAGTTAAATCTTACAAAATTTATTAAGTGCACAAAGTAAGTAATATATATAGAAAAAATATTGATGTGCTGGCTTAATGTTGATTTACTTAGTGTTTATTGATGTGTTACACTGTGGACACCCTTGCATTATTTCAAATTATGACAGTACAGCAGTATCTAAGTTGATGCATTTATGCTGAAGTAAGGGAGCAGTAAAACAGCAATTTCTTAAGACATAAATATTAAATGTTTCAGCAGATTTTATGACTACAAATTCTTAATCATTTTAGAATGAGAATTATAGATGGAAATAATTTTATCCCTTTATTTTTATGCTGAAAACAGTCAAACAGAAAGAACAAACAAACAAACCCACCAAAGCAACCAGCCACAAACAAATAGATAATCAACTTATCACTGGTCACTTATTGTATGGTATTTCTTTTTCCCTTTGGCTAATAAAAATTAAGAATACAAATAGATTTACAGTCAGGCAAAATTTTGTATGTAAACTCCTTAATGTGTAGGAGGAAAATAAAAAAGATTAAGGAGAATTAGAGGTCAGTATTACTTAACCCACTTAAAATTAGCTTGATTCTTTGGAGAAATGCTGATGACAAGCATCAAATCAACTTAGGCATTTCTTTTGATGTTGAAGCCTCCTTATGGGGTTTTAGGATAAAGGCAAATTCACTAGCTTCCTACTTTACTGTAATCCTGAGCTAGTCATACTTGAACTTATGTGTTATGAGAAAATGTAATAATGAATTTAAAGCAAGAGCCTTATTCTGAAATTAGTGGATACTTGAAGTAAAGTGCTGTGAATTAATATTTCATTGTTGTCATGCCATCCACATTCCACTTAGACCTGGATATGTACAACAACCTATACGGAAATTAGGATTTACAGAGATACATAGAATATTCTGCCTGTACAATTTCAGTATGAAATGGGGTTTAAAATGATTTTAGACCATGAGAACAAGTTTGCCCTTAAGGAATTATGGTTGATATAACAGCAAGGATTAGGACTACGCAGCTACATTTTTTTCCCCTTAATATTGTACTCTCAGTAGGAGCTCAAGAATGGAAATAGTTATTAATGATGAAAGGGCTGTTGCCAGTTCAGTTCCTTCTAGTTCCCCAAACAGCCATAGACTATCTACTCCATGGTGTGCTTAGTAATGAAGTAAGCTGCTGTACTATTCTTGTACAACGTAAGCCTTAGCAACACTCTCTATTGCATCTTTTGTCTAAAGCCATACTTAGTGTGGTTGCTTTTTTTCCTTTACTTAAATCCTTCTCATCAAATTATTTTAGTAAGATGGCGAAAACAAAGTGCAGGGAAAGGAGAGAGTGAACATATAAGTTAAAATTTGAGCTTATGTTCAGACCAATATAGGTATTTTGCTTCATACTTGTGTTAGTTGTAATACAAAAGATTAAGTGAATAGTAGTTAGCTGAAAGGTATTCCTGTACTATGGCCTGCGACTGGGACTCTTCCGTACCTGTTTTGTTCTCCCTCAGCTATGATGCTTCTCCTTTTCATCAGTTTCCAATCTTTGCATTTTCCAACTGCAAACACTGTATCTGGGAGGTCACTGAAATTACATGACTGTATAGAGGGTGGCAAACCTGCCCATGGTACGAGGATGGAACTAGACAGTCTTCAAGGCCCCTTCCAATCGAAGGCATTCTATAATTATGCTTGGTAACAGACATGATTTCATGAGATAGTATAAATAAATGTCCTTATCAATATGAGACTCATTATTTTGATTAATAAATATTTTATTATTTCATGATAATTATGAAATTAGGCTGTTAGGAAAAAAAAAAAAAGAATTGCAGATTTTTTTAGATTTTTGTTACATTTATAAAAGTCAGGAGTCCAGTCTGCTTGTTTTCTTAACCTTCTCTCTCCCTAAACTCATCTGAAACTGCCACTATTTTCCTATGCTGTGCTGTATCTTTTAAGACAAAAGCATTGAAACATGCACTTTTTCAAGCTTCATTCCTTAGGGTACACTGTACCAATAGTGGAGGGAATGTCTTTTCAGTGGTTTTAGAATCATCAAAATAAAACGTATTTGCTACTTAAAGGAAGGTTGTAAAGTTAGGACAAAGAGTCTTTCTTGTATGATCATGTATCATAATTAGATGTCCTTTCTCCCTCTTTCTTACTGAGTCTGTGTCTTTCTTGAATTCTCAGTTTTGTAATTTACTCTAAGTATGAAGAGAGGAAATGAAAATTAAGTAATACTGGTATGGTCAAATGAATAATTCTCTCTCTAATTTCCTTCAAATTTATGGATACTGTAATTCATTCTTATCGAACACTTAGCAAAAAGCAGCTCCTATTTAATCTTTGTAATCCTGGCTTTGAAGCTGCTGCTGCTTTGTAATTTTCTATACGAGTGGCAATCACAGCAGTGGTTTTGATTAAATGATTACCCATAGGCCTGCTCTTGAATAAAAAGACAGATGTATTCTGCTGAGATGCAAGTAAATGCTGCGAACTCGTTAACTTTTTCCAATATGAGTGAGTTCCAAATATTATTATGTACTATTATTATCACAGAATCACAGAACTGTAGGGGTTGGAAGTGTCCTCTAGAGATCATCGAGTCCAACCCCCCTGCCAAAGCAGGCTCCCTATACCTAGTCGCACAGATAGGCATCCAGGCGGGCCTTGAATATCTCCACCCCGCCCCCGGCAGCCTGTTCCAGTGCTCCGTCACCCTCACTGTAAAGAAGTACTTCCACACATCCGTGCGGAACTTCCCATGCTGTACTTTCATCCCATTACCCCTAGTCCTGTCCCCACGCACTGAAAAGAGACCAGCCTCACCACTATGGCTCCCACACCTCAGGTATTTATAAACCTGGATCCTGTCCCCTCTCAGCCTTCTTTTCTCAAGGCTAAACAGACCCAGTTCCCTAAGTCTCTCCTCATAGGGGAGATGCTCTAGGCCCTTCACCATCTTAGTGGCCCTCCACTGGACTCTTTCCAAGAGATCCCTGTCTTTTTGTACCGGGGAGCCCAGAACTGGACACAATATTCCAGATGAGGCCTCACCAGGGCAGAGTAGAGGGGGAGGATCACCTCCTTTGACCTGCTGGACGCGCTCTTTTTAATATGCCCCAGTATGCCATTGGCTTTTTTGGCTACAAGGGCACACTGTTGGCTCATGGCCAATTTGTCGTCCACCAGGATGCCCAGGTCCCTCTCAGCAGAGCTCCTCTCCAGCAGGTCTTCCCCCAGCCTGTACTGGTGCATGCAATTATTTCTACCCAGGTGCAAGTCTCTACACTTGCTTTTGTTAAACCTCATCCAGTTTCTTACTGCCCAGCTCTCCAGCCTGTCCAGGACTCACTGGATGGCAGCACAGCCTTCAGGTGTGTCAGTGAATCCTCCCAACTTCATGTCATCAGCAAACTTGCTGAGGGGGGTCACTATCCCCTCATCAAGGTCGTTGATGAAGATGTTGAACAAGACTTGACCCAGTACAGACCCCTGGGGGATGCCGCTAGTTACAGGCCTCCAGCCAGACACCGCACCACCAACGACAACGCTCTGCACTCTGCCAGTCAGCCAATTCTCGACCCTCTTCACTGTCCACTCATCTATCCCATACTTCCTCAGCTTTGTTATAAGGATGTCATGGGGGACAGTATCAAAAGCCTTACTGAAATCAAGTAGACTACATTTACCGCCCCCCCCCCGTCCACCCAGCTAGTGACATCTTCATAAAAGGCCACCAGGTTGGTAGAGCATGACCTCCCCTTGGTGAATCCATGCTGAGTTCTCCTGATAACCTCCTTTTCTCCCAGTTGTCTGGAGATGGCATCCAGCACAAGCTGCTCCATCACCTTCCCTGGGACAGAGGTGAGGCTGACTGGCCTATAATTACCCAGGTCTTCCTTCTTGCCCTTTCTTATGGTTTTGCAATTTGGTTGGTGTTGGTATTCCACATCAGAACACCATGCCTCATAATTGGAGTAAAGGGGTCAAGTTTTTTTTTCTGTAGACTGCCTTAAATGGGCATGTGGGGAGGGGCACCGGAAGGGAAGTGAGGAAGGGGACGGGGTTGCTGGCCCGGCTCCCTGCGAGGAGACAACGTAGTCAGAGCTTCCTGCCTTCCACATCTCCATCTGTGAGATTGGGGACTTGGTATTCTCTTTGTTGAAACTCTCTTGTTGTTGTTATAGCGTTATTAGGTTATTAAACTGCCGTTCGTTCTCAGATCACCTTTTTTCTCCCTCATTTTTTGTTAGACCTAATTGCAATCTCCCTTCCCTTCCCGTCTCCCTAAACGCACGTGGCCGGGCCGGGCCGCACCGCAGTGCCGCTAGAGAAAAAGGGGGGGGGGCTTTTGTTCCTGCTGCCCCAGGTTTGTGCCCACTGTCCCGGAGTGAGCTCTAGAGAGAACTCCGTGACACCCTTTTTGAAGACTGGAGTGACATTGGCCATCCTACAGTCTTCAGGCACCTCTCCAGTTCTCCAAGATCTCTGATAGACTACAGAGAGCGGCTCAGCAACGACCTCTGGCAGCAATCTCAGCACCCGCGGATGCACCCCATCAGGTCCCATGGGTTTATGGACATTAATGTTTCCTAGGCACTCACAGACCACCTCTTCCTTGACTAAAGGGAAATCTTCCTTGACTAAAGGGAAATTATGAATTACTTGTGACACATAATATATAATTTTCTTTGAGTAGAATCCTTTGAATGGAGGAAGGTATTAAAAAAAAAAATTAAAATGACAAAGGTTATGTCTCCATAGTGCTTGTTGTAAGTGTGTGCATATAGATGGAAAGTGAGCACCTGTGTCAGCATGTGCTGTCTCAGAAAGATCTTGAAGAGTCAGAAGATCATTCTGCCTCTCTCTGTTGATCTTTAGAGTGTTTATTTCCTCTTTGATATTTTTTTCCAGAACTGCGTGAATCATGTCAAATCTTCTTCTAATAAAAGGCTGACAGCTTGCTGTCTGAAGGGAAATTCTACAAGATATCAGCATAGGGCTATTTAACACAATGCTTGCTCCAGTGTTTTCCCCATTCATCCATCCATACGTGTTTTTTGTGAGCTGAAGGTTTATATTCAGTGGTACCCACAAAAATATGAGAAAAAGGTAAAACATTTGTAGCTACAGGAAAATTAGTCTAAAATTTTAATTGACTCACAGAGGTCATGCCCTGCGTAATTTTTTGCTACTTTGTTTTCAATTATATGTTCCTCTTTGTCAAAAATAAACAAACAAACAAAAGTTTCCAATAGCAGCATCCAATAGCTGGTGGTCCTAACATATCTGTTCATTCTCTACTGATTTTGTGCTATCTGGGAACATTTCAGTTTCATCATAATGTGTAATTAATCATATAGACCAGAATCTACATCTGGATCTGTGTGGAATATTCTTACTGTAGAGAGAAAAGCAGAAACTAATTTCACCTGTGTTATTCAGGGGACTCTCATTCTTTCTCTATAGAAAGCACTAGTCATTTCTAATCAATTGTATGGAGATTGTATGTATTTTTCCATCTTGGCTGTAATACATAAAAGCAGAACTGTGCATTCTGCAGACTCCCTTGCAGCCTTTGCTTGTGCTTTTCACTTCTGGCTCCTTGGTGTTGTGTAGAAATCCATCGGTCTTTTGTTAAAGCCATGAATTTACAAATGGGAGAAAGCAGAAATAGCAGAGAGAGATGGTGAGAATGAAGGTAGTAAAGGAAAAGGTCAAAGGAGGGAAAGATGACAGGAAGATTAGAAAGAACTTCGGGGGTGGGGCAGGGGGGATCAGGGAGGAAAAAATCAAAGAAAGTAATACAGAAAAAAAAAGATACTGAAAGATACTTCATCACTGCCAACACTGTCAACATTAAGGTAATATTTGCATTATGATGATAGTCACAATCCTTGTTGTGCTGTGCATTTTCCATACAACCATCCCACTGTTTATACAGACTGACCTCTGACTTGTCTTCTCAGACCTTTCATTTTTCCTTTCTTCTTTCAGTCCTTTTCTTCTCTCATGACACAGTCAGAAAAAATTCCTTGTTTCACCTGTGGCTCACATCACTAAAACTGCATTGTCTTTGAAATACTGGCAGGTTGGTTATTTGGGAACAAGAGAACAAGTGATGAAAGGAAGAAAAAAGGTTCTGAGGACATGCGACAAAGAAGAAGCTACAGACTGAGAGGTGAAGAGGTTACTCCTCATCAACCTCACTACTAGACTCACTGGCATAACTGTGGTCACTCCTTCTCATTATATCAGTATGGTACATCCAAAACAATTATGCTGTTAAAATCTGGGTCATTTTACCAGAGTAAAACTAAAGTTTATATATGTTATCCAACAGATGTTGGGCAACAGCATCCTTCACATGTGGTTATGGGCAGTGATTGCTAACCAAGCCTAACAGCAATGAAAACATTTTTTTACATAACTTAGCTTTTAGTATTTTGCTTGAAAGTAAGTAAGCCTAGTGAAGAATGATTGGAAAATGTACTCCTGCATACTTGTGAAAATAGCCTGAAGCCTGTGCTTTAAACCAATATTGTGCATACAAATAGTGTGGTTTTATTTAAAATGCATGTCAGTGTCTAGCTCACTGATGATTTATCACTTCTGAAATTATGAAAGACAGCACCCTGCAGAGGGCATTTGTCAAGGTCATTTGGTGTACTCTGCTTTTGGATAGTATGCAAAATATTAAACTAACAAGATACAGGGAATATGACGAAAGCTCACTGATGTTTATGAAAACATCAAGTCCCAGTGGACTAGGACAATGAAACACATTAGATTTCTGCTACCACCGTCTTGATAGTTGTCTTTTCACAAAATCTGTGCCTAGGTTCTATTTTCTAATCCACCATAGGAACATTCTATAAAAAATGTAGTCTGTCCACTGTGCACAGACAAGATACACGTCATCATGATCTGTTTGCTGCTTACCTGCTTACTGAGACAGTATCATTGTTAAATAAGCATGTTGTTACTTGAAAGAGAAAGAAACAAGAAATGCATGTCACTTTCTCAGAATTTTATGTATATGAAGTTTTTCTTGTTTGTCTTGCATGTAGGCATGTACATATGACTTTCAGGACTTTCTGCAATGTGTTGGTAAGTTAGTCCTGCTGTGGGGAAAAAAGGAACAAAAAGTGTCTTGGCATCCAATGTAGATAAACTAAGTGGAAAATGTACTGTCATATTGGTCCATCTATAGAAAAATCTTTGAAACCTCAATTTAGTTAGAAACTGATACACTTCTTTTTTTACACTATCAGTTACTGTTCATTTGCTCTTCTAGCTGAACAGACATTTAATCTATGCTATCATCAGTTTAAAAAGATGTTCATATTTTGAGTGCTTGCTAACCCCGTGCCAACACTGAATTCATTTGAATTGGAGTGAGGGGTACAAATATGCTTATACCCGACCTGTAGCACTTGTTCTAAATTACTATGACAATGCACTGTAAATAATCATGCAAAATATATATTCAATATTCTTGTATTTCTCAAATTCTTGAAATCATTTTTCAAAGCTGTACATTCACTTCATAAAAATAAAATAAAAATAAGAGTGCTGAGCTGTGAAAATTCAGCATGGTGAGGGAGGTTTGGATGCATGATGAAGTTTGCTTTCTTGTTTAAGCATACAAGCAGTGATTTAAACTGAAGGCATTTTTGGACTAATTTCTCTAGCTCACAGTAGCAACTTCATATCTGATTAGTCAAGTCATAAGACTGGTAAACGCTGTATCTAATTCATGCGTTTAAGGGTATACACTTAGTTGCATCCTCATGTAAAATGCATCCGTAAGAGGCCATGCTTTTTACACTATTGCCTCAAAAGTTTGCTGAAATGGACAAGTTCAGGCAAGTCCTGACCAAGGTTCCAGAAATCCCTTTGTAAGGACAAGCCCTGGGCAGGGGATGAGAAATCCTTTGTCTGAGGGACAAGTCCAGGGGCAACGAGAGAGAGAGATGCTGATTAATGGCCCTTAAGTGGTCTTTCGTGTTGGCTTATCTCAAGGAAGATGGCCGTCTCCAAGGAATTCACATGACTCTGACCCGAGCCTTCCAGAAATGTCATGAAGGCTGGGAAGAAGTAGAATAATAAGGGCACGGACAAACCCCAAATTTAGGTTTTCTGACACCAGATACCTCACTACGGAAACAAGGAGGTTTTTTGTCACCAGATGCCTCTCTACGTGAATGCCTGCATGCTGAAAAAGATGCCAGCATGCTGAAGAACCTTTTAGGTATCTGACCTCTGATTCTTCCACCGTTGTCCTACTGCTGCTTACTGTCTCTCCTGGGCTTGCTGCTCGAGACTCTGCTCCGTGAGACCTCGCTGCCCGAGACTCTGCTTCTTGAGACCTCGCTACTCTGACTGCCTTCTCTGCGCTGCACCGATCTGCTGTTTGCGGCCTGCTACTCTGCTGCTGCTTTCCCCTACGCTTATTTTGCCCTGGACCAACGTAACAACGTGCTACGGGTTGCTGCTGCATCCAGGAGGTGACTATCCCCGCTTTAACATAATTCTTGCTCTTTTCTACCTTTTCTATTGCCCACTTTCTCTTCCCCATCACCCTAATTTTGATATTCGCCTCTCTCCCTTCCCTATCCCCTCTGCTGTCTATTAAACTGGTCGGATCAAGATTTGAATGCTTTTCTTCTTAACCTCACACTGGGCATAACATATCAAAAGAACCTTGCCTCACTAATTGGAGCGAGACAGCATCTGACAAATATAATTGCTTTGAAATAGTTCAAGTAATTCAAGGGACTTAATGAAATGCCAAAAATACCAAAGCAGATTCTGCTTGGTCATTATCTGTCATGAGGTTTTCATCATGATTCTCACTTTATGTTCAAATTCAGCAGCCCCAACTTCAGCTCCAACATGTTTAAGATCACATTACCCTGGCTCTAGTGCTCATCTTAGTGGTTTTGAGTGGAAATTAGGAGTGTTACTTACACTGTTTTGCAGTTGTTTTTGGAGGTTATTTTGAACTCAGAGCACTCAGAATAGTAGTATATTGCCTTATCTTTTCTATTTTTTTTTTAAATTATTTTTTATTTTTTATTCTCCCGACATGTTATAAATTGTAGCATTGAGGAAATGTTAAATTAACAAAGCAAAACAAAAATTATACATATTATACATGGCTTTTCATTATATCCTAAAATAAAATATTCTTGCAGGGATTAAGAAATCTTGCTATTGGCAGATCTCCTTTACCATTAATAGTCATTAATGTAAATCCTTGTAAAATACAAAACAAAAGCATCTGAACAAATAGGTCTGTGTTTCTGGAGTTGTAGATTATGCAGACATGCTACTATTCTTTATGCAAACTCATATATTTGATTTTTTTTTTTTTTTTATATTCCTTGATCAAGACACAGAACTACAGAAGTGAAGCCAAAACCGAAATTCATTGGATGATCAGTTTCTTTTTCAATGTCCTATACCACCAATCTGTAATTTTTTAGGCACGTGAAGGGGAAAAAAAGACTGACAATTAAGCAGGCAGTCCAGGTAGACTTGATGGGGAAAAAAGCCACTTCTAACTTGTATGCTGTCTGGAACTGTGGTACTGAATGATTTGCCTTTAGAGAATTTTAATAATAAAAACAACTGATGATGCAACTATCCATGGACCATTTCTCATTGCTTTCAGGTCTCATCTTGTTTAGGTGAAAATAATGAGATGCCTTTTTACATGTTACAGCACTATAACAAAATTGAGTTGTAATCTGCAAATAAGGGAATTTAACCTGTAAGAATGGTATGCAGTTTGTAACAAAAAACCCCCACCTCTTTATTCATGCTTTTCTTTTGGAAACTAATTCCAAGCATGAAGCACCAAATACCCTAGCTTTAGAGCGTTCTGTTTTGTTTGATTGATTTAACGGCAGTTGCAGTATTACATTGTAATTACTTTCCTTTAGACAAGCAGTTTCTTTATGCCACTGTATCAGTCCAAGGAGCCAAATAATACCTTTTCTTATTGAAGTATTTTTAGGCATTGGATACATCTGGAAAAATATCCAAGCAGATAATTAGATTGCATTAGCAATGTGTCTGTTGTGGTTTCCCTGATCCCTAAGAAGGCAGCCCTTCATGAAGCAGTTGGCCACAGTCTCCACAAAATCTGCTGTGTAAATTGGCCCACACTAAAGCATGTGGAAAAGATTTTTTGGCTGAAACTTGAAACCATTCATGTGGCTTTGAGACAGGGAAGCTCAGCCTGCCAACATCAATAGAACTTTGTACTACAAACCAAAATGGTCATTTAGACATGTGTACTTTCATGCTCACAAATGCACTGAGATCAAATATTTTTTAATCTTGGGAATTTTTCCTTTTTATTCAGCCTCATATTTCGCACAGGAAATGAGGCTGAGTACAACAAACACAAATCATTGAGACTGACAGAGCATACTGGGTTCAAAACCTAAGCTTTGACTCTGATTGCTCTCCAAAGGCCCTTGGCTCAAGGTAACTGTTGATTTAATTCAGCTGTTTCAAATCAGCACTGTAAGGTCTTGCTAAGACAAACTGGTTAGGCCACATTACATTTGTACCATTGGATCCCTTGGGTACAAGTATAACACAGTTAGCATTTTAAATGATTGCATTTGTCCATACACTGCGGGCGGTAATTACAAGCAGGGAAATCTTTTCTGAAAGATGGTGTGACCTTCCTTATGGTGAAAGAGTGATGATGGCTTCTTGTGGAGGAAAAAACAATGTTTCCATTTAGTGTTCAGAGAGGGACCCTATCTTGCTCTGTATGAAAGCCAGACTCATCAGACATTAGTTGACATTGTTTCTGTTTTGCTTTGATAATTCTTGCCTATCTGGACAACCTCTGAAATGTATAACTTCTCTTTCTACTCTTCTGCAAAAATATTGCACAACCTTCTCAGGAAGAAGGTGTTGCTAAGAAAACCTACCTTCCCCCTCCATGCATTAAGCCACTGACACTCACTCAATTCCATGTGTTTGTTTCTGATATTGTTGACTGCTTCTGGCATAAACTGGAGCTGACTTTTCAGCAGGAGCAGGCCTGGATGGTTACCTAGCAGAGTATAAATCTGCTTGGTGCATTATATTTTCTTACTATTCTCAGCAGACTAAGTGTTGAAGTGTGATTTATACCAATATATCCATTTGCCCGTCTACAGTTAGAATTTGCACAGCAAATATCTAATTCCCTATTTCCTTCCAGGGAAAGCACAGTGAGCACATGCCAAGTTTAATTCACAAAGTGTTATTTTATAGTTTAACCGTCCCTGACCCAGAGGTCATTTTGGAATGTCTACTGGGGCTTAAAAATCAGCTGGCCAGATTAAATGGATTTTATCATGGTAGTGGACTACAGAAGCAACAGGGTTCTAAGCCACTTCACACCCTGCCAAATAATCAGCCTCCAGTGCAAGTCCCACTGGCAGACCTTTTGGTCAAGAAAAGCAGTTCAGCACACAGAGGGATGCCGCTGTGTATCTTTAGCTTTGTCCTTTTTGTAGTCCGAAGGAGCAGGGAAGGGGTGAGACAGTGTAGGGAAAGGGTGAAACAGGGTTGACTATACTGGATTTCTGCCATATGGGCAACACAGATGGGTAGGTCAACTGATAGCAGGTCTGATTAATTTAGATAGCAGTGAGTGTCACCGGTATATCTGTACATAGGTGACTCTGTTCAAATGTACTATTTAAATCAGAGTGTGTATTTCAACTTTTGTATGACTTTTCCATTGAAAAACATGTCCAAGTTTATTTTTCATCTTCAAGAAAACCACTAAAATCTCCCTTTTTTAGACTTTACTGTTATGGACCATGAATAATACTACCTTTAAGGTGTCAGGCTTTCTTTTTTGAGCTGAAAGATTCAGCAAGACCTGATGAATCTGTGGTGGTTTTTTGACAATTTATTGAAACATAGATAGCTTTCTTACTTCAGTGCAGATAATGTAGTAGGTGTTTTGACCCAGATCAGTTTAAAAAGTTAGCTACTCTGTTGCTTTTTGCTCCTTTATTGCCTTCTCTCTTAAGATAGCCAGTTCTTTGCCAAATTAACTGTCTTAGTTGACTGTGCCATTATTCAGAGTCATGAGACGTTCTCCAACAAAAGAGGTATATTTCCTAAACTGCGGTTTATACTCAGTATTAGAAGGCAGATATGAGCTTGTTTTGCCTATGCTCAAAACCAACTATAAATGATATTATCACAGACCTTTGTTAACCTTGTCTGGTAAGCACACTGACAAGACCGGTTCTTTTAGATTGGATTATACAGTAAATGTGTCAGATGGCTTTGAGCTGACTATGACTGAAGCAGAACAAGCTCATATAAGCCTGTAACTCAATGCACAGGTAGATATATATCCCCAGTGGAGCTGTACAGACTGATTGAGAAAACTGTTCTGCTATTTGTTTATTTATTTGTTTATTTATTGCTTTGGCCTACAGAATAAAGTTTTCAGCCTTTTATTCCACGAACAGTGCTTCTTTTCTCTTTTTACAACAGATTTAATTCTAGATATCTATCTATCTATCTATCTATTTATTTATTTATTTATTTATTTATTTATTTATTTATTTTTTAATTTTTAATACTCACCTGCTATGCTTGCAGGAAACTTTTAATTCCATTATCCAAAACAGATGAAGATTTCTGTACTAGGTTCACTTTTTCACCTCTTAAGCTCTTAACTGATAGTTTAGACCTGAGCTGTTCAGTCCAGGCCACTTGGTATTAAAATCGAATTTGCATTTTTGAGAAGAACACCAATAGCACAACTTCTACTTGAAACAAAGTTATTCACTGTGGTGCCCCTACAAAGAGCAATTTATAAAACTGGAGGGGTTGCTCTTGGGCATTATAACTTCTGATGGAAATGGTTTTCTTTCTTGTTTTCATGTTTGTAAAATAATCTTCTGCCTTTGCGTATGTCAGCAGTTTGTCTCCAGCTGCAAAGCTTTACAGGTGAAATGGTAAAACATGTCATCCTTTCTCTTGAAAGTTAATTTATTCTTCCCTGTCAGGATACAGAGTTTTGCTTGCTTGTTCTTTATCTTCCAGCAATTTCTCCTTCCCTGTGTTTTCTGGGCTTATTTTCTTAATGCTTATAGGCCGTTCTGGAGCCTCCTTACATAGGCAAACTTTGTACGAAACACGGAGCTTTGATTTACCAGTGATGGGAAGCAACAACAGGGGGAAAAACTCAGGAAGTGAGGACAGGAGAAGGAAAGGGATATCTGTCTAAAGGATAAGTGCCACATTGTCTCTGGCAAACCCATACTGTGCTGGTTTACAAGCCTGGGGAAATCCGGTCTTTTACATAGTCAAAGCTTTTTTTTGCATGACAATGGAGTTGATTGCCACCTCACCACAAGTTTTACTTTTTTGAAATCTGCTTTAATTCGGAGATTCCTTCTCAGACTGGGCCAATCTAATTTGCATATGTTGCCATGGGAAATAATGCTTTTTTTCTTTTCTCAGAAAGAGTGTGCGTGAATGAAATAAAGGAAGAATGACAGAGCTACTGGGCTGTTTTCTACTTATTTAAGAGACCTCATACATCTATGCCTTGACCACTCTGTGAGCCTCTTGTCTACAAGAAGACATATCTATTGTATTAATAGAAAAGCTGACCTATAGAAAACAGTAAATCTCACTAAACAGTGTATTTCAAATTTATAACTGCCTGCATAACACAATATTAAAGGTGCTAAAGTAAAGACTTCGTGTCTTCAGACATTTACTTGGCTAGGTATGTTCTCCTTAATGTGGATTGTGAAGGGTGCTCTTTGGAAGCACAGCTCAGAATCATAAAGGGTACTTTTTATCACAGGGGAGGTATTTTACATGAACTTGGCTTCTGATGACTGCAAAAATCAGATCTTCAGGGGTCTTCACTGATGAAGAAAATAATCTGATGCACAATAGTGTTTCAAAGTCTATGACAATCAAAGCATTTTATTATTTTTTTCTCCTCCCTTATTTTTCCATTATGTGTTTAAGGGTTATCTGAGAACCACAGTTGTGATTGTTATGATCTTTTTACTCATTGCTTTGCTCTGTGTGGGTTTTATGTTACAGTTTATAAGATGCTGAACATTTGCAGTGAGATCAAAGTACTTACCGTAATGAGAAAAACGTACATAACAACATTTGTATTGTAAGGGTAAGGATTGCCTGAAACAGAACTAGTTTCTGCAAATTGCCTGACAATGTAAAAATAATATAGATGTATAATGATGAGAATAATATTACTTAATAAATCACAGCTCTTATGTGACTTACAGTGAAACTTAGCATTTTATAAACTAGTAAACACATTTTCTTGATTAGCTATTTTATGTCCAGAAAATGTGCAACAATGTCTTCTTCCCTGAAACCAATTTGAGAGAAAGATCTCAGTATGATATGGAAGATCAATACAGTGGCATTGGCAGAATGAGATCATGACTTTTGCTGTGTTTAGCATTAGCATGTAGTCTTAAACACATTCTTCTTTCTAGCAGGTATAGGGAAAAACAAACTGAGGGCTGGCTCCCTTAGAAATATTACCTGTGGGACTCCAATTTCATCACAGTAGTGGGAAAGAAAATAATTTTGAAAGAAATCAAGGGACCATTTGAATCTCCAAAAGTTTCTGAGCATCCACACCCACCCTATTTACCCTAATTCCCTTGTCATGTGGAATTTCTATAGTGAAGAGCTATCAAAGAGGATAAGTATCATTTTCTGAAACTCTGTCCTTTCTGGTTCCTACATCCCCCTTCCTTTTGCTGCATGCCGACTGATGGCATGCAGAAAATGAAATAAAACCTGCTTCCCTTGTTTTTCTAAGGAAAAGGAAAGTAAGACTGAAACTACTAAACACTGTTACCTTCTCTTAGGTATTTCTTGCTCGAGTTTGACTGTGTTTTGTCTGAGTGAGAACTACAAATGTTGGCCTAGAATTAATACAGTTCTGTTGGTATAGTATGTGCTAGCACTCACAAAATTCAAAATCCAAGTCTGTGCTTAATACACCATTCCACAGTGGATGGTATGTTAAGCTGAGGTTGCAAGCAGGAATTGTTTCCCTTTGAAAGAACTAACATGCAAATACTTCATAGACTAGAAAAATAAAAAAAAAAGCCTTCCATCTCCGCATTATGATTTCAATGCCTTAAACTCACAAAAGAAATAAAGGTGCCTTAAACTCACAAAAGAAATAAAAGTTCCTTGTGTCTAAAATGTGTTTGTTCATCACAACCTCTCATACCTTCTCACTGTAGATTACTTTGAGTATATTTTCCTGTGACAGATGTTTATTAGACTTTGGCTTAGGGGCATAAAATTTCTAGTAATTTAGTCATTTATTAGAGGGCCCTGGGTACCTATCCACATCTAGCTGTCATTTGTAGCTGTTCCTTGTTCTTTGCTGGCAAGATGATCAACCAGATAAACTGTAGTTTTGAATATACACTGTCAGCGTGGACTAAATGTAAAATTGCTGTGCTCTATGGCATTTTAATGGACACTGGCACATTTTTCTTTACCTCTTTTTTTTTTTTTTCCTTCTTTTTTTTTTTTCTTCTTTTTTTCTTTTTCTGCTTTAAACCGTTGGATATTTGTTTAATCTTGGCGCCAATCCAAGTTTTTGAAATTTTATGTAGAAGGCTGGGTATGTAAGACATGTGACCCATGATCTTTGGGGTAGGATTTTTAAAAATTAGATTACCACTGAGTCCAGCAACAACCACTGAGTGAATCCATGCCAAGAGGTTGCAGTCTTAAACTACCTCTGTCAGCAGAATTTCCTGCAGTCTTCATGTTTCTTAACATTCTTATTTACATTCTTCTGTTTATGAATAAGGGACTAATGATATTTGAGCATTTCATTGAAATGAGGTATTTTTATTGAACACTTTAAACAAAATGAACAAGGATTATTATTACTGTGTAGACTACTATTGTAAATTGAAATTCAATAGTGATATGTCACTGATGATGCATTCTGAGAAATGAAGCAAACCTTGCCATAGTGAACGACTAGAACATTATCATTTCCCTTTTTTCTGCAACAAGTTTCTCTGCTTACTGCAGGGTTTTGCCATCAATTTGTAAAATTGTTGTTGCTCTTGTCTGTAATGTCATTGCTCCTTTGTATTATAATATGTTCTGAGTGAGATACTTGGCTGCAATTCTGCCAATAAAAGGATTGTTCCTGGTAAATTCTATGTATTCCCAGAGATGTAGTATGAATATCTTTTATCTATAGAATGTACTTTGGGTATGTGTGCATCTGTGGAGCAAAAAAGCCAGTTCCTGAGGTTTTACAGTTTAGAGGCAAAGCATCACACCCAAATAGTATATTTTCAGTAATCTGAGAATACTAAGATTTTTTTTTTTCCCCTGCATATTAGCATGGTAACCACATTTCCCTCATGTATTTTATTGTTCCTGTTCAAATACTGTCTATGAGTTGGATTAATTATGGCTTTTCTTTATTTCAAGTTGCAAAGATTTGAATTTTATGTTGTCTTGTTCTCTTTTTTTGTGAACAGTGATTCTCTAAATGGAGTTCATTAAATAGTGCTTTGTAACAGAGCTGTTCAATAAGGGGTTGTTTGAAATGTCCTTGTGGTCCATTTATTTAATAACTAGGGGGATGTGTCCTGACTTATCAAACTCACTCTAAAAGAGCTGCTCAAAGCAACATGCATTATGCACAGAGAAACTGTTGGATAAAAATGTCAGCTCTGCAACAACTTTGAGACCATTCAAGAAATCCTGAGGAGACAGAGATTTCACTGAAAGCTAAAAATCAAGGACTTTGTTTAAAATGTCTCAGAACACTTCTATACCTAGCTGTGTAAAATCTAATGTTCCAGATGCAATATGTGATTTGTTTTATTTTTCCTTTCTTCTTCTCTGACATCTGTGTTAAATCAAACTAGATTAAAAACAAGTAAAACAAAATCTATCTTTTGCTTTATTTTCACTTTTTCACTTTTTAACTGCACAAGAATCTGTTTTTATTTACTAGCATTGCATCAAGAAAAAGAGGCTTTAAAGAAAACTAAAAAATATTGCAGTACTTGTACTCACACTTTAAAAGCTGAATTTGTCTCCAGTATGACTAGGATGATACCAGCAACTCCATGATGGCAGATTGAATTCATCATCAGATGATTTTTTTCTTGATTTACTTTTGATGCCCTGCTAGAAACTTGTTAAGCATACTCACCTTATCAAATAGTCATACTTTCCATCCCAGAAGAGAGATGAACAGCAACTTTGACTTGGAAACAAAGGACTAGAGCTAACTCTAGCAACAGAACTGATAATACCCATCTGATTAGTGCATAGCTGGAAGACTGGTGCAATTGCAGGAATTTTGGATCTTTCAGCTATGTGGTGATTTACTCAGCACCTGGCTCAGTGGCTGCTGACAGAATGCACCTGGGTCAGAGAGAGAAAAGAATTTTAGCCCAGGTGCTGGTTGGTCTCCTTGACAGGGTTTTAAACAAGGCTGAAAGGGTGAGAGGGGAAAGGGGTTGTAGTAACCCTGCCTATGACAAGATACACAATAGTGTAACTAAGCTAGGGGACAAGGTACTAGCAGACACACTCAACGTGCTGCAGCAAGCTGGTGTGGCTCATCACCAGGGCTTTAATCTGGTTTTGATGGGGGAAGGGTAACACCATTAATAAGCGGTAACATAGCAGTAAACTATTACCTACTTCTATAATAGCAATGTGGTCGGATGACTCATGCAACTAGGAATGCTGTGATTGATTGCTTTAAGTTTTTTAGAAGGGATAGGTGGGATAGTAGAGATGTGGGAGCTGCTATCTGTGCTAAGATATGGATAGACTACTAAGAGCTGCTCTGAGAAACAGTGACAAACTAGATGAGAGCCTGTGGGGTAAAATAAGGGACTAGACCAATGAAGGACATCTAGTGGTAAGGATTTGCTACAGGCCATCCAATCGGGGAGATTGTTGACAAGGACTTCTTGCTTCTGCTGCAAGAGGCGTTGTGCATACAGGTTCTCAAGCTGGTACAGGATTTCAACCACCCAGATATCTGCTGCAAAAGAAATGCTGAAAACTACAAGCAGACTGGGGAAATCCTGGAATCCCCTGATGATAACTTTCTGGTTCAAGTACTGGACAGGTCCACCACAGGTGGTCTGAGACCACTTCATAAAGCTGAATGTGTGCAAGTCTATGACGTACATCCCATGGTTCTGAAGAAACTGGCCGATGTGTTTTCCAAGCTGCTCTACACTCGATTTGAAAAATTGTGGCTGTTAGACAACACAACTGGAAAAAGGCAAACACCACTCCCAAATTAAAGATCTGGAGAAAGTAAGATTCAGGGAATTACAGGCCAGTAAGTCTAACAGCTGTGTCTGGAATGTTGTGAAGCAAAAATCTGTAGAAAAGCTGTTGTCATAGTTTCATGGTTTTTCATTGGTTTTCCACATCACAACACCATAATGTGCACTAGATAATGCTGTGGGTCCATGGATGGTCAATATATATTTCATAAATTTTGGTTTCCTGGTCTCAGAAGAGAAGAAGCACAGAATCATAGAATTGCTCAGGTTGGAAAAGACCTTCAAGATCATCAACTCAACCCACAGCCTACCCTAACTAACAACCTACCACTAAATCATGTCCCTGAGGACCACACCCAAACTGTTTTTAAACAGTCAGGGATGATAACTCAACCACTTTGCTTGTAGCCTATTCCAGTGCTTAACAAACTTTTCAGTAAAGTTTTCCCTGATATCCAATCTAAACTTACCCTAGTGCAACTTGAGGCCATTTCCCCTTGTCCTGTCACCTGTCACCAGTGAGAAGAGACCAGCCCCACACTTACTGTAATCACCTTTCAGGTATTTGAAGAGAGCAATGAGGTCTCCCCTCAGCCCCCTCTTCCCCAGACTAAACAGTCCCCGTTCCTTCTAATTCTTTTCACAGGGCATATTCTCCAAGCCCTTCACAAACCTTGTTGCCCTTCTTTGGACCTGCTCCAGCACCTCAGTGTCCTTTCTGAATTGAGGTGCCCAAAACTGAACACAATACTCGAGGTGAGGCTTCACCAATTATGTGTACAAGGGCTGGAACACTTTCCTAGTCCTGCTCACCACACCATTCCTGATAAAAGCCAGGATGCCACTGGCCTTCTTGGCCACCTGGGCACACTTCTGGCTCATATTCAGCCAACTGTCCATCAGTACACCAAGGTCCCATTCTGTCAGGCAGCTTTCCAGCCATTCCTCCCCAAGCCTGTAGGGGGTTCTTTAGATCAAAATGCAGGACCTGACACTTGGACCTACTGAAACTCACACAGTTTACCTTGGCCCATTGATCCACTCTACCCAGATCCTTCTGTTGTGCCTTTCTCCTCTCTAGCAGATCAACACTCCCTCCCAGCTTGATGTAGTCTGCAGACTTACTGAGGGTGTGCTAAATCCTCTCAATAGTATCATTGATAAAGATGCTAAATAGAAGTGGCCCAATACCAGGCTCTAGGGTACAACACTTGTGACTGGCTGCCAACTGGATTTTACTCCATTGACTACAACTCACAGAAAACTAATTTTCCCTCTGCATTTTCCATTTGCAGGGAAAAATAAAATGGACTGGGAGTCACAAGATAGATCTGTTGCCATTTTTACACCATGGCTGTTTTGCCTATAGCATGATATTAAGGACTTCAGGTTAAGAAACTCTCCCTCTTTTGCATTTTATTTGATTTATTAGCTTCAGTTTCAATCATATGTTATTGTATTGTATTCTCTCACATTCCACTAATATCACAGTATCACAGTCTCATGCGGGTTGGAAGGAACCTTAGAGATCATCAAGTCCAATCCCTGGGATTCGATCCCCTGTGTAGCAGAGCGGCACTTCTACCACTTGCGCCACAGGGGGGGATCTGAACCTGGGCCTACCGGTGTTGCAACGTGGCATTCCTACCACTGCGCCACAGGGGCACACTTCATCTTGTTGCTGCTGTTTTCCTCATCTAGGCCCAACTCCTGATCTTCTCCCTTTTCTCCTCTTGCCCACCAGCCCTTCTTAGGCCATTAATCCATAGGTCCCTTTACTCCCTTTTCACAGAAACAAGGCGAAATTATGACAATGTTAAGGCACATGCAAGATGTAGAAGTCATCTGAGGCAGCCACTACAGCTTCATGAAGGACAGATCAGTCTGACCAATCTGGAATGATAGAATGACTGCATCAGTGGATGAAGGAAAGACAAATGATGTCATTTGTCTGGATTTCTCCATGGCCTTTGAGATAGTCCCACAACATACTCTTATCTCTAAACTGGACATGAACATGGTTGAGAAGCGTATACATGAGAATCTAATAAGGTGTTTAGCAAGGCCTAGTGAAAATTGTTACACTTAAGCTGAAGTAATCCCAGATATGTGTACAGACTGGGAGAAGAATTCACTGAGAAGTATTTACTAAACAGCTCTGGGAAGAAAACTCGGGGGTCCTGAAGTACAGAAAGCTGGACATGTGCCAGCTCTATGCTCTTACAGCCCAGAAGGCCAACAGTATCCTGGGCTGCATCAAACAAGGGGTGAAAAGCATGGAGAGAGAGGTGATTGTTCCCCTCTTTGCTGCCCTTATGAGACCTCAGCTGGAGTACTGTGTTTAAGCCTGGGGTACACAGTACAGGAGAGTCTGAAGCTTTTAAAGAGTGTCCAGAAAGAGTGACAAAGATTATCAGAAGGCTGGATTACCTTTCCAGTGAAGAAAGTTTGAGGGAGTTTGGCTTGTTTAGCTTGGAGAAGAGAAGACTCTGGGGAGA
The DNA here is from genome assembly GCF_054131305.1 of Coturnix japonica. Taxonomy (NCBI): domain Eukaryota; kingdom Metazoa; phylum Chordata; class Aves; order Galliformes; family Phasianidae; genus Coturnix; species Coturnix japonica. The sequence goes on from NC_140702.1 coordinate 36,513,906, forward strand.
TCTCATTGCAGCCTTCCAGTATCTGAAAGGAGAGTACGCATAGGAGTGGGACCTACTTTCTACACTGTATGATAGCAATAGACCAAGAAAAAATTAGAAGAGGATAGACTTAATTTAGATGTTTGGAAGAAATTATTTACTTGGAGGGTGGTAAGGCACTGGAGCAGGATGCTCAGTGAAGTTGTGGATGCTCTGTGTTTAGAAGCATCCAAGGCCAGATTGAATGGGGCCCTGGGCAGCCTGATTTGGTGACTGGCAACCCTGCTCACGGTGACTGGGCTGGAACTGGATGATCTTTAATGTCTCCTCCAATGTGAGCCATTCTATCCTTCTACAACTGTATTGATCTGGGGTAGAAATAAGGTACAATTTATGGCTAAAGCTGATGTATGAACAAAATTAATTCTGCAGTTATATCAGTGATAAAAGGAAGGCCAGGCAAATTGCGGACCCTTCCCAGAAGAAAACTGGAGACTTGGTCACAGGTGATATGGAGAAATCTGAGGTTCTCAGTATCTTCTTTGACTCAGAATTTATAGGTGAGGGCTCTAGCTGAACTGCCTAAGTTCTGAAAGTAAAGGTGAGAACTCGGAGAAGAAAGATCTGCCCACTGTAAGTGCAGATCACGTTTGAGACTACCTGAAGAACCTGGAGGTGCACAAGTCACAGAATCACAGAATCACAGAATCACAAAATCACAGAATCACAGAATGACCTGGGTTGGAAGGGACCTCAAGGATCATGCAGTTCCAACCCCCCTGCCTAGCAGGGCCACCAAACATACACCTTTACTAGATCAGGTTGCCCAGGACCCCGTCCAACCTAGTCTTGAACACCTCCAAGGACGGGGCATCAACAACCTCCCTGGGCAGCCTGTTCCAGGGCTTAACCACTCTCCTAGTAAACAACATCCCCTTGACATCCAACCTAAATCTTCCCTCTTTCAACTTAAAACCATTTCCCCGTGTCCTGCTATTGTCAGCCCTTTTGAAGAGTTTACTCCCCTCCTGGGTGTAAGTTCCCTTCAGGTATTGAAAGGCTGCAATGAGGTCACCCTGCAGCCTTCCCTTCTCTAGGCTGAACAAGCCCAACTCCCTCAGCCTGTCCTCATAGGGGAGGTGCTCCAGCCCCCTGATCATCTTTGTGGCCCTCCTCTGGACCCTTTCCAACAGTTCTCTGTCTTTCTTGTACTGAGGGCTCCACACCTAGACACAGCACTCCAGATGGGGCCTCACAAGAGCCGAGTAGAGAGGGATAATCACGTCCCTATCCTTGCTGACCACCCGTCTCCTGATGGAGCCCAGGATCCCATTTGCTTTCCGGGCTGCCAGAGCAAACTGCTGACTCATGTTGAGTCTTTTGTCCATCAGGACCCCCAGGTCCTTCTCTGCCAAGCTGCTTTCAAGGACCACTCCTCCCAGCCTGTACAGATGCCTGGGGTTCTTCCGGCCCAAATGCAAAACCTTGCACTTTGCTGTGCTGAACCTCATTAGGTTCACCCGAGCCCAGCTTTCCAGCCTGTCGAGGTCCCTCTGAATGGCATCCCTTCCTTCCGCTATATCGTCTGCACCACTCAGCTTGGTGTCATCAGCAAACTTGCTGAGGGTGCACTCCATTCACTCATCGATGTCATTAATAAAGATGTTAAAGAGCACCAGTCCCAAGACAGACCCTTGGGGGACACCGCTTTTTACCGGCCTCCACCTGGACATAGAGCCATTGACCACCACCCTCTGTCTGCGGCCTTTCAGCCAATTGCTTATCCATCAAGTTGTCCACCCATCAAATTCACTTCCCTCCAATTTGGAGATGAGGATGTGGTGGGGGACCATGTCAAAGGCCTTGCTCAGGTCCGGGTAAATGACATTGGTCACCTTTCCTTCGTCCACCAACGCCATCACTCCATCATAGAAGGCCACAAGATTAGTTAAGCATGATCTTCCCCTGGTGAAGCCATGCTGGCTGTCTCGGATCACATGCGCATTCTCTATGTGATCGAGCATGTTGTTCAGGAGGATCTGTTCCATAATCTTCCCAGGCACGGAGATGAGACTCACCGGCCTGTAGTTCCCCAGGTCCTCCCTGCTCCCCTTCTTGTATATGGGAGTGATGTGACCCTTCCTCCAATTGTCCGAGACCTCACCTGACAGCCACGACTTCTCAAATATGATGGATAGCGGCTCAGCAACCACCTCAGCCAGCTCCTTCAGGACCCTGGGATGCACGCCATCTGGCCCCATAGACTTGTACTCATTCAGTCTAAGGAGACACTCTCGGACTTGCTCTACCCTTACAGTGGGGAGGGATTTACCTCCTTGGTCCCCACAGAGAGGTTTGGGGATGCAGCGCTTAGGGACTTGAAAAAGACTAGAATCCTGGCCACCAGTGAAGACCGAGGTGAAGAACTCATTCAGCACCTCAGCTTTCTCTTCATCTGTTGAAGCCAGTTCTCCTTTTAAACTTACCAAAGTAGGTACGCCCATTTTGGCCTGTCTCTTCTGGCCAATGTACCTGTAGAAGGTTTTCTTATTGTTTTTCATGTCCCTTGCCAAGTTCAGTTCTGCCTGCGCCTTGGCTTCCCTGATCACACGTCTGCAAGTCTGGACATCATCCCTGTATTCTTCCCAGGTGACACAGCCTTGTTTCCAGAGCTTGTACACCCATTTCTTTGCCCTCAGTTCTCTCAGCAGATCCTTGCTGAGCCATGCCTGTTTTCTGCCTCGCTTGCCCACTTTCTTATTCAGGGGAATGGAGACCTCTTGTGCTTCCAGGAGGGCATCCTTGAAGAGCAGACAGCTTTCCTCAACATCCTTGTCTTTGAGGGCAGCGCGCCAGGGGATCTTGGCCAGCATTCCATTGAGTAGCTTGAAGTCTGCTCTTCTAAAGTTCAGCATCCCGGTCCTGCTCTTTGCCAGGCCCACATCGCTTGAGATCACAAACTCAACCAGGGCATGGTTGCTGGACCCCCGGCAGCCTCCAACCTTTACGCCTTTGATGATCTCCTCAGCTCTGGTGAGCAGCAGGTCCAGCAATGCTTCACCTCTGGTCGGTCTGTCCAATACCTGAACCAGAAAGCTATCATCAATGGATTCCAAGAGCCTTCCAGGGCTCTTGCAGCTCACCGTGTGGTTTTCCCAACAGATGTCTGGATGGTTGAAGTCCCCCACCAGGACAAGAGCCCATGAGCCAGATGCCTCATGCATCTGGAGCAAGAAAGCCTTGTCAACAGCATCCCCTTGATCAGGTGGCCTGTAGTATACCCCTAATACCAGCTGACCTTTATTAGTCCCATCTCTAATCCTAACCCACAGGCTCTCAACCCGTTCCTGACTGTTTCTCATAGGGAGCTCCTCATAGTTTATCCAGTCTCTGACATAGAGAGCAACTCCCCCACCTTTCCTACATTGCCTGTCTCTCCTAAAGAGTCTATAGCCGTCGATGGCAGTATCCCAATTGTGGGAGTCATCCCACCATGTTTCTGTGATAGCAACAATGTCATAACTTTCTGAGTGCATCACAGTTTCCAGTTCTTCCTGCTTGTTACTCAGGCTATGTGCATTAGTATAAAGGCACTTCAGCTGGGCTATCCATCTCGCCACCTTTATAAGGGATCCAGGATCTGCTAGAACAGCAGCATCCCCAGCATCCCCCTGCCCTACTCCATCCCTTTGCACTCTGCCGTCATTGCCCATGGAGTTTGGTACAAGCCTTCGAATGACCCGTTCAACCCCAGTAGCCCTTATTTTGCCCCCTTCCCCCTTCGTTCCTAGTTTAAAGACCTGTCAATGAGTCCTGCCAATTCTTCAGCTAATATCCTCTTACCCCTCAGGGACAGACTGCTTGCATCAGCAGCCATCATGCTGGGTGCAGTGTAGATTGTCCCGTGGTCAAAAAAGCCAAAATTCATGTGTCTTCACCAGCTCTTAAGCCATCTATTTAAGAGTTGGGTTTTTTGGATCCTCCCTGTACCTTTCCCTGACACCACGGGTGTAGAAGAAAAGACCACCTGCACCTCAGCTCCTTCAAGTAATCACCCCATTCGCCTGAAGTCTTTCTTGATAGACCTCAGGCTTACCTTATCAACTTCCTTGCCGCCAGCCTGAATTATTAAAAGTGGGTAGTAATCTGAAGGCTGAATCAACCCAGAAATTATCTTTGAAATGTCTCTGACCCGTGCCCCAGGAAGGCAGCACATCTCTCTGCGGGTAGGGTCGGGCTGGCATATAGGGCTTTCTGTTCCTTGCAGAAGGGAGTCACCTACGACAATCACCCTTCTGTCCTTACGGGTGGAAGCAGTTTTGAGGCTTGGGGGTGACCGCTTCACCTGAGGCAACCTCATAGGTGCACCTGTCTCCACGCTCTCACTCGTCCCCCCCTCAAATTCCGGTGCCTCAAACCTGATGAAGTCCATGGGACCTGATGAGATCCAACCATAGGTTCTGAGGGAACTGATACATCAGGTTGCCAAGCCACTATCCATCATATCTGAAAGGTCATGGCAGACTAGCACTAATGGGCCACTTGCTGGATAAGGAATTAGCTGAATAGCTGAGCTCAAAGAGTTGCAGTTGATGGCTCAATATCCAAGTGGAGATGGATGATGAGTTGCGTTCCTCCTGGACCAGTACTTATACTGTTGCTATTTGACATCCATATAAGTGACATGACATAGACAATAATGATGTTATGATATGAAATATTACTAAAACCAGGACAACATCTTTATCAGTGACATGGACAGTGAGATTGAATGCACTCTCAACAAGTTTGCAGATGACATCAAGCTGAGTGGTGCAGCTGACACACTAGAGGGAAGGGAAGCCATTCAGAGGGACATGGACAGGTTTGAGAAGTGGACCCATGCCAACCTCATGAAGATCAGTAAGGCCAAGTGCAAGGTCTTGCACCCAGGTAATGTCCCCCAACACAAGGAGGACATCAAGCTGTTGGAGTCAGGAAGGAATGTTATTGAGTGGGATCTGGTTAGTCTTGGGAAGTGGATCCACGTGAAACTCATGAAGGCTAAGTGCAAAGTCCTGCTTCTGTGCCAAGGCAATCATGAACATGAATACAGCCTGGAAAATGAGTCAACGGAGTTTGACCCCATGGAGAAGGATGTGGGAGTACTGGTCAATGAAGAACTGAGCTTAAGCCAAAAATGGGTATCCAGAAATCCAATCATATTCTGGGTGCACTCAAAGAAATATGGTCAGTAGGTCAAGTAAGGTGATTCTTTCTCTCCACTCTGTTCTCATGATATCCCACCTAAGGTATTGAGTTCAGCTTTATGTATCCTGTCTTAAGAAACTGTTGTATCTTTTAGGGTAGGTCCAGAGAAGGGCCAAGAAAATGGTCAAGAAAAATCTCTTCTATGAAGACTGGCTAGGAGGGTTGGTAATTATTTTATGGGGAGAAGGCTCTAGAGAGATCCATTATAATAGTCTTCCAGTACTTACAGAGTGTCAGCTGGAAAGATGGAGAGGGACATTTTATCATGGAATGTAGCGATATGACAAGACATAACAATTTGAAAATAAAACAGGTAACAGGTAAGAGATTAACATCAGATTTAAGGAATAAACTATTTACTAGCCAGGTGGTGAGACTGTGGAACAGGTTTCCCAGAGAAACCATAAATGCTCCCTACATGGAAGTGTTCAAGGCCAGGTAGGATGGAGTTTTGGGCAACTTGATGTAGTGGGAGGTATCCCTGCCTATGGCAGAGGTTGAAAATTGGTGACTGACAAGACCAAGAACATTTTCATTCTATTATTTTGTGAAAGTGATTTAAGTAAAAGCTTTCCGCTGACATCAGTGGAAAAGATGATTAAACTTGCCTGAACATTTTTCTTATTTTTTCCTTATTTTTACTTTTTTCTCCTTTATTGATGTAACATTATTTTTGGCAAGAAAGTATTTCACTTTATCCAGATGAACATATTTTAATATATTGGAAGAAGTAACTGAGACAAGGGAACAAAGTTTTTAATGCAGCCAGGTGAGGATACTTGACTAACTGTAAAAGACATATTCTTATGTTAGGAGGCTTGCAAAACACAGTGAATTGGAAGGAATTTAATAATTCTTTAACAAGGAGCTGAGGATCTGGTTTCCAACTTTAATATCAAACATATCTAAATGTGTTGTTAATATTACTAAAAAAGAAAAATTGTAGCCAAAAAAAAAAAAAAAAAGAGAGAGAAGAGAAAATGAGTTACAATTCTTAGAATACACTGAAGTTGCTGTTGTTTACATCTGCCCAACTTCAAAAGGAAACTATTTCATCCAACATAAGTTGCTAGAAATTTCTTCTTTATTTATGTATTGATTCCTCCTTTTCTTACTACCTTTTTCTCCAAATTCACCATTGTGGTATCTTGTGTTGGGAAAAGCTACACATCTTGAAATACAGCATACTAAGCATTCTATAATGATAAAACATTAATGATCATATCATATAATGAAAGAAGCTTATTTTCAAGTAAACTAAAGACTCATTTATTTAACAGAATAAGACCTTATAAACTTCAAATTTTAAGAGATAAAGATTTAATGCCATTGCCATTGTTATTCATTTAAAAAAAACACAGAACTTTTTTTTAATATTTTAATTAGGTTTGTTTCCCCAACTAGAATATTTATGCTTAGAAATAAAATCAGGAAAAATTCTAAGTAGAACAAAGGATATGTCTTGCTCTTGGAACAGCAGAATGGATTTTTATTCAGAAAATCAGTTACTAAAATTGTCATAAGGAAGAGGAAAAGAAACTGGAGCACAGATGTAATGTTTCACTTAAATTTATGAACTGTCTTGGCAATAGGCTCACAGCAAATCCTTATATGTTGCAATTTCCTCCAGAATACCTCTCCTACAACCACCAATGCCCTTTAGGGTGGACAGGAATGCTACTCTAATACTCCATTTCTATTATGCTGTAAATCAGGACTAGACCAGACGCAGTGTCTAGCAGGTTGTCACCACCCAGCAGCTGAAGCAGCAAAGATGGGAATGATGTAGGTCACAGGTTTCACCACTTGAAAGATCATAAAGCATACTGGGGGTAGGAACTTTACACCCTGGTTTATATGGATAGAGTAGAAATAACTTCTTTGGCCTTGTTGCTGCCATTGAGTGAAACCATATTTTTACTGAAAGGAAACACAGAACTCTCAGTACAATTAAACATGCTAGAAATGTCATGGTTTATTATCCCATCTGCTAGATTCAACTACTGCCTTTATGATGATGACATTTGCAGTTAAAGCTTGGCAGTATGCAAAGGGATTAGAAGAAAAAAACTTCAAAACACACACATATGCATATACAGCTCTTGTACTGTGTCTAATACATTACCAATATGCAGAGGATGCCAACAAATTAGCCCAGTAAAGTAAGACTTTACTTTAGAGATCTAATGGCACTCTAGATAAAAGTGATTTAATTTTGCTTCTGCTGAAAGATCCTGTATAAATAGAGTAGATCACTGTGCAGTCATGTAATAAAGCATGCTGTTGTGTTCTTCAAATGAATGCAAAAGAGGGAAAGAGGGAGAATCAGACAATTTCACTCTCACTACTTGAAATGTCCTGGTCTTTCTAAATACACTTTTGATAATACATGATTATTAGAAGCATTTCATCATAATGATATATAAATCCTGCCATATACTCTATAAGCCTGCTCTCACATGCCAGGAGTTAGAATAAGTTCCTTATGTGCCCAAAATGAAGAAATTTCTTAGAAATAAATAAATAAATAAATAAATGGAGTGTAAAAAAGGACTAATAAAGCAGTGAGAGTCTTCCTGTTCCCAGTCTGAGTATGCATACACATGGAAATTCAGGAAGCTGCCATTTTCCTTCAGACATGCTGGTGCAACTGGCCATGGGATGATCTTTTGCTGAAGGCAAGAACAGATACAAGCTGACGTGAAATAGCCCCAGCCAAGGAGATACATGGTTATGACTCAGGTGTTAAAAATGTTCAGAGATTTTATTTTGTTTTACTCAGAGTGGACTTCTAGGCTGTCAATCTGTAGTGTTTTGTGATTTATTTCCTTTAAATAGAACCTGGCAAAGTGGCATTTCGGGGGCAAATATCTTACTCTGACACTTTTTCTGGAGAATTCCTTAAATATTACTATAAAGAGGTCTTGAGCTCTTCCAAGGTGTTGCCCTCTCACACAGTCTGAGTGAATATATAATGAAAATGATAGATAAATCTTTCATGTTTCAAAGATTTAGTTTTAACCCCACTTATTTTCTGCAGTAGGCCTTCCATTCTTGAACCACTGTTCATATACACCTGTAGAGATACTGCTGCAAGAACAAGTGTGGAGAAGAGAAATACTGGAGGAATTCTGCAATATTTCCACTTCCAAACTGTATTTCACTGACTTCCAAAATCAAGCACCTTGGTTGACTCTTTGGTGGTTCTTCTGGGAAAAATGGTAACTGTGCATTCTCTACACATAAGTCTGCCAATGTTATGCCACCAGTAATGAAGAAGACTCAAGGAAGTTTCTCGGATTTCTTAGAGAGGATATCTGGGAGTTATGGACAAGGACAGAAACAATGGAAGGCCTGTTTCAGTACAGTTCAAGCCTGATTCAAATTTCAGATAAGTTGTAACCTTTTCTGTCATGAAGGAACTTGTTTTAAGGAACTTAATCTACCAAAGATCAGCTTTCATCTGATTGGTTTTTTTAGTCCAATTTGCTGATGAAGAAGGGGTTGTAGTTTATTGCTGGAGTAGTAATGTGGGAGATCAGGATCAACACTGGTCTCTTACATTTCTGTCACTTTTGCAGAATTTCTCAGTTTTTCTCATTTCTGGCAGATCTCAAATGCATTACCAAAAAACAAATGTATGTGTACACAGGAATGATTGCTAGTGGGAGTGACATGTACAGCTCCAGTTATGACTGATAGCATTCTATTACCTTTATGCTTATTTCACAGCCCCTTTGACACAGATTGATTAAGGGCAAGGACCCACATGAACTTCTGAAAAAAATATGGATTTTTGAAAGAGCTTTAACATGTAGCATTTAAGACCTAATAATTTCTTGGCTGTCATCTTTTTCTCTCCCTTTTCTCCACCTCAGATTCTCTCTTACACTGAGAATGTATGTTTAATAATCAAAAACTGATGTTGTGGATTAAAGAATTAAGATGTCAGTGGACAAAATAGCACAACAACAACAGTAAGAAATTAGATTTGTATGATCTCAACTATTCTTTAATCTACTTCTGGGCAACAAAAGTGATTTGTGTCAGCCATTATTGCATTAAACTTTAATTTTCTTCCACAAGAACAGGATCATTTAAAAGACCATTGGATGGCACTCAGCATGGATTAGCTGAGCATTATCTTTGCTGCCAAGGACCAAATGGTTTTCCTTCCTTTTGTGATTTATATTTTTACTGCTGTTTTTTTCCTCCTTCTTCTAATTCCCATTACCTGTCTGTTTGCTAGAACTGAGATACCCTGAAGAGCAGCAGACAGGTAGCCAGAATTATTGGCTTACTGCATATATTTATGTTTCAAGAATCCTCACTAGCCAGTGACAGAGAACTAAGTTAGCCCTCAGCCAAAGAAGCTGCTTGCTAGTTTAAAAGTGAAAAATTAAAGGCTTATTATAGAAGAAGCATAGCCTTTCTTGAGTTGTATATTCATATATATATATATATATATATATACACACACATAAACAGCTTAACTTTTCTCATAACAGTTGATACAAATTTTCAGACTTCTGGCTAATGCTAAATCAGCAAATGCCTGCCGGAAGTATGATGAATGGTCAAAACAAAGATGCTGGCAGTTTGAATGGAAGAAGCAAAGATTCATTCAGTACGGAGACAGGGAATATTCAAAATGTGAAGTGATAAAAGCCAAAAAAAATATAAATAAATAAAAAAATAGGAAGCCCTTTACTTCTGTCTGAATGTCATAAATTTCTGTTTGCATTTTACAGTCCATTTTAGAAATGACTAACAAATTTTCTGGTCTTGACATTCTATCCAGTAAGGAGGTGCTTGGTGGTAGATGATAAAGGAGTATTTTAGGAAAAAATATCAAAGCTATTATGTTACAGGGCATGGTTTGTGTTTGTAGGAAGTGAAGTACAGCAATTTGAAAGCCTATCAGGGCACATTATCAAAGAATTTTCAAGCGAGATATAAACAAAACAAAACAAAAATCCATAGCAAACCATAAAAATGCTATTGTTAAGTAGTATAAATTAAAGATCTGATTCTCCACCACAGGGATGAGGTAGGAGTAAAAGGCGGCCCTGGTGTTACTACATCACCAGAGTCATTCTTCTTTAAAAATAAGTTCTGGAGAACATTTTCCATGGATAAGACATATCTTGTAGTTGACAAAGAGTAGAGAAACTTGAAACTGATATGTGGCTGATGAAACCTAAGCAACCATTGATCCTGTGCTTAAATACTTCTCTTGATGCTCCACATCAGTTTTGCTGTCCCAAACTCAATGCACAGTCAAACCTGTCCCAATTGTTTGTTTTTGTTTTGTAAAGTAAATCTGAGCTTTCTGTAATTTAAGATGCAGGAGCAGCAGACTGAAAATTTCGTGATTCCTCACTTGGCAGTGATGTTGACTGAATGTAAGAAAAAACGATGTTTGGGCTGTTGTTATATTATCAAAATTCATCTGTGTGATTGTTTCCCTGTTATTTCTTGAAGTTTCTGAATAAGACCAGTTGTCTCATTCTTACTTTTGTTGTTGTTGTTTTAATAAACCTTACATTTCACTAATACCTTTCAGCTCACTGATATGTAGAAACTTTGATTCACTATGCAATTTCTAAACAGTCTTTATGTCTTAAGACTGACAGAGACATGAGTCTGTCAAACACTAAATCAGAGAGGATATTTCCTGCTGCTTTTATCACATCAGAAAGATATACAGAGAGACTCCCTACAGTCTTTAAGACTTACTGTTTGCTTGCCATATCTCTTACACGAAGGAGCTGTTTGTAATGGAATAAATATTTCACTATACCTAGACATTGTTGAAGTCTTGTCTTTCTTATTGAGAAAAAGGCTTCCCTGAAACATGCATACATAAACCCACAGTCTTTTCCCCACAGCCTGAACAGGGAGAATATCATTTTAGGACATCTGCAAGCGTAAAGTACTGTCTGTTTTTAAAGAGCTCTGTGAGAAATGGACCACAAGAAACTACAGTTATCTAACTCCTAGTCTGCATGAATCTGATTGAAAAATAAGTTGTCTTAAAACTCTTCAGAGGCCAGCAAATAGATGTTGTTGCAATTCTTAAACAAATAACTTAAAAGAAAATTCATTTAAAAGGTGTCTAAAAAGAACTCTACTGCTACTGTGAGCAGTAACTTTGTGCAATGTCTTTTCTGTGCTTGTCATATTAGTCATATCTAGAATGCAATAGCATTCTTTTTTGTTATGACTTTTTTTGTCACCACTTGGTCTCTGATTGTTTTCATCCCAGTATGCTTATCAACTCAAATCAAGCATGTCACTGATCTGGCAAATCACAGGCACACCTAACTTTATATGTTGCAAGCATGCATTTGTTGTTGCTATGATTATTATAATTGTTGCTATTATTCTACTTGTGTGCTTTCCAAGTCTGACTCCTCAAGACTTGTGCTTTTTATTTTTATTTTTTTTGTTTTATTTTATTTATTTATTCTGATAGCATCTGTCACTCAGAACAAGTCGCTGTTGGAAATGCTTTTACATGGGTTATATTAATATTGCCATAGGTCTTCAAACTCAGTAAATACTTGATATGGGATATACTTTTTCGTACCTGGAGATGAACTCTGATTTAGGATTTAGGATCTGGAAAATTAATTTCATTGACAGTTTAGGAAAATTTTAGTATAATTTATATGAGAAGAATTTACAAAATGCATCATATTTTACTCACAGGCGTGAGGTAGAACTTGATGAACTTTTAGATATGATTGTAAATTTATCTCAGAACATAAGATGCTGTAAATCTGCTACCCTCCTGTGTCGGAGGGTCACGGGTTACTTAGATTTACCTATGCCCGTGACAGGGGAAGCCACCCCATGCCCCCCCAGCGGGGCCCGGAAAGGAGGGGGAAAAGGGGAATGGGATAAAAACAGCGGCAATCTAAGGAGGAAAAACTTATTTTACTAAATATGATATCGAAATACAAGATAACACAATATAATATAATTGAGGCTAACAAATCGAACAAACAGAGAGAGAGAGAGAGAGTCCCTGAAAACCGAGAGGCCTACTGTGAACTCTAGGCGACACGGCTGGAACGCTTCCCACTCTCCGAGAAGTTTGAGAGAAGAAGGAGGGCACTCCAACCTGGGAACGAGTTTATATAGTGTCCTGGTCCCGTGACTTATTATTACCCCTGTTGTTCTCTGGGATATGTAGTCTTCTTCTGTGGACTGCACATTCAATAGAAGTATCCATACTTTACATGATGTTATGATGTGGAATACTGATAACAAAATTACAAAATTACAAAACCATGACACTCCAATTTAGGAGTGAGGCAAAGGTTCTTTTGATATATTATGCCCGGCGTGAGATTAAGAAGAAGAGCATTCAAATGTTGATCCAACCAGTTTATTAGAAATGATAGACAACTGAGGGGATGGGGAAGGGAGAGCGACGAATATCAAAATTAGGATGATGGGGACGGGAAAGTAGGTGATAGAAAAGGTAGAAAAGAGCAATAATTACGTTAAAGCAGGGAATAGTCACCTCCTGGATGCAGCAGCATCCCGTAGCATGTTGTTACTTTGGTCCAGGGCAAAATAAGTGTAGGGGAGAGCAGCAACAGAGTAGCAGGCTGCAAGCAGCAGATCGGTGAAACGCAGAGAAAGCGGTCAGAGTAGCAAGGTCTCACAGAAGCGGAGTCTCGGGCAGCAAGGTCTCACGGAGCAGAGTCTTGAGCAGCAATCCCAGAAGAGACAGTAGGCAGCAGTAAGACAACTGTGGAAGAATCTGAGGTCAGATACCTAGAAACCTAACCCGTGGTTTGTCCGTGCCCTTTTTATACTTCTTTCCAGCCTTCGAGACATTTTGGGAAGGCTTGGGTCAGAGTCCTGTGAATTACTCAGAGACGGCCATCTTCCTTGAGATAGGCCAACACAAAAGACCACTTAAGGGCTATTAATCAGCATCTTATCTCCCTTTTGTATCTTCCGGACTTGTCCATCTCCTAAGCAAAGGGATTTCTCGAACCTTGGTTCCTGTGTGTCTCAGACAAAGGGATTCCTGGAACCTTGGCCAGGACTTGCCTGAACAGTAATGTAAAAAGCATGGCCTCTTACACCTCCATTGTGGTTTTGGAAGATGTTAATTGGGTTATAGCACGTATATATTAAAACATAATAGTAAATACCTTTAACATGTAGTCCCAACTAGTGTGATGAAAAGTGTGAATGAGTCATTCTTGGTAAACCTTAACACACTGGTTACAACTGAAGTACTGCTTACACTTTATGATACAAGAATGTAAAATCTACAGCAAAATGAGGAGGCACGTGTGTAGGTGTCATTACCCTGTCTTCTGTGGAGATATATAATACTGTGGTATGCTGTAGTGGCTGATACTATACCTTTTAATAGGCTGAAAAAAGTAGCTTTTTTTTTTTTTTTTTTTCTTTTTAATCCTAAACTATTTTATCACACTAAGAAAAGGATATGGAAAAATTTGAAGTGATTTATCATAGAGTCAAAGGAGGGATTCCAGGGAAGAGAAAAAAAATAAATAAATCACAGTAATTAAAAAAAGAATTTTGATTCATTTGAATGACAAGTAAGAGACAGTTTAATCCTAGTTTCTAATTACTTGTGTGGGGAAAGGTATATGGTAAAGCTCCTCCAATATTGCCCCAAGGCAATAACTAAGGAGAACTATCCTGGTACTGTGGTGTGAATTTTTAATAAGTGTAACAAGCTTTGGAATAACAAAGTAGAATTCCTTCTGTAGACTCTCCCATCTGAAACTAAGAATATCCCCCAAAAGAAATACTACAATTAATTTGTGAATTATTTGTCTTGACAAAATCATTACTGGACATAAGTGCTTTGTCAAAATGATCCCAGCAGTCTTGAAAGACTACAGATCTGTAAATATACTTAAGATTACTTACATTAATTCATTTTATTATTATTTTTAATTCCAGTAAATTCACTTGTTAACTTTAAGTGCTTTTGTCCATACCTGTCCTAAAAACTGAAAAAGAATAATTTCTATGATGCCATTTCCACATCAATTAATTAATTAATTACATCTCTCTGAAAAACCTGCAGCCTGATGCAAATATTTCAGCTGCTCTAGAAGTATGCTAACCTTAACATGGAAAGCTGACTTAAGCTGGTAAAAAATAAAAAAAAATGAGCAGGGGAGCAGAAACTCCTTTTCCAAGCTTATATTTCAGTCCTCTAGATTTTCTTTGTAACATCAGAGAGTTTGGCTTAGTATTTATTTATTATTTGCCAGAAACACTCCTGCCATATAATAGACACCTGGCTAGGATTTATAGTTTCTATAGGATTTTTTTTTAATTCAAATATTCAAAATTAAATATTCAAAATTAAAAATTAAAGCTTGACATTATTTAAGTCAGTATTCCATCTAATGCCATTCTTTGTATAACATACAATCATGATTTTACTGTGCGCTCTTTATGATGAGTATGAAAATATGACTTGCCATTGTGACATCAGTAAGGTAATTCCCTGCCACAAATCAGCATTTAACATTTATTTCTCTTACACATTCTCCAGTCTTCAGTTTTTCTTTTTATGAAATAGTAATTGAGGTTTCTTTTTGTTTTGTTTGCTTGTTTGTTTTTGTTATATTCCTGTGATTTAATGGTGTAGTATTACACATCTTCACAAGAATACAGGAATGATGCACTTTTGATTCTCTTTTAAAGTGTGGTGCAGCTTAAATGAAAAATCTGATAATATTTTAACCACTTGGCATGGAAGTTCATTTTTCTAAATCTAAAGTGAATTTGAAGGTGATATTGAAATGGTGTGTTCTCAGTTTCATATTTGGCCCAGTATGCCCAGTTACTGAAAGGATTTGAGAACAGAAGCCTAAAACAATGTTCTTACTATTTCTTGGTTAATATGATTGGTATGGCTGGGGCTGGGAGTAGGGAAAATCAGTCTTTTTTTATTTTGTTAACTATGTCTATTTTAGGTTGTTTTTTCTCCACCCTTCCCCTCCCTTCCCCTCTCCTCCTCCCCATTCCCCTTCACTTATATCAGGCTTAATTGCATGCGCCTCATGTAACTTTTACATTGCTGTAATTTTTTCCTTCACTGTAGAAGATAACTTGCAGTTTATTTATTTATTTATTTATTTGGTATTTGTATCTTGTTAATTCTCTCTAGAAAATGTGCAAAATCAGTGAACCTGTGGCTTATTTTAACTCAGCATCCCCCCATGAAAGAGGTAGTTGTTTATAGTGAGAAAGAATAAGGTGTATGAAGAGATACTAGAATTCTACCATATGCCATCACATATGGGCAGTTTACACTACGTTGCATTCATGTCAAGAAAAGAACCCTGATGGACAATTGTGTTGCATTATCCTGTCTTAAACCTTTAGTAAGAGTAATTAGCACATTCATAACATTGTAAAAGAATTAACTAATCCTCATCAAATCAGGGGTTTTGCAATTATCAGTGAAGAGTCACCTACAACTAGGGAAAATAAGGCATAGAGAGAGCCCAAAGCTACACTAGTCCTGGTAATTAAGAAAGTGGAGCCCCTGCATTCTTTTTTTTTGAAGAGTAACACAGATGCCACTAGTCTTCAGTTTGCTATAGAATATGCAGCAGGATTTGAAATGTGTATGCATCTCCTGAATTATTCACAAAATGATCTTTGTTGCACATTTGTAGTGACAAAGGAATGGAACTGTCAGCAGTTCTAATTCATGGAACTACAGAAAGAGAATATATTTAGTATTAGGAGATAGAACACTACTACAGGTCTGATGGTAAGCAGGCGTATTTTATAGCTGGATAAATAAAGAAATATGAATAGCTGTTAGTTAGATATTTCTTAGTGTTACCTGATGTTGAATTGCTCATACAGGTGAAATCACATATATTTCAGTTTAACAACTCTATTGGTTCTGTCTGAAGAATGAAATGAAGGGGCATGGCCAATAAATAAATAAATAAAGAAATAAAAAATAATTCAACAGAGCCATAAAGAAATAATAAGCTTCTCTCACCCCTGCTATCAATCTCCATCCCACAACTTCCTCTCTGTTCATATTTCTCAACCCAGTTCACTTAACCTGTAAATTACTTTAATTCAAATCCTCTTTGAGTAGCATGTACTTACAGGGATATAATCTCTTTATAATGGGTAGCCCACCAAGTTATCAGTATGTCTTCATATGGTACTAATAGTCAAGGGAAAAATAAGATTCAGCCTTCTGGAACAGTTTCCATTGACTTATTTGCTGCTCTGATTAACTTTTCTTACCCTTTTCTTACCCAAATCAAGTTGATAATATTTTTTAGAAGTCAAAATTCTAGCCTTTTATGCTGACTTTTTTTAGTTACAAAGCAAGCAAGGTGACTTCTGACAGCTCTGAAAATTTTGAAAATAACTCAGTTGCAAGGAACACTTTCAAAACACTAATTTTAAGACTATCTGTATATAATATGTCATTCCTTTTCACTTAAAAAGAAATTAAATTATGTTCCCATTCCATGCTATACACATATGTAGCATGGTTTTGTAGAGAAGTTAATCATCTAAAGTAATAAATGCAGAAGATCTGTCCACGACTAAGATCTTAGACCCTAGACCCACAGATTGCAAAAGGATATGGAGTATGTTACTGGGCATAGTTTGTACTATTGGATGCCATAATATCAATAATGTCATTTATAAAAGAAAAGCAGCATTTAAATTTCAGAGATGATATTTAGATGAGTTATTAGATTTTATGATGAATGCTAGTATTGGGACAGATCTCTTGTTTTAATTTCATTTAGCTGTGGCTATTTAGGTGAAACTGAGTTTTGCAGTTTATCATGGTATGCTTAAATTGGGAAGTCTCATATTGGCATAAATTCATTGCTGAATGTTACTGTACATATGCTACGGCATATGGCAGAATTTCATCTATTTATGCTCTGTCCTCAGAGTCACTAAAAGGCTGTCCTTTGACACAACTCTGTTAAATTAGGTCAGCAAATGGAGGAGGCCATGTGTCAGCTCCACTGCTGAATGACACAATGTGGCTAACACTTGAAAATGATATTTTCTGCAGCGTTTTCTGAGAAGAGAGGAGAAATCAGATGAGGTCGATCTGACTGTGAACATTCTTGGAGATGTTTTTATTCAGATATTTATAAGATATTTTAAAATTTATTTTCTATGACTATGTCAACTATATTGTTTCCTTCAGACAACTGAGGCATATTAGGTATCAGTGTGCGGAACACCTTTCACAGAATCACAGAATGACCCGGGTTGGAAGGGACCTCAAGGATCACGAAGCTCCAACCCCCCTGCCTGACAGAGCCACCAAACTTCCACTAAATCAGGTTGCCCAGGGTGCCATCCAACCTGATCTTAAACATCTCCAGGGACTGGGCATCCACAACCTCCCTGGGCAGCCTCTTCCAGGACCTCACCACTCTCCTAGTAAAGAACTTCCCCCCAACATCCAAGCTAAATCTTCCCTCTTTCAACTTAAAAACCATTTCCCTTTGTCCTGCTATCATCAACCCTTTCAGAGAGTTTACTCCCCTCCTGGGAGTAAGATCCCTTCAGGTATTGAAAGGCTGCAATGAGGTCACCCCGCAACCTTCTCTTCTCTAGGCTGAACAAGCCCAACTCCCTCAGCTTGTCCTCATAGGGGAGGTGCTCCAGCCCCCTGATCATTTTCGTGGCCCTCCTCTGGACCCTTTCCAACAGCTCGCTGTCTTT
The DNA here is from genome assembly GCF_054131305.1 of Coturnix japonica. Taxonomy (NCBI): domain Eukaryota; kingdom Metazoa; phylum Chordata; class Aves; order Galliformes; family Phasianidae; genus Coturnix; species Coturnix japonica. The sequence goes on from NC_140702.1 coordinate 36,531,888, forward strand.
CTTGTACTGGGGGCTCCATACCTGCACGCAGTACTCTAGATGGGGTCTCACAAGAGCAGAGGAGAGAGGGACAATCACCTCCCTATCCCTGCTGGCCACCCCTCTCCTAATGGAGCCCAGGATACCATTTGCCACCAAACTGCTAGCTCATGTTAAGTTTCTCATCCATCAGGACCCCCAGGTCCTTCTCTGCTGAGCTGCTCTCAAGGACTACTCCTCCCAGTCTGTACAGGTGCCTGGGGTTCTTCTATCCCATGTGCAAAATCTTTCAGTTTCCCATACTGAACCTTATTAGGTTCACTCGGGCCCACCTTTCTAGTCAGTCTTTGTGCAACCCCGATAGGGATGCATGCTTATTATGAGGACAAGATACTGACCATGAAGATAGTGCCCTGTCTTGTAGTGATACTGGAAGTGAAATAGAGGATTTATGTAAATTTGGCCTTACATGCTCTGGATTACTTTGTTTTTTCCTACTTTTGCTTGAACATAATCATACGCACCAAGGAAGGGGAAAAATACTTGTGTAATACAGAGCAGTGTATATATAGTATATCCTCAGCAGTACTTGATCTTATTCCAGCCTTCCAGGCTTAAAGAAATCTTGTTTTTTTTTTTTTTCTTTACAAGTGGTTTTATTTCCAATACCTTTCTGCCACTTGTGCTTTTACAGACTTCATCACAGTCACTCTCATCTGTGTATTATTGCAGCTGATGAGTACACGGTTGCTTAATGTTTAAATGTTGCATGCTTCTGACTATCTTTGCTGCTCTCTTTGAGACTGTTCCAGTTTTTCTGCTCAATTTCTAAGAGAGGAATGTAAGGGTAAGATACTACACTGGTAGTCAGCATGGGTTCACCAGGGGGATGGTCAGGCTTGACCAACCTGGTAGACTTCTATGATGTCGTCACTGGCTGAGTGGGTGGGAGGAGAGCAGTGAATGTAGCCTGCCTTGATTTCAGCAAGGTATTTGATTTTTTCTTTTCCTCTTTTAATATCCCACTGCAGAATTTCTGACCACATTGTCTGGAATACTGGAGTGAGAGATATAGCTGTTCCTTTTCTGTAAAAAAGTCTTGAACAGATATGTACATTTAGTAAACTTTCTGGGTAAAAACAAATAAAATAAAATGGCAATGTGTTACAGAGTTACAGAGGATACCACAATATTTTTTACTTGTGTAACCTAAAATGGACAATTACTATTCATAAGCACACTTTGAGACTAAACACTTGTTAGTGATCTCCCACCAATCCAAAGGTCAGGTAGGGCTTAAAAACATATTAATATAAACGGACAATGAGAATTTTTTTTTCTTTAAGAAATAGGTGGTTGCTAGCTTTAAAGATATCGAGTTCCTAGAGGCAGCAGTGAACACAAAATATTTCTGCTTTTACTCTGTACTTCATAGTTGAGTGAAAGGAGTTATTCTGACATAGTTCCTACAGAAACTGGAAACTGGAGCTTAACTAGGATCATTACTTCTAATAATTTGAACTGCAAAAGAAGGGGAAAAAAAGAAGTAAGTTTGCCTATATTTACAGAGGCTTCGAGTCTGGTGATGGAATGTGCATAGATAGATAAAGTAATATTTCCAGTAAATCATGGAATCACCTGAAAAATACAGGTTATGACTTTGTTAACATTTTTCCCTCTATGTTGTTCAAGCAATATTTGTGAAGAAGTGTTTTTATAATTAGTGTTGGTACTTGAACGAGTGAATATCAAAAGCATGATTACTGTTTGCTATTTCTGACACTTCCCCTGTCCCTTGAAGTTGAATATTCCCAATACCTGACCTCATTCAGTGTAGAAATATGAAGAAATACACCTCAAATGAAGAAAAGAGAAGGAAAATGGAAAGCAGAATTTGTGCATTTAAAGTGTTGTTTGAATTCATGCAATATACCCAAGTGATTGAAATGTAGAGTACAGTATGCTTCCTGAACGAACCTCCTTATAAAAAATGCTGCTTATCTTCATTCTTATAATTCATTTCTTCTATTCCACCTCCTCCTTTCATCATTGCATTTCTTTCAAGAACATTTTCTTAACATTATACATTATTCTAGGTTTTTGTTCAGGATTTTTCCCACATCCTTCACATCTCCTTTACATTCTCCAATAAATAAGTGACCTAAACACTCCTGTGCTTTCCATGTCTATTCCCTTACTATACGCATTTTCTGTTGTTATTGAAATCTGTCCTTTTCTTCCCAAGAAGATGGAGGAAGTGTAAACGTGTCTAAAGACTGAGAATACCATTTACTTGGTTTTTAGAGAGCTCTGGGAGACGCAGTGTCTCTCTGGATCCTTTTAAGTGAGGCTGGAAAAAAAAAAAAAAAAGTAATAACCTCTCAATACAAGAAAAGCAACTTTAGCACGTTGTATCTCTTTTATAGCTTTGACCGTGTTGGGGTTGTGTGTGGGGGGAAGGGTCTGGAAGAGAAAAAAGAAGATTCACTTGTGCTGCTGCTGCATATTAATCACTTGCTCTTTGCAAGAGAACTTGTTTTGGAAATTATACACAAGCTGAATTTACATTATTCCATTAAGTACTGGTTGTAGTGCTTGAAACCTCTACTGTTGTAATTTATTAGAACTTTTTGCACTTGACAAATACATAGAAAATAATCTATGGCTGACAGGGCAAAAGTGGTCAAGAAGAGTTTGTTGGTTTTTTTTTAAGTGAGTCGATTCATAAAGGAGAGCTATGTTAACCCAACTTGCTCAATATCTGTTGTAAAATAGAGAGCATTCAATCTCTAATTGAGCATAAAGGCCTGAATTAGAATAATTCAACAAAGAGATATGATTTTGCAGAGGGCAGATAGCCTTCTGTTGTTGCAAATCTATGAAACTAAATTCAATAAATGCAAAATATTAGTAACTGCTTTTTTCCTTTTTCATCAAGGAAGGATGTTCAGTCTTTATTTTGTCAAAGCTCATCTAGGCTCCTTTTCAACTTCAGACTGGAGTTATTGCTTCAATAAAATATAAGATTATTATTATATTTTTAAAAAGAAACTATATATAGAGAGCAATGTTTTAAACAAATGATCCTATAAATGAAAGAATAATTACATAGGCATCAAAGAGGCAGGGCTGTTTTCTGAGACACTTCACACAAGTTCTGTGTTTTTTTAAAAATGATCTTCATAAATGATGGCTTGGAAGATTGCAATTCTGGAACATATTTGAGTCAACTCTTAGTCATAAAATGGTTGCTTTATACATGTATTTATACACTCAAAACCAAATCTGAACGGTGTGACAGAGAAAAGCAGAATTGTAATTTTGTCTAGGCATGATTCTAATTGAACTAAATCAGCATAGCTACATCATATCTATTAAAATTTTGGTTTAGCTTTGCATGATAACTTTAAAACATTTAGGCTGTTGTCTTGCCTTACTTCTTATAAGTTTCTTATATGTCTGAACTGTAACATTAATATTAATATCTTTGTAATCTATGTAGAGAATTATTTCAATGGTAACTTGTAAGAGTGTCACATGAGTACTGAATTCAGGAAGTATGGTGATCCTCAACCACCAGATCTTCAGCAATTTGGCAGCTAAATGACATGAAATAACATCAAAACCATCTAAAATGTCAGTTAGCTTCATTGTTGGAGATCATCATTTTTGTCAGCCTACAAAGGGAATTCTCAGATAGTGTAAAGCCGGATTCAATGCCTGATTCAATGCAATTTTACAGAGCATGAACTACTATGTTTATCTGCAATGTTGGCTCAGCAGTGTGCCCTTGCTGATAAGAAGACTCAGCTGGTTTATGCAAAATTATGACCACCGAGTCAAAATAGATCATCCTTTCTTCCTCTCTACTCAGGACTGATGAGGCTGCGTGTGGAATACCATGCCCAATTCTTGGCTGCTCAGTACAAGAGAGACATGGACATATCAGAAAGAATCCAATGGAGGTCTACCATGCCAATTAATGGGCAGGAACACCTCTCCTCTGAGAAGCAGGTGAAAGAGAAGACTTGTGAAGGGCAGGTTCAGGGGTGATATAAACAAATGGAACGAGAGAATGACATCAGGCTTTTTTCAGTTGTGCCAGCAACAGGAAGCAATGTCTGTCAGTAAGTCAAAATGGTGAGCTGCAAAGAATTAAGGAAATTCTTGGAGTGTGTAGAGGAGAGCTTCCTAGTCTATGTATTAGTAAAACCAACCAGAAATGAAGTGTTACTGGACCTGGTTCTCACCAGTGCAGAAATGTTTATTAAAGAGGTTAGGACTACCAGCAGTCTGGGCTGAAGTGACCACACCTTAGTTGAGTTTGTATTCTCAATGAAAATGAGATTGGCAAAGAGCAGAGAGACAACCCTGAATTTTAGATAAGTGAAGTTCTAGATTTTTTAACTATTGGTGGAAGAGAAGAGTTCTGGTGGACAAAAGGCTAGACGTGAGCCAGCAGTGTGTGCTTGCAGTCTTAAAGGCCAGCTGTTCCCTGGGCTACCTCAGAAGAGAGGTGGGCAGGAGAGAGAGGGAAGTTAGTGTCCTCCTCTGCTCTTCTCTGTTGAGTACTGCATCCAAGTCTTCATTCCCTAATACAGGAAAGATGTGGAGCCATTGCATCTATTTGGAGGGCCACAAAGATGATCAGAATGCCTCTCCTATTAAGAAAAGGTGAGGGAAATGGGTTTGTTCAGCCTGAAGAACAGAAGGCTCCTGGGAGGCCTCATTGTTCCCTTCCATTAGCTGAAGCAAGCCTATAAAGAACATGAAATCCAGAGATATTTTTTTATCCAGTTTGATAGAGACAGGACAAGGTGGAATGTTTTCAAGAAGAGAGATTAAGGTTTGGTGTTAGGAGGAAATTTTTTCATTCAGAGGGTGTTGAAGCATTGAAATAGGTTGCATATGAATGCCCCTCATCCCTGGAGGTGTCCAAGGCTAGGTTGGGATAGCCCCTGGCTATCCTACCTACAGCAGGGGAGATTAAGCTAGACGAACTTAATTTTCAACCCAAGTCTTTATATTGTTCTATGAAACTAGAATACAAGAAGCACTTCTTACTATACAAGTGATGGAGCACTGGAACAGATAGAGCAGTTGTGGAGCCTCCCTCCTTGGAGAACTTGATAAATTATCTGCACATGGTCCTAAACAACATGTGCTAGATAATCCTGCTTTGACCTCCACAGATTACTTCCAACCTTAATGATTTAGAGATTGCCTAAGTTCCTCAACTCAATAGTTGTTGTAATTGGCACCTACATAGACTGTAAGGAGTGATGATACTGTTATTACATGCAAGTGTTTAGCCTAAATTATTACAAATCTTAGTGGCTGCTGTAAGTGTCACTGGGAGTTATCAAGACAACGCCGTGTCCTTCTGGAGGAAACTGTAAATATATCACAGGATTCTTTTACATGACAGGTAACACTTCAAGCTAATATAATGCTCAGAGTTGTAATGCCAGAGGTCTGCTGAGCTCTTGAGCAATAGGAGAATCACCCAATGATTCCATAAGAATTCTTATGGGAAAGTGTTATGGAATCCTTTCAAAGGTTTCCGAGTATAGCCCAACACTCACAGTGTAGGGCATGGCTAAAATTTGGAGTAAGGCTCTGCACACTGTACATCCTATGATGTCTATGCTAAGAAAAAAGCAATATTAAATTAATCATCTGTGAACTTCAAAAGGTTTTATAAAGGAGTGAAATCGTATTCTCTAGATGTTCTAGAAATTGTTATTTGATAGACTTATCAGCTCATTAGTAGCTCATTAGGTTCTCAGTACTCCTCATGCCAAAGCTCAACTATTCAGAACTGTATGTATTAGTAGAAGTCTCAAATTAGAAAAATGGAATTGAATTCAGACTGCCAAGATAACACCAAGGACAATTAAACTGATCTAATATTTCTGTATAGAGAATTGAACAGTGTATGTTAGAATTATGCTGAAAGGTGAAACTTTAGGTTAATAAAATATTTTGAACAAAGTCCTAACAGTCAACTGCTTATGGAAAAGAGAACTGGCTGTTATGTCTTCTTCCATGTTATTAGGTTGTATCTTATTAGCAAGATGTATTCCCCTGGTGAGTCATCACTGAGAGCTGAGAATTTATTTTGCATGTTTATAACAATATGACGTTTAATTTTACCTCTACTTCAAAAAGAGTCCAACAAACATAAAATAAATAGAAAGCCACTTAATACACATTATGAATATTTTTACATTTTATTTAACTGCTTGATCTCCAGTAGATCTCTGTAATATAAACTGGGACAATGACTAAGAAAATCATCTTGGCAAGTATAATATTCAGCAGATGTCACAGAATTTGTATTGAGTTCAGCTGCACACTTTTGCTTTTAGGATGACTATGAGATATTTCCTTATGTACAGGTGATGGGACAGTCTGTAGGAATAGGAAATGGAAGTTGAATAAAGGTGAGAGTACTTCTCTAGAAGAACAGAACTGGCATTCAGCATAGTTTTTATTGAAATTGTCTGAAATAATTTATGAGACACTATCCAGTAAATAAGAGTTTGTCATTAAAGAGCTAAAAGGATAATAATCTTTAAGGAAAACTGTTGTAAGAATAAACTGGAAAAGAGGCTATCAATCTTTACTTTATGGAGCTGGTTTTCTGAAATTCATCTTTCCAGGTTTAATGAATAATGAGGTTTTGTGTTATTGCATGGGTTTCTACCTGCAATATATATTCTGAAATTACACTTTTATGAAGCAGAGAATAACTTTGTTCTTCATGTTGGATTTTATTTTTTTTAATGGAAGTTCATAATCTCTCTTATGGTTTATGAAATCAATCCCTCAGCAAAAGTAAACAAAAATTAAATAACAAAAATGAAATTAAAAAGATGTGTTTACATCAGTATTTCTGCTTAATATTTGATACATTTTGTTGAACTAATAGATCAAAATGTTATGTCATATTAAGATAATTCCTAATTTAAATGGATATTCTATGTTATTTGAAATTATTCTCCTTACAGTAAACACCATACCGTGGTATAATCAATGAGTATTATCATCTTCTCCAGTTTCCCTCATGTATATCCGTCAGAGAGCTCTACTGTCTCAAATTCACTGAATCAAATCCTAATTTAGTGCCCAAAGCAAAAGAAAATAAAATGAACCTCAGGCAGAACCTTCTTTCTAATGCTTCTACCCTTTTGTGCTACCAAACAACAAGTTTTGATGTAATATAAGTAAGCAGAAAATTCTTCTATGGAGATTTGATGATTAGTTTTGCATAGGAGCCTATGCCTGAGTGCAAATATGAAGAGGAAAAAACCAGGTGGAATGAGAAGAAAATAGATGTGTGATCAGTGAATAAGGATAAATATGAAAAAAGCTAGAGTGATGATAATAAAAATGTGTGTTTAGAAAAAAGATAAAGCAGGCAAAATGAAGAGACTCTTGAGGGAGGATGTGAACTCAGAAGTTTTATTGATAATAATAAATACTGTTTTCTACTATAAGCTTGTTTTTCTTGGGAGTTCTTGGGAATCTGTAAATCAAGCATAATATAATGGCAATATATTATTATCTATTAATCCCTAGAATTATTCAGTAATCCCTGAAATACAGTTACTTTTAGACATGATAAAGACAGCGTTATGTAAATGATCCTGATACAATGAAGGCCATTTTCTTCTGAGGGAGGAAAACTGTTTAAAGAGAATTCTCCATAGTATTTCAGAAGTTCAGTTTTGCAAATTGAACTGGAAAATCAAGAACTTTGAGAACACTGCTTTTGGAGCTGATAGTAAAACTCTTAGGAATTTTGCATAAATATAGAAAATTATAAGTTAATTTTGTGGTCAGGAGGTCACCTACAAGCAGATAGTGCAAAACACTCATTAAATAATGCAGAACATATAACTTGATTAAAAGTTCTTTGTAGCTGTTTTATAGTGAGTTGATATATTTGTGAAATTTTTTTCCTAGCTTTTTCAGAAAGCCTTCTCCTGTGATCTAACTCAGTGCAATAAAATTTTGAAAATGTCTTCATGCTACCAATGTTTTCACATTGACTTGGCAATGCTTTTCATCTTCCACAAAGACACAAAATTAGGAAAAGGAAGCAAGGTTGACTGATACTTAGAGCTATGCCTTTGTTCACTTTATATTATGAATTAGATGTGAATATGTTGTATTACAACCCAAATAAAAATTCAAAACATACCAGTATTCTTATATTGTTATTCCAAAATTGCAAAATTTTATTCTGTACCAAAACCTCAAGAAAAAAATAAGCTGCAGAGTATGCTTCTAAGATGATATCATAATCCAAAACAGCAAGAATACTGATCTGCAGACCCACTGCCTAGATCATGTGCATAAAAATTTTGGAAGACTGGAAAACGTGTAAATAGAATGAACATGCCTTTGTTTTTGTAATTAATACCCAGGACCATTTTGAAGCCTGAATTATGAGGAAAAAAAGAGATTATGGAACCAAATCCAAAGTATTTTTTTAATCAAAACTCCCCCGCCCCGTTTCCTGGAAATATATACATCTTTCCAATGAATCAGATAATTCAGAGTACCATGGAGCAGTTTTTTGAATTCTAGATGAACAGTGTTATTTTTTCAAATCTGTTTATACTAGTATTTTTGAGAGATGTGAGAACAGGAAAGAAGGCAATTATGAAGAAGAAAGTACATAACATCATTAAGTACATTTACCCTTCTCTCAGCTTTCCTTTTAATTCCTTTCCTTTTGATGTTTTCTTAATTTAATACTTCATTTTCTGGCAGCTGAACTAAACATTGGATAGACAATACTTGTTCTAATTTAACTGAGTCATGTTCGGGTAATTATTTCAGGCTGTAAACATTTTGATGTGGATTTGTACAGTAAATTGCAAAGTTGAGTAACTAGCATATCATCAGTATTGGAAAGCAGCTATCAGTAAATATGCATTTCAGATTTGATTTTCTTTAGATTATAGTCGTACTTGCATATGCATGCAAATAAAATATTTTGTAATTAATACATATTTATATTTTAATAATGTATGTGAGAAAAAAAAATCCACTGATATTTTCTTTTCAATGATCCTTTATCTATAAATTCACTATGTGTTTTCTTCTATATCACTGGAAGAATTCTTTATGTTTGAGGTAAGGTGGATAGGACCATGAAGACTGAAAGATAACATGTTTAAAGCAGAGTGCAATACTTAGGTGTTTAAGGTTCATGTAGCCAAGGAAATAGGTACATTTAGAATCCTCCCTCCTACTTCTTCCTCCAAAAAAGAACAGAACCAGGAAAAATTAGAAACTACCATCACTGTGTGACTTGAAAAACTAGAATTGTTCAGTGATAGGAAGGAATTAAAGTATGGAAATCAAATTCCGTTAGTTGCTCATTAAAATTAATATTATAAAACTTGTTTTGTTTTCAAGATACTTTTCATTCAACATATTTCTGTCATTGGTGTTATTACAAACATCAGTGTGACACGTAGCTTAAATAAGGGAAGAGAATGAGTTTAGCAGAGAATTAAATTAGGAGATCCAAATACGAAAGCACACTAAAAGTTCTTTCAAATAAATGGTAAGTGTGGGCTGATATCTGTAGGCAATCTGAGATATGTATGATGCAGGAATATCTGCAGAGAAGTGTGTTTAAAGTTGTTTGCAAGTATTTGTGTGCATGTGCACATCCATGTTTTCTTGCAAGCTATTATAAATTTATTTTTTTTCATGCTGGTATTATAATGCATTACCATTAAAAAAAAAAAAAAAAAAAAAAAAAAGAAGCCTAAGACAGGGAAACAATGGATTGTTTTTGCACAGTCAGAAAGGAAAAAGCTAAATGGTGTTTTAGAAGATAGACTTGAAGTAAAATAAATTGGTGGAAGAAACATATGAAGTGAAAATGGAGGACAGTGAAAGTGAAGGACAGTGTCTGAGGTGACAGCATGGAGATGTGCCAGGTGAGGGTCAGGTAGGAGTGAAGGACAGTTTCTGCACCAGAGGGTGGTGGGCATGGAACAGGCTGCCCAGGGCACTAGGCATGGCCCCAGGCTGCTGGAGTTTAATGAACAATACTCATGGACATAGGGATTTTATTTTGTGTGGTCATGTGTGAAACCAGGAGTTGAATGTGATGGTCCTTGTGGGCCACTTCCAACTCAGGATATTCTATGGTTATATGATTATATGGTTATATCTGTGCTAATTATACTCTGTTATTAATCAGCATTCTTGTTGCCCAAGACTTAAAGAAATCTTGCCTTCTGTTCATCATTGGTCATGGAAGGCAAAACAGTTTAACTGTATGCACTTAACTCAGTAGACAGGGAAGAAGTTGAAAAACTGAATTTGAAGGTTGCTAATTCCTTGTCAGCTTAGACTGGAGACTTGCATAGTCAGTAAGACAAAGGGGATGAATATGGAGAAAGGAGGACTACATCTATGGGTTGTGCAGATACTCTGTAGCACTGTTGAGTACCACCCCCCCCCCCACTCCCCCCCCCAGTCATTTTCCTCTCATGATTTATTTCAGAGTATTGAGTTCCAGCATGAAACTGCAAATATTTAAAACTACTAAGGAATGAATAAATAGGCAGGATCAAGAAAATGATTAATTCTGGCAATGCTGCAGAGGGAAAAAGAATCATTCATACATGGGAAGAAAGAGATATCAATATTGGGATATGAAGTAAATTACCTTTGGGTTAGGAAAAATAAAGTGCTTAAATATGTTAATTTCTTTCTTTTCTGAGATCCCAGAGTTGCTCCTTTAAGTTGACAGAGCTGTGTTAAGATAAAAGCCAATTCTTTCCTTCCTTTTAAATAACGTTAATTAAATCAAAAGATCCGTTCTCTAGTGTTTTTTCCTTATCCAGCTCTTAAATCCACTTTATCCCTCAAATCCCACAGCTATAATTCCACTGTGAAATTTAGGTATGAGAGACAGAAAGAAATGGAAAAAATGCTGATGGTCTTTTGTTTCGTGATTTAACCCTTTCCCCTCTAATTCTGTCTGATTTTCTGTTTGTTTGTTTTATTCTTTTGTTTGTTGTTATTCTTTTGAAATTCAAGATTTATTCTGTCATCAGGCAAGGCTTTCTTGAAGGTTCACATGTTACAGAGCATAATCTCTTGTAAAATAGTGATATTCTCTATCACAGGGTTCAAAGGGTTTCTTCAAGCACTTTGACTCATCTTTTTAAAAGACTGAAATTTCTCCAGTTTTTGTTAGCCCACTGCAAAATTTTGGCCTTCATTTATTTGTGTCTCAGTTTTCCTATAACTAAGTTAATGGTATTTGCTTGCCGAACAGTGGAGTGGATTAATTTGTTAATGTTTGTAAAGCACTCAAATTCTTATTTAGGATTATGTTACAGAAGAAGTGAGATTAATGTATTTATTATTGGTCCATGTGTATGCTGAATGCTTCTGGGCTACTTGAATAGATCAGTTTTTTAGATAATCAAAACTATAAACATATTTATAACTTTTATGACTGCATGCCAAGTGCTCAAGGCATGTTGAAACCACCTTGATGGATCATCTTTGGAGAATGTTTTAGAGCAGAGAATCTGAAATGAACACTGTTCATTCCCAGCCTTTGAAATTTCACTTTATCACACCTTCAAAGTCTTCTCTGCTTTTTTCTCAAACAATGTATTCTTCCTAGTTAGGTTATATAAACCTTGTTTCATAAACTGCTGTCATACATACAAGATCTGATATAAACTCTCACATGTTCACTGAACATTGAATTGGAATTCTATATATTAGCTGATCTGAACAATATGGTGTTTTGTACAAAAATTTAAGTTACATATACCATGCCCCAAACATGTCTGCAGCTAAAGAAACTACTATTAGGTGAACTGAAAGTTATAGTGAAGCAAATATGTGTTATTTGCTATGTATTATTATTGTTTGCAAAAGGCTAATGAGCATCTGCTTAGTTTTAATCTGTGATGACATTTTTTATGGTATAATAAATATGAATACATTTTGGAAAAGGATGCTAAATGTTTGAATTTATTGAGAAAACAAAATCATCACATGAAAAGGCTGGGGACATTGATTCAACCTAAACACAAAGTGTCATGAAGACCTAAGAAAAGGTGAAGGCTTTTCTGGCCTAAAGACAAGGTTGGACATCATAGAATCACAGAATTGTTGGTTGAATTGTTCAGGTTGGAAAAGACCTAAAATGTCATCAAGCCCAGCCACAACCTAACCACAGTACCCTAACTCTAACAGCCCTCCACTAAATCATGCCCCTGAGCACCACATCAATTTTTAATCACATTCAGAGATGGTGACTCAGCCACTTCCCTGTGGAGCCTATTCCAGTGCTTAAAAACTCTTTCAGTAAAGAAGTTTTTCCTGATATCTAAGCTAAACTTACCCTGGTGCAACTTTAAAGGCTGTTGATGTAGTCTGCTTAGACTTCAGCAAAGCCTTTGATGCAGTCTCTTACAGTATTCTCCTGTGGAAACTGGCTGCCCGTGACCTGGACAGGTATACCCTTAGTTGGGAAAGGAACTGGCTAGAGGGCATGACCAATGGTTAGCGGTTAATAAAGTCCAGCTGGTGACCTGTTACAAGTGGTGTCCCCAAGGGGTTGGTACTGGGGTGCATCTTGTTTAATATCTTTACTGATGACTTAGATGAGGGGATTGAGTGTACCCTCAGTAAGTTTGCAGATGACACCAAACTGGGAGGTGATGCTGATGTGCCTGAGGGTAGGGAGGCCCGGATCCCTTGGCTGAGGTGAATGTAATGAGGTTCAACAAGGCCAAGTGCCAGGTCTTGCAGTTTGGCCACAATAACCCCATGCAGCACTATAGGCTTGGAGTTGAGTGGCTGGATGTCTGTGAAGGGGAAAGGGATCTGGGAATGTTGGTTGATGCTTGGCTGAATATGAGCCAGCAGTGTGCTCAAGTGGCCAAGGTGGCCAACAGCATCCTGCCCTGTGTTAGAAGCAGTGTGGCCAGCAGGAGCAGAGGTAATTATTCCCCTGTACTCAGCACCTTGAATACTGTGTTCAGTTTTGGGCTCCTCACTACAAGACATTGAGGCCCTGGAAAGTTTCCAGAGAAGGACAACAAAACTGGTGAGATATCTGGAGCGCAAGTCTTATGAGGAGCAGCTGAGGGAGCTGGGATTGTTTAGTCTGGAGACGAGGAGGCTCAGGGGAGACCTCCTTGCACTCTATAACTTCCTGAAGGGAGGTTGTGATGAGGAGGGTCTTGGCCTTTTCTCCCAGACAACAAACAGAACCCGAGGAAATGGCTGCAAGTTGTACCAGAAGAGGATTAGATTGCACATAAGGAAAAACTTTCTCTTAGAGCGTGGTCAAGCACTGGAATGGACTGCCCAGGGAGGTGGTGGAGTTGCCATCTCTGTCAGTGTTCAAGAGGTGTCTGGATGAAGAGCTACAAGATATGGTTTAGTAGCTTGTGGTAGCAACTGTAATGGGAGGACGGTTGTAGTAGATGATCTTGCAGGTCATTTCCAACCTTGTGATTCTGTAATTTTATGATCCTACTGAGGCCATTTCCCCTTGTCCTGTCACCTGTCACCAGTGAGAAGAGACCCCCAGCCCCTTCTTCCCCAGACTAAACAGCCCCTGTTCCTTCTGTTACTCCTAATACGGCATGTTCTCCAAGCCCTTCCCATACCTTGTTGCCTTTCTTTGGACCTGCTCCAGCACTTCTGAATTGAGGTGCCCAAAACTGAACACAGTAGTCAAGATGAGGCCTCACCAAAGCCAAGTACAAAGACAGGATTACTTTTCTAGCTCTGCTCACCACACCAATACAAGCCAGGATGCCATTGGCCTTCTTGGCCACCTGGGCACACTGCTGGCTCATATTCAGCCAACTGTCCATCAGGAGTTGTTGTGACCAGAATGCAGGACTTGACACTTGGACCTACTGAAACTCATACAGTTTCCCTTGGCCCATTGATTCAGTCTACCCAGATCCTTCTGTTGTGCCTTTCTCCTCTCTAGCAGATCAATACTCCCTCCCAACTAGATGTAGACTACAGACTTACTGAGGGTGCACTAAATCCTCTCATCAATACCACTGACAAAGATGCTAAATAGAAGTAGTCTAATACCAAGCTCTAGGGTACACCACTCATGACTGGCTGCCAACTGAATTTAATTACATTGATGACAACTCCTTTGGCCTGGCCATCTACCCAACATTTCACCCAGCAGAGTGTATGCCCATGCAAAACATGGGCAGCCAGCTTACCCATGAGGATGTTGTGAGGAACAGTATCAAAGGCTTTATGGAAGTCCATGTAGACCACATGGACAGCCTTACCTTACTCCACTAAGTGGGTCACATGTTGTCATTGAATCTACTATTTTGCAGCCTTGCCTTCAGTGTCCTTGAGCTCTCGTTGAATATCTTTTCACACTCAGAGCTGTGTAAAAACACAACTGCATCTCAGCATGAAACAGCAAAAGCAGTGTTTGCATATATTGAATAATCTCTGATAAAGCTATTGTACACCCATACATTTTTTCCAAGTAGAACTGCAATGTAGCTTCCATTATTTTGCTTTCAGAAAGGTTTTGTTTTGTTTTGTTTTGTCTTGTCTTGTTTTTTAGGCATGAAATTTCAGTTCTGTAAAGCAAGAACATCTTTGATATTAGGTGGAGGTTTTTGTTGCTCTTTACTTCAGAAACAAATTGTCTTAAGAATTCAGAAGGGCTAAAAGATGAATGATTTAGTGATTTTTTACGAATAGTTTTTCCCAGAAAATAATTTTATTTCAACTGTTCAAAATAAATATATAACATGAAAATGCTCTATAAGTCAAGCATAAAAATACATAAGAGTACATATAAATATATAAAAATACATAAGTTTGTAAAAACTTATCAAAATATATACACATTTTTAAAAAATATATCATTAAGATACAATTATCCCTGGTGATGTTTAAGAATCTCAGATGTTATACTAAGGGACAAGTTTTAGTGGGGAAATACTGGTGATACATGGATGTTTAGATAGGATGATCTTGGAGGTCTTTTCCAACCTTGTTTAGTTTAAGAACCTGTGATTCTATAGTATAGAATGAAGGAAATTTTTCACAAAGCAATAAGTATCAAAAGGAGACTCAGGCTTATTTGGAAAAGAAAATACTTAATCCAAATATTGTTTCACAAGAAAGTTCAATGATGGGATACAAAAATATTATCTGAAAATAGTGATTTGAAATTGAGACAAGATTAAAATAGACTTTTCCACATATCAAAATATGGAAAGTTGCCAGACTACAGTTGGAAATGACCTTCTTCCCACTGTCATATTAAGTTGCTGAACCTGGACCATGCTCTTGATTTTTGTTCTTTTCTTTGTTGTTGTTGTTAATAAAGGACAGCAGTTCTCCTCACTTCTTCTTGTCACTAGTCTTGTTTGGATTTTTCCAGCCTCTTTGAATGTTTTCTGTGCTACGATGCAGCCCCACACTGAACAATCTCTACTCCACCAAGGATTAAAACAATGTTCCATACTATGCCTCATCAGCATTTCTACGTAACTTGTTCCTCATCTTGCTGGAATTCTCGTAAATGAATGCCTGTTTGTCAGATGCTGCAGAGATTACCACTGCAAATAACATTTTTATAGGAAAGTTGTTATTTGGTTCACTGACACAGCTATATACAGTATAATTAGGTAAGATAGAAGAGAGTTTTTCTTGTTTCTTCTTCATTGACTAGAAGATTGTCTTTGAAAGTTTGGGTCAATAATTATTGAGGATCTTCTTGTCTAGTGTTTATAAGAGGACAAATGCAATAATGTGAGAAGACTTTCTTAGTGGGCAAGACCTAGTTGATGTTGAATCAATGGAATCGTTTAAGAAGTTTTTAAAGTATTTTTGAAATAGGTACACTTTTCAAGCTAGCTACAATCTACAGTTATAACTATAAAATTACAAATAATGGAGAAAGAGTTGTTTTTGTACTGTAAAGCTTGCTAGATGGTAATTTTTCTATTTTTTCCTAATATAGTAGTATTCGGGAACTAAAAGCTCATGCAATTTGAATACAGCCTATGTCATTTAAGTTTGTGGGAATTTCATTTGCCATCTGTGTTTCAGATGTGTCAATAAAGGGGAATGTGATACATACAGGGAAAAGGTGGATCTGGGAGGATGAAGTATGAAGTGATTCAAATTTCATTAAATGGGCTATGTAAGCCCTTTCCATTACGAAAGGAAACTGTGCAAATAAGTACAATATATTTGTAAATAGTAATGAAAGTGCAATATATAAATATTTTCCCCACCATAAATCTCTGTCCTTTAATCCTTTATCTCTAGACATTTCTTCTAACCCTCATTCACATATGAGCAGTGATAGGGTAGCTGCTCATATTAAATACTGGTACTGTAGATCATATATGAACCAGTCAGGCTTGTGTCCGTGTCATGGTTTGGTGGTTTTCTATTAGTCTTCCACATCATAACATCATGCAGCACACTTGAAGTTAAAGATTTAATGCCACAGTTCCATGGATTGTCTGTATTTCTGGTCTCTTGTTCCCAGAAGGGAAGAATGAACAACTCCCAAAAGACTTAACGTATTTCCATTGCTTTCCCTTTGGAGGAAAAGAAAGATAAATCTGGCAGGGAGTCACTAGACTTCTCTTCACTCCCTGTCTATTTTGCCTTCATAATTAGAGTAATGACCTTGGTTTTGGAAATTGTCTCTTTTTATTTGATTTCTTAGCTTCAGTTTCAATCATATTGGATTATATTACATTATCTCACATCCTGCTACTGTATTCAGTAAATGAACTTGTCTTTTTTTTTTTTCCTTAGCTCACTGCTTCTGTTATCTTTCATCCAGACCCAACTCCTTACTCTTCCCCCCAAACCTTCCTGGGACATAGATCCATGAATCCCTTCACCTTCTTGTCACAGAAACCGGGCCACACCAGGCTGAACTGTAGCAGTCTATGCATAAGAACCTTGTGTGTAAGGACATCACCTGGTCAAGATCTCCATGTGTGGAGGGCTGCTGCAAAAGTAATGCCTTCTACTTTACGTTGTCCCACAACATCAGAAGGGATGTTGTTGCTGTGGCTGTAAAGTTTGAATCTTCCCACCAATATTTGATTACATTCTGTTGCCATGCAACAGATGGCAGAGTGACCTGTTTATTTGCCAGTGGAGGGGTCCTCAGATGAAGAAATCACAGAACTTGACATCTTGCCAGCATACGTATGTTCCCTGTATCCTCTGAGGATCTCAAAGTGTTCTGTATACATTAATCAGTGAATTCACAGCCTGTCTGATAAATAGCTATATTTAAAAACTATTTCCAAGACAAGAATGAAGAATACGAACTATAGCACAGGGACAACTCTTGGTGCTCCATTCCAACACTGCAAAGGAACTAAGAAATGTCTTATTTCTTAAGACTTACTTATAGATTAGTGAGGGTATACGTCCCAGCAGGTACTTGGCATATCTAGAAGGCATATTTTACTTCAGAAGTTTACAATCCAGATTTACTAAAACAATAAATTTATTTACAAAGTTGCTTCTTTATTATGCCCCAAGTAGCAGTGGTCTTGTCTGAATGATGGAGAAGGTGTTTTTTTTAGCTCAGAGATGAAATTAATTCAAAAATGTTAATGAGGCGTTTATATTCTGACAGTGCTGATGAGGACAGAGGAAGGTTGCAGTGCAGAGTGGGCTGTCAATATGCCAAGGTTGTGCACCTGCAGGGGCTTCGCACCATGCATCATTAGTAATTAACTCTAATGTCTGGAGGGCTTGAACACTGCCGATACGCGTACTCCTCCAGCCCTAAATCTAAGGGCTCGTGGAAAACCTGGAGCTGTCTTCCTTAAATATAGTCCTTAAAAATGTTTACAAAAGAAGTCACCCTTACTTGTTGTTGCATCTAGTGACCTGGCATGGAGAGGAAAGAGTTGACTTTAGCATTTATTGATTTGATGCTTAATCCAAATATTATACTGTTTAATATCAATCTGAGACAGATTTTAATTTGAGCGATGCACTTGGAAAAAAAATCTTGTTTCCACCATTGTTATTTTTCTGTCAAAACACTGGGAATAACTGTGGGATGTAGGATTTAAAGAATTGTATATGTGCAACAAAACAAAACAAAACCATCCACAATCCTACAACCCTAAGTCCTTAAACTCTTGGCGTGCTGTAACACTAAGGGTTCATACGAAGTATTCTGGCTGTGATTGAGGGAGAATTCCCTCTGTTGTTTCCAGGTGAACAGTTCTCTCCTATCAGCCAGACAAGAGGAGACTAGGGCAGAATTTTTAGCTAAGGGAAAATATTAAACACAGTTTTCCATGGTTTCAAAGCATGCAATATTGGCTTTGCTGTTTTAATTGTGGCACAGGTCCATACTCTTTGCTTGAACAGATGTATCAGGGATCCTTGTTTCATACCATGTTTCTGACTGTTATTTCTGTGAAGATGATGGTTCTGGTAATGATAATTTTAACCTGACTTCAAATTTATAAGACTAGGTTGAATGTCAAGTGTACTTTGCGCTACAATGAGAGCAAAATCATGCATAGAGTTATACGAAATAAAAGTAACTGAGACAAAAAATGCTCTCATCAAATGAGTAATGTTTTATTTCTAAACTCTAGTTACTGATCAATCTTACAAATTACTTAGATTAAGAACTGATATGTATTGAAAATTCTGCAAATTAAAGCTTGCACCTACTACAATTAAACAGTAGGCTTTTAAATTCCCTAATGAAAAAGTCCTGCAAGTCCAAGTCAGACTAGACTTCTCTTGAGCCAAAGTACTTACCGACTGAAGCCTCCTCTGAAATTACAGATTCGCACAGGCTATATTTATGGACCAGAAAAGGAGATTTTTTGTAATGATTAAAATAATCTTTATCACACCCTAATTTCTTCCAATTTGTTGATAGAAAAGGAAGAAAAGATGTATAAAGAGTCTTTTAGGCCCCCTGCAGAATCCAATGAAACTCGATGTTTTCACATCTACACTGGGAAGATAAATATTTTAGAAAGGAGGTGCTGTTGTATCATGTTTTCTGAATAGAAGAGTATAGATAATCTGTTAAAATAGATGGTTTACCAAACCCAAAAAGTCAGATGAAGCCTGACAAGAATGGAAAAACATCCTCTTGTGCTTTCACTGTTGAACTCAGGCTTTCTTGATGTCAGAATGTGACCTACAGTTTTTCTACATAGGTAGTGACTAAGACTAAAGTACTAGCTATTTAGAAAAAGTACACCTATTCTTATCAAATCAGAGCTACGTGAAGGAGAATTTAATATTTGTAATGTTTATGTAGAGATTTATCTCAGAGCCATTCTCTCATATATATTATTTCCTGGCCTCTTCTAATATTTGCTTGAAATCTTTCTTGTGTTCAGTACTTTTAAAAATCACAATAAATAATCAAATTTAGAAAATAATAATGATTTCCTCCAAATTCTAATAATCCAGTGATACAATCTGTCCCAGCTATAGTAACATGTAATAATTTCCTTTCCTATGCAATTTCTTTTCCCAGTTATTTTTCCTTCTCTATTATTATTATTATTATTATTATTATTATTATTATTATTATTATTATTATTATTATTATTATTATTATTACTATCTTAATTATTTTTTTATTTTTTTTAATAAGAGATTCTTTTGTTCAGAGGGTTTGGAATGGGATAGCACGGTCTTTTTTAATTCATGTTTTCATTATATCTTTTTCAATTTCTTCTTTTATTGTACTACATATTACTCCTGAAAAAAAATATGCATAATCACTAATAGATATTAAGCGCTGCCCTGTGCAAAGATTTTATTCATCCATTTAAAGTTCTTTGTGATAAATATCCTGGTTTTGATGCATGTGTTTCTTTCACTATTTTATGTACTTAGTGAAGGCTTGCAAAATTTTTATTATTACATAGAATATACTAGACTCATGATAAAAGGCATGCAGTCACTGTAAGGCATTTCTCTATGTAATCTGAAGTTCTTCTAAGTGTTATACTGTCTAGTTATACTACTGTTAGCACTAGTTTTAGATACTTTTCACACACCTAGGGCTCAAGTTTTAAAGAAGGTGATCCATCTTGTTGCTTTAAAAGCTATTTTTCATATATACTTAAAAACTATTTTCCAGCATCTGTTACCAGATTCATAATGAGAGCATTCTCACTGAATGTGAGAGTATTCTCAGTGAGTTGTGATTCTGTGATACTGATGAAAAGTCCCTATCCTATTTTGGTGGAGTTTTTTGTCCTTCCCATGAGGGATGTAGTATTGTACTGGAAAATGGCTGTTACACTAAGGATGCTGTTGTTGATGAATCATCAGATTATTATTACATTATTATTACTAAATATGCTTTACAATAACAGTTCAGTAGTGAATTGAGAAAGATCATCTGTTATAATGTCAACAGTCTATCTCTTTAGGCATGCAGCCAAAAATGGTTGCTTGTTATGCTCAGATGTTAAGTATGCTTATGTCACTCATTACAGAACAAAGAAAATATTCAGGATGTAATCATGACACATGGATAGTTAATATGATGATGAGATTAGGGTTGTGATTTATTTTGTAAGGTAAGGAAATGCATAGGAGATAGTTGTATTAGAACCGCCCAACCTCTAAGCCTTATTTCTAGATTGATTTTCTTCCTCTATAATAAAAATAAGGATTATTAATTGTATCATATTCTTTGCTTATTATTCATGTTGAATTAGTGACTGTGCATCAAGTTGGATGGACTTAAAAGAAAATCGTAGATTAAATTTTTAAAACACCTGAATTCACTGAAAGCATAAGGCCTGTAAACCTTGAAAGCTACTTCATGCTCTGAGTACTTGTTGCTGCTTTTGATTATGCCTCTCAACATGATTGTGGCACCAAAAAGACACCAGAGCAGAAATTCTTGAACTAGCAAATCTCAGTACTAAGGGATTCAGATAATCATGAAGAAACACCTGCTTAAGCTTAGAATCATGATGTGTTCATATTACCTTATGTCCAAGAAAATAAATTATAAGGAAAGAAAAAAGAAAAAGGAAAGCCATGACTTGCGGAATCAAACTCTATAATCCAGAGATGGGTTATAAAGCAGGTATGTTTATTCCAGCATTGCGCAGCGCTGGGTGCCAGGGGGATAGCTCCTCCAAACTTGCACACCGACTTGTAAATCGTGACACAGATATAGGTACATTTAATGCATAGTCAGTGATTTCTCGGAATTCTGATACATAGTCAGTGATTTCTTAGACTTCTAATACATAGTCAGTAGTTCTAGGAATTCTGATACATATTCAATAGCTCTTTAGCATACAGACCCCCTCTTGTCTTTAGCATGCAGACCCCCTCTTGTTCTTATCAGGGGGAATCACAGAATCACAGAATTACCCGGGTTGGAAGGGACCTCAAGGATCATGTAGTTCCAACCCCCCTGCCTAGCAGGGCCACCAAACATACACCTTTACTAGATCAGGTTGCCCAGGGCCCCATCCAGCCTGGTCTTGAACACCTCCAAGGACGGGGCATTCACAACCTCACTGGGCAGCCTGTTCCAGGACCTAACCAACCTTCTAGTAAAGAACTTTCCCCTAACATCCAACCTAAATCTTCCCTCCTTCAACTTAAAACCATTTCCCCTAGTCCTGCTATTATCAGCCCTTTCGAAGAGTTTACTCCCCTCCTGGGTGTAAGTTCCCTTCAGGTATTGAAAGGCTGCAATGAGGTCACCCCGCAACCTTCTCTTCTCCAGGCTGAACAAGCCCAACTCCCTCAGCCTGTCCTCATAGGGGAGGTGCTCCAGCCCCCTGATCATCTTCATGGCTCTCCTCTGGACCCTTTCCAAAATCTCTATGTCTTTCTTGTACTGAAGGCTCCACACCTAGACACAGTACTCCAGATGGGGCCTCACAAGAGCAGAGTAGAGAGGGACGATCACCTCCCTATCCCTGCTGACCACCCCTCTCCTGATGGAGCCCAGGATCCCATTTGCTTTCCGGGCTGCCAGAGCGCACTGCTGGCTCATGTTAAGTTTCTCATCTATCAGGACCCCTACAGAGGAATGCAACTCCTCTTCTGGTTGTCCGTGAGGTCTCACTCCTTATCTGCATCCTCCCTGCTCTCTCAGGCCCCTTGTTTCTTTTACTTGTTACCTTTAAGTTTCCTTTACTTATTTCTATAAACTACCTTTAAGTTTCCTTTACTTGTTTCTATAAACTATCTTTAACTATCCCCCTTTTAGCCCCCCTTTATTTCAAATTCCAGCAGAGCACCTGTTTCCTGCTTCCTTCCTTCCTTCCTTCCTTCCTTCCTTCCTTCCTTCCTTCCTTCCTTCCTTCCTTCCTTCCTTCCTTCCTTCCTTCCTTCCTTCCTTCCTTCCTTCCTTCCTTCCTTCCTTCCTTCCTTCCTTCCTTCCTTCCTTCCTTCCTTCCTTCCTTCCTTCCTTCCTTCCTTCCTTCCTTCCTTCCTTCCTTCCTTCCTTCCTTCCTTCCTTCCTTCCTTCCTTCCTTCCTTCCTTCCTTCCTTCCTTCCTTCCTTCCTTCCTTCCTTCCTTCCTTCCTTCCTTCCTTCCTTCCTTCCTTCCTTCCTTCCTTCCTTCCTTCCTTCCTTCCTTCCTTCCTTCCTTCCTTCCTTCCTTCCTTCCTTCCTTCCTTCCTTCCTTCCTTCCTTCCTTCCTTCCTTCCTTCCTTCCTTCCTTCCTTCCTTCCTTCCTTCCTTCCTTCCTTCCTTCCTTCCTTCCTTCCTTCCTTCCTTCCTTCCTTCCTTCCTTCCTTCCTTCCTTCCTTCCTTCCTTCCTTCCTTCCTTCCTTCCTTCCTTCCTTCCTTCCTTCCTTCCTTCCTTCCTCCTTCCTTCCTTCCTTCCTTCCTTCCTTCCTTCCTTCCTTCCTTCCTTCCTTCCTTCCTTCCTTCCTTCCTTCCTTCCTTCCTTCCTTCCTTCCTTCCTTCCTTCCTTCCTTCCTTCCTTCCTTCCTTCCTTCCTTCCTTCCTTCCTTCCTTCCTTCCTTCCTTCCTTCCTTCCTTCCTTCCAAGTTATTATCCAGATACCTACTGGGAACAAATTAGAATCACCACTCTTTTACCCAGGCATTTTATTTTGCAGTAACAAGCTACGTAAAATTTGGAGATACTTTGCACACACTCACTGTCTTCAGAGCACTTTTACTACTGCAACATAGCATAATTATCAGTACTCTCTTTCTATCCACACTTTCATACAGTAACCATTCTAACAGATTGCACAGAGACTATGAATGCCCCATTCCCAGAGATGTCTAAGGCCAGGTTGGATAGGGTCCTGTGCAGTCTGATCTAGTACTTGATCTAGCAGCTGATATCTCTGCCTGTCACTGTGGAGTA
Organism: Coturnix japonica; assembly: GCF_054131305.1. Lineage (NCBI taxonomy): Eukaryota > Metazoa > Chordata > Aves > Galliformes > Phasianidae > Coturnix > Coturnix japonica. The sequence goes on from NC_140702.1 coordinate 36,555,276, forward strand.
GAACTCAGATGGTTTTTGATGTCCCTTCTAACTCAAGCCATTCTATGATTCTGTAAGTTAATTGGATTGTGCTTCGCTGCAGATGGGATTTGTACACTGTACATGTACAATCATAGAATCGTTGAATTGCTCAGGTTGGAAAAGACCTTAAAGATCATCAAGTCCAGCCACAACCTAACCATACTACCCTAACAAACAACCCTCCACTAAATCATGTCCCTGAGGAGCACATACAAATGGTTTTTAAACATATTCAGGGATGATGACTCAGCCACCTCCCTGGGGAGACTATTCCAGTGCTTAACAACCCTTTCTGTACAGAAGTAAGTTTTTCCTGATATCCAGTCTAAACTTATCCTGGCACAACTTAAGGCCATTTCCTCTTGTCCTGTCACCAGTGAGAAGAGACCAACCCCACTCTCAGTGTAAGCACCTTTTAGATACTGGAAGAGAACAATTGTCTCCCCTCCTCCTTCTTTTCCCCAGACTAAACAGCCCCAGTTCCTCAGTAGGTCCTGGAACAATTTGAAATGTATACTCAACAAAAATGAGTGTCATTATATTTATCTGCTTAACCATATTTAGAGGCAATTGAATATCTGTGTACAATGAATGACCACTGCTACGTAAACAGAGTGGAAATGTAGTCAACATGAAGAAGAGAAGATGCTGGAGAATATCTTCTTAAAGAAATATGTGTGCTTCTCAGAAGAGAAAAAACTATGGTTGAAAAACAAACAGAGTAGTGTTGTCCTGAAGAGCTGTAGGTGTTTTTGCTGTAGCTCCTACAAGCCAATCCAGGTGTAAGTCTCAGTGGAGAACATGGAGGGCTGCACATGGTGTAGATCCATCATATTACCCTACAAAATGCATGACAATATGATAGCTGAACAGGAAATCATGTCTGCAGTTCTATATGGTCACAATCTGCCAACTGTAAGGGATGAAGCAACTAACTGGAGGTTGTTAAAGAGACTAGAGAGCTTGTAGTTGCTCAGTCTTTCTGCATAGTTTGAAGTGTAAAGAAAGCATGAATTCATAAAGTTAAAAGTAGCATTTTTCAAAGAAGGAGAGGGAATAATTCATGCTTATATTTTTATTTTCACATAAATATCTGTCAGAGTATACATTTGAAGTGTTTATTAATGTCTTATGAAAACTAAAATAGTAATTTAACAATAAAGAACACTACAGTAACTCATGACTGATAGGATACTTAACACAAAGTGGCAACACTTTTTTAAATGTTTCTAGGTGACCTGATAGCTACTTCATTAGCAGTAGCCCCTGTACTGTATTCACAGAGATGAAGAAAAAAATAAGTTTGATGTTTCACACTATTCTTTTAGGGAAAAGGCTAGCGACAACTGGATGCTACATTATGAAGACACAGCACTGCTGTAATACAGATTTCACAATCCTCAATCTCAACCCCAGAAAAATGTAAAATATTAAAGATGGAGAGAAGGATACGCCAACTGGCAGACTAAGATTATCATAGTATCATCATAGTATCATAGTCTCGTGCGGGTTGGAAGGGACCTTAGAGATCATCGAGTCCAGCCCCCGGGATTCGAGCCTCTGTGTAGCAGAGCAGCACTTCTACCACTTGTGCCACAGGGGGGATTCGAACTCCGGGCCCCAGTGTTGCAAGGAGGCGTCCTTAACCACTGCGCCACCGGGGCACACATATTATTCCATATATGAAAACAAAATTGTCATGGTTTAATAATTTTGTAATTTTGCTATCAGTATTCCACATCATAACATCATATAAAGCATGAATAATTTTACTGAATCTGCAACTTACAGAAGAAGACTACATCTCCCAGGGAACAACACGATAGGTCACGGGACCTGGACTCTATATTAACTCTGTCGCAGACTAGACTGACGTCTTTCGAGTTCTGGCGTTCAGGGGAGTGTGTGGGAGCCTTCAGCCGTTCGCCTAGATTCACAGTAGGCCTCTCGGTTACGGGACTCATTCTCTCTCCTATTTTGCTTGATTCGTTAGCCCAATTTTCAATTTTCAATTATATTGTATTATATTGTGTTATCCGGTATTTTCGATATAGTATTTAGTAAATAAGTGTGCCTCCTTAGATCGTTGCCGCTGTTTTCTTTTCCTAATTAACTTTTTCCTTTCGGCCCAGGGCCCCTCCGGGGCCCACGGCCCCCTGTCACGGACACAGGTGGATTTTTAGTTCAAACCGTGACAGATTTTGGTGGAGAATGCGGGCATATTGAGTTGCTGTTTTTCTGTGTTTTCTTCTGTTGCTCTTTTAGCTTTTAACAGAGCTACAAGTTGTTTTTCTTTGTTAAGGAGCTATCTTAGGTTTGCGATTCTGCGCCTGCAAGCTTGACCTTGAAAGTCCAGGCGGACTGCCAATACTCCGGTATATTTTATAAACACTGCTGAGCTTTGTTTTCTTTTAGTTTTTTTCTCTCTATTGAAGAAAAAAGAAAAAAAAAAAAAGAAAAAAAATGTTCCCTCTAGTAAGTTTGTTCTACCAGGGACTGCATTTCATTAGTTCCTCTTTTGTGATGCTCCAAACATATTGGAGCATGTTTAAGCTAGCCACTTTTTCCTATGGAATTGTAAACATGTATAATGATTTGAAAGCATGGTTATCAACGCTTACTTGGTATCTGCATGCAGCTCCAGAGGGAGCAACTAATGCAACTAATGCAACTAATGCAACTAATAGTACGGAAATGGTGGTTTTTGAGCGTGCTCTTCCTTTTTTCTTTGCATCCTTTAAGCAGTCTTCGACTGACCAGTTGTCCCAGTGGACCACACTGTCAATCTTATTAATCTCCATGAATTTACTGTTGGTTATTGTAGTGATCTCACTCAGTATCTGGATTTATAACCTCAGGAGGAAGTCTTCCCTAGAATTAGAGAATACTGAGTGGCAGGGAGTGTGGAGAGACTTTGGAGAGACTTTTAGAAGACAGACATCTTTAGTGTCATGGAGCTTTACTCCTGAACACTTAAAGAATCCCAAGAGTTTGACCGCATATTTGAGACAGGAATGTTGTGGCTCAGGCAGATCTCAGGAGGCACAAATGACTTGGGGCCTAGCTAATGCTTATCGGGCCTTATTTAATACCATTTCTGACAGGGAAGTTTTTGATGCTGAGAGAGGGAGTCTCAGGGCTGAGAATGAGAGTCTCCTTGATGAGAGAAATAACCTCCTACAACAACGAGACTCATTCTGGTATGAGAAAGAGAGTCTCAGAGCTGAGAGAGAAGACCTCCTATATCAACGAGACACATATTGGTATGAGAAAGAATCCCTGCAATCCAAACTCAGTACTCTTCAGTCCGAGCACAACGCTCTCCAGTCCGGGCACGGCACTCTCCAGTCCGAGCACAACGCTCTCCGGTCCAAGCACGACACTCTCCAGTCCGAGCACAACGCTCTCCAGTCCGAGCACAACGCTCTCCGGTCCGAGCACGACGCTCTCCAGTCCGAGCACAACGCTCTCCGGTCCGAGCACGACACTCTCCAGTCCGAGCACAACGCTCTCCAGTCCGAGCACAACGCTCTCCGGTCCAAGCACAACGCTCTCCAGTCCAAGCACAACGCTCTCCAGTCCAAGCACAACGCTCTCCGGTCCGAGCACAACGCTCTCCAGTCCGAGCACGACGCTCTCCGGTCCGAGCACAATGCTCTCCAGTCCGAGCACGGCACTCTCCAGTCCGAGCACAACGCCCTCCAGACTGAGAATAGCTGCCCCCAGTCTGAGCGCGACATTCTCCCGTCGGAGCGTGACACCCTCCAGACTGATTACAACGCCCTCCAGTCTGAGCACAACATCCTCCAGTCCGAGTGTAACACCCTCCGATCTGAGCGAGATGTCCTCCGGTCCATGTACAGCGACCTCAAGGTTCAGTTCGATGCTATCAAGATCGATCGTAACAACCTCCAGACCATGTACGATGCCGTCCAATCTGAGCGCAACACTCTCCAGTTCAAACACGACGCGCTCGAGTCCGGATTCGACACAATTCAGTCCAAGTACAACGCCCTCAGGGCTGAGTTCGACACCCTGGAGTTCGAGCGCGATCTCCTCCGATCCAAGCTATGCACCCTCCAGTCCAAGGGGAACATCCCCAAGTCTGAACCGTATGTACCACACCTTGACCAACTACCAGGGGCACCAGATACAATGTTGGTTGCCCCTGTAAGAGGGTGAAAAGTAAAACAATTTTCAACTCAGTTAGAGAAAATGCAGAAGGAGTTAGAAGAGCGGAGGGAGTTAGGAGAGCAGGACTCAGGAGAGCAGGGGGACTCAGGAGAGCAGGGGGACTCAGGAGAGCAGGGGGAGTCAGAAGACCAGAAGAAGTTGGAGGAGCAGAGGATGTTAGAGGGGTATAAGAAGATGATAGAGGAGCAGAAGAAGTATGAGGAGCAGAGGAAGTTAGGAGAGAGGAAAAAGAAGGAGGGTTACCTGGAGGAAATAATACAAGAGTCAGAGTCAGATGAAGAGGAGCCAAAAGTTAGATTTTCTTTACGAGAATTTCTCGAGTCCAAACTTATAGATGGGGTGAAGAGTGAGCAAAGCCTCAAAATGGTGGTAAGGTAACACTTTGCTATAGAAAGGGAAAGGGGAACTTCACAGAAACCAAGACAAAGGGTAACTGTACATTTAAAAGTGCAGGGAAAGGGGGATTACAGACACTTAGTCAAAATAAAGCCAGAGAAGAGGGCAATAAAGATAAGAAGAAACTGTCCGGAGACCTCTGACAAGGATTAGATCCCCCCGGGCAAGATGATGCCAACATGGGAGAACAATAACAGCAGATAACACCAAGAAGAAAACAGAAGAAGAATTTCACCCCAAAACATCGGCAAGGGTCGCGGGGAATGGGGTCAGGGGGAATGAGGGAATGGGGTCGCGGGGAACGGGGCCATAGGGAATGTAATGAATATGTAATCAAACTGAGGAGGAGACTATTGATTATGTATTAGCTTAACCTATATTTGTAACACACTTTTCTCTTTACGGTGTGCAAGTTTGGAGGAGCTATCCCCCTTGCACCCGGCGCTGCGCGACGCTGGAATAAACATACCTGCTTTATAACCCATCTCTGGATTATAGAGTTTGATTCCGCAAGTCAATTTGGCACCCCAGATGGGACCCTCTCTGTTCGGCTGCAGGACCAGCTGAGAAGGGGGACGCCTTTGGCGCGCCCCGAGATTTCTCGGAAGGACTCCCCTCCCTCATCTGATCACTGCAGGAGCAGACAAGAACCATCTATCGGCGGACCAGGTATGTGAAATGGGGGACCCGTAAGTCGTGAGGAGACGTCCTACGCAGGGCACAGTGGAGTCGGCGTGCTCCCCCCCAGGGATGTGAGCTCACGGGTTAGGTTAGGTTGCCGGCTGGGTTAGGACTCCCTAGGGAGTGCCTACAAAGGGGCCAGTAAGTCGTACGCATGGTAAAAGAGCTATTGCTCACATTCAGGTGATTGCTAATTGGGCAGAGCTTGTCTGCTCTCTGGTACAGGGTGATTTGGGTAATCCTGGGATAATTGGTATCGTACAGCGCTGTTTATATAGGTGACCTAAGTCAACAACTAGCACCGGTGTTCTTAACATCTTTGGTTAAGCTTAACAAATGATATATTGTAATTCTGTTTTTTTAATTCTATAATTCTGAATTGTCGTGTGAGTGTGGTGTGAGTGAGACACAGCACAGCTGCAGGGCGAGTGAGGAGTCCCGACCCGCGGTTCCGTCCTCCCGCGAGGGAAACGGCCGGGGACGGACGAAGCGAAAGTTGTCTCCAATAATTGTTTATCTATGTTTTAATACGTGTTTATTTTGTATTATTAATTACCGATTGTTGTAAAGTATGTGGTCATAAGTTATAACAATGCTGTTGTGTCAGAAGTGGTTTTACTTATAAAAGAATACAGTGGTTTATATTAAGTTACGATGGGAAAATCACAGAGCAAAGAGGTCCCTGGGGTGTATACTGGCACATTGGCGAGATATCGCTGGGGAACCAGGAGGAACCCTGAGCCGAAAAAAAAATCCTGATTAAATATTATAATCAGTGGTGGTTGATGTATAAGCTAGAGGACAGGGACAATGAACATATAGAGGGATGTCTGTGTGGAATGAGTATCAAGCCATTTATGTGATACTGTGTTCTGCCTGCGAAGAGGTGTAAGGGAGGTGGGTCAGTCAGTGCTGGCTCTGTGGCGAGAGGTGTATAACTGAACGATATGGATTGCTAAGGGAAAGTTATAAGGTAGTAAGAGTGTTTATGGAAACTGAAGAACTGTGTTGTTTGATTTGTGGGTTTTGAAGGGAATGGGACAAACTGTTTGGCTGGTATAAGAAAGTGTAGTTGTTAATGTCATACGGAAGTATTGTTGAGGGTACGTGGAAGTGTAAATGAGGGTACAAATAGTGGAATAGTGTACAGAGGAAAAAGGGTTAAAGAGAAAGTGAGTTTATCTGTGCTGGCATGAGAACAACCCCCCCCCGCACCATTCCCCTGCAATCAGAACTCTCAGAGTGGGAGAGGGAGCCAGGGTCAGAGACTGCTGCTGTAAACTGCAAAGGGGGAGGTGGAGAGGACAGGGCATTGGAAGTGAGAATAGCCTTCATGTGCAGAGATGTGGGAAATCTGAAATCTGGGCAGCACTGGATGGCTCTGGAGAGGAGGTGAAATGTAATGATTAGAGTTTGGAAAGCGAAAAAGTTTGGGAAGGACACAGGTTGAGGAAGGCAAAGATAAAAACAGGGATGTCAGGTCTGAAGAGAGGAGTACAATAAGAAGAAAACAAACAAACAACAACAACAACAGAAAACAAAACAAACACCTGATTGAGAATCAGAGATGTTCAGGAAATTGAGAATAACAACAGCTGTTACTGTTGTGGTGCTAGAGTAGGGCCATAGGACCCAGAGATCCCCCACGAGGAAAGGGGAGGGAGGCTTGAAGAGCCCAGGGAGGGCTCTGCTCCGCTGGAATGAAAGCAGTGTACAAACTGCAGTGGGACACTGGTAGAGAAATCCGACCAAGCTGAGTGAGAAGGAATTGTCTCTGATTGCAGAACTGAACAATGAGAACTTGGGAAGTTTACCCTAGCAGATACACCGATGAAACTGCAGCTAAAGAAGCAGGATAAAGTAGTTCATTTTCTGATGGATATGGGAGCTTCTTACTACCCATAGATGGTTTTGTAACATTAGTAGGTGCTACTGCCCAACAAGAAAAGGCTTACTTTTGGAATTAATTAAATATAAGCTAAGAAAACAAGTAGGAATACAGGAATTCTTGTACCTGTCAGGTTACCCTGGCAAGAAATTTAATAAAACTGGAGCTAAGGGTCAAACAATATTGGCTGATTAAGAATTGTAAGTCTGACTATTAACACAAACTGGGAAAAACAATGTTATACACCCAGGAGCCACAGCAATCTCAAATAAGACACACTTAGGGGTGTGGGCATCAGGGCCAAAAATTAAGTTAAAAGCAAGAGCTCACCCACTCAGGGTAAAGTGATGCCCTTTGAGGATATGTGACTGTAGAAGGATAAAAGAAATAATAGATAATTTTTTTTTGAGTTTGAATTACTAATTGAATGGGAATCCAAGTACAAAACTCCAGTTTTGCCAATTTGCTAAATTTTCGGTAGTTTGGTAGAAGACATGAGGACAAGTAATAGAATTGTTGAATGGATACACTCAGTGATGGAAAATCCATGCACTTTATCAACCAAGTTAAGGAATGAATAGGTGGAGTTTACCTTCTGGATTTGAGGGATGTCTCTTCTGCCTGGTTTGGCTAAAGGAAGCCTAAGGTTATTTGCCTTTGAATAGGAAAGCCCTAATAAAGGGAGAAGAGACTCAGTTAACCTGGACAGTGTTACCCAGGGTTGTGAGAACAGCTTAATGATTTTTGAGAACCGGTCAACTTGTGAGCCTGAGACCTGGGATCCTCCATCCTAGGGTGGAACTTTACTGGAGCATGTGGATGCCACAGCAACAAAAGGACTGTGTACAATAGACTGAGAGTTTGCTGAGTTTCTTGGTTTACAGAAAGCACAAATAACTCAGAAATTACAGCTGGACTTTGGACCTTAAGGACTGCCAAGAAAGAAGCCATCTGCTAAACCCCTGAGCTGCAAACTGCCAAGGAACTCCATACGTTCCCAGGAATGACAGGAGGATGCCGACCATGGATACACAGCTACAGACTGATGGTAAACCTCAAACAGCTTGAAGTGAGGAAGGGATGGCCAGGGTGCCTGAGGGCAGTGGCTGCACTAGTGCTCAATATTCAAGAAGCCCATAAATCTACACTGGGCCAAAGGATACCAGTTTTAATATCTCATACAGTGTTTACTGTATTGGAGGCAAAAGGGGGACATTAGTTCATTGGCTCTCACCCCAAAGATTCCTGAAATACCAGGCCATCCTGGTAGAGCAGGGTGATGTAGAAATAATTGCGACTAATATTGTCAACCCAGTATCTTTCCTTAGCGGAACTCCCGGAGAACCAGTATTACATGACTGCTTTAAATCAACTGAAGCTGCACATTCCAGCCAGTCAGTCGAACCTGAAGGACGAACCCTTAGAAGATGCAGAAGACACCTGGTTTACCAGAAGCTGCAGTTTTATGAGACAAGGAGACTGTAAGGCAGGACATGCAGTAACTGCTACTGACCAGGTAACCGAAGCACAACCACCGGCTGTGGGGACTTCCCCTCAGAAGACTGAAATAACTGCCTTGACAAGAGCTTTAATCATATGGACAGATGCTAAATATGTGCCACACGCTCATAGTACTATCTGAAAAGAGCAAGGATTGCTCACACACAAGGAAAACAGCCTGATTTAAATCTACCAATGGTTATTATATGTTGTAAAAGACATCAGAAATGTAACATTGTACAGGAAACAGAAAATAAGATGATAGATCAGGTGGCAGAACAGGCAGTTGAAGAGGGCTTCAATTCCAGACGGTAAACTTAAAATCTCTGAAGCCAAGTCAAAACCTGTAAAATATTCTAAAGAGAACAGGAGTCCAATTAATAATTTAGAAAAGAAGAGAGCAAGCTGACAGATGTGTGCATGCCCAAATGGACACATTATTATGCCCTTTAGTATTTTATGGAAATTGGTTATAAGGGAAGATAAGAGAATATATTGGGCAAACCAACACTACAAAATACAGTCCCAGTACCAGGAACAGGGCACAAGTGGGCCTCACAGGAGAGGGCCTTCCAGGGCAACAACGGCAAATTGAGTTCACAGAACTCCCAAGAAAAGGGGGGTATTGCTGTATGAAAATTTCTGTAACCTTAGAAACAATTGAGGATGCTGCTGCAGATGCCTGATGGACAATCCAAAAGGAGGTATCCTGTTTATCCAAAGATGCATTGCAACATGGAGTAGGCAGGGATAACACCGATTGGGGAATAGTTTTCTCTGGATCATGGGATAAACTTACTAGTTGCCAAATTTAGGATGACTAAAACAGCTTTTCTTAGTCTGCATCACCTTGCTACTCTTGGTGTGTTTTACTTGTGTTGTTATAAGGTGCTTTTTGTGTCTGTGCCAGGATACCAGAAGGGAATATGGGGTTTGGAAGAGACATGAGCTGAGACAAAAGGTAGAGAGCGGAGCCTATTTTGAGACCCATTAAGAATCTAGCAGGTAAAAGCCTGCTAGATTAAAGAAAAGGGGGGAATTGAAGAGTGAGCAAAGCCTCAAAATGGTGGTAAGGTAACACTTTGCTATAGAAAGGGAAAGGGGAACTTCACAGAAACCAAGACAAAGGGTAACTGTACATTTAAAAGTGCAGGGAAAGGGGGATTACAGACACTTAGTCAAAATAAAGCCAGAGAAGAGGGCAATAAAGATAAGAAGAAACTGTCCGGAGACCTCTGACAAGGATTAGATCCCCCCGGGCAAGATGATGCCAACATGGGAGAACAATAACAGCAGATAACACCAAGAAGAAAACAGAAGAAGAATTTCACCCCAAAACATCGGCAAGGGTCGCGGGGAATGGGGTCAGGGGGAATGAGGGAATGGGGTCGCGGGGAACGGGGCCATAGGGAATGTAATGAATATGTAATCAAACTGAGGAGGAGACTATTGATTATGTATTAGCTTAACCTATATTTGTAACACACTTTTCTCTTTACAGTGTGCAAGTTTGGAGGAGCTATCCCCCTTGCACCCGGCGCTGCGCGACGCTGGAATAAACATTCCTGCTTTATAACCCATCTCTGGATTATAGAGTTTGATTCCGCAAGTCAGGGGCAGCCTCATCAACACAGTTACCACCATCAACACCTGGGACTCTTGATAGAGCAAAAGGTGAGCAAAGTATTACGACCATTATTGATAGATCTTTAAAACTGAGTGAAATTCGGGATCTAAGAAAGGATTACACACGTCAACCAAAAGAACATATGGTCACTTGGTTACTTCGATGCTGGGACAATGGTGCCAGCAGTGTGTGGCTTGATGGCAATGAAGCTCGCCAACTGGGTAGCATTTCCAGAGATGCACGTGTGGACAGAGGTATTGGCACATGCCAAGATCAGTCCTACACCCTCTGGAAGCGGATGTTGATAGCGGTAAGAGATAGATTCCCCTTTAAACGGGACTTGGAGCCTGAGAAAAGGAAATGGACTGATATAGAGAAAGGCATCCAAACTTTGAGAGAAAATGCTCTGGTGGAAATGCTATACAGCTCCCACTTCAACCGCAATGACCCGAACCAATTACATGATCCTGAGATAGTCCGTGTACCACGACAAATGTGGTGTGACTTTACAAGGGCTGCTCCAGAAAAGCATGCCAGTGCACTTGCATTAGTATATGGCCAAGGGGAAAGGAAACCCCTTGTTAATGAACTAATTGCTAAACTTCAGGAGCTTGAATTATTTATAAGCACTACAGAAGTTAATCGTTATACTTCAGCCATTGTCAAAATAGCTGAAAGGTTAAACAGAATGGAGGGAACACAAAATGAAATTATTGACATGTTGACTAACATGCCTGATGTAGATGGATCCATGGTGGTACCAGATGATGGGGACCAGGATTCCCATGATTTCCTATTGAAAAAGCTAAACAACATGAGTTCCTCTCGACCCGTATCATCGAAAATCTCAACCATAAAAAAGAGAGGTCCTCATATTCAAGCAAATGACAACGATAAGACCATACGTTTTGCTTTGTTGTATTTCTTGAGTAATCATGGGGAGGATATAAAGAGGTGGTATAATTCATCCACTTCTGCACTTCAGGCACGAGTGAAAGAATTACAGTACAAAACAACCACCAAGGTGAACTCTTCCAAAAGGGGGAAAGTTCCAGTTGCTGCAAGCCACCGAGGTAAACAATAGAGGGGCCCTGCCCCCAGCCAGGGAGGGGAAAGGGACAACAGAGTATACTGGACTGTGTGGATTAAGTGGCCTGGCACATCTCAACCACAGAAATATAAAGCCTTGGTGGACACTGGTGCACAATGCACCCTAATGCCCTCAAGTCACCAAGGGACACAACCAATATATATCCATGGAGTGACTGGGGGTTCTCAAGAATTGACTATGTTGGAGGCCGAAATAAGCCTCACTGGTAAAAACTGGCAAAAACACCCTATTGTGACTGGTCCAGAGGCTCCATGTATACTGGGAATCGATTACCTTAGGATGGGACATTTTAAGGATCCCAAGGGGTATCGATGGGCCTTTGGGATAGCTGCTGTTAACACAAACGGCGTTAAGCAGTTGTCAGCTTTACCTGGTCTGTCAGATGATCCTTCTGCTGTGGGGTTGCTCCAGGTAAAAGACCAAGAGGTACCAATTGCCACCAAAGTGGTTCACAGACGGCAGTACCGCACCAATAGGGACTCATTGCTCCCCATTCACAAGCTAATTCGCCAATTAGAAAATCAGGGAGTGATTAGCAAAACTCACTCACCTTTTAACAGCCCCATATGGCCAGTGCGTAAAACCAGTGGGGAATGGAGGCTGACGGTAGATTACCGTGGCCTGAATGAAGTCACACCTCCATTAAGTGCTGCTGTACCAGACATGCTAGAACTCCAGTATGAACTGGAGTCAAAAGAAGCTAGGTGGTATGCCACCATTGACATTGCTAATGCCTTCTTTTCCATCCCATTGGCTGCAAAATGTAGGCCACAGTTTGCTTTTACCTGGAGAGGTATTCAGTATACCTGGAACCGTTTACCTCAAGGGTGGAAGCACAGCCCAACAATTTGCCATGGATTGATCCAAGCTGTCTTGGAACAGGGTAATGCTCCTGAGCACTTGCAGTATATTGATGACATTGTAGTGTGGGGCCATACAGCAGCAGAGGTTTTCCAGAAAGGAAAACAGATAATCCAAATTCTTTTGCAAGCTGGTTTTGCCATTAAGAGCAGCAAGGTGAAGGGGCCTGCCCAGGAAATCCAGTTCTTAGGTATAAAATGGCAAGATGGACGTCGTCACATCCCAGCGGATGTGATTGACAAAATCACTGCTATGTCTCCGCCCACCAACAAAACAGAGACCCAATCTTTTCTGGGAGTAGTGGGCTTTTGGAGAATGCATGTCCCAAACTACAGCCACATAGTGAGCCCCCTCTATCAGATAACACGGAAGAAGAATAATTTCTCATGGGGTCCTGAGCAGCAGCAGGCTTTTGAGCAGGTAAAACAAGAGATAGCCCGTGCCGTGGCCTTGGGGCCAGTACGGACGGGACAGGATGTGAAGAACATCCTCTACACTGCTGCTGGAGAGAAAGGTCCCACCTGGAGTTTGTGGCAAAGAGCCTCAGGAGAGACCCGAGGCCGACCCCTAGGATTCTGGAGTCGAGCATATAAAGGGTCTGAGGAGCGCTACACTCCGACTGAGAAGGAGATCTTAGCCGTGTATGAGGGGGTTCGGACTGCTTCTGAAGTAGTTGGGACAGAGGTTCAGCTTCTTCTAGCACCTCGCTTGCCAGTAATAAACTGGATGTTTAAAGGACAGGTTCCCTCCACCCATCATGCTACTGATGCCACTTGGAGTAAGTGGATTTCATTAATTACTCAACGAGCTCGAATGGGAAAACTCAGCCGTCCTGGAATTCTAGAAGTGATCATGGACTGGCCTGAGAGTAAAAAAATTGAAAAACCACCAGCAGAAGAGGTATCACGTGCTAAAGAGGCACCACCATACAATGAGCTACCAGAAAACGAAAAGAAATTTGCCCTATTCACAGATGGATCATGTCGTATTGTAGGGAAGCATCGCAGATGGAAAGCTGCTGTATGGAGCCCCACACGACAAGCTGCAGAGGCCACTGAAGGTAAAGGAGAATCAAGTCAATTTGCAGAGGTAAAGGCTGTTCAGCTGGCTTTAGATGTAGCTGAACGGGAGAGGTGGCCAATGCTTCATCTTTATACTGATTCATGGATGGTGGCAAATGCCTTATGGGGGTGGTTGCAACAGTGGGAAGATGATAATTGGCAACGAAAGGGTAAACCTGTTTGGGCTGCTGAACTGTGGAAAGACATTGCTGCCCGAATAAGGAACATTGTTGTAAAGGTGCGCCATGTAGATACTCATGTGCCTAAAAGTAAGGCTACTGAAGAACATAAAAATAACCATCAGGTTGATCGAGCTGCCAAAATTGAGGTGGCTCAAATAGACTTGGACTGGCAGAACAAGGGTGAATTATTCCTAGCTCGGTGGGCCCACTAGACTTCAGGTCATCAAGGAAGGGATGCGACATACAAGTGGGCCAGAGACCGAGGGGTGGACTTAACTATGGACGCTATTGCTCAAGTTATTCATGATTGTGAAACATGCGCCATAATTAAACAAGCCAAGAGGATGAAACCTTTTTGGAGGGAAGGGCGATGGCAAAAGTATAAATATGGAGAAGCATGGCAGGTTGATTATATCACCTTGCCACGATCTCGCAATGGTAAGCGGTATGTACTCACCATGGTGGAGGCAACCACTGGGTGGCTCGAAACATACGCAGTACCCCATGCTACCGCCCGAAACACCATATTAGGGTTGGAAAAGCAAATCCTGTGGCGGCATGGCACTCCGGAAAGAATTGAATCAGATAATGGGACTCATTTCAAAAATTCTCTTGTAACCACTTGGGCCAAAAATCATGGCATTGAGTGGATTTACCATATTCCCTATCATGCACCAGCTTCTGGTAAGATTGAACGATTCAATGGGTTGTTGAAAACTATGTTGAAAGCAATGGGTGGTGGAACGTACAAAAACTGGGAGAACCATTTAGCAGAAGCCACCTGGTTGGTCAACACTCGAGGATCTAGTAATCGTAATGGTCCTAACCAATCCAGCTCCCTACGTACCGTGGAGGGAGATAAGGTTCCTGTAGTACACATAAAGAGTGTGTTGGGGAAAACAGTTTGGGTCCTTCCAGCGTCTGGAAAGGGCAAACCTCTCCGGGGTACTGTCTTTGCCCAGGGACCTGGGTGCACATGGTGGGTGATGGACAAAAATGGAAATGTCCAATGTGTACCACAAGGGAATTTGATGCTGGGGGAGTGCAGCCAATGATTTTTCCTGTAGATATATAGGTAGAGTCTCAGAAACTATTTCAATTAGGTACAGAATAGTTCAATTAGGTATAGGACTTAAGATAGAGTGGATTAATGTTAAGGAAACACTTTTCTCTATATACCTTAATTAGGCATTCTGTAAGCAAGTTTTCCATCTGGACTCTATATCCTGCACTGGCCATGCATGTGTAGAGCACACATGGAAAGAAGTATAAGTCAAAAGGAAATCTGCTGTGGTGGCTGGGAAAGGATGAGTGCACCTTGATGTGGGGGACGCCCTACTAGCGCTGCCTTTCCCCTCTACCGCTGACGTGTTTTCCTGTTTCTGGCAGTTTTGCCAATTTTTTTCTCAAAATTAATAAAATGGTAGGTTAGGTTATAGAGTTTTGTTCTCAACTTAGGGATTTGTATGGAATAAATATAAATTGTTGAGAAAAATAAGGTTGCTGATTATTCACAATTATACATATGAGTGTGTATGTATGTATAAACATAATGTAATGATGTAGAATAAGGGGTGGAATGTCATGGTTTAATAATTTTGTAATTTTGCTATCAGTATTCCACATCATAACATCATATAAAGCATGAATAATTTTACTGAATCTGCAACTTACAGAAGAAGACTACATCTCCCAGGGAACAACACGATAGGTCACGGGACCTGGACTCTATATTAACTCTGTCGCAGACTAGACTGACGTCTTTTGAGTTCTGGCGTTCAGGGGAGTGTGTGGGAGCCTTCAGCCGTTCGCCTAGATTCACAGTAGGCCTCTCGGTTACAGGACTCATTCTCTCTCCTATTTTGCTTGATTCGTTAGCCCAATTTTCAATTTTCAATTATATTGTATTATATTGTGTTATCCGGTATTTTCGATATAGTATTTAGTAAATAAGTGTGCCTCCTTAGATCGTTGCCGCTGTTTTCTTTTCCTAATTAACTTTTTCCTTTCGGCCCAGGGCCCCTCTGGGGCCCACGGCCCCCTGTCACGGACACAGGTGGATTTTTAGTTCAAACCGTGACAAAAATATTTAAAATAGGGATGCTTATGTCTCTTTCATTGTCATAAAGGACTTGTAAATTTTGGTTCAACAACAAAACTGTGGATTTTGATAAAAAAGATTCAAATAAAATCATGGTTATAAATGTGAAGAACTACATTCCAACACTTTAGCTGCTCTAAAATATCACTCGGAATAAGAGCATCATTTTCAAAGATGTAACAAAACAGAGCTATTAAAATGTTTATACATTACAGAAAATGAAAGAAGAGACTTTTCACACTGTTAGCTAGACGGTTGTTCAAGCACCTAGAATGTCTGACTTCTTTACTGTGCTTTTCTTCCTTTTGACCTGTGTTTTGAAACTATTATTCTCAGCTGAAGTCTACATAGATAAAAAACTGGGTAAAAAACTCAAATCCATTCACAACAGATCAAATTCCACTCTGATTTTTTCAATTTGTTTTTAAAATACCTCTGGTTTCTGACTCCACAACAGCAGTTTTTTATTCTAAATACTGATAGTCATGTTTTGTTTGAGTTCTCTTTTAGGCTAACATGTCAGTTGTAGTGGAGATTCAATCACACAGAAATGCAAAGAGCATGCTATTGACAAGCAGTTATTAAATTCACAGTGCAGTATTAGATTCACAAAAATATTTATCATGTAAAGGAGGCTAGAGAAGTCAAAGATGTGTGAACTAGGCACACAATCTGTCTGTAATGCACAGCTTAACATCAGGTGTTTTGGAGTTTTACATCAAAAGTATGGGAATTATGTGAAGAATCTTTGGTTTGCAGAGCTGAAAACTGAGCATAGAAGACTTATATAAAAGTACTTCCTAAGTTGAAGTGACCTTGAATACTTTGATAATTCCTGTGTTTTTTTTAATTTTTCTGCTGGTTTCTCTCCAGGTCAAGAATTCAGAATTTTTTGGTTGAAACCTGCTTGTTATGTTGGATTATGAGAAAGCTGAGGTTGAGTTAGGAGAGAGAAGAGTTAAAGCACAACCTAAGAGAAGGCAGAGCAGACTGAGGACAGGGGAGTTCTAGGAGTTATTGGGAGTTCTAGGAGTTATTCTAATAACTGGAGGAGATTAAAACATTGTATCTAGCCGTTACTAGTTCGTATTAACAACCAAAATGAGTTCTTGGATTCTACCCATTAACATGACAACATGGCAGATTCTTGATAATACTTGATAACTACTTTTTTTGTAAATAGTTAAGTAGAAAAAAGCATTTTCATTAAAATATAGTTGTTGTCAAGACCAGAATGTATTTCTTATTACACTTCATGGAAAGAAAATTATTTAGGATTTTACTTTATCAAAGAAAAAGGCCTTCTGTGATTATTGCCTTATCAGCTCTGATACTTTGAAACAACTGAAAAAAACACAATCCATAATGCCCTTATGTGATTGGATGTTTCTTGTTGGTTTACAGCTTTCAGTCCTTACTGCTGTTTGTTCTTCTCACCATCCAAAATTCATCTTTGTAAATCCAACAAATTCCTATTAACAGGGGGAGCAGGGGGGTGTTACTTTACCAAAAAAAAAAAAAAAAAGTAAACAAATGCGTACCTAATCAGCTGTTAACAATCAGTACCAGATTACACTAACATGGTTTAAAAATCAAGTTGGAGGAGGGGAAGGAAAAGCCCTTAACAATTCATGAAGTAGGTAGTAAATCTAGCTGACAGAAGATAAACTCCAGCACTGCAGCAATGAAAGTGGTGCTGATCTATATAACTGCAGATGTGGCTCCAGGGTGCAATCTGTCCAGCTGCTCAATATCAGTGCTGCCACATGGGTACTGCAACAGGGAAGATAAATAATAAACCTCTTAGTCAAAGAGATAAATACAATCAGCTGCTGCTAGTTTTCAGTGAAAGGCTGCTGGTCCCCATTGCTAGGAAGAGTGATTACTTCTGTGGGGTATCTGATGAACACAAAGAAAAGAAGAATTAGGAATTCCCTCATTAACTCTTATTTTTGGCAAACAAGCAATGATTTTGGAATTTATTTTCTAGCTTGCTATTTGTTATGCCAAAGTATACTCTAAAAATTAAGTCTATGTAGGCAATTTAGAACGCTAAGTCTGCTGCTTAACTCAGCTGAACCTGACATGAATGAAAGAAACATATCCTGAGTGCCTGTTTTGATGAGCTGGACAGAATCTCATGTACTGTTCCACCAAATCCAGAATGTCAAAGGAGATGAGCTGTTTGTTTTTCCTCTTCAGTGCTCTGAATTCAGGGTAGTAGAGAACTGGAGGAAGTTAGTGCAATGATTTCAGTTAGAAACCTGAAGCATGTGAGAGAAGAAACAAATAGTGCATTTGCTGGACATATACCAATTGAACAATGGTTAAATAATTATGCTAGCCATCACAGGTGACCACATGTTGTTTATTTAAAATGTACATGGACAAAGCAAATAATCTGAAGCCTACACTTCAACATAGCTGCTCTGCAGAAATACTGAAATCCAACCATTAAGTTCTGGATTCCTTAATGTAAATTTCTGAACCCTAAAACACTATCACTAACATATTTTGATGTTTTTCCCTTCATATCTTTTAACTAAAAATAAAAATCTTTCATATTTTCAAAGAACTTATTGCATTTGATAAATCTTTTCTCTCTGTGATCCATAACATATTACTGACTGTCTTTCTTTGTGGATTAATAGAAAATCACTTTTGATGGATTAGTGAGGTTCAGATAAATAATATTACAATGTTCCCCTTTTATTCTGTCTCAGAGCAAGTGACTGAAAAGCTGCTGCGGTAAATTATTCAAGTAATCTCAGTGCTGACTTTAAAAATTGAATGATATAATGAAATTCTCTGTTAGGCAGGTGGAAGGATACTGCCTGCAGAACTATGTTTTCTGATGCTATCCAGTGAGATAATGAATCCATGTCTATGGAAATTGATTCATTAATATTTCATTGAGTAGGCTTCAGTACAATTCATGAACTGCCCCTAGAAATTCAGTAAGTGAATTCACACAGCTTAACAAGTCTGAAGTAAAAGTAAAAATACTATGAGCTGGTAATTACCAGTGGCATTTGCCATGTGAAAAGAGCTTTGGCAGCAGCATCTTCTGGCTGTTTTTATCTTCAGGAAAGTCAAAACAAAACAGCTGCAGTCCTTCATACACATGTGGATACAGAATGGGATGCTAAAGAAATATTGAACTGGATTTAGTACTTCACATACACACACCCCTAAAAAAGAACAACAAAAAAATCAAAACACACACACACAAACAAACAAAAACAACACACACACATACACACACACACACAAAACAAAACAAAACAGAACAAAACAAAACTAAAAATCCCACAACCAAACAAAAAAACTTGCTTATTAATGCTTTGGTTTGTTTGAAATTAGAGCCTGAGCAGTAGTTCTATTTTTCAGTGGTAGTTATCTTTATAACGAGCTCCTGCTACATAATTCCTAAGCCTTGGCAGGTGCAACTGTAGAACCCAAAGCTCACGTTGTGACATAAATCTCACAATTCTATCTCTATGTGACAGTCTGTGGGAAAGAAAAGTTTTACCCAGCAGCACACAATTTTGCCTATTATTTTGCTACATTTTATGCAGTCAAAGGATGTGGGACAGATGTGAACATTTAAGCTATCCTGGAAGAAAGCATAACAATTGAACATCATACATAGAAGACACTTGAGGTCCGAAAAACATTTGTGCCAGTAGATCAATTTACTATGCAGAAATAGCATCAAAGGGGCTGATTAGGAAAAGAGTTTCAAATTTCTTTGCCTATTAAATAACTGGTCATTGAGTGTCCCTAAAAATGAACCAATAAATACTTTTATTTTCATTTTATATCAGTGTCTCCAAGACCATGTCTAACTAACCTGTATTGATGTCTTTTAATTAAACCATGCTTGATATGATTACACCGCAGTGGTGCATACTGAGTGTGCATGCTAGACATTCCAGATAAAGTAATTATGCTATCTGTCACTGTCATGATTAATGTGTGACAGCTGTTATGACAGCTGTGCCACTGTTTTGTCACAACTCTATGTTCATCCATAACAAAATTACGTGTCTCACTCAAAGGTGCACAGTTGCTGCTATTTCCCTAAGAAGACAACAATGAAGAAAACTGGGAAGGAATTTTACATGAGCTGTGTGACGAATAAGAGAAATGACATCTTTATTTTTCTTTAAATGATGATATAGCTTGCCTGCGTTGGAAATGCACATAGCTCACCTTCAGCAAACAAGCTGTCACACAGAGCCAATCCACCACTAATCTAACTATCAAGGTTTTTGTATGTGAAGGGATTGCTTCATAATTTGAATTTACCATGTCAGGCAAGGCTTTAGATGTTATCTAAATTAGCATTGGCCTTAACTTTTCTATCTGTCAGACTGGGAGTGGGGGAAGGTCAAGAGAAAAAGCAAAGGCTGTGTATAACCAAGCTGGAGCCTTATCTTCTTTCTGGGTAGCCAGTCAAGCAGAGCAAAATAAATAACTCTCAGCACATTTTCTCCTGCCCTGTTCTCTGACACTTGCATGCCTCCACTTGTTTTAAGCGAACTGAAAACTAACTGCAAAATGAACCTTAAGTCATTTAATTAAGTATTATTATTAACACTGTCTAATAAAATGTCTTATGAACTTCTGAAACCAGACTGTAAAAATCATTACAGAAACTGATGTGAGGAGACAGATGGCTACAATAAAGCACTGTTTCATTATTCCGTAAGTTCTGGTGTTCTGCTCATTGTTCAAGATCTTGAAGCATAAGAATGAACTTCAGCTTCTGTTCACTATGAAAAATAAGTATTGAAACATGAGCCTTAGAGTAGGAAAATATAAATATCCTGACAAACATGCAGATTAATGCTAAAAAGAAGAAACATTTTTAAAAGTACAACTATTTTTATTTATTTATTTATTTTTCTGGTAGACTCATTTGGAAGTGATAAACACCTGTTTTATTTCTACCCCATTTTTCCTATAATTTAGTTTAAATTGGATGTGGTGTATTTTACTTCTTTAACCCAGTCTTAGATTCTAGGGAAGAGTATTCTTGGTGTCCATTATATTTTATCCCATGTCTAGGATGAAAAAAGCTAACTCAATGACTGTGCCGATTAGATATTTTATTTGAAATATCATGTATACACAGTGTTTTGCAGTTCAATACTTACCTCTTAGCCAAAGTGAATGCCTTGGAACTAAAAGCAAAAACATATATTTATTCCTAACTGATTAGAGATAACACAAAAGGAAATTTCTAATTCAGCCCAAATAAACATTGATAATAGTTGGCTATCTTCTTTCCAGTGATTCAAAGACAATACAAACCACTGCTTTTTGTGTCTGTTGGAACTAAGTATCATCAACAGTGGATGCACATAACAGGTATATATATATATTCTTGTGTTGAATGAGTTTAGATGATGCTAATGCATGAAAGAATGAAACTAGGCACAAGAGAAAATATTTTGTTGTGAATTATATTGAATGGTGTTCTACTTTGTTTCAGTAACAGTTTTAATTATGTCAGAAAGGTATAGAGAATGATTAATCTTCATTTCCCATGTACTGGCTGCACTTTTTGAGGACTGAGTGTATGCAGCCTCTCTAGAAAGATCTATTATAATGATTATCTTGATCAATCTCTTTCACAAACACATGCAAAAACTTTGTATATGATGAAGACTTTACATAGGAATATCTGTAAAGGGGCACAGGCACAGTCATAGGAACAAAGAAGGTGGAACATGATTACTGACCTCTGTAGAGCAATGTACCTTTATAGAGGCTTCAGAAGCTCCACAGCTAATTGTTAAGTATGAATGTAGTCCCCTATGTAAGATAAAACTCTGGAAGGTACAGTGTTAAAAGAGAGCACTCCAAACACCCAGCTTGACAATGCCTGCATTATTGCACAAGTCTGATGAAGTTGATGCAGATTATCTGTACTGTAAGATTAGAATATTGATTCCTTTGAGTATCAGTGAGATATGTCCTGAATGACAGTAGATGATGGAGTAAGAAGTGGGTCTACTTTTTAACTTATAATTCTGTTTGCTTTTATGCACAGTGTACACTGAAAAAGAAACTGAATATTCTCCCGAGTCTTAGAGGAGTCCAATTCTATTGCATTTCTCAATGATTATGTTCTTCAACAGCACAGAATAACAACATTTGAACTTGTTAGAGTGAGCTGATTTCCTGATGGATGTTATGCACACTATGTATTCATCCTTTCAGGACAGAAAAAAAGCTGAAGAAAAAGTATTGCATGGAGTGTGTTGAGGAAGATAGCAACAAGTATCAAAAAGGATTTCAACAACTGCTTATGCCACAAAACATTGCAGAACTAGCCCAAATTATCTTCTTCCATATGAAATTTATGGTGTGCTTGAAATCTGTACCAGCGGCTTTCATCCAATGAAGTGACTAGAGATATTCTTGAAAAGTGCAAATGTAATAAAAATGAAGAGTGCATTCTTACATAATGAGGATGAAAGTATCCTGGATAGACTGGAGTTGGGCAGGGAGGAATCACATAAGGCTTAACAAGAGCAAATATAGAGTCTTGCACTTGGAGAGGAATAACCTAATGCTTTGTGGTTAAAGGATGACCTGTTGGAGATGAGCTCTGCAGAGATGGACCTGGGTGTTCTGCTGAAAAACAGGTTGGCCATGAGACAGAAGCATGCCTTTGTGGCTGTTATGGTTTTGCAATTTGGTTGGTGTTGGTATTCCACATCAGAACACCATGCTTCATAACGGGAGTAAAGGGGACAAGTTTTTTTTTCTGTGAACTGCCTTAATGGACATGTGGGGTGGGGCACCGGAAGGGAAGTGAGGAAGGGGACGGCGTTGCTGGACCGGCTCCCTGCGAGGAGACAACGTGGTCAGAGCTTCCTGCCTTCCACAGCTCCATCGGTGAGATTTGGGACTTGGTATTCTCTTTGTTGAAACTCTCTTGTTGTTGTTTAGCGTTATTGGGTTATTAAACTGCCATTCGTTCTCAGATCACCTTTTTTTCTCCCTCATTTTTTGTTAGACCTAATCTCAATCTCCCTTCCCTTCCCCGTCTCCCTAAACGCACGTGGCCGGGCCGTGCCGGGCCGCGCCGCATTGGCGCTAGAGAAAAAAAGGGGGGGGGGGGGGCTTTTGTTCCTGCTGCCCCGGGTTTTGTGCCCACTGTCCCGGAGTGAGCTCTAGAGAGAACTCCGTGACATTTTTGGTGGAGAATGCGGGCAGAGCTCAGGGCAATGTTTTGGGCAGTAATTAGGTGGTTTTTTTCAGCAGCCCTGTATGTAGGACTGATAGTCCGTAGGTTCCTGTGGTCCTGGCTTAAGGACTTCCTGATGTTGGGGGTGGGGGTAGATTTATTAAGCCGATGGCTGGCAGGGATAGAGATATCTGCCTGGCTCCCTTCCAGAATAACGAACATCACAGGCACCGTGCTTGAACTGGCTCACGAATGCTCTGAATTCCTTAAGTATGACTGGGGTGTCAATTGGAATACTGTGTTGTTAGTCTCTCTAATTGTAGTAGTTTACTATAAATTGCAGAGAGACTTGCAAAGAATAGTGCAGAGAGACTCAGGAAAAGGGCCAGAAGCATCGGGACCCCCAGTATCAGGTAATCTCACCCCTGAACACCAGAGGGACCTTGGGAAATTAATAGAACCTCTGAGTGAGGGTGGGAGATTAGGGGGATCTCAGATCGAATGGCTTATGAAAAAGATAGAGAGTCTTGAGAATGAGATCCAAACCCTAAGGGGAAGGCAACAAGTTAATCCCAGCCGACCACAGGAAGCACCAGCATCAGTGTCAGTCGCCCCAGTGAAGGCCAGAGATGGGAATGTGTGTCCTCACGTCTGGAACGGATGGAGGAAGTAGAGGAAGATCCGGGCGAGGGACCCTCCCCAAAACCACCGAGAAAGGCAACCCAGAAGACTAACAGACGCGGAGAAGATAGTGATGATGAGGGAAAAGTCACTGCTTCCTCTACTCGTAAACCTCTGAAAATTACTGAAATCCAAAGTGCGAGAAAGGAGTTTGCCCGACTCCCAGGTGAACGCCTTGTCACTTGGCTGCTCCGGTGTTGGGACAATGGGGCCTCCTGCATGTCCCTAAGCTGCGA
The DNA here is from genome assembly GCF_054131305.1 of Coturnix japonica. Taxonomy (NCBI): domain Eukaryota; kingdom Metazoa; phylum Chordata; class Aves; order Galliformes; family Phasianidae; genus Coturnix; species Coturnix japonica. Next base: position 36,579,020 of record NC_140702.1, read on the forward strand.
TGAGGCTCGTCAATTAGGAAACATTGCTCGAGACTCATCTATTGATAGAGGGATCAGCAGATGTCTCGATGGAGTCGCCAATCTCTGGGAGAGGATTCTATCAGCTGTAAAGGCAACCTGTCTTCTCAAAAGTGATTTGGAGCCTGTACTGGAAAAATGGAGTACAGCTGAGGAAGGTATCCAGTACCTGAGAGAAATGGCTGTGGCAGAAATGCTGTTCGATCCCACGTTTGTCCCTGGGGACCCAGAGGATTACCATGACCCAGAAAAGGTGAGCGGTACTCTGGAAATATGCAAGAAACTCATACGGTCAGCACCAGGGAAGTATTCCAGTGTACTATTAACGAACTCTAATAGGTATGATGAGCTGGATAGGAGACCTGAAATTTTTGAGCTCATCCTTTCACTGCAAAATATCGAATACTCATTACTGCCACACCGTACCACCATCGCAGCCATCTGTAAAATGGTGGATAGAATGGACCAAATGGAGAGAAGACAGGACAACATGCAGAAGAGCTGGTCTGCGGCAAGGAACCACAGTGAACCTGTGGCAGTCTCATCTGTCAGACGCAAACGCACACCTGTCCGAGTGAAGGACCGCAGTGAGCCTATGTCACGTGGTGCCATGTGGAGCTACCTGCGTGACCATGGAGAGGATATGAAGAAGTGGCATGATGAACCCAATTTTGTACTGCGAGCACGGGTAAGAAAATTACAAAAGAGGTCAGCCACTACTGAGGTTGCCTCTACCGCTGCAGACAACCAATAGAGGGGCCCTGCCCTCAGCCAGGGGGGGGAAAGGGATAATAGAGTGTATTGGACTGTGTGGATTCGGTGGCCTGGCACATCAGAACCACAAAAATATAAAGCACTGGTGGATACCGGTGCACAGTGCACTCTGATACCCTCAGGTTTCGAAGGGACAGAACGGATACATATACATGGGGTGACTGGGGGTTCGCAGGAACTGTCTGTATTGGAGGCCGAGATAAGCCTCACTGGTAGAGACTGGCAGAAACATCGTATAGTGACTGGCCAGGGGGCTCCTTGCATACTTGGAATAGATTACCTAAGAAGGGGACATTTCAAGGACCCCAAAGGATACAGATGGGCTTTTGGAATAGCTGCTATAGAAACAGACAATATTAAGCAGCTGTCTGATTTGCCTGGCCTATCAGGGGACCCGTCTGCTGTGGGGTTACTGCGGGTGGAAGAACAACGGGTGCCAATTGCCACGAGAACAGTACACAGACGACAGTACCGTACTAATAGGGATTCCTTGCTCCCTATCCATAAGCTCATTCAACAACTAGAAAGTCAGGGAGTAATTAGTAAGACCCATTCACCTTTCAATAGCCCCATATGGCCAGTGCGCAAAGCCAGTGGAGAATGGAGGCTGACAGTGGACTATCGTGGCCTTAATGAGGTCACACCCCCATTGAGTGCTGCAGTGCAAGACATGTTGGAACTCCAGTATGAACTGGAATCGAAAGAGGCAAAATGGTATGCTACCATTGATATTGCCAACGCATTCTTCTCTGTCCCTTTGGCCACAGAGTGTAGGTCACAGTTTGCCTTTACTTGGAGGGGTGTTCTGTACACTTGGAATCGTTTGCCCCAGGGGTGGAAACACAGCCCGACCATCTGCCATGGGCTGATCCAAGCCACGTTGCAACAGGGCGGTGCTCCAGAGCACCTGCAGTATATAGATGATATCGTTGTGTGGGGTGATACAGTGACGGAGGTTTTTAAAAAAGGAGAACGGATAATCCAAATCCTCCTGTCTGCTGGTTTCGCTATTAAGCGAGACAAAGTGAAGGGCCCTGCCCAAGAAATCCAGTTTCTAGGGGTGAAATGGCAAGATGGGCGTCGCCACATCCCAACTGACGTGATCAACAAAATTACTGCAATGTCTGCGCCCACTGACAAAAAAGAGACACAGTCCTTCCTGGGTGTGGTAGGCTTCTGGAGGATGCACATCCCAAATTATAGCCTCATTGTGAGCCCCCTCTATCAGGTGACCCGAAAGAAGAATAGCTTCGCGTGGGGCCCTGAACAGCAGCAGGCCTTTGAGCAAATCAAGCAAGAGATAGCCCGTGCCGTGGCCCTGGGGCCAGTACGGATGGGACAGGATGTGAAGAACATCCTTTACATGGCTGCTGGGGAGAAAGGTCCCACTTGGAGGTTGTGGCAGAGAACCTCAGATGAGACCCGAGGCCGACCCCTAGGATTCTGGAGTAGAGCATACAGGGGGTCGGAAGAGGGCTACACTCCAACTGAGAAGGAGATCCTAGCGGCATATGAAGGGGTCCGGGCTGCCTCTGAGGTAATTGGCACCGAAACACAGCTTCTCCTGGCACCTCGACTTCCAGTGCTGAATTGGATGTTTAAAGGGCAGGTTCCGTCCACTCACCATGCCACAGATGCCACATGGAGTAAGTGGGTTGCACTAATCACACAGCGGGCCCGGATGGGGAACCTCAGCCGTCCAGGGATCCTAGAAGTGATCATGGACTGGCCCGAAGGTAAAAAGTTTGAAGCACCACCAGCAGAAGAGGTGTCACGCGCCAAAGAGGCTCCCCCATACAATGAACTTCCGGAAAACGAAAAGAAGTTCACCCTGTTCACTGATGGATCGTGCCGCATTGTTGGGAAACATCGCAGATGGAAGGCTGCAGTGTGGAGCCCCACACGACAAGTTGCAGAGGCCACGGAAGGAAGAGGAGAATCGAGTCAATTTGCAGAGGTAAAGGCTGTCCAGCTGGCCCTAGACATTGCTGAGCGGGAGAAATGGCCAGTGCTTTACCTCTATACTGACTCATGGATGGTGGCCAATGCCTTATGGGGGTGGTTGCAGCAATGGGAGCAAAACAACTGGCAGCGGAAAGGTAAACCTATTTGGGCCGCTGAACTATGGAAGAACATTGCTGCTCGAATAAAGAATATGGTCCTAAAGGTGCGTCACGTAGATGCCCACGTGCCCAAGAGTCGAGCAACAGAGGAGCAACAAAATAACCACCAGGTAGATCGAGCTGCCAGAATTGAGGTGGCTGAGATAGACCTGGACTGGCAGAATAAGGGAGAGTTATTCCTAGCTCGGTGGGCCCATGAGACCTCAGGCCATCAAGGCAGAGATGGAACACATAAGTGGGCTAGAGACCGAGGGGTGGACATAACTATGGACACTGCTGCGCAGATCATCCATGATTGTGACACCTGTGCCATGATCAAACAGGCCCAGAGGATGAGACCTCTCTGGGGGGAAGGGCGATGGGAAAAGGATAAATATGGGGAGGCATGGCAGATTGATTATATCACCCTGCCAAAGACTCGTAATGGTAAGCATTATGTACTCACCATGGTGGAGGTAACCACCGGGTGGCTTGAGACATATGCGGTACCCCATGCCACTGCCAGAAACACCATATTAGGCCTAGAGACACAAATCCTGTGGTGACATGGCACCCCAGAGAGGATCGAATCAGACAATGGGACTCATTTCAAAAATTCACTGGTGAGCACCTGGGCCAAAGAACATGGCATTGAATGGATCTATCACATCCCCTATCACGCACCAGCTGCTGGTAAGATCGAGCGCCACAACGGTTTGCTGAAAACCACGCTGAAAGCGATGGGTGGTGGAACATTTAAGAACTGGGAGAAACATCTAGCAGAAGCCACCTGGCTGGTAAACACCCGAGGATCAGCCAACCGAGACGGCCCTACACAGTCCAACTCCCTGCGTACAGTGGAGGGAGACAAGGTTCCTGTGGTGCATGTAAAGAATATGCTGGGAAAAGCGGTTTGGGTCCTCCCAGCCTCTGGAAAGGGGAGGCCCCTCTGTGGAACTGTCTTTGCACAGGGACCTGGGTGCACCTGGTGGGTGATGCAGAAGGATGGAGATGTTCAGTGTGTGCCACAGGGAAATTTGATGCTGGGGGAGTGCAGCCTGTGATTCCATGTGTGTATATAGATATATATATCTGTATGTACATATGTAATGCATGTTAACTACTGTTCTGTTTATATGTTGATAAAAGTTAGGCATGATGTGATGATGTGTAATAAGGGGTGGAATGTTATGGTTTTGCAATTTGGTTGGTGTTGGTATTCCACATCAGAACACCATGCTTCATAACGGGAGTAAAGGGGACAAGTTTTTTTTTCTGTGAACTGCCTTAATGGACATGTGGGGTGGGGCACCGGAAGGGAAGTGAGGAAGGGGACGGCGTTGCTGGACCGGCTCCCTGCGAGGAGACAACGTGGTCAGAGCTTCCTGCCTTCCACAGCTCCATCGGTGAGATTTGGGACTTGGTATTCTCTTTGTTGAAACTCTCTTGTTGTTGTTTAGCGTTATTGGGTTATTAAACTGCCATTCGTTCTCAGATCACCTTTTTTTCTCCCTCATTTTTTGTTAGACCTAATCGCAATCTCCCTTCCCTTCCCCGTCTCCCTAAACGCACGTGGCCGGGCCGCGCCGCATTGCCGCTAGAGAAAAAAAGGGGGGGGCGGGGCTTTTGTTCCTGCTGCCCCGGGTTTTGTGCCCACTGTCCCGGAGTGAGCTCTAGAGAGAACTCCGTGACAGTGGCCAAGAAGGCCAGTTATATCCTGGGGCACATTAAAATTAGCCTGGGCAGTAGGCCGAGGGATGTGAAAGTTGCCCTCTAGTTTGCCCTGGTAAGGCCACATTTAGAACACTGTGTCCAATTCTAGGTTCCTCAGTTAAAAAAAAAGACACGGATCTCCTTAAAGAAGTCCAGTGTAGTGGTAGGACAAGGAGTGGTGGCCTAAAACTTGAACACGGTAATTCACACAAACATGTGGAAGTACTTCTTTATAGTCCTGAAGATTCAAACTATTACTTGTTCAGTGCAGAGAAAGAGAGTGGGGAGGGGATGGTGTCTTGATTTGTCTTTAATTTTTAGCCAGACTTGGGTTAGTTTTTTCCAGTATGATAAAGTCGGAGAGTGACACATATAGACTGACCTTCCCCATTATCTCATTGACTGTCTGTTCCTGATCTAGTGATTAAACATTGAGACTTCCTGGTGATGCTGTCCTTGCCCAGCAATCACTTCAGAAAGAAATAAGTATTTTCAGTTCTCTTATGAAGAGGTAACCTTTGTTACATTGAGGCTTTAACATTAAAAGGCAAGGACAGAAATTATGTCACTAAGAATGCCTAGTCTGTTCCCAAGGTTGATGAAAATGTACTAGAATAAGATATTAACATTCTTTTTGTTTATATATTCTACTAGATATGTTATCTCTTTGAAGATTTTAGCTTGAAAGTCTGTCTCTATTTGCACAGTGTTTTTTAACCTTCCCCCCTCCGCCCCTTCATGTGCTAGTTGATGTTAGTCCTGCTGACATTGTATACTAGGCTCACATTTTCTCACTTTAATCAACAGTGTTTATATGTTAGGTCCTTGTCTTGTGAATGGGAATACACAATTTCTTTAAGTTATGCTAAATGCAGAAAAGTAAGGCATATTTGACCTAGACAAGATGCTTGCTTAATGCACTTGGCCTTCTAGAAACTTGTCTGGATTGAGCTTATTTCCATGGCATAATATTATGGTCATATGATGTACCTAGAGTAACTGGAAAATAAAATGTAAATAAAGAAGGAGAGAGAAAAGAGAATAAGAAAAAAGTTAAGAAATTTAATTCTTCTAATAATTTACTAATTTTTTTTATGACTTCTTCTTAGGACATCATTTGAATAGATAAAGATTCAGTCTTTGGTCTTTCAGTTGTATTTATCTTCTGTCCTTAACTTAATAGTGCTACAGGTGGAAGTCATGTGCATGAAAATATATTGATCACCTCAGTTTTATTATGTCAATATAAAATGGGACACAACTAATGTTTTCAACTTTTCTTACATTCTGTACTATATTGAAGAGACATTTAGCAGATGCTGGCTGTGAGATAACCTGTCATATCTTAGCTGAAAAGAACACCAATAATCTTCTGCAAGGACAGAACATATGATACTGTTGCATGCCTTTGTGCGGTAACCAGATTTTGAAAATCAAAACAAAGGAAAACTCAGAGTATGCAGAGTAAAAACTAGGACTTTCTATTCCTGTAAAATCATGCAAGCAAGTCCTTTTCAGAGATCACGCTTCTATTTTAAGTAAATAGTATATACATATGTATATATGTAGAAGTTTACATATGTATGAGTATATACACATATAAATAGGAATCTATATCAAACATAGGACTATCTATCAAATGTGTGTATGTATAAATGTGTGTGTATAAATGTTTGTAATAATTTTAAATAAACTTCTTGGTAAATGAGTTAAAACTACAAATGAATGGTCAGACTGGTAAGTAACATAATGATTGCTTTATTCCCCAAAGAAATTTGTGTCTTCTATACTGTACTGATACAGTACTTGTGCAGTGACAATAACATAAAGATAGGAGTAGTACAAGAGAGGTGGTAATAAATATCCAAAAGGTTATCTACAGGAAAAGCTCACCTGTATAGAAGCTTTCAGTCTGCTAGAAAACACTTAGGCAATCCTCACCAAGGAACAATCTCAAAGAGATGCTGCCTTAGTGGTGGTCAGCCCTTAAATGAGGTTTAGAGGAGGTGGAGTCAAGCTCCACCCCTTCCAGGAGCACAGCTAAATTACTCTCACCTGTTCTCAGCTGATTAGTCAGAGGTTCAGGCTGTGATTATCAATTTACCATACAGTACTCATTGTTCAAAGCTGAAGGAGCACACTAGACAGCTGTTAAAGTGTGTCTGGAATTCCACAAAACAAAACAAAACAAAAGTCTTCTCAAGGCAGGAGCTGCTGTAAGTGGTAGAATATCTTAGGCTGCAAATCCCTAATTATGTTTATATATATTTTAGACTCTGGAAAGCATAAGCTCAAATCTACAGCCTGTAGTGCATAAAAGTCAAACAAATCAAGTCAAAAAAAGTCAAACAAATCAATATTGATGTCCATCTAATTTTGGAATCAAAATAATAACCAAATTTTAAGCATTGCTGTTATTAATTTTATTCCAAAATTCAAAAGCTATGTCACTGCTGTTAATCAAATCCATTTTTGTTTTTGTTTGTATTACATTCCTGCTTGTAGCTCTCTTGATCTGAAGGTATTCTACATATTTTGAGCCTGGAATAACATTTATTGGAGGGACTGGTGTGAGTGAACGGAGTAATGGCTATGGACTGTGGTGCCAGCTACTGAAGCAAGAGGAGCCCCAACATCAGTTACTGGAGCCTGAGGGCAGTAGCAGTGTGTGCTCCCAAACTTGCTGATGGGGACTGGTCTGACTAAGGTGAGCACAGGGCTCTGCACTGGAAGCTGAAGCTGAGTGATGGATCACAACCCACGTGCCTGCTGCCAACTGCTTGGGGACAGAGTGCTCATATCTTCCCCACCCCAGTATTCATGGGCTGTACATGTGCATTCACCTGCAAACATTCCGCTGGATCAGACAGGCAGCAGAAGGGCATCAGATCTGGGATGTATGTTGTATTAGGTGAAATACAGGGGGCTTATCAGGATGTTACGTGGCAGGCCCTTCCCCAATTTCTGGAAGAATCTTGGTGACGTGTAATGTAGTAGGCGTACACGAAAGACATAGTTTATAAAGTGTGTGTTTGCTTCAATAAATCACCATTTTACTGCTCACCACCTTGGTGTCACTTCGGTAATTGGCCTACCTGTGTGCTTCAATGGGAGGCAAGATGTCACGGAGTTCTCTCTAGAGCTCACTCCGGGACAGTGGGAACGAACCCAGGGGAGCAGGAACAAAAGTTCCCCCCTTGTCTCTAGCGGCACTGTACGGCACGGCGTGGCACGGTGCGGCCCGGCCATGTGCGTTTCAGGAGAGGGGAAGGGAAGGGAGATTGCGATTGGATCTAACAAAAAATGAAGGAGAAAAAAAGGTGATCTGAGAACGAATGGCAATTTAATAACCTGATAACGCTAAACAACAACAAGAGAGTTTCAGCAAAGAGAATACCAAGTCCCCAATCTCACCAATGCAGCTGTGGAAGGCGGGAAGCATCGACCGCGTTGTCTCCCCTTTACTCCCATTATTAGGCATGGTGTTCTGATGTGGAATACCAACACCAACCAAATTGCAAACCATAACACAAGATCGTTAAGTCATTAACGATCATAAAGCCTTCAGATGTAGGCTGTGGGATGGTGATGGTAAGCCCAGGCTACATTAAAAAATGGTTGACCTAAAGGCTAGATATTTAGGTAATAGGTGTATACTGAGCTTCAACCTGGATTAGTTGGTGAGTAGGTAACCTTTGAAGTGGATAAGAGGGCACAGGGGAGCTGGGCCAGTACTTCAAGCATCCACAAATGTGCGTGTTTGTGAACATAATGTTCTGTGTGTGCGTCTCAACTGGTACACTTCTGTCTCTACCAGCTTGAGAGTTGGAGGTGGACTTGGCTGTTGGAGGCTATTTGCCCAAATCCCATGGTAAGTACTGTTGAAGACAACCTCTGTCTGGGTTAGCCTGTGTGACTGGTGGTGTCAGCGTCCAGTCCATGGCTACATGTGTAGGCATCTTCATGCTCCACACTTGTCACTGCTACCTCACCTAGCAGTCAGGGTATGTGGCACTAAACCAAGCTGCCACAAAAGCTGCTTGTCAAAGGCTGTTGTTCAGAAACTTGTGACCAAATCAAGTCAGTGTCAGGACTTAGGCAACAGTTGCTTCCAACTTGTGCTTTAATACCTGGGGTTTGTGTTACTGATATTAAATAAAAATTCTTTGCAATGAATTTTAAATCAAGCAAAAGCTCTCACCAGAGATTGGTTAAAAGCAGGCTAACAGTTGTTCTCCCTTTCCCCCTCCTTTTTAGTAGAAGGGCTTTAAATTATATATTAACCAAAAAGGTAAACAGAATAAAATGGGTAATTAAATATTAATGGAAGATGTAGTGGAATTGTCCTGTGCAGCACTTAAAATGGTCTGAATGACTAAGCTGTGAATTGCTGTCCCTTAGGTATTGAAAAATTCATCAGCACTATGTAATGAATGTTCGTATTCGTAGCCACTCATGTTTACACTACGGCACTTCCAGTAGAGTGCTTACTAAAGAAAACATTTTAATGGAAGGTGAACTTTCCTGTACAGTGAGTCACCTTAAATTATACAGACTATGTGGCAGAGGAGACAGAGAAATCTCTGAAATGACAAATGAGAAGTCTGCATAACTTAAGAACATCTTTTGTTAAAAGAGAACTGCCTACCGATGGTAAAGGGCTTTCTGGATCCAAAGCTATTTTGACGCTTTTAAAAATTCATCTTGCTGGCATTTTAAAAATATTTAACCTTTCCTGCTAGTGTGAAGTCATCCTCCAGGATGACTTGGACTAAGGATGTGATTATTACTGTAAAACCACATGCCTAATGTGGAGGAATAGTGGTTAAACAAAACTTGGATCACCAATCAAACAGACTGTGAAGTTCTTCTCCAGGTGACATTCTGTGGTCTCAATCTGTATATGTACCACATTAATATTATTAAAGTATTCATTAGCAAATTTACTAGGCTAATTAATGAATTCACATAGAAACCATAGAAAATGAACAGGAAAATCCTGAGTGTTTACTGTACTAATTAGGATATTAGGTAAGAAGACCTCTACATGACATAAGCATTTTTTGCCTAGCTAAGATGCAGCAGCCACCTCAGTCTGTAGGCCACACACTGCTGCTGTTAACCACTCCCACTGCTCATGCATGCTAGGCACTGTGGGGAAGGAAGCAACATTTTCTGTTTTCTGCAGACTACTGGAGATGTGCTTCTAGAAAGCCAGTGATGATGGTGTAGTCTATCTCTGTGTCCTCCTTTTCTTTCAGGGGAAGATTTCTGAACTGCATGGTACATATTATTTCATTTAGTGTGTTCATGTCTGCAGCTTAGGGGAAACTTGGGACTGCTCATAGTGCGCAGGTCCAGTATTAGCAATAGAGTGATGTGATACTTATTAAGTTATTAATCCAGCAGAGGTTCCTTCTGACTTTTGAACAGTGATTCTGCTCATTACTTCCCCTCAGCAATAGCTTATCTGATGACAATCTGGTGTGCTACACACTGGCTTCTCCAGACATACATTAGGGAAGTTTTGAACAAAAGTTCTGGTTCAAAGTGAAGTTGTTTTGATTGTGCTATGCAGGTTCATGTGATAGATTCACTCATATTGCTGTGGCAAATGGCTGATGTTTAGGATAGAAATATCTTTTAGACCTGGTTACCTGCAAAGCTACAGTAGAAAAACTTGCTGCAGTAAGAGAGTACTGTGAACTGTAGTGAAGAAAAGATAAACTTTTCAGCTCAAAGATCTACCTGGTAGAGTGGAACAAGGTACACCAAAGCTATGAAATCCCATCACTCTCACATACTGCTCTCAGGATCAACACATGCACCTGTGAAGAAGTAGGCAGTGGTTTCATCCATCATTTGAAGTCACAATTTAACATGATAGAAGTTGAAAATATTTACAAAATTGAGAAATATTCTTTATTTACCCATCCTATAAGTGGCTAAAATGGAGAGTGCCTAAAAACTATGCAAATAGAATATTTTCAAGTAATCAAGATAATTCCATAGCTGTTTTCAAAAGCTCTTACAAAGAAAAAAAAAAGTATATTCAAAGCAGAATAAGCTGGGAATGTTAATATATATTAATAATACTGTCTGTAAAAGATCCAAGACCAGTCAGGATTTCTTACTCAGGTGTGGCTCAGGATTGCATCTGGGAACAGATTATAATAAAATATTTGTTAAAGGATAAAAAACAGTGTTTTACATTTACTTTGGTGAATTTGTGGACACGCTAAAGTAACTGCGGATCCCCTTAATGTAGTGTAGCATGTAGCGATAATGTGGGAGATTGGGCTTGTGACAGTACTTTATAGGTTCTATGTCAGCATTACTACTAATAGCTTTCACTTAAACGCAATAAAAAAATAACCCCTAATTTGGAGTGCAGGTTAAAAAAGATATAAATATATCTTTATTTCTTTATATATATATAAAGAAAAATATATAAAAATATATATTATATATATATATATTTAGAATCCAATGTGCATATTTTCTATTTGCTTCCTTGTGATAAGGTTCATCACAACTGAGTAAGCTGAGTAAGGAACATAGCTCCTCTAATGCTGAACATAGAGGCTCACTGGGAGATTTAGGTGAAAAATTTTATGCTCAAGCTTCTACTAAAATCACACCATTGGTGGCAGGGAAATTGCACCCAGAGCAAAATCTTAATTTTTCAGATAGACATAAAAGGATGACTTTCTGTAATACTGTTCTTTTATTTCCTCCATCAGTAGCTACACATTCTAAAGACTATGAGTTATAGTCAAGTCATCACTTTAATTTCATTACAAACAAGACAAGGGATTATAGATCATGTCCATGCAGGCTCAGCAAGGTTGATTCATAGCTGCAGGTGTAGAATAAAGGTGTTTATAAAAAAAGGAATTCCTGAGATATTTTATTGAGCATATGGTCATTTTGTGTAGATGTATAAGTTATGGGAGAAAGGCTACCCAGTATATATTTGTAGATAAGTACCAAATACGATGACAGTAGAGAACAGTAAGAACAGTGTGTCTGATGAAAGATAATGGTGACTCTAATTTTACATTAAGGTCAAGGGTATCCATTAAAAAGAACATGGCCAGCAGGTCAAGGGAGGTAATCTTCCGCCTGTAGTCTGCCTTGGTGAGTCCTTTCGTGGACTCAGTTAAAAAAGATGGAGATCTCCTGAAAGAAGTCCAGCAGAGGATTACTAAGATGATAAAGGGCTTAGAGCATGTCCCGTATGAAGACAGCCTGAGTAACCTGGCTCTGTTTAGCCTGGAGAAAAGAAGACTGAGAGGGAATCTGTAAAAGTTTTATAAATGTCTAAAAGGAGGTGGGAGGCAAGTGGATGAGGTCAAGATCTTCTCAGTGGAGTATAGTGATAGGTCAAGGAGTAACAGCCTAAAACTTGAGCACTGGAAATTCTTACGAACACGTGGAAGAACTTTACAGCATGGGTGACAGAGCACAGGGACAGGTTGACCAGAGAGGTTGTGGATTCTCCTTCTATGGAGATATTCCAGAACCAACTGGATGCCTACTTGTGTGGCCTATTGTGGAGTACCTATTTATCAGAGAGTTTGGACTTGATAATCTCTTGAGGTCCCTCAACAATTCTGTGAATCTATCAGGCTAAAGACAAAAGATTCATGCATTTGCTAAAAAAAATATTTTGATTAATTAATAGAACTCAGAGCATAACTTCTTTCTGGAAGAGGAGTGTTTTTGACTTGCATTACAGAATCACAAAACTGTAGGGCTTGGAAGGAGATCACTATGTCTATCCCTCTGGCTTAGGTAGGTTCCCTACAGTTGTTTGCACAAGAAAGTGTCCAGGTGGGCCTTGAATAACTCAACTCTATGGTTTCTTTGGGCAGCCTGTTCCAGCGCTCTGTCACCCTCAATGTAAATAAAATTTCCTCAAATTCATGTGGAACTTCCTGTATTCCAATTTGTGATCATTGCTTCTCATTCTGGGCACTGGGCACAATGCAGTAGCTGGGCTCTGCTGGAAAGAGCCTGATCCCATCCATTAGATATCTATAAACATTAATAAGCTAATCCCTGTCTTTTCTTCTCCAGATTGAGAAGCCCCAGTTCTTTCAGACTTTCCTTGTACAGAATACAGTCCAGGTCCTTAATCATCTTTGTTGCTCAGTACCGGGCTCTTTATAGGAGATCCCTGTCTCTTTGGATTTAAGAAGCCCAGATCTGGATGCAGAATTCTAAATGTGGCTTCAAAAGGGCAGAGTAGAAGGGGTGGATCAACCAGCTGACGATGATGTTTTTAATGAACATTGGGGCACACTGCTTGTTCATGGCCAACCTGTTGTCTACCAGGACTGGGACAGGCCCTTCTCTGTAGAGCTTCCCTGCAGCAGGTCATCCCCTAACTTGTATTCATGCATGTGGTTACTCCTTCCAAGATGTAGTACACTCATCAGGTTTCTCTCCTCACAGAACTCCAGTCTGTTCAGATCTCGCTGAATGACAGCACAGACTTCTGGTATGTCAATAATTTTTTCCAGCTTTAAGTAATTATCCCGGCTATAGGTACACAAGAGCTTTTCTGCTTTTCTATTTTTATTGACATATATTTCTGTAACTGGCGGTGCTGTGTGTCTATATGAATGTTCCCAAGTTTGTTTTATCTGGGATTGTCAATTCAGTCCTTAAAGGAAGTGAATCTGATTTAAGCTAAAATAAGAATTTCTATGCATAAAAGCTTTACTTATTTATTAAATGATTTTACTTGAAACATCACAGCATTATAAAATAGCTCCAGTTAACCCATATAGTTACATGTTTGTTACATAGTTATAGGAAACCAGCCAGTAGTGTTTTCCAGGCCAATGGAATTCAGACCTATTCAGAAATAGTGTAACAGGGAGAACTGGGGAAGTGACTGTCCCTCTGTACTTGGTACTAGTGCTACTGCACCTTGAACACTGTGTTCAGTTTTGTGATGCTCTGAAAGGATATAGAGTTACTTGCTTGTGTTTGGAGAGGAGCAAGGAAACTTATGAGAAGCCTACAAATAAATAAATAAATAAATAAATAAATAAATGCAAGATTTTCAAGGAGTAACTAGGGGAAAGGAGGTTGTTTAGCCTGAAGAACAGGAGGTTAAGGGACCTCATCACTTTCTACAATTACCTGAAAGCAGTTTGCAGTCAGGATAGTTTCAGTCTCTTTTCTCAGGTCACAAGAGATACATAAGATGCAAGGAAACATTCTCAAGGTGTCTCAGGCTGAGAGGTTTAGCTTGGACATTAGGAAGAATTTCTTCCTGGAGAAGGTGGTTAAACACTGGAATAGGCTACTGAGGGATGTTGCAGAGTCCCCATCCGTGGATGTATTTAAGAGGGATGTGGATGTGGCACTAAGGGACATAGTTTGTAGATGGTCCGTTGTCAGGGCAATGGCTGGATTTGCTGATCTTGAAAGTATTTTCCACTCTAGATGATTCCATGAAATGCTTGCAGACTGCTTGTTCAGAAAGCTCTTCAGCAGGAATCATATAAAATTCAAACTGATGAAGGTACTTGAAAGCTCTTCCTTACCAGTCCCTCACTCTCACACAACTATCTAAAGTGCTCGTTTTTCATGACATTTGGTTAAGTGTGCTGAAGTATCAGAGACAAAGCCTATTTTCCAAATGAGAAAGTTGATGCATGAAGGGGCTAAGTGATTTCTTGTTACATGCCATAAGTTTGTATATGGCACAATAGGATCACTACCTTGGAGAGTGCAGAAGAGGAGGGAAAATCTGAACCCAAAATTCCTGCACAAAGAACACTTGTTAAAGATTTAGTTTTCCTCATTTGTTCATTGGGGGTGGGGGGAGGGGTGAGAGGGGAAAGCGATGGAAGAGAACTAATTCAGGAAGCATGACAAATCATGCCATTACTTCATTCATTGTGTTTCACCCACAGAACAGTGGTTTTATTTCTTTATTTCTTTATTTCTTTATTCCTCATGAAAAATCTGTTTCTTCCCAGAAAAGTTAAGTTTTTCCATAGAAAATATTAGTTTTTATTAAACTTTTTGTAAAGTACTTTGACAGTTCTGCTTCCAGTACTTGTGGACTTGTGCCATCATAGTAAACTATCTGTACGGCAATTCATTAGTTCCTCTCTGAAGCAAAATCCAAGCAGAATCATACAGAGCTTTCAAATACTTAAATTACAAGTGGAAACACTGTATTTTAAATCAAGCTGTTTCAATTTGTATTGAAGAAATAACAGACTAGCTTTGTTAACAATTCAAGTGCATATGCTATCTGAGAAAAGTATTGACTCAAAAAATAAGAAGCACTTGAAGTACATAATGATCTCTGTCTGCCACAGCAGCTTAAGTAGTATGACACTGTAACTCCTTTAGACTGCTAGTCATTCTTCATTCTTCTCAAGCTCCCACTTTACTTTGTTCAGGATCTTCCTCTGCAACTTTATCCTAAACTGTTTTACGAGTCCCTTCCCAGTTCTCAGTCTCAGATATTAAGCATCTGACTTCATCTCACTTTTCTTCATATATAACTCTTGGAATATGAGCTGTTTTCTCTAGAGAACAAATAATAAGGAGTAATGTGTTTCTATCTTTCAACATTGTTGTCATTCTCCGTTGAAAACTTGTCCTCTTTTCCTGTATCTCTTAATTCCTCTCCTCCTCTGCTGTGCATTATTAACATTGCCCCTAAATTATTTACCGTAGCTCTGTAAAATGTCATTAGTAGAGCCATTTCACTGGTGAAGAGAGCTAAAATACATCTTGCAGAGGACTGAAGAAGAGAGAAAAGAAGGATTTTTCTTCTTCTTTTTTTTTCCCTTTTCTTCTTTATTTTTATTTGTTTATTTATTTATTTTTAAGGGCGAGAGGCCGAATCCTAATGAAATCCACAGAGTCAGAGACAATGTTGTCAAGAGAAAGCACTTAAGTGGGTACAGTAGTGCTAAAGAGAGGCTGAATATAAAAGAAACAAATATCACTGGTGAAGAAAAATAATGGAATTTTATTATTTTGAATGAAGCACTGATAAAAAAGGCTGGTAAAAAATACAGATATTTTCATTCAATAGGCAGAAGATGAACTTGTTCAGCACAGGAGAGCATTCATAATTGTAACATGAAAAAGGGGCAGATGAAACAAATAAGTAGCGCTGTTTAAGTTTTAACTATGAGCTAGATCTTGGATAGAAGAGATACGATATAATGGCTTGAAACCCAATATTTTAAGTATCCCACAAAGAAGAAACTTTTTTTTTTTTTTTTTTTTTTTTTTTTCAGAGTGGATGTCTGGGGAAGAATGATGGAAAGAAAGCTCATAATAAAGATAAAACCTGACTCTGTAAACTTCACTGATACTCTAAAACACAGACCTGAAAATATAGAAAGAAACCACAGGAAAATTATAATGTATTTTCTTGCAGGAGAGAAATGGGAAATGATACTGAGAAAGTAAAATTGGTAGTAAGCTTAAAATTACACAAGTTGAAAGAAGTGGAAAGAAGGCAAATAAGTCACTTATTTATTTATTTATTTGTTTTAAGAACAAGGAGATGCCTGGTCCAGGTCCAGGTCCAGGTCCCAGGTGGCCAAGAAGGCCAGTGGCATCAGGAATGGTGTGGTGAGCAGGACTAGAGAAGTCATCCTGCCCCTGTAGTCCGCATTGGTGAGGCCTCACCTCAAGTACTCTTCAGTTTTGGGCATCTCAGTGCAAAAAGGACATGGAGGTACAGGAGCAGGTCCAGAGAAGGGCAATGAGGCTTTTCCAGACCCTTTCCAAAGGGTCTGGAAAATCAACCCTATGTGGGCAGGCTGAGGGAGATGTGGCTGTTTAGTCTGAGGAAAAGGAGGCTGAGGGGAGACCTTATAGCTCTCGTCCAGTATCTGAAAGGTGCTTTCAGTGACAGCGGGGCAAGTCTCTTCTTACTGGTGACAGGACAAGGGGAAATGGCCTTGAGTTGCACCATGGTAAGTTTAGGCTGGAAGTTAGGAAACACTTTTTAACAGAAAGGGATGTTAAACACTGGAATAGGCTCCCCAGGGAGGTGGTTGAGTCACCATCCCTGGTGTATTTAAGAGCCGTTTGGATGTGGTACTCAGATATATGATTTAGCAGAGGGTTGTTAGAGTTGGGGTACTATGGTTAGGCTGTGGTTGGACTTGATTTTTGAGGTCTTTTCTAACCTGAGTAATTCTACGATTCTATGATTCTGAAAAACAGGTTTTCTTGTATATAGTGGACCATATACACAGGTAATGGAAATAGTCGACATCTTTTCCATGTACTAATGGACAGAATCTCTAAAGCAGACATTGAGTCTTCAGGCTAAGACAAGAAAATGTAAATTTTCCAAGCTTTATACAATTATAAATTGTACAAAATACATTTATTCACTAATGGGATTTATTCTTAGCTGCCTGTGCACAACTTTACAAATTTATTTACACATGAACATCCTGTAAAGTTCAGGGTACTCCTGTGAGATAACTCAATTTATTTTTGTGTACACGTGTTGTGTTTTTGTTTGTTTGTTTGTTTTTTATTTTCTCACCAGCACATGATTAATTTTTAGGTAAGCAATAGATTTAGATTGTAAGTAACTATTTATGTCAAAGCATGGCATGTGACACATTCACTCAATCTTTGTTAAACTGCACCAGTCTAATCCTTTTTTCCTCCTCTGGAAGGCTTACCATGAACCTAATACAGTACTTGTATGGGATTATCCCTCAGAATTGCAGATTGAGAGACTGCATATGATAGCTCCATAGGAATGGAAGACTAGACTGAGAATCTAAATATTTCTTCTTATTATTAAAAGAGATTGAATTTAAGAGATCACTTTTGATCTGCACTTAAAAACAAAACAAAACAGCAACTCCCTCCCCCCAGAAATACAAGGAAACAATGATAAATACCTTTATTATTATTGTTATGAACAAGCCATAAAAACACAGAGATGTACTATCTATTTGTCGTAACAATTAATTTGTCCCTCAGAGTAAAATCCTTCGTAAAGATATCTGCATATGTGTTTGAAAAAAAATGCGAGATACTGAGTTATTTGTCAATGTATTTAAAAAACGCAGTCCAGATCTTATATAAACAACAAATGCATCACATTTCCTTCACTTCTAATGTAAAACATAAGAAAAACCTGAAACATTTTCAGGCAAGCACTTATACTTGAAAGCTTGTCTGTAAGCTAGTGTGAATGTCATCTCTTTGTCATACCACTAAAAATCAAGGGAGTTACAGGAGATCTATTTTCTACATCATTGCTTCATGGCCAGACTTGCTGAGAAGTTTATTCTGGTATCACACACATTCTGCTAAGACTGGAAGCTTCCAGCATATAAAAGTGGAATGCCACTATGTTTTACATGACACTGTTCAGAAGAGCATCCAGGAAAAAAACATCTGGAATAGCTATCACTCGAAAACTGTTTATCATATTGGTGAGCATCAAAGGTTTTGACTGTAAACAGGAGGAGGAACTGAGGAGACAGGTTTTTAAATACAATTGTCCCACCATCGTATAAATGTTCTGTTGCCCTATCAGGTAAGCAGGAAAGCAGACCAGAGCCTGAGCCTTTTTCCAGAAAGGGATGAACAGTTTGTTTGTTATGATGGTTGACATTTTAATTTAATGACTGGCTTATTTCATAGAAATAACATGTTCCAACAATTGTTTTGAGATAACTTATTTATTTATTAATTTATTTGTTTATTTATTTATTTATTGCATATAGCTTTTTCTAGTCAGACAGAATGAGGGAGCGAAAAATACATCCAGAATGCTTTAAGCATACTTTTTTTTTTTTTCCCCCCCAATTGATTATGTATTATAGAATGTACTGAGTGTTTCCAGAGTTCTTTTCACAGACTTACACAAAAGTTGTTGTCATGGTTTTGTAATGTTACTGTCAATATTCCACATCATAACATCATGTGCAGTATAGATCATTAAGAAGCTCATACTCCAGTTCCGTGGAATAACAATGTCCCGAATACTCAGCTCTCAGAAGAAAACTACGTATCCCAGAGGACACTGCGGCCAGAGATAAGTCGCGGGAGGAGGACATATATAATCTCGCTCCCAGGCTGAAGCTCTCTCTCTCTTGGACTCTCAGAGAGTGGGAAGCATTCCAGCTGTGTCACCTAGAGTTCACAGTAGGCCTCTTGGTTTTTGGGAATCTCTCTCTATGTTTTGTTATATTTACTAGCCTCAATCATATTGTATTATATTGTGTTATCTTGTATTCTAATATCATATTTCTTAAAATAAGTTTTCCGCCTTAGATTACTGCCGCTGTTCTCTTTTCCCATTCCCCTTTTCCCTTCCTTTTTGGGCCAGGGGCCCTACGGGGTGGCTGCCCCCTGTCATGGGCACAGGTAAATCTAGGTGACCCGTGACAGTTGTTTTTGTAACTTCTTTTTTTTTTTTTTTTTCTTTCTTTTTTTTCTTTCTTTCTTTTTTTTTTTTTTTTTTCCCTGAGTTGTGAAATTAAACTGTAAAAAGAAGAGATTTAATAGAACCCAGCTTTTACTTTTATGGGTGTATTCAAGAAAATTCAAGAAACTACGGCCTTGTAATGAAAATCATCCTAATATTTTGTTTAAATACATCTGTCTCCACATAGATGGATATTTCAGGAGTGGTGTGGAAGGATGCTACCACAAATAAGATTGGTGCTGTGGATCAAAGAACTGATTTCATTCCTGATGCATTCCTGATTTATTTTGTTGAGGATACTTTAAGAAAGTAGAGTGCTTTGGGTTTTTTTTTTTAGTTGTTTTTTGTTTTGTTTTGTTTGCTTTTTGTGGTTTTATTTTTTTTCCTTTTTTTGTTTGTTTGTTTTTGGTCTTGTTTCTGAAAATATTGGCTTAGAACTTAGAAGCACCTTCAAGATGATTTATAGTAAGAGTATATAAGGCAATCCTATGTAGTCTAGGCATTATCTCTACCATGTTGAAATATTGAAATATTACTGTTGATAGTAGATCTATAATAATAAGGAATCAATAAGTCTGTATATTAAAAGAAGTAATGTATTGGGTGATGTCAGTGTTTTATGGGCTGGTTCAGCCTGGTTCCGTGACTAGCAGGGCGGGGGGACTGCAGATCCATGCCCCGAGAAAAGGAAAAGAGGGGAAAAGGGTAGAGAGACAGGCCCAAAAACAAAACAGCAGCAAAGAGGAGAAACAAACTATTTTACTAAATAAGATATCAGAATACACTATGATACTATATAATACAATATAGTACAATGTTGTATTAGGCATCTCGAGCTCTCGGGTTGTAACGCGATAGGCCTTCCCCTGCTCGGTAATGTATATGTATGAGACTGAAATTTGAGCCCTATATAAGGGGCTCACGTGGTTGAATAAATACCATTTTACAGCTCACCATATTGGTGTGATCAGAGTGTAACTTGGTCATGGGGTCATCAGATGCACATTCTCAATGATGGACGTAGTTCTTTAGGTTACCTTGCACAAGGCAACAATTGGTGCCCCGTGTGAGGACGTCCTGAGAGTGAGTGTGCGACGGCTAACTGCGAGACGAACGCGAATCCTACGGTTAGATCCCGTGGAAGCGCCTGGGGGGCAATATTGAATGAAGCTGCTGTTTATCCTGCGGTGAGACCGTGGAAGACCATGGTACTTTGGGCCTGGGTATATATACAAAGGGTGCAAGGACGTACGGTGTCGAGCACCAGAAAAAACATGGAATCCGTCACTAAGGTAGTATTACGGGTTTGTAAAACTCATTGCGGTAGGAATGCTCCTTCTAGGAAGGAGATTGCTGCCGTTATTTCTTGTTTGCAGAAAGCTCAGCTTTCACCCTCCCCTAGTAATCTACTCGATTCGGAGCGGTGGGAATCTTTCACCGCTGCCCTGCTCCCAAGAGCAATGCACGAGTATAAAGCGGAGGAATTAAAAACCTGGGGTTTGGTCCTGGGTGCGCTCAAAGAGGCTGAGGAGAGTAAATCGTTTGCCCCAGGTAGTGCTTTGCTGGGGCCGGGGAACCGAGGGTTGGAGTCGGGGAGCGCGCTTCTTTGCAGACCCCCGGAGGGAGAACAATGGCTTAAGATGGCGACGACCACCCGGACTGCCCCCCCCAACTCCACATGTGCAGCAGTTTAGAGATAAGCGGCGGGACAACGAACAACAATCTACGGTACCCTTATTGGAACGTAACCTCGCAACAAAGTATCCTGCATTCCTCCGCACATCCTTGGGGGTGGGTAGGGGGAGAGAACAGTGGCGAGAAAGAAGCCAATCCACATCAGCGGGGGCAGAGGCGGAGGCGTTCCTGGTCATCACAACCCTTCCAGACAGTCATTTTAGATATAATAATTAATATAAAATAATTAACTGAAAAGGAAACAGGTCACTTATAAGAATAGACCACTAATACAGATATCTATGTAAACATAAGAGCAACAAATGCTCATGACAAGTGTTTGAAATCTTTAAGAGATTTGATGTATCATCCTGCATTTCTAGCACAAACTAGCTCAGTTTGAACTCTCATTGTTTTAGATATATTTATTTCTGGACAAGGTTATGAGCAATAAAATGAAACTGACCTGAAAAGGAAATTTCTTGTTTCACATAAAGAAAAATTTTCGTTGTCCGATAGAGGATCATTAGTGGATCATGCCATGTTCAAGCTTCTTCTTTTTTTTTTTTTTTTTCTCCCTCATAAAAGAAAATACATGCAAGAAAAATATGTAATTTCCTTTTCTCTACCTAGCTTGTTCTGTGAGATTTTTCATTATGACTAAGATCTACCATTGCTGAGGAACTGAGGATATATAACTTTGACAGTTAACATCACTACTTTGTATGTTCTTTCAAGGATAAAAGAAAATGTAGACAAATTACTTATCCCTGATGAAGGCAAACACCATAACATTGTAATTGCAAATATGATCGGGCAGACGCTTCAGTGCGGTTAAGAATTTTAAAATCATGTTATATGTATATTCATGTCACACGTGTGTCAGTTCAGTCTTTATGTTACAATATGGAATAAAATACAATGCAGTAGAGCTGGAAAAATGAAATCGAGTGAATGTGCTGGGCCACTAGAAGAACAGTTACCTAGAAACTGAACAACTAAATCTCCAAAGATTTCATGAGCTCTCCACAAAATGGGAAGGTGCTCCTAGACAAGAACAGTAAGGAATTATCCTTTCGTGATATTCAGCTTCATTTTTACATTGTTTGTTGAAGTCACAATCTCTGAGCAGAGAAATAAGTATGTGTGTGTTTTCAACAATTTGACCCCAAAATAAATGGGAAAGACTTGGCATATGCTGCTGTGATCTACAAAACATGAAAGGGAAAAAAATTGTAAGTCTCCAGTTGTGACAACTGAACAGTACTGTACTTATACGGTTGGGAAGAGAATGCCAAAAACAATAGGCCACACTGCATACGGAATGGCATAGAGCATCTGGATAGATGTCCAGGACTCCCACAGTGGTGGGACATTTCTTAGCAGAAATTAACTGAATGTCATGACTGTCATAGCCCTACTGAAACTGGAACTCAGTGCTCCTTTGAAATATTCCACCCTTTATTCCACAAAGCATGTTTTTAATGCAACATTGAAAGAGGGTGTCCTATCTGATTGTAAGGGATCTCATGTTGTATCTGTATAATCACATTATTGCAATTTTTCACTGTTCAAAACTTCCAGTTAGAAGGAGGAAGAGGTATTCTACTGGTGAGAACAGGATGAATTTACCAAGCTCAATGCCTGCTTGCTGCATTAATAAAAATCAAATGAAAAAAGCAATCTGATTAAATTATGTGTTCTTTTTCCTATGCCAGTGGAGCTTAACTAAGCAAAGAAAAGCAGTGAAGTAAATCAGTGTTGGTTTATTAAAGATCAGAATTCAATATCTCAATAGTTGAAGGGCTTATGCACCAGTGTTCTCACTGTTTAGCTTTTCCGTGCAAAGAAAGTAAACACAATGGCACTGTGGGGGCTGACACTTACAGAGGAGTAGTTTTCTTGCAAGAAAGATGCTAGCCTATCTCTTACTCCTCTTTTGTCAAAAAGCTATAATGAAAGCCAAATTCTTAATTTTGTCTTCTGATGGTGGTGTCATCCCCTGTAAGGGAGGAATTCTCCTTGAAATTTCCTTAATTCTGTAAATGGAAATACCCCTTACCTTGGCTACTTTTCTTTCAATATTCTTATCTACACAAATACAGATTCTCCCTCACATGGATTTTAGTGCACCATCAAGATAGCAGGGTTTTTTGGGTGAAGAAGCTAAGGATATTTAATCTAGTTTTCAGGAACTCACAAGGATTTTAGATTGCAAGATTTCTCTCTGAATACTAGGGGTCTCACCTTCAGAAGAATTTATTGTGTCAGCATGGTGAGAAAGCTTCCTATTAACTTCTTTGTGATCTAAATAAAACCTAGCTTTTGTAAACAAGAAAACCAAAACACCTGCTCCTCATGACAGGAATTGGTTGGTGGCTTTGTTTTGATGAGACCAGGTACAGACAGAGGATTTCACATATTCCATTTATACCTGTGTTACACAGGGCATCACACTGTGCAGATCTAAGCTTCCTATGCTCCCAGAAATGCTGCTGGGGTCTCAGTCAGAAAGCAAAAATTCAGTAAATGTACTTAGCTTCTGTTTCTGCCTATGGGTGGAGATTCTTGCTGTTTGTTAGAAGGGAAGAGAGAGGAGAAGTTAACAATGTTAATCTGTGTACAGTGTTAATGACTGTCAGTATATAAATTGTTCTTGCTCAAGATTGAAACACTGAAACTACTTAGAAAAAAGCATGGAAACGCAAGCTTGATCAAATGAGATCATGGGCATACTTTACAACAGTTTCAAATAATCTCCTAAATACTGTGGTGGTCCTTGGTTAGCACCCACTCTCATTCAGAAAACTGTATACCAAATTCCATTAGAAGAAGCTGAGCTCAAACCCAGTGCCGACTATACAATCCATTACTAAATAAATGCTTTCTGGTGGGTAGCCATATTGACCTTTTGCTGAGATGCTGAAATCTTCTTGCCAACATTCCCACCTCCTGCTTAATTGGCACAGTATAAAAGATGTTTCCAAGGGAGTGTACAACAGCAGCCATAGTTGCTTGCAATATTAACACAGCAAAAGAAGCACGTAATTTTTTATTCCTCTGAAAAATGGATGCATAACAAAATCCAGCATAATAAATCTCTTTTGGCTAGAATTATGATGACTGTGCGCCTCCGGTGGCACAGTGGTAGAAGTGACGCTTGCAACACCGGAGGCTCAGGTTCAAATCCCCCCTGTGGCGCAAGTGGTAGAAGTGCCGCTCTGCTACACAGGAGGCTCAAATCCCAGGAGTTGGACTAGATGATCTCTAAGGTCCCTTCCAACCTGCATGAGACTGTGATACTGTGATACTGTGACTGTAAGTAGGCAGCCCATGATATATTAGTGCAGCACTTGTTCCATCCAGGATACTATTTTGGCTTTCGTTAAGAAATTCAGAAGCACTTAGGTGACACTTCTGCCCACCTTTTATTAACAATCAAGTTTGTATTTTTTGTTGAGGCCAATTCATTGTGTTAGTAACATTCAGTGTAAGCAGGAACCCATTAAATATGCCATAAAGATATATTTCACTACAACACACCACAAGGAGAGCTTGGCTGCTGGTGCTTCACTTATCAAAGAATCACAGAATTACAGGGGTTGGAAGAGATCTCAAGACATTATCAAGTCCAGCCTCCCTGTTAAAGCAGGTACCTGATGATAGGTTGCACAGGTAGGCATCCAGAAAGATCCTGAATATCTCTGTAGAAGGAGACTCCATAACCTCTCTGGGTAAGCTGTTCCAGTGCTCTATCACCCTTATTGTAAATAAGTTCTACTGCATATTTGTATGGAACTTCCAATCTTCAGGTTTTAGGCTATTATTCCTCATCCTATCTCTGCACACTACTGAGAAGAGCTTGGCCTCATAGATGTTTATAAACATTTATCAAACCCTCTCTCAGTCTTCATTTCCACAGTCTCAACAGACACAGCCTTGCAACATATGGGAGATGCTCCAAGAAGTTTACCGTCTTTGTGACCCAGTATTCTAAATGTGACCTCACCAGGGCAAACTAGAAAGGAATCACCTCCCTTGATCTGCTGGCCATGCTACTTTTAACTTGCCCCAGGATATCACTGGCATCCTTGGCCACAAAGACACACTTCTGGCTCACGGCCAACCTATTTTTCAACAGAACATTCAGGTCCTTCTATGCAGAGCTCATCTCCAACAGGTCATCCCTTAATCTATAACAAAGCATGTGGTTATTCCTCTTCAGGTGCAAGACTCTCTACTTGCTTTTGTTAAGCCTCATGTGATTCCTCCCTACCGAATTCTCCAGTCTATCCAGGACTTGTTGAATGGTAGCACAGCCTTCTAGTATGTCAGACACTCCTCCCAGCTTTGTATCATCAACTTGCTGAAGGTGGACCCTATATCTTCACAGAGAGGGTAGTGTCACACTGGAACAGGTTGCTCAAGCAGGCTGTGGATGCCCCATCCCTGGATGCATTCAAGGCCAGGCTGGATGTGGCTCTGGGCAGCCTGGTCTGGTGGTTGATGACCCTTTAAGTGTGGGAATACAAGAAAAGCTGTTCAGAGCAGCAGCTGTGGTGCAAGATAAACAGCATGAGAACCAAGGACACCTCTGCAAGGAGAAGAAGAGTTTCACAGCTCTGATTGGATATGTGCCTGCATGGACAGTTGAAAAGTGTTTTGTAGAATGCTTTGTTGACATGTAAGGTGTTTGGGAAAGTTGTAAGGGCGGATGGGAAAGTTAGAAAATAACAACTTGTGAAGGTATATAAGGGATGTGAGAACTTGTAATAAACGATTTGGATCGTTCACATCTGAGTCCGTGCCAAGACGCTGCATTTAAGTAGCAGGGTGGTTGAAACTAGATGATCATTAAGGTCCTTTTCAACCCAGGCCATTCTATGATTCTATGATTATGATTCTATGTATGTTGAACAATACTGGACCTAGAACTGCACCCTGGGGAAAACTGCTAGTTACAGGCCTCTAACCAGACTCTGCACTTCTGATGACAAACCCTGCCAGTCAGTCAATTCTCAATCCACCTCATTTTCCAGTTATTATGTCCAGAAAAGCTTCATCAATTCGCTGAATAGTATTGTTGACTATTGAAAATATATTTTAACATTTCACAAATATGAGTAATCGCATGAAATAAAATATGGGCAAAAACAATTAATGATACTGGGAAAGGCTATGTTAAAACTGCACTGAGACAACACTTAAGTAAAGTAGTACTGAATCTGAGTATATGTATTTAGGTTTATGCTTACTTTTCACTAACAAAATGGTAGCAGTGGGGTGAATTACATCAGTACATTTTAATATATTTAAGAATTATTAGTTAGGTTGAAGCTCTGCATGCACTGTACCTACCAATCATCTCAGGCAAAAGTGGTACTTCACAGCTTGCACAACAGATTCTGTAGAAATCATACTTAGTATTCTGACTGAAGCAACCTAACATTTTATTTCAGAGATTTTTTCCAGCTGCCTTTAGTCTGAAAATAATAAAAACCATTTGCATCTGCCTCTGCTTTTAAAGTCAGTCAACAAGTACGGGTATTGATTATATGAAAAAATTGCCTTTGGGAGATATTCTTCATTGTCACAGATGAAACAGAAGAAGCATCATAGGATTATTTAGTTCTGTGGAGACAACCAGCAAATGCTTCAAAGATATCTCTAGAAGGGAAGATAACATTTTACAGCAGAAGTCACAAATTTGCCAGTCTTCTGGACACATTACACAATGTTGTGATTCAGCAACAATATAAAATTCACCGTGTATATCAAGATATGTCATCAATTTAAAATGTCACCTTTTCTGCCGGTGGAACTTTAAAAATTGTACATTCAAAGTCATTCTGAAGAGCTGAAAAAGCTTGTGTTATATTCTTATGAGCTCTGTTTTTCTCCTGTGTTCTTTCTTTTGCCTCAACACATGGAAATATTTTTGCTCACTCTTGATAATTCTGTGGAGTGAACATGATGAAAGAAATTACAATTTCTATTTTCAGTGGAAAATTGTGAAGAGCCTAGGTCAAAGTATTCACTCAGTCTAACAAATCCATCAGGTTTGTGATTGTGTCTTGCTCACAACTAAAATACTACTGAACTTTATTTTGTGGATCAGAATGTCCTCCTTAGAGACAGAAAGGTTTACATTTTACTATCTCTGTCTGTGAGTAGAAATTAATACCCTTGGACTTTTAACTTCCATCTGGCTGATTAGTTGCACTTCTCTCCACCTAGGCCTGCATTCACAGCATCCATGGCACTCAAGACCTCATATTGCCTTCACTATGGCAATATTTCTTCAGTATCTAGAACCTGACCTCTATGCCTTTAGCGTCAACATGTGTATGTTGCCTCCTGAAGCCAGTGAGGAACAGGACTGGCTTTTACTGATCAGTTGTTGAGCTAGCAATCAATTGGTAATTGACTGTTAACCTTCATAAGATGACCGATGTGCTGAAGTCAGGCACACAGTTAAATATCTTGATGATCCAGTGCCTACTCACATGTGGTTTTTGTGCATAAATATCAGCTTTGCATTATTCAGAGCCATGCAAAAACAAAGCAAAACAAAACAAAAAATCTTCTGTAAATGAGCCACGTGGAAAAGAATAAACCTGTAAAAGAGATAGATTTACAGTGAGCTACAGTTTCATATCTAAGAGCCCCCCTCTCTGTTTTTACTGAGGCAGTCAAAGGTGCCTTGGAAGATCGCTAAAAATGATTAAGGGTGCTTTATTTAAATTGATAACAGCAGTGGCAAGTATGAGAAGAGTAAGTTACTGAAGTAGATGGGTTCATTGTGTGCCTGCCTAACACGACTGGCTTAACATTTGTATCTTAGACTGTCTCCTGCCTAATAACAGCATGTAGTGAAATAAAGGGTTTGCTCTGGAGGTAATTGTTATGTGGCAGGATATAAACAAGACCCATTCTGCAGTATATTTACTACAGTGCATATTTATGAGTTGGGTTTAATTAAAAGTTGGGAACACTAGAGCTATTTTTTAACTAGATGTCTATTATCTAGTGTCAAATGCTTGGTTTTAATCATGCATTTTATACCATTGTGACCTAGATCACTTCCTGTGACATAGGAGATAGTGTGTTGTCTTTCCTGAGAAGATGTTGCCGAGCTTGATGGATGTTTTCTCATTCCTAACCTCATTACTACTGGCTTCCCATCCATCTAATAAAATGCTATGATAGAGAGTGGGAAGGTGCTATAAATCACAATATTCCAGCCACTCCAAGCAGATTCATTAGAAATGCTGACTATATGTCTCACACACAGAAAGTCAACACACAAAGTAGGTTGCTGCTTCCGTCTGTGCTTCAGATGTCCCCTTACTCCTTCCAGTCAAGTCAGGATTTGCTTTTAATGGCAAAAATGATGCTTAATGAAGTTCTTGGTGGCAGGCTGAGCTGACCTGATTAACACAATAAATATTCCAGCCTTTATGAGTTTTAAGCAGTGCTGTAGCCTGTTAGCTAACTCATAGTGTTACTCCAGCTCTGAGAATGCATAATTGATAGCTAATGAAATACGTTTTTGAGTAAGGCAAGACAGTGAAACATTCTGCTTGGGTGGTGCTTTTCTAGTGTTTTCCTTAAGGAAAAGTATCCTGTATCTCATCCAGTCTGGACAAGGCCCCCAAAGGAAGTATAGTGGAGGAAGGGTGAGAATCTATCCTGTCTGCCTGTCACAGCCTCTAGCTATGAAAATAAATGTTTTCCAGAGTTGTGCCTGGAGAAGGAGAACTGCACTGGCAGCATCCTCTGAAGTCCAGGCAATGAATTTTCACTTTTACTGAGTTTTAGATTTGCAGTGGCACCTACATGCCTGAAAAGACAATGAAAACCAGTCTTAGCCAAAAAATAAAATGAAAATAAATTAAAATAAAATATATAAAAAAAAGGTGGGAGCACCACAGGCACTTTGAATACAATTCGGCACTAAAAATGCAGCATCTGTTGCTCTTCCAGGGGTTTGGACTTTCTGTTGCAGCTGCTTAGAGCTGCTTACATTCTCCTGTCCTGTTTTCTTCAGTGACAAATTTCATGCAACCATTATAAACCTGTCATTGAAAGGATTTTTGCGGGAGAGCCAGTAACCTGATACGTCTTGATGCTGCAGATTTTACATGGAGAGGTTTTTGTGGACTTAGTTTATTGGCAGCCATAGTACCTAATTTTATTTTCTTTCATGTATATGGTAATTAATTGATTAATTATATGAAAAAATCTATAAAAATCAGTGGCTTTTCTGCTGGAATTGAAACAAGATGTATATCAGTCTTTGGAATTATTTTCTTTCACTTTGGGTGACATGGGTTGTCAGGCAAGCATGCGGGTGTGAGCAGACCGATGGAAGTCAACAGTGCATACAGCCACCAGGAATCTATCATGGGGCATGAGCAGCTTCCTCTGCCTGTGCTCAAAGGCTGTTTCACTCCATTTTGGGAAAATGAGTTACTGTGTGAGCTGTAAGTATTCTTTACAAAATCCTTGAGGGGCAAATGCAATTTTGTTTGTATGCTATCTAGAAGCAGCCTTTTCATTATGATTCACTGTGATTTCTAGTACTTAGTGTCAAACTGTTTCAGGAAAAATGATTGAGAGCTGTTATTAGTAATCCATGGCTTTATGAATGTACAAATTAAAAGTAATCACAGAGAAAGGAGCTTTCTACATCAGTTAATATAATCAATTTATTATGTGGTGTTCATCTTTATTCTAATAGCAAGTAATGGGTTTATGATAGTATTCTTAAGGAGATGATTGTAAAATATGTTAAGAATTCACTGTAACAATATATTGAACACTTTCTCGTTCCTGAAGCATTCCCAAAGTTATACCTAGGAAGGAACAGTTTCAATGTTCCTTCTTGTCCAAAGAACAAGCTTCAATGAACAATTTTAAACTGTCTTTCAAATGAGACTCCCATTGAAGCAGCCAGAGGACCTAGTCCTATGGACTATAAAAATGTGATGTGACAAGGAGGGTACATGTTAAAGTAATAGTGCCTACCTAGACCACTTTCTACTCCTGAACATTGAAATCCAGATCAACTGTAGATAGTACATGCCTGAACAAAACTATGTTGAGAATTGCTGGGACAGTAAACATGATGAACACGAGCTAATTAATAGTATCTTTTCCAGTTCTTTCTGTACTCCAACAGTATGACAAGTCTGCGGTTTTCTCTGAAGAAACTCACAGTTGGAAATATTTTTTTGTTCTGCTGGAACAGGAAGAGCCCCAGAATTAACATGAAGGAAATGGATGTGGTGCCAGAATCATACTTATTTCACTTTATTGTTATCCACAGGCTACAAAGAAAGTTAGGGCAAACAAGAAAAAGGGCACCCCACAATTTGTCACTGTTTGCTCTGTAATAGAAAAATTTGATACTGATAAAAGCATTCACTGGAATTCGGCTGATATTTGAAGGATTTGCAGTGATATATACTGTTCTGTTGTGTTCCATTTTTGCTGGTTATGGAATAAAAGACAAAGAGATTTATGTTCATATACTCTCAGTCTTCATAAAGACAAAATCTAAATTCATATTAACCTCAGGACTTATTTGTCTTTGAAAGACGAAGATCCTGCTTTGTTTGCTATGTTATTTAGTCTAAAGGTGAATATTAAACAACTTTTATGATTTTCATGTAAAAAGTACAAAGATAGAAGGAGAAATTAATGTATTCTTTGAGGAAAAAAGAAATGTAACATCTTTTTCAGTAAAATGGGAAAATCTCTGGGTAATAAGGGAGCATAAATTCAGAATGTCCATGTTATGGTTTTGCAATTTGGTTGGTGTTGGTATTCCACATCAGAACAGCATGCCTCATAATGGGAGTAAAGGGGACAAGTTTTTTTTCTGTGGGCTGCCTTGATGGGCATGTGGGGTGGGGCACCGGAAGGGAAGTGAGGAAGGGGACGGGGTTGCTGGACCGGCTCCCTGCAAGGAGACAACGTGGTCAGAGCTTCCTGCCTTCCACAGCTCCATCGGTGAGATTGGGGACTTGGTATTCTCTTTGTTGAAACTCTCTTGTTGTTGTTTAGTGTTATTAGGTTATTAATATGCCATTCGTTCTCAGATCACCTTTTTTTCTCCCTCATTTTTTTGTTAGACCTAATCGCAATCTCCCTTCCCTTCCCCGTCTCCCTAAATGCACGTGGCCGGGCCGGGCCGCGCCGCACTGCTGCTAGAGAAAAGGGGGGGGGCTTTTGTTCCTGCTGTCCCGGGTTTGTGCCCACTGTCCCGGAGGGAGCTCTAGAGAGAACTCCGTGACATTTTTGGTGGAGAATGCGAGCAGAGCTCTGGGCAATGTTTTGGACAGTAATTAGGTGGTTTTTTTTCAGCAGCCCTGTATGTAGGACTGATAGTCCGTAGGTTCCTGTGGTCCTGGCTGAAGGACTTCCTGATGTTGGGGGTAGGGGTAGATTTATTAAGCCGATGGCTGGCAGGGATAGAGATATCTGCCTGGCTCCCTTCCAGACTAACGAACATCACAGGCACCGTGCTTGAACTGGCTCACGAATGCTCTGAATTCCTTAAGTATGACTGGGGTGTCAATTGGAATACTGTGTTGTTAGTCTCTCTAATTGTAGTAGTTTACTATAAATTGCAGAGAGACTTGCAAAGAATAGTGCAGAGAGACTCAGGAAAAGGGCCAGAAGCATCGGGACCCCCAGTATCAGGTAATCTCACCCCTGAACACCAGAGGGACCTTGGGAAATTAATAGAACCTCTGAGTGAGGGTGGGAGATTAGGGGGATCTCAGATCGAATGGCTTATGAAAAAGATAGAGAGTCTTGAGAATGAGATCCAAACCCTAAGGGGAAGGCAACAAGTTAATCCCAGCCGACCACAGGAAGCACCAGCATCAGTGTCAGTCGCCCCAGTGAAGGCCAGAGATGGGAATGTGTGTCCTCACGTCTGGAACGGATGGAGGAAGTAGAGGAAGATCCGGGCGAGGGACCCTCCCCAAAACCACCAAGGAAGGCAACTCAGAAGACTAACAGACATGGAGAAGATAGTGACGATGAAGGCCAGAGATGGGAGCGTGTGCCCTCACGTCTGGAACGGATGGAGGAAGTAGAGGAAGATCCTGGTGAGGGACCCTCCCCAAAACCACCGAGAAAGGCAACCCAGAAGACTAACAGACGCGGAGAAGATAGTGATGATGAGGGAAAAGTCACTGCTTCCTCTACTCGTAAACCTCTGAAAATTACTGAAATCCAAAGTGCGAGAAAGGAGTTTGCCCGACTCCCAGGTGAACGCCTTGTCACTTGGCTGCTCCGGTGTTGGGACAATGGGGCCTCCTGCATGTCCCTAAGCTGCGATGAGGCTCGTCAATTAGGAAACATTGCTCGAGACTCATCTATTGATAGAGGGATCAGCAGATGTCTCGATGGAGTTGCCAATCTCTGGGAGAGGATTCTATCAGCTGTAAAGGCAACCTGTCTTCTCAAAAGTGATTTGGAGCCTGTACTGGAAAAATGGAGTACAGCTGAGGAAGGTGTCCAGTACCTGAGAGAAATGGCTGTAGCAGAAATGCTGTTCGATCCCACATTTGTCCCTGGGGACCCAGAGGATTACCATGACCCAGAAAAGGTGAGCGGTACTCCGGAAATATGCAAGAAACTCATACGGTCAGCACCAGGGAAGTATTCCAGTATACTATTAACGAACTCTAACAGGTATGATGAGCTGGATAGGAGACCTGAAATTTTTGAGCTCATCCTTTCACTGCAAAATATCGAATACTCACTACTGCCACACCGTACCACCATCGCAGCCATCTGTAAAATGGTGGATAGAATGGACCAAATGGAGAGAAGACAGGACAACATGCAGAAGAGCTGGTCTGCGGCAAGGAACCACAGTGAACCTGTGGCAGTCTCAGCTGTCAGACGCAAACGCACACCTGTCCGAGTGAAGGACCGCAGTGAGCCTATGTCACGTGGTGCCATGTGGAACTACCTGCGTGACCATGGAGAGGATATGAAGAAGTGGCATGACGAACCCAATTTTGTACTGCGAGCACGGGTAAGAAAATTACAAAAGAGGTCAGCCACTACTGAGGTTGCCTTTACCGCTGCAGACAACCAATAGAGGGGCCCTGCCCTCAGCCAGGGGGGGGAAAGGGATAATAGAGTGTATTGGACTGTGTGGATTCGGTGGCCTGGCACATCAGAACCACAAAAATATAAAGCACTGGTGGATACCAGTGCACAGTGCACTCTGATATTCTCAGGTTTCGAAGGGACAGAACGGATACATATACATGGGGTGACTGGGGGTTCGCAGGAACTGTCTGTATTGGAGGCCGAGATAAGCCTCACTGGTAGAGACTGGCAGAAACATCGTATAGTGACTGGCCAGGGGGCTCCTTGCATACTTGGAATAGATTACCTAAGAAGGGGACATTTCAAGGACCCCAAAGGATACAGATGGGCTTTTGGAATAGCTGCTATGGAAACAGACAGTATTAAGCAGCTGTCTGATTTGCCTGGCCTATCAGAGGACCCGTCTGCTGTGGGGTTACTACGGGTGGAAGAACAACGGGTGCCAATTGCCACGAGAACAGTACACAGACGACAGTACCGTACTAATAGGGATTCCTTGCTCCCTATCCATAAGCTCATTCAACAACTAGAAAGTCAGGGAGTAATTAGTAAGACCCATTCACCCTTCAATAGCCCCATATGGCCAGTGCGCAAAGCCAGTGGAGAATGGAGGCTGACAGTGGACTATCGTGGCCTTAATGAGGTCACACCCCCATTGAGTGCTGCAGTGCCAGACATGTTGGAACTCCAGTATGAACTGGAATCGAAAGAGGCAAAATGGTATGCCACCACTGATGTTGCCAATGCATTCTTCTCTGTCCCTTTGGCCACAGAGTGTAGGCCACAGTTTGCCTTTACTTGGAGGGGTGTTCAGTACACTTGGAGTCGTTTGCCCCAGGGGTGGAAACACAGCCCGACCATCTGCCATGGGCTGATCCAAGCCACGTTGGAACAGGGTGGTGCTCCAGAGCACCTGCAGTATATAGATGATATCGTTGTGTGGGGTGATACAGTGACGGAGGTTTTTAAAAAAGGAGAACGGATAATCCAAATCCTCCTGTCTGCTGGTTTCGCTAATAAGCGAGACAAAGTGAAGGGCCCATTCAGTTTCTTGGGGTGAAATGGCAAGATGGGCGTCGCCACATCCCAACTGACGTGATCAACAAAATTACTGCAATGTCTGCGCCCACTGACAAAAAAGAGACACAGTCCTTCCTGGGTGTGGTAGGCTTCTGGAGGATGCACATCCCAAATTATAGCCTCATTGTGAGCCCCCTCTATCAGGTGACCCGAAAGAAGAATAGCTTCGCGTGGGGCCCTGAACAGCAGCAGGCCTTTGAGCAAATCAAGCAAGAGATAGCCCGTGCCGTGGCCCTGGGGCCAGTACGGATGGGACAGGATGTGAAGAACATCCTTTACACGGCTGCTGGGGAGAAAGGTCCCACTTGGAGCTTGTGGCAGAGAACCTCAGATGAGACCCGAGGCCGACCCCTAGGATTCTGGAGTAGAGCATACAGGGGGTCGGAAGAGGGCTACACTCCAACTGAGAAGGAGATCCTAGCGGCATATGAAGGGGTCCGGGCTGCCTCTGAGGTAATTGGCACCGAAACACAGCTTCTCCTGGCACCTCGACTTCCAGTGCTGAATTGGATGTTTAAAGGGCAGGTTCCCTCCACTCACCATGCCACAGACGCCACATGGAGTAAGTGGGTTGCACTAATCACACAGCGGGCCCGGATGGGGAACCTCAACCATCCAGGGATCCTAGAAGTGATCATGGACTGGCCCGAAGGTAAAAAGTTTGAAGCACCACCAGCAGAAGAGGTGTCACGCACCAAAGAGGCTCCCCCATACAATGAACTTCCGGACAACGAAAAGAAGTTCGTCCTGTTCACTGATGGATCGTGCCGCATTGTTGGGAAACATCGCAGATGGAAGGCTGCAGTGTGGAGCCCCACACGACAAGTTGCAGAGGCCACGGAAGGAAGAGGAGAATCGAGTCAATTCGCGGAGGTAAAGGCTGTCAAGCTGGCCCTAGACATTGCTGAGCGGGAGAAATGGCCAGTGCTTTACCTCTATACTGACTCATGGATGGTGGCCAATGCCTTATGGGGGTGGTTGCAGCAATGGGAGCAAAACAACTGGCAGCGGAAAGGTAAACCTATTTGGGCCGCTGAACTATGGAAGAACATTGCTGCTCGAATAAAGAATATGGTCCTAAAGGTGCGTCACGTAGATGCCCAAGTGCCCAAGAGTCGAGCAACAGAGGAGCAACAAAATAACCACCAGGTAGATCAAGCTGCCAGAATTGAGGTGGCTGAGATAGACCTGGACTGGCAGAATAAGGGAGAGTTATTCCTAGCTCGGTGGGCCCATGAGACCTCAGGCCATCAAGGCAGAGATGGAACACATAAGTGGGCTAGAGACCGAGGGGTGGACATAACTATGGACGCTGCTGCGCAGATCATCCATGATTGTGACACCTGTGCCATGATCAAACAGGCCCAGAGGATGAGACCTCTCTGGGGGGAAGGGCGATGGGAAAAGTATAAATATGGGGAGGCATGGCAGATTGATTATATCACCCTGCCAAAGACTCGTAATGGTAAGCATTATGGACTCACCATGGTGGAGGTAACCATCGGGTGGCTTGAGACATATGCGGTGCCCCATGCCACTGCCAGAAACACCATATTAGGCCTAGAGACACAAATCTTGTGGCGACATGGCACCCCAGAGAGGATCGAATCAGACAATGGGACTCATTTCAAAAATTCACTGGTGAGCACCTGGGCCAAAGAACATGGCATCGAGTGGATCTATCACATCCCCAATCACGCACCAGCCGCTGGTAAGATCGAGCGCCACAACGGTTTGCTGAAAACCACGCTGAAAGCGATGGGTGGTGGAACATTTAAGAACTGGGAGAAACATCTAGCAGAAGCCACCTGGCTGGTAAACACCCGAGGATCAGCTAACTGAGACGGCCCTACACAGTCCAACTCCCTGCGTACCGTGGAGGGAGACAAGGTTCCTGTGGTGCATGTAAAGAATATGCTGGGAAAAGCGGTTTGGGTCCTTCCAGCCTCTGGAAAGGGGAGACCCCTCTGCGGAACTGTCTTTGCACAGGGACCTGGGTGCACCTGGTGGGTGATGCAGAAGGATGGAGATGTTCAGTGTGTGCCACAGGGAAATTTGATGCTGGGGGAGTGCAGCCTGTGATTCCATGTGTGTATATAGATATATATATCTGTATGTACATATGTAATGCATGTTAACTACTGTTCTGTTTATATGTTGATAAAAGTTAGGCATGATGTGATGATGTGTAATAAGGGGTGGAATGTTATGGTTTTGCAATTTGGTTGGTGTTGGTATTCCACATCAGAACAGCATGCCTCATAATGGGAGTAAAGGGGACAAGTTTTTTTTCTGTGGGCTGCCTTGATGGGCATGTGGGGTGGGGCACCGGAAGGGAAGTGAGGAAGGGGACGGGGTTGCTGGACCGGCTCCCTGCGAGGAGACAACGTGGTCAGAGCTTCCTGCCTTCCA
Organism: Coturnix japonica; assembly: GCF_054131305.1. Classification (NCBI taxonomy): domain Eukaryota; kingdom Metazoa; phylum Chordata; class Aves; order Galliformes; family Phasianidae; genus Coturnix; species Coturnix japonica. Next base: position 36,615,395 of record NC_140702.1, read on the forward strand.
CAGCTCCATCGGTGAGATTGGGGACTTGGTATTCTCTTTGTTGAAACTCTCTTGTTGTTGTTTAGTGTTATTAGGTTATTAATATGCCATTCGTTCTCAGATCACCTTTTTTTCTCCCTCATTTTTTTGTTAGACCTAATCGCAATCTCCCTTCCCTTCCCCGTCTCCCTAAACGCACGTGGCCGGGCCGGGCCGCGCCGCACTGCTGCTAGAGAAAAGGGGGGGGGCTTTTGTTCCTGCTGCCCCGGGTTTGTGCCCACTGTCCCGGAGTGAGCTCTAGAGAGAACTCCGTGACAGTCCCAATGATTTGAAGTTTAAATATAATTTTGTTTATTTTAATAGAGTATCTATCTAGAATAATTACTTAATACTCTAATCATCTTTAAAGATTATAGATTATAGATGACATGGCATGCCATGCTATAAAAAAAAGTGGATTTTGTGGATCCAAACAGATACAAATTGATATTTAATCAAAGAAGAAATTGGAGGAAACTCCAGGTAAACAAGAGTATTAAATGATACTTAAAAACAAAGTAGAAACTCAGTCTTTTCTTTGTTGAATCTTCATGTCCTGGCTTTACAACTGAAATGTAAGAGTACCACTCCCATGATCTGATATTTTTTGATGATTGTCTTCATTAATAATATGTTTCTGAGTGACCTGAGTGACAATGAGAGTTTTACCCTTAACATCACTGTTAAGGGTAAAAACAGTACTCAAAATACAACTAATACAACTTTTGCTTTTTTTTTTTTTTTTTTTTTTTTTTTTTTTTTGTGTGTGTGTGTGTGTGTGTGTGTGTGTGTGTGTGTGTGTGTTGAAGGCTTTATGATCATTAATGACCTTACGATCTCTTGCCTTCTACTGAAGCAGCAGTCAGGTCAATTACCAAGTAACACCAAAGTGGCGGAGTGGTAAAATGGCGATTTATTGAAACAAACACAAACTTATATAAACTACGCCTTTCGTCTATGCCTACTGCATTACATGTCACTAAGATGCTTCTGGAAATTTAGGGGTAGGGCCTGTCATGTAACATCCTGATAAGTTCCCTGTATTTCGCCTAATACAACAGTGTGTGTATGTTTTAAAACCATAAATGTTTGCACAGTCAGTCTTAAAATTTCCATTGATTTTAGTGGGAACATTGTGCTGCCACTGTGCTCACATCCACTGTTTGATCTCCATAAAAGATCACCAGGTATCAATAAATGTCAATGCATGCCATTTTTTTCTTCATGGAAGAATTTTACTTCATAAGCAGTTCCATGTCACCATTCTGTGAGACTGCCCGTCTGCTGCCATCTGTCACATAGCAATAAAATATAGTGGAATATACATGGAAGGTTCAATCTTTACTGCCTAGGCATCACATACAATATGGCATGTTTTAACTGTCAGCAGCATTTTAGCCTGTGTATAAAGTTAGTTAAGATTTTAAGAGTGGTAAGTAAATAAGTACATATGTGTGAAGTAAATGTAATTTTAGGTGTAAGTTTTACTTAAGGCTCCCATGAATAGTGTGCGGTCAACTCTGAGCGAGTGAGAGATGTGTGTATCTTGTGTAACTGCTGATAAGACAAGAGGGGTTGGCTTCAAGTGGCCTCCCTGAAGGGGAGATTCAGGTTGGATGTCAGGAAATACTGCTTTTCCAAAAGAGAGTGGTCAGGTGATGGAATGGGCTGCTAAGGGAGATAGTGGAGTCACCCACCCTGAAAGTGTTCAAGGAATGTTTAGATGCTTCATTGAAGATCATGATTTAGTGAGAACTATTGGTGATAGGCTGACAGATGGATCTTGTAGGTCTTTTCCAACCTTCATGATTCTACATTTAACTGCCTCTACCAAGGGGGAAACTTAGTTGATTTCTTTAGTAGAGCAGGAAATCCGTAGAAAGGTAGCACTTCCTCAGTCCTGAGCAACTTAGAAGAGGCATAAATCACTACTTCCTTTCATAGGATCTTTTTAAAAATTTTCTTCCATCTTCAATTCCCTTTCCTCCACTTTTTTTCTGTCCTCTATAACTATCATCACGCTCAGCCTAGGAGATGGGTTGAGCTAAGCGAGCTTTGTGTGCATTCTTCTATATTTTTGGTTTCTGCTTTTTTCTGTCAGCGATGGTTCAGTCAGTGTCTCTCTCATTTTCCCTTCTTGTCCTTCTTTCATATTAATGGAAAATGGTGGTGCATCAAATTAGGAGCAAACCTGCAATGCTCACTTGGCCAGAGTTTATGGTAAGGCTCATTACAAAGTGATGCCTACTTACTTGTACTATTTATATAGATGTGCAGGTGACATTAAATATCCTTTAGATTTCAATTACTTCTTGTTTGCTAGTAAGTTTTGTCTGACCTTTACTGAAACACACTGCAGAGATTTAGCTCCACCCTGATTTCCAGCTCTCTCCTCTATGAATTTCTCATTCACTGTATCTTCAGATTATTAGCATACAATTAGGAGCATCAGTTTGACTGGTTTTAGTATTGCAATATATCTGCATCTTTGACTAAATGGCTGTACCACTTCTACAGATGTTTAAAACTCGAAACAGAAGCGAAATCTCAGTTACTTTCTTGTTCCTTCCTTTCTCTTTACTGTAACACAGACACCTGCTCTGTAGCTACATGATATATAATCAAAAGAGTGCAGGTGCTCAATATGATTGAATTGAACCCTTCCATTTAGCCTGTGGCTTTTCTAATTCAGGAGTGATGCATAGTGGATGTGATTGGAGTGATCTCTCTAATTATGGAGATTTCTCTTTGCAGTGCTGGAGGACTTTTTTTTTTTTGGGGTATTATTTACACTGTTCAGTCTAGCAGTAATACTTCTGTCTGCCAAGGACAATTACACTGCTCTTTGACTGGTGCAGATCAGCAGTCTGTGATATCTCTGAAAAGCCACACGTCAGTAGCAGACATATTAATGTTTGAATTGAGGAGTTCAAGTGATGTAACAAGATTAGATGGCACCAATATAAGGAATTAAATTTAAGCTTGTGAATAAACAAAAAACTTCTATATGACATCTGTCAATTATTTACTGCTCCCAACTAAAGTAATATTAACAGCTGGGAGCCTTCACTCAACCCCCACCACCCCTTCCCTCACCCACAAGCTTGGTGTTCAGTTCTGCAATTTTACAGTTGTAACATGTTTTTTCAAGGCATTTTGCCCTAAGCTGTTATTAAGTAATTAGAAGAAAAAGTGAACAAGCTTCTGACATGTCAGAGGACCTCATTAACTGGAAAGGATTAATTAGTTTCAAAGAAATTTTCCCTTATCATAACTGTTAAAACAGGTTTTTGGGTGGCTTTTTTTTTTTTTTTTTTTTGTGTGTGTGTGTGTGTGTGTGTGTGGTTTTGTTTGTTTGTTTGTTTGTCTGTTTGTTTTCCTAACAATAGACAATGCAGTAAGAAACAACTAAATCATGGTACTGTACCCTTATCTTTGATAACACCTCCATATTATTAAATTGTTCATCTAAAATGGAAAGAAAATATAGTATGTCTGAGGCAACAGCTGCATGCGTCTATCATGACCATGGAATCTATTATAAACTTAACTCCTTCTCCAGTATTATGCAAAATGAAATCTTTGTCTTTCATATACTCTTTATTTTCAAAATAATTGCGAACACTTTTTTTGTATTCTAGTTTTACTTCATTCCTACAGGCAAGTTTTTTGTTTATTTCCTCACTCCCACACTTATTTACTAAATTACTATATCGAAATACAGGATAACACAATATAATACAATATAATTGAAATTTGAGCTAACGAATCAAGCAAAATAGAAGAGAGAATGAGTCCCGAAACCGAGAGGCATACTGTAATCTAGGCGAAACAGTGAGGGCTCCCACACATTCCCCTGAATGCCAGAACTCGAAAGACGTCAGTCTAGCCTGCGACAGAGTTAATATAGTGTCCAGGTCCCATGACCCATCTCTCTCTGACCGTGTTGCTCTCTGGGAGATGTAGTCTTCTTCTGTAAGTTGCAAATTCAGTAAAATTATTCATGCTTTATATGATGTTATGATGTGGAATACGGATAGCAAAATTACAAAATTATTAAACCATGACAGACTAGCTTAAAAAGTTTCATTGGAAAAGAGCATTAATTTGAAAGCATAAATCAGATAATTGTGATTACTGAACTTGCTTTATCTTTGCCCTTCTTTCAGTGTGTAAGACTAGTTTGGCATCCTGGTCTAGTATCTTGTGTGCCCCGGTGGTGCAGTGGTAGGAATGCCGCTTTGCAGCACTGGGGCCCAGGTTCGAATCCCTCTGTGGCGCAAGTGGTAGAAGTGCTGCTCTGCTACACAGAGGCTCGAATCCCGGGGGCTGGACTCGATGATCTCTAAGGTCCCTTCCAACCTGCACGAGACTATGATACTATGATACTATGATGACCCTGCCTGTCATAGGGGCTGGAACATGATGATCCCTGTGGTCCCTTCCAACCCAAGCCATTCTATGATTCTGTGATTATAAAAATGTTTAGATTATGATGCCATTTTAAACTTCTAAAGCTGTTCCAGTAACAGATTATATGCTACCACAAAAAGATATAAAATTCAAAAACACAGATGTTTTAAGTTTAAACCTAGCTGCCCAGTTACTCTTTTTAAAAAAATCATCATTAATCATGTGTTTCATCACCAACTTTTGTATACCTCTAGTCTTTCAAACCCATGTCTTAGTACACTCTCTACTGTTGGGAATGACGTTCTCATGAGCTGAGGGATATTGAAAACCATGACTTAAAACAGTGGAGAAGTCCTCTGCTTCTGAAGACATCAGTCTTCTGGTGCACATATTAGTACCTTTTTGCCAGTGTACATTCCTATGTTAATTTGTGTGGGATCATTTCTGAACATCAGCTAACACTTCTGTGTATACAGTGTCTATTGACTGCATGCTTACTAATGATTTTGTACTTTTTGTAGATTAAAATGCTTTTATTTATTTTTAACTATTGAAAGATTTCACAGCTGTAAGAAATGATTTAGCAGTTGAATTGTAAAGCATACAAAGAGAGACAGAGAATACTCAAAGGACTTCAGCTGAATATACCTTATATTAACATCTATCCTTGTTTTATGTCAAAGGAAAGAATATTTGCTTGTGTTTGTAAGGTAGAGATAAGAAAGAACAGAGATCTTCTGGCACATGTCAATAAAGCAGGGAGAAGTTGCATAGTAGCAATAGCAGTCTCTAGAATAACAAATTGGTGCCCACTGGTAAGGGGACAAGACTCATAATTCACAACCGATGAAGCCACAAATGAGTTATAAAGGTCTTGTCCTCTTCCGGTGGAGATAAATGAGTCTGCCTAGTACAACCAATCATATGATCTGTTTAGATATGTCTTCTTTGTTCATAATCCTTTCTCATATAAAATTATTTCAGTGAGCATCACAATAAATAGAGAATAAAAGTCCCTTTTTGGGGACTTTTGTGTGCTTTTTTTTTTAAGCACACAAAGCCAGTTAAAGTCATTAGTTGCTATTTATTTAGAAGTGTATATGTACAAAGGCTGCTTTTGTTTGCTTGTTTGTTTTCTTTAACTGGATAGCTACTTGCTGTTTTTTCTGTTCTTGCTATTACTTTCCAACTGTTACTGTTCTTGTTTTCCATTGCCACCAAACCCCACTCCCTGGGAATGATTACTTTTCTGGTGTTTATGTAAACTTTTAGGTTGTCTCTGGACAGAGGATCAAAAAGCCTGTCCTTAAAGCAGCAGACTGACAGTCTTAGACTAGTGTTTTTTACACATGCCTAGGGTCTAGCTATTGAAGCCTTGAATTTTCCAGGGACAAATGTATAACGAGGTAAAGAAATGAAAGTGGGAAGTCCTTTAAACATTACAATATCTACAGTTCTTTACACAAAGTGTTCAGCAGAATAACAACATTGTGAGATCATCCATTATTTGTATAAAATAAGGAAAAGCAATTGCCTTGCCAAACTCATAACAATTTTATGTGGTATTTTTAAAATGATCTAGTTGGTTGTTCATCTGTAGTGCTTCTGACAAATAAGTCATATGAACTGAGCATTGGAGTTAAATGGCTGTGATGGGGTAACCTCTTTGAAAAAAAGGTCAAAATTATGATGCTATGAAGTCATAAAAATTACAGAAAATGTAAGCAGAAATGGTAATAATTGAGAATCCATAATGACTTTTTCACTGTAAGGTTATTTTTCATTTATGTGCAATTTGACAACTTTGCTGAGACAGAAAGTTTTGATCTTCACTATCTTTCTAAAACATAATTAAGCTTAGAAAACCTGAATACTCATACCCTGGAAATGTTAATTTTCTAGGTATTTCTGAGAACAAGCTTTTGCAGTCACTTCAGTGAGAACACTGTGTCTACACTTTTAAATAATACATGAAATTTGGTGGAGGTGCTTTGTTTCAGGTTTGTCTTTTTGCTGTTGTTACAGAAGGTTGCCTATACTTAGAGATGAGTTGCACTTGATCATTGTGGGTCCCTTCCAATTTGAGATATTCTGTGACTGTAGTTCTATTAGCTTATTAGTTTTCATGTGTTTGGTAGAGTTATTTTAAAATTTTCTGGCTAAATTCTCTATAGATTCTGGCTACAAAATGAGCTCCTCAGAGCTCTGCTGTGATGGCTCGAGGTGAATGCACCAGTGATGGTCTCAGCCTGGGGGCTTAAGGCTGGTTGAGGTTTTTGCTGCTGTTTTTGCTCTGTATACTGTGTATTGAAAGGCACAGCGATATTTTAAGGGACTGCTTTTCCTGTGCATTATTACTCCCATACTGGTGTTCAGACTGTGTGAAAGAGAAGGAGGAATGCCTTTTCCACAGCTGAAAATAATGCTGTGATCAGAGGGACAGATGAAGATAAAGAAGCATTATGGGAGAGCAGGGACCCAGAAAGAAGATGGGAGAGAAATTTAGGAGGGGAGGATGGAAGAGACAACACAGAAATAAGCCAGAAGAATAAAATAAAATGGTAATGGAGGAAGCAGTATCTGGGATTATGAGATCAGGAAGGGACATGAAGTATTTCAATGAGGAGCTTTAATATCATGCAAGCAGAGGGAAAAGACAGGAGGACAGACAGAGATAAGATACTAGGCTTCTTCAATTACTTGAAAGCATTTCTTTCCTAAAGCCTAAGGTCAAGCCAACAGTTTTTTTCTTGTTGCAAGCCTGTAGTAGAATTTTTCTTTGTTTAATGAAGAACAGATGAGTTCTTTGTTAAGATGTTGTTTCTTCTACCATTTATTATCAATAAAATCATGACCTTGCATAATACCACTTACTAGGAACTGGCTCCCCTGCTAAGTTTTTCAGAAGAAAAAACTAAATGACACAATATCCAAAGGTTTGAATTAAACTTCTTTAGTTGTACACTGCCACCTTTACAAATGGATCGTTTTGTTGCATGAAGAATTGTTTACCAATGTCCATTATCATAAGAATTTTCTATAACTGAGTGAAGAGGGATTGTGAAGAGTCTGTGTTTAGCTTTAAAACTCACATTTACATCTTAAAATGGACTAGTTTCCCGTGACTAGCAAAGTCTGCTGTCCCCCAATTTATTAATTTACCTTCAGGCTGAGAACTTATATATTTCGTTATGCTAGACTAACAGTTTATTTAATGCTGCTTTTAAATGCTAAACTAATTTTTGCTATTTGTATGCAATACATATTTAAAAAAGAATTACTATTCAAGGTGCAAATGTGCGTCCAAAGACATACCATTTAAATATGTTTAATGTTATTTGGAATGATTTCTGAAAGCCTCAAAAGCAACAAAAACTGTTCTGTCATAAAACTGTTTCCCATGTTAACTCGCTCGGGCCTTTTGTCAGTTTCAGAGATCTCTTGGAAGATAGCAATGTGAAATGGACATACATAGCTAAAAATGTGTTAGTATTTCAACCCAAAATACACTGAGTATTCTGCTGATAATTGAAGCTAACAGTCTTTCTCCTACAGTCATGGTAAACACAGCCAGGCCTTTCTGAAGACACTTAAATTTCAAGTAGCAGTAACCTGTAACTGCCTTATACTATATGCACTGTATGCATTCTGGAAATTTCCACATAGTCTGAAAGACAGTCTGGACAAAGACAACAAAAAGCATTTCATTTTTGAGTTGTTTGCAACATCACAGGAGATCATTCTAGAGTCTTTATGCACCTACAAAGCTGCTGCAGGACAATAAGTAATACAAGCAGTGAGCAGGAGATGTTACCCTGACAGTATTCTAACAGGAAAATCTCAAGAATACCATTCTACCAAAGGCTGCAATTATCTAGGTGCTTCCAGATAGCTGTAGTGACCTTGACCTACTGTCTTCTGAATTTGTTTTGTGTGCAGGAGCAAATCATACTACAAAGACTGCAAATCAGTGTCTCAAAATCACAGCTGAAAAATTACAAGATAATTGAGAAGTAATCGCCATAAAAGAAAAAAATGATGATAGTTATATGCGTCCAGACACCAGCCTCAGCCCTTTATAATTTCCTGGTGGCTTGTAGGTCAGTGCAGAATGTGCAGAGCTAGACTGAACTTGACTTCTGACTGATGGATGCTGCTCTGAGAGACACATAAGGATGAAGCGGACTTTGGGTGTGCTTTTTCACAGTCAAGGTGAAGTACCAGTGAAATATCCCAGCTTCTTCTAAATGAAAATTATGTACAACTTTATGATGTCTGCTCTTATGCCTGACAGTAGAAACACAGAAATTAGAGATACAAATTTTCCTACAGAAAAAATAAAAAACTTTTCTATTTATTATTTTAGGTAATAAAAGAACTGCAAATGACCTTCAGTGATGATCAATAGTAGCCATAAATGGAACAACCTACAGTTGCATTCGTTTCAAGCAACCTGTACAGAGTAGAGGATGTCACAGAATGGAAGCAGTACAATAATCATTTTCAGTCTTTTTGTTTGTTTGTTTTATATGAAAACAGAAACTTCTAAGAATAAACCAGTAATTCCATAAGGATACTGTTTCCATGAAGTGTATTATATGCACTAGTTAAGAACCCTGCTATTTCTTTGCTTATGCTCTTTCTCCAGTATTATGCTTACATTGTAAACATGGTAGGGATGTAAGTAAAATCAGGAGAAAAAGTGATATGAATAAAGGGGAACAGCCCCAAGTTCCACCAGAGGAAATTCAGATTGGACATTACGGAAAAGTTTCTGCTCTAATAGAGTGATCATGCAGTGGGATGGATTGCCTAGAGAGGTGGTCCCTGGAAGTGTTCTAGAAACATCTAGATGTTGTCCTAAAGGTCACAGTAGGTGGATGATTGGACTGGATAATCCTGGAGATTTTTTCCAAATTTAGTGATTCAAGCTGATGTTAAAAAGTTTAGATAATCTTCTCTGTCTACTTCCCTTTTTCTCTCACACAAACATCCCACACATAGTGGGAAACATTTTCTTTCCTGAAATTATTAATTTTCCCCCCAAAAAATTTCCTAGGGAAGGAAAATGATGTAGCTAGAGGTTAATTTCATATTTGTTCCATAGATATTTATTTCTCTGTTGCTCTTGTGTTCCGTTTTTTAAAAAGCAGTTTTAATGCTTCCTTCTTGAGAATAACAACCTCAGCATCAACTTTGACATTTTTCTTGTTTTGTATAAAACTGTTTTCAGTCATTATATTTCTTTTCCTTTGATTCGAAATAACTAGTGTCAGTGTCAAGTGATTAGTGCCATAGAAAAAATTGGGCTGTAAGGAGGAAGGAAATATTATGAGTGCTTGAGTATAAGAAAAGGAAAAGCATAATGAATGATAAATCAGGACTGCTAAATTATCAATATTAAAACTAAAGAATGAAGTGGGGAAAAATAGGAAATTTGAAAATGATAATTATTTAACATGCACCTAGTTTTGTAGGAATTCTGGCATTTCAGGTAAAGCTCTAAAGAGGTTATATACAGAAATGATTGGCATATTTAAGTCAGGCAGGTAGTTGTAATTAAAAAAAAATTGAAATTAGTACTCTTTGGAGAATGTGCAATATATAAATAAATATTAATACAATCTCTTTTGAAGTTTACATCTTTCATAGGCAATGCTGTTTTTAAATTTTAGAAAACTGGATTTTTGAAAGATACATTATTAGCAAATAAAAAACATTAAAATGTATTCTGAGATGGAAAGGGGATGAAAACTATCAGGAAGTTTAAGTTGATGAAATAGTTCAGGTGAATGGCATAGCAGATTGCCTATTTCAATCTTACCATGCTCAAAAGAGAAGCTAAATAAGCAGAAGGTGTCAAAAGAGTAAAAAGACAGAAAATTTGTATTCGTTACTAGCATGTCTTTAAAAATCCAGATTATTAATATATTTTGTGGATTTTGTTTTCCGGTTTGTCACGGTTTTATGATTTCTGTTATCGGTATTCCATGGCACAGCATCACGTAGTGCACTGGGAATTAAAGAGCTAATACTCCAATTCCATGGCTGGTTGATATTTCCAGGTAAAGAGTTCTTAGAAGAGAAGAACTACATCTCCCAGATGACTTTCACGACTCTGTTTCCGTTTTCCATTTAGAGGGAAAGATAAAACTGCTCACGAGTCACAGGGCTATCCCCTTTTTTTTACTGCTCATCTCTGCGGTGTATGCTCCCTAGCCATGTCACCTTGAGCATTAGAGTAAGGCAGAGTTTTGGACGCACTTTCATTTTAATTGGTTTATTACCTTTGATTCCAATTATATTATATTGTGCTATCTCACATTCTGCTATGATATTTAGTAAATTAGTTTCCTTCCTTTGCTCATTTCTTCTGTTTTTGTTTTTAGGCTCATTTCCCTACCTTTTCCCTCCTCCTCTTCCCCCTCTGGTGAAGCATAGGTCAGTGAACCTCTCCACCCCATTAGTTACGAAATTGGGCTGAACCAGCCCCAAAACTACTGACACAGTTTTATTAAATTGCTTCTGACAATATTGAAGTTACATATTTAGTGTTAAGCCAGAGTATATGTGGAACTGGGAAGTAAATATAAAGCTATTTAAATTAAATAGAAATATTACATGGGATAGAATGTGAAGTGTGCTAGAACAAAAGTTTTTTAACCTATGATTCTGCTGAAAACATTTCAAATTTAAATAATTTAGAGAAATTCATTTGCTTTCAATACAGGGACCTTTTCCATCTGTAACATTACTGTTTTGACAGATTAAATTTGTATGTTAGAACCAAAGCTATACAAATGACTGCCTTACTAAATAAGAGTCCTTGAGAATTTGTCTGTATTGGCTTCATTTAGCAAGAGTCTAGATAATCCACTGGCTAAATACAAAACTAAACCTTATCAGAGTCCTAGATCTTTGTGCTTCCAAACTATTTTTCTTCCACTGGAACTGTTTGGTGGGGTCAGTGCTGTGATGCTGGCAACACACACCATTTCCATTCAATTGAAGAGAATACTGAGCTGAAAGATCCTCACCTCCTATTCACTATATTTCACAGTTAGTGTGTGAACTTATTAACTTTATGTTTTTCTGTATCGAGGCAGTTTTGTGTTTGGAAGAATGCTAGGCTACTACCCCAGTATCCAGTGTGTGCTTACAGGCCAGTAGCCGGATCAAGTCAGACATTTATTTTGAAGGCTAAGGCTAAATTAGACAACTTCCATAGAGTAACTCACAGTTTTGTTATGTAGCAGCCTAAGTGGTTAATACTGGTTTATTTTCTTGATTTTCCCTAAACTGTTTGTTAATTTTAGCATTATGATTTTGTTAGAAACAATGCTCCACAGAAAATTCAGGTGCCCTTGCAAGCACACTTGGTCACTCCTGTGAATGGTTGTGGAGTGGAGTACAGAATTCATATCTAGTAGCTCATTTGAGCAGATGTCAAATTAGATTGTTCTGTTAATTACTTTGGGCATAAAACTGGTATTTCTTTTGGAAATTAATCTGACAATTAAGAAACTATGGGCTAAGTATTTACACATAGCAAAAATGAACCAGGTGTTTAAGAGCAATTACTATAAAATAAACACTTCAAAAATAATTAAATGCAAGATAATCTTAGCAAGTTTTTTTTTTTTTTTTTTTTTCCCAAGAACTAAAGATCATTTCATACCTTTCATCCCTCTGGAGGAGAGAAATGTTCTTGCATAGACTTTACTGAAATACTTAGCTTTAGCCTGTTAAAACAGAGGACTGAAGTCTTGGACTTTTTTTTTTTTTTCAGAAAGACAGATGTTTTCCAGTGTCTGATCTGACTTTTTAGTCTCTGTCTCATGAGCTGACTGTGTTCCTTCCTGACCTATGGCATTAGAAATCTCCCCACTCCAGAGGAATTCCAGTTCCAAATTTTTTTCAAGAATTCAGGACTAAGTGTCTTCTTCTGGTATACACTTAGATGAAACCATGACCAAAAAACTAAGGCCTACATGTTTTTTTTGGCACACCTTATTTATACTACTTTTCCAGTTGGTGAATAAAGTAGGGAAAAATTTTTACAAACTTCTACTCAGAAGTAGAAGTTTGTAAGTTCTACTTCTATCTCATTTCCTGTACTCTGATCAATGGTAGCTAACAGTGCAAGCAATGATTATATGAAGCTGACATCTAAACATGCAGTAATGCTTCATGCTGTCATTTTATTGTACGAAAAATCTAGAAGGATTTAATGTGGATCAGTATTATTTGTTTCTTTTTCAATTTTTGGATAGTGGTTTTAAATTTTTTATTCTAGGGGAAGTTGACCTATCTTGTTAATAGTTTTTATTTCCCCAGAGACCAAGATTTTTTCTCTTTCTCTCATGCTTTTCTTTTGGTAGTCATTCCATTGATGAAAGAAGAGAGGTTGAGACATTGAAACATTAAGAAGCAGATAAATTCTAATTTTTGCAGCTTTAGGTGGACAAATGATATATGTACCCATTACATTTGAATGAGAAAATTTCCAGAAATTGTTGTCTCCAAAGCTTTACTGAGTTGTGATTCACAGTTCTACCATGATCAACTTAATGTAAATGCCAGAGCATAGGTACTATACATATTTATGTAGTTATATAGTGTAATGTTAAATGGACTTGTATCTTCTTTTAAATTGGGGAATTTTATTTACTTGGTAGGATACAATGTAATGTTCTCCAATCTCAACTGTTGTATTTACACTACAAGAATAATTTTGGTCTACCAAGTTGATTAAAACCAATGTATTTCAGTTATATTTATGCATACTTGTATCACACTTCTAGTCCCTAGTTCTGTGTGTATGGATATGATGCCGATCCACATGTATGTTAACATTTATTCTCACAGATTTTTAAAGAGAGGCTGTGCAAGTCTGCCACTACTGTGTTACAAACATGTTTAATTATTCTATATAGAAAAAAAAAGATAAAAACAAAAACAACAACAAAAACCAAAACAGTGACAACAACAACAAAAAACCTAGAAGAGCAAAATAAATACACTTAAAGCAGACAGAATCTCTGTGACTCTAATTGCCAGAGCACAGTAAGAGCTTTCAAATAATAAGTCCTTAAGTAACAAATTGATATGGGAGAGAATAATGACACCCAGGTGTTAAACCTTAACCTGAGAGTTGTGCAGCATGCTCAATGACATAATTGCCTCTATTACCATATTCTCATCTAGCATGGGGTTTTGAGTTATAGAAACTGGATTGAAATGAAAGACAAAACATGTTCAAATCAGAGGTGAAATTTGAAGCAGGAATATATAATAATGTCCAGGTAACTAAATTGCTACTTGAGTTCTGAAAGCACGCTTAGATATTATGTTAAAAATTATATTTTAATATTATTCACAATCTGACATGCTCCCACAAAAGCAAGGGTTAAGAAAATTCATGCTGGGAACAAAAAGAGCCTTTGTTAAAAGGCTCTCAAAAATGCAGTAGATTTTTCGTATTTTCCTCTGAACATCCCTGTTGCTTGTATGTGCTTTTTCCATGTAGTAGATCACACTGTGGAAGGTCACTTTATTGAAGTTTATTTCCTCAAAACTTGCTGTTCTGAGCATAATTTTGTTCATCACTCTAACAGATACAAGCCAATATAGATTACGAATGCTGTATTTCCATATATATTCTGCATTTATTTTTTTCAGTATGCTCAGTGTAAGAGAACGTGGGAAGGAATGATTTTGTAGAGTAGATTTAATCACATATATAGTCAGTGTTGCAGACATGACACTACCAGTTTCCGTTGTAAAATGCAATGCATCCACAGAACAGAACTGCATAATTATTGATGTTAACGAAGCTGGTTTGGGTGCTTATTTATCTATTTATTTATTTATTTATTTTCTGTTGCCATCTTCAGAAAACACTATAACCAGTAGAAGTAGAAACTGAATAAAGTTATAGTTTTAATATCCCCTAGCTACAGTGATCTTGAGATAATTTTGATTGAGAAAAACTAAATCTGCAGAATCTGATTCTGACTTTTCTAGGTGTCAAGGCTCTAAAAGAAGTAGATGCAAATTTTGACAGATAAGAAGTTGATATTTGCACTTCAGCAGCATTTTCATTTAAGAATTGCAATGACATTCACGTTATTTTGGAAGGTCAAAGCTAGGGAAATAATGCAGGCTCCTCTTACTCACTCACCCCTTTTTAGTCTGCTAAAAATATCTGTTGCAGACAGGAATAGATGATTACTGTCAGAACTGTACCTGCACTGCAGAATCTTCTGGTAGAAATAGATATGGCTTAAGCACACAATCAAGAGGTGATCTTTGTCTTCAAATCTTTTAATATACATTTGGAGATGATGATAGAGAGAACTTCTTGGTCATTTATATCAAAAGCAGCAGACTATTTAAACTTGATACTAATTAATTCCTCTCACAATTAGAGAGATATCACAGTAGGCTTCATAGATTCTAGATTCTCTGGGAAAAAGGAGTGAGTGAGCTACAGCCGTGGGATGCACCTCACTCCAGTAAGAAATCTAAGACATTCCTTCTTACCCATGTCACTTTAGAACTACTGTGGCTGCAAATTCTGCCATAGATATCGATCAGGAAAAGTTGGATGTTTTAAGATACAGCTACAAAACATTTAGGAAAGTACTACATACTAGTGGATGAATGCTCTGACTTGGACTTTGTTGATGTTAATGAGGACACTGAATGAATCTAGTAGTTCACTGAACTCTGAAGGAAATAGAAGTTATATCCTATAGCATCAAAGAACCACAGAGTCATAGTGGTTGGAAGGGAAATCTGGTGATCACTGAGTTCAGCCCACTGCTAGAGTACGCTCCCTAGATTGTGTTGCACAAGAAAGAGACCAGGCAGATTTTTAATTTCTCTGGAGAAGGAGACTCCACAACCTCTCTGGGTAGATTGTTCTACTGCTCAATCACATGTATGGTAAAGTTCTCTCCCATGTTTGTGTAGAAATTTCTATATTCCAGTTTTGCCTGTTGCCCCTTGTCCTATTGCTGTATACCATTGGAAAGAACCTCCATTGTTCTCCAGCACTTTAGATATTTATAAACAATGATGAGGTTCCTTCTCAGACTTCTCTTCCATGTTTCTTCTCTGTTATCTCTCAGCTTACTTGCCTTCTTTGGTAGAACAGCTCTGAACTTCCACTCTTCCCTTTTGTTATCTGTCATTGCTGTCAACACCAAGAGATCCTGAGGAAAACCTAGATGATGTTAGCTGTGTGAGGATCAGAGGAATACTGCATACGCAAGTACGTCTTCTATGCAAATTGCATGCTTTTGTCCCCTTTAGCTGCAGACCTGTTCATTCATTATTAGGTGAGGGTTGCTCCAAGAAGGCAAGCAGAACAGATGCATTTCAATCTTTAGGAATCAGCTGGACTTTACTTTCTTCATTGAAGGCCAAGAACATAGGTAACAACTGAAATGTGCAACAAAATAATAATTTGAGGTTCAGTCTCATAGACTAGATAGAAAATGATTCTTTATAGTTAGGGTAAAATGTATTTGCATTAATAGTAGTTATGCTTAGAAAGTACCTATATAAAGGGGGCAAAAATACTAGAAATTAGGAGATATTTTTATTTATAGTAAGCAAGAAAAAAAATCTCACGTCTTTTACTTGAGTTGATCATCTAGGTTGCATTAAAAAATTATATGCTGCATAGATTCACTGATATCAGCTATATACCGTTATCCATAAGATTTGAAAAGAATGATGAAAACAGAACAGCTTGCTGAACATTAGCAGTTATATCTGAACATTAGCAATTATATTTTCAGATATAACTTAATGATTCCTGTGAGATAATAACTAAGAAAATTTTTTTTAGAATATGTTCTCCTCTTCTGTGTGGCCACAGAATTTTCCATATGAAGAATCTTACTATTTTGCAGTAATCTAATGCTTGTACACAAAGGCCTGGGCTGTTATTGAAGTTTATTCTTTGAGGGTTCTCTGGAAAACTGGAGAGAAAAGGATGCAACTTTAATTCTACTTGGCTTTTGAGCAGTGCTTAGCACGTAATATAATCTCTCCCTGTCTTTATGTAAAGTAGCAGCAATAATATCCACTTATGTAAAGAATTCTCAGGCCTGTAGCTGAAAGCACTTCATAAGTGTCTCCTGTGTTAATACTATTACTACATACAGTTAAGCCCCATTTTTTATCTTCTGTAGTTTAACTTTCTAAATCTGTTCAATGAATGTGTCCTAAATATATAATTCCAGTCCTGCTCGGAAATTTTTCTTGTCTGATTTCTTGTCCTTTACGTGTCTGTCTTCTTTTCTGCTTCCTACTAAACCTTCAACTGTTATTTGCTCTATTACTTCAATATCACTCTTTCAGTCCTTAGTTGGTCTGCTGGCATTTCTCATTTTCATTTTTACCTTCCAGTTTCCTTTTTCAGATTCTTGCTATCTTCCTTCCTCCATTTGTTCCCAAGAAGAGCAGAAGAGCAGACCAAGGAAATTCCCCTTGAGGACAAGAATATTCTATTGTTTATTGTATTGCTGTGCTGTGTTCTCAGCACTCATTAAGTATGTCCTCCATTTCCATGTATAAACTCAATTTTAAGGGTTGCTAAATAGTGTTTGTATTTCAGTGCAGGTTTGATAAGCGATGAAGTTAAATGACATCATTATTTAAAGATAAATTTCTCATTCAAGCTATATTTTGAAAGTATAAATAACAGTTATAAATATGCTAGGAAAGCACATGGAAGAAATTTCTCCTCTTGGATATCCTTTTAATGGGACAGTGGTAGTAATGACTATTCCAAACAGCAATGCAGCCTTCAGGGTCTATTTTTATCCAAATACAGTAAACTCAGGGCCATGTGCAAAAATGCGTACACTTAATGTACATTTACTGTGATTGTAGATACAATTCAGGTTGTGTGCATGAAAATACTCAGTTGTGTTTCAAAACCTGAGCATTGTATGAAGTCACAGTAATTGTGCATGTTAATTAAGCATGTTATTTGGCATATATTTTTGCAACTGGCCTCATGCCTCTGTGTTTTGAAGATGAGTTATTTTGACCTAACCACTAATAGGTATCTCTTTTTACTTTCTTTTTAAAATGGCATTGCCAAACTTAGCGAGTGATACATGACACATTGTGCGTTGGGGTACTACGTTGTCTTTCTAAGGATTTATGAGTGCATACAGTAGTTCTGAGTATATGGAGTGTTTCTAGAATAGCTTAGTTAGGCCTGTAGGTTCAGAGTTAGTGGGCAGGGGGTTTATGTAGGTGTGTGTATAGGTTCTCTCTCATGCATCGGGTTTTGCATAGCGGGTGTATGTGTCTGCGCGGGACTTAGGATGGTATATAAGGAATGTGATGCAGCAATAAATTGAGAGAAGACATAATGGCATCCATGTTTAGGTCTCTCTCCCCCAGGTGGTCGAGGTCCCAGGATAAGTCAGGTTAATTGGCAGTTACATCAATTGAGTTGACCTTGTGCTTGTTATTTTCTAATTTGAACATCAAGAAAGTGTTTCCCAATGGCTTCCTTGGGAAGAATGGCTTCTTCTGTCTGGGGCAATGTACTCACAAGATAAAAAGTACTACTGGTAGTGTCTTCTCTGATCAGTCTCATAATTTTTATTTCATTGTTGTTCTATATCTTTATAGCTTTAGAGTACAGATGGTATAAAAATAACTTTGTGTATAACAGACTAAAACTAGTTATTTCATGTACTAGTTAATAAAAAATGTGCTAAATTTCATGTGACAGCAACATGATCTGGAACATGCAGTGTGTTTCTGGGCAAGTAAACAAGCTGCATCACCCTCTCAGCAGTGTCACAAATCTTGGCTCCTGAAAGGCAGCAAACCTTTCAAGATTCCATGTCAGGTTGGCAGAAGGGACTTTCGGTATCTTTTAAAAGGGAGTCACCCACTATAAGCACTTGTCTTTTCATTATAGCCATTGCAGGCCACTAGCATGGTTTCTTCTTGGGCATAGGTGTCATGGATGTTTAGATATGTGATAAATGTAATAAATATATTAAGTTGTATAATGAATAGTGTAAGAGCAATGCAATGAGCCCAGAAGGAGGGCAGAGCTGGCTAAAGAGGGCTTCAAGATAGCTGTGTTTTATTTCATTCTGAAATAATTAGAGGTGTTGAGAAAAAAAACATGATAGTTGTATTTAGAAAAGTTGCCTAGAAGCAGTAAAACACCTGAAGAATGGAAAACATGTCTGATATTTCAAATAATAATAATAATAATAATAATAACATGCTAGGAAAATTATAGATCAGTCTTACTGTTTTCGGTCTGGGGAAAATATGAAACCTTTAGTCATACTGTTAACAGATTTTTGAAAAGTAACACAGAAATGACTAATAGACCCAGGTATGTAATACATTAATCAGAACAAACTGAGTGAAATTGTTCCTACAAGACGGTACTTGGAACAGTAAATGAAAAAGATAGTAATAACTGGATTCATTACCCTCTCTGATAAGGGAAAATGGAGAACTGGCTTCAAAAGACATGGGGAAGGCTGAGATGTTCAACAATTTCTTTGCCATAGTCTTCGCTGACAATCAAAGTTCCCATTCCTCGCACATCCATTAACTTCTAGGTGGGTCTGGGTGAGCAAAATCCCTCCTACTCTAAGGGAAGAGCAAATCCAAAACCACCTCATGAGACTGAATACTTGTAAATCAGTGGAGCCTGATGATATGCATCCCAGGGTCCTGAAGAAAGTGGCTGATGTGGTTACAAAGACGCTATCATATTTGAAAAGTTTTTGGCATCAGGCAAAGTGCCCAGTGACTGGAAAAAGGGAAACATCACTCCCATACTCAAGAAAGGGAGAAAGGAAGACCCAGGGAACTATTGGCCAGTGAGCCTCACTTCCGTGCATGGAAGATCATGTAACAGATTTTCCTGGAAGCAATATTAAGGCATGTATAAAATGAGGATGTAATCAGAGAAAGCCAATACAGATTTACCAAGGGCAGATCACTCCTCACCAATTTGGTGACCTTCTATGTAGGAGGGATGAAGCTGGTGGAAAAATGAAGGACATCAATTTGAAATTCTTCAGAGACTTTGATATAGAACCATAGCATGGTCTTCTCTCTAATTTGGAGAGATATGGATTTGAAGGCTAGACTATTCAGTAAATAAGGAATTGGTTTGATGGCCATAGACAGAGGGTCAACAGCTTTGTGTCCAGATGGAGGCTGGTGACTGCTTTTGTCCACCAGGGGTCCATCTTGAGACTGATGTTCTTTAACAACTCTCAGTGACATGGACAATGGGACTGAGTGTATGCTCAGTGAGTTTGCTGATGACACCAAAGTGAGTGTTTCTCTGGAGTGAGGGAAGGGATATCATCCAAACAGTCCTGAGCAAGTTTAAAAAATGAGCCCATATGAACTTAAGGAGGGTCAACAAGGCCAAGTGCAAGGTGCTGCTCTGTGTCACAGCAAACCCAGATATGTCAACAGGCTAAGATAAAAACTCCTTGAGAAGAATCTTGCTGAGAAGGACTTGGGAGTTTTGGTAGATGAAAATTTTAAGATGGGTCAGCAATGTGCTCTTGCAGCCCAGAAGGCCAACAGTTTCCTGGGTTGCATCAATAGAGTCATGGATGGCAGGGACAAGGAGGTAATTGTCCTCATCTACTCTGCTCTAATGAGGCTTCATCTGGAGTACTGCATTCAGGTCTGGGGCTCCAGCACAGAAAAGATTTTTGAGAAAAATTATCAGAGGGCTGCAGCGCCTCTTCTGTGAAGACAGGTTGATGGAACTGGTCTTCTTGAAGTAGGTGAAGTCTCCAGGGAGACCGCATTACAGCCTTCCAATATTTAAAATGAGATTATAACCAGGAAGTCAACATTTCACATGGGTGATAGGAGAAGAAGGAGTGGTTTTAACCTGAAAGAGGGGAGTTTTATGTTAGATGTCAGGGGAATTCCAGAAGCTCTGGAATTTGTTGCTGAGAGAAACTGTGGATGTACCCCTATCCCTAGAAGTATTCAAGGCCATGCTGGATGTGGCTCTTGGCAGTATGATGGTGGTTTGCCCTGAAGCGATAGTACAGCAAGGCTTTTGATTAATCATTTGTAGAATGTGTACTCTATTTTGTTGTCTGACAATCTGTGCTTGTTGAATGAATATATAATCTAGAGCTGTCTAAAAATGTGTTTCTAATACTATATGAAAGTACTCATTTACTGTTCAAAGGAAGTTATTTTCCATTATTACTTCTGAACAGGTTCATTATGTCATAAGAGCCTTCTGCTGTATTCTTTGCATTACACTAGGGAGCCATGAAAACCCATTCTGTTAAGGCATTTAGGCCCTTACTAATTAGCAGACAGTGAATTATGCTCCATTCTTTTATCAGCAGTGCAGGAGAAGGGCTCTTGACAGTTGCAAAAATTCTGGACCTCCTCTTGGCTGGCAAATAGTTTGCCTTCAGTGGATCAGAAAGTTGGAAAGATCAGGGACACACTAAAGAGGGAGAACCTATGTGTTCATATATATACGTATGTATATATAGAGATATATACACCTGTGATAGGAGTATTAGGTGACTTACAACCCTACAACTATGTGTAAGTAGTGTAAGTAGTGAAATACTGGAAAATGTTGATAAACAATTCCAAGTTTTTCTATGTAAGAAGATTGTATGTATTTATTGAAACCCTACTGATCAATGGTGGGAACTGAGGTGGGAAGCTGATTTTTCAGTGCCAAAGAGAAAGCAAAAAGCCAATTAAGAGCTCTCATTATGCTGGAAATAAATAAATAAAAAGGAAAAGTGGCAGAAGTTATGCCTGTAGTCAGTAATATATCATCCATGTGTTGGAAACAGTTAAATTGGATCAGCAAGTTACACCTGTGTTCTAGAAGACCAATCCTGTCTTAAATTATTAAAACTAATTTGAATGTATTTAATTCTGGAATGTGATATATGGATCCTGTGTCTCCATCATGCTTCTCTTTGCACATATTGAGAAAAAATATTTGAATAAAACTGCTGAGAGCTCTGTGGAAAGGTACTGACCCTGATTACTTCCATTGTAACTTTAATATTTTTAAGGTCTTTAATATTAGAACATCGTATTTTTCTAAAAAATTACTGCTATTTTCATTTCCTGTGAGACAAAATTATATATACTTTTCTATTGCCCTGCAAATGCTTTTGAAAAACAAACCTCTTATGTGTTTAGTTGTTTTTGTTCTTTTTTTCCTTCTTAAGACTGGCCTTTAGATGTCCTGTTTGCCTTTGGAGGAAATAGGTTTATTTTGTGATCATGTAAAATATTTTCATTGGAATGGTGATTATTAAAGAGAAATAGAGGAAAAGTGGCTTGACAAGTTAACAATCAAGAAAACTTTGCAAAGTTTTGTTAAAACTTTGTCAACATTCTCAATCCAGTGAAGGATGTGCTGTCATCTCCATATACTGTAGAGTCAGAAGACTTAGATCAAAGGTGAGGAAAGCTCATAGAACAGTTGAGAGAAGCACAAGCTGGAAAGAGTTGCCCAAGTGTTGTGACATGAGAAAGAGTTGGAATTCCCATGTCGCTGGACAGTCCTTTCACAACACCTTCAGCATGATGTCTGAAAGTCTTTCATCTTCCCACAGTGATTATTTGATTTCTCATCTAAATCTGAGCCAGTACAGTCCATAACATGATGGATCACCCTCATATAAACTGTGATGGAACTGCTAGACAATTGTCATGGTTTTGTAATTTTGTAATTTTGCTATCAGTATTCCACATCATAACATCATGTAAAGTATGGATACTTCTATTGAATGTGCAGTCCACAGAAGAAGACTACATATCCCAGAGAACAACAGGGTTAATGATAAGTCACGGGACCAGGACGCTGTATAATCTTGTTCCCAGGCTGGAGTGCCTTCCTTCTTCTCTCGAACTTCTCGGAGAGTGGGAAGTGTTCCAGCCGTGTCGCCTAGAGTTCACAGTAGGCCACTTCCTCATGTCTTCTCCACGGTCACGTAGGTAGCGCCACATGGAAACACGCGGTGCAATCGTACTGTTGTTCTTTGCTCGAGCTGGGAAGCGTGTACGTTTAACAGCTGAGACTTTTGATGATGCAGGTGAGGAGTAGGACTGGACTAGTTTGATCAGATCCTTCATTAGACCTGGTGGCCCGTACGAGGATTGATCTTCATCAGTTGTTTCTGATACTATTACGGGATCATTACGATTAGTTGATGGAAACAATTTCTTGCACATTTCATCTACTCGGTCTTTTAGCCGTGAGATGGCAGAAACTGCGGCATGCAGTTGAGGGAGCTGCTGATCGGTGGTTTGAAGCATTATAATCAGCTCAACAACTCGGGGCCATCTGTCCACGAACCCTTTAGAACCTGTTACCAATGACTGTGCAATTCTCTCTGGTGCTGTACTTGTGATTTTCTGCCACATGTCAGGATCGGCCCTCACTCTCTCAGGGTCAAGTTCGCTTGGATCAGGGCTGTACAACATTTTCGCCATGGCCAATTCCCTCAAGCGCTGAATACCTTTTTGGACGGTATTCCAACTATCAAATTTAGGCTTCAAAGCATCCTTATAGGGGTACCTTTCTCTCACGGCTTCTAACAGCCGCAACCAGAGAGTGGCAGCTCCATCCGAACATCTGCTAATCCCTCTGTCGATACCTGCATCTTGGGCAATGCTTCCTAGTTGGCGAGCTTCATTACCATCTAGAGACAAGCTGTTGGCCCCGTTGTCCCAGCAGCGAAGCAACCAAGCAAGGATACCTTCATCTTGACGCCGTGTGAACTCCTTTCTTGAGCCTTGGATTTCAGTCAGCTTCAGAGGTCGACAATAGGTGATTTCCTCCTCATCATCAGTCTCTTCTTCATGCCTCTTGGTTTTTGCCTTTGCTTTTTTTGGTACTGCTCCATGCCCGGCACCTGGGTCT
This sequence comes from Coturnix japonica, assembly GCF_054131305.1. Lineage (NCBI taxonomy): Eukaryota > Metazoa > Chordata > Aves > Galliformes > Phasianidae > Coturnix > Coturnix japonica. Next base: position 36,638,784 of record NC_140702.1, read on the forward strand.
TCTGCAGCCCCCCCCTGCGCTTCTCCTTCTTTTTGTTCTAGACGCGTGGACACCCGTTTCCATTTCTTGCCTTCCACAGGGGCAACTGATATTGCTACTGATGCCTCCTGTGACTGATCAGAATTAACTTGGGCTTGAATCTCAGATCGGAAACTCTCTCTCTCCAGAATAGTATGATACAAAGCACGGTATGCATAAGCCAAACCCCACATAAGGTTTACCTCCTTAGATCTCTGACCCAAATACTCACTTAATTTCTTAGGGTCCCTTAGGTGTTCAAGAGTGAAATCCCATGACACTGCGGGTCCCCATGCTTCTAAGACTTTTCCTAAACCTTTCCATATTCCCTGCCAGTCATCATTCTCTGGTTCTGGAGGAGACTTCCGCATAGAACGAATGCATAGGAACATATATGCATTCATTAATAGTGATAACTATCAATAACTATCAATAACTATCTCAGTTATTGAAAGGCGTGTGGAAATCTGAGAGTACAACCTAAATAAAAAGGGTTTTTTTAGCCTGTACAATGAATTAAACATGGTGGTGTTTGTAAAATTGCCTGTTCCATCTGGGATGCAAGTACTTGTAAGATTCGCAATTCCATCTGGGATGCAAGTGTTTGTAAGATTCACAATTCCATCTGGGATGTAGGTGCCAAAATTCTGACCATACCACATCTCATAAAAGTACCAGGCAGGTGTCTCCATCAGTATCCACCTTATTAGGCTATATACCTGCACAATTCCACAACACCAAATTATGGTGTTAATAGTTGACCAATACTTTAAGAAGATCATAATTGCTTTCAATCCCTTAAACAGAGCAACTGGGATGAAGAGTGGATTCATAGCTGGCAGGCTCTGTAAAAGTCAGAACTAGCTAGCTTTGCTCTAAGGGAGAAAGAAATCCCTTTGTTTTCTACACAAAAGTTAGATAGCAGTGCTGAGAATGTACATCAGCCCTTAATGTTGACAATTTGTCTGGTATTTCAAGGTCACGTTCTCAGTGAGCAGCTACGAAAAGATAACACTCCCCTAATGAAGCTCTTTAAGAGTAAAGAGAGAGTCGTTCTAAAAGCTAAAAAGCTCTATGCCCACATTCTCCACCAAAAAATCTGTCAAAAATCTGTCACGGGTTACTTAGATTTACCTATGCCCGTGACAGGGGAAGCCACCCCGTGGGCCCCCCTCCCGGGGCCCGGAAAGGAGGGGGAAAAAGGGAGTGGGATAAAACAGCGACAATCTAAGGAGGAAAAACTTATTTTACTAAATATGATACCGAAATACAAGATAACACAATATAATATAATTGAGGCTAACAAATTGAACGAAACAGAGAGAGAGAGTCCCCGAAAACTGAGAGGCCTACTGTGAACTCTAGGCGACACGGCTGGAACACTTCCCACTCTCCGAGAAGTTCGAGAGAAGAAGGAAGGCACTCCAGCCTGGGAACAAGATTATACAGCGTCCTGGTCCCGTGACTTATCATTAACCCTGTTGTTCTCTGGGATATGTAGTCTTCTTCTGTGGACTGCACATTCAATAGAAGTATCCATACTTTACATGATGTTATGATGTGGAATACTGATAGCAAAATTACAAAATTACAAAACCATGACAACAATCACATCTTCATGTCTGCTGTAATAATATCTTTACCTGGATTCTAGGACATGATGGTCTGGACAAAAGTATGTTTTAAAGTGCTTACCAGTAGAAAGGATACGACATTAAGGAAGGGCTGATGGAGAGAAGAGCATAACAGTGATGGATTTAAGAAGTACAGTTCTTATTAGTTATAGTTAGTGGCCTCCCATGAAGTTGTATAAGGCCTGGCTGGGAAATATGCAGAAATGTTTTAAAAACTGATATTGGCAATTTAATGATCCTGTGGTATTTTTGAAGCATTCAGTTATCTGGGGTGGAAATACACAAAGCAGGGGAAAGAAAAGCATGCATACAAAGCAAACGAATTAAAGTGAGTCTGTAAAATTTCCAAGAACAAGCTGTTGAACAATAGCAGATGAGCGCTGCCTGCAAGCATTAGAAAGTGCGGCTGTAACTCCATTTCCAATATCCCTTTCTTCCTCTGACTTAAAAACTGATATGCCATATGTGAGCAATATGACTCCACCCACCTTATTATACCTGCAGATAGGACAACATTTTAAACTTGTAGCTAATTAGCCCTTCAAATAAAATAATAAAATGTATGAAAGGTACAGGAGACCCTTGTGGAATCTGTGAATTATCAATCATAATATGAAATGAATCATTCCCCAAGGATAAATGACTTGGCAGGGTAGGGTTGGTATTTTATTAAAGGACTTATTTCCCCCCACTAAGAAAGATTCTATTAACTTCAAACACATAGAACCATATGAATTAAATTAGGTCACATCTCATGTTACAGTTTCAGATTTCATAAACTACGACTTGTGGTTATGTCATGGGTTTCACATCTAAAGGCCTGGTTGATGATTTCTCAAACTCTTCAATATCATACTTCCAATGATATTTGCCATAGCTTGACCATATCACTTTCAGAGCTGGTGTTAATAATACATGTGCCAGTTTTGTAGGTCTGACAGTATCTTCCTTCCCAATAAACATATACCTGTGGCGTGAGTGGCTTAACTGTGTAAGTGCCTTGCAGTGAGCAGTCTTCAGGAAGAAAAAGGCAAACCTATGGTCCAAGCTTAATTATAGGCAGTGATAGTGGTTCAGAGGTTCACTGATGTCATCCTTTTAAAAGGGATATCACCAGAAAAGGTTATTTAGACACAAAGAACAACCAATTGCATGAGAGCAAACACAAATAAAGTAACTGGTCTGAAACCCTCTTTGTCCTCTAAATTTATTTTTTTTTTCACTTGCTTTTCTAGAGCCATGGATGCAGAGAGTGTGTGTAGCATAAAATGTTTCTTAATCAGAATAGTTTCTTGGGCATTATTTTTTATGCAACCTGTTAGATCACAAATTATAGATCAGAAAATGAATAGCTAAACACAAGAAATTTTTTGTTATTTATCTTAATACATCATGATTCTCAGACAGTCTCTACTGAAAACAGAGACAGCCATGTATCCATTCATCCTGACTTGCTTCACTTAATTCATTTTTTTCCCCAGACTGAGCATGAATGTTTTGTATTTAGTATATTTAGTTGGTATACCAAAGTTAGGATGTATTCATTTTAATCTTTTAACTTCATTGTATAGTTCAGGAAACGTTTATGAAGACAGAAGTAAAGAGGAGAGGAAGGGAGAACAGGAAAGGGGAGAGGGAAAAGGAAGCTTATATCATAGAATCATAAAATTATAGAATCGTAGAATCATAGAATCATAGAAAGGCTTGAGTTGGAGGGGACATTAAAGATCAGCTAGTTCTAATCCTTGTGCTGTAGAAAGGGTTTCCATTCTCTAGGTCTCTCTAGTTGCTGAGCTTATTTACTCATTTGCAATGTCTCTTGTTCATAATGTCTTTGTACCACTGGTGGATGGTTGGGCTGGAAGATCTTAGAGGTCTTTTCCATCTTTGGTGGTTCTGTGATTCTACCATTTATGCTATTACTTCTGACTCCATCAGGCACACCACTCCCAGAGCACAGAGGAGGTGATATTTTCCAAGAAGCAGGATGAATTCCTCCTTCCTCTACAAGCTTTCTCTTTCATCACAGAACTGGCATTCTGCAAACAAATGGCTTTTACTTGTAGACATAGCCTACATGCTGCCTAGACAGTCCTGAAGGGCCAAAGACTTCAAAAGTACCTTTTGGCCTTGAGAGCACTGTCAGCTTAGAACCATGAGATCAGAAGAAATCTTATCCATTGGCAGGATGCATACTCATGTGCATGTTACTTCAGTTATATCGGAGAACTTACCTCTAGAACCGTTGGGTTCTGGTAAAACCACAAGTTTACCAGTACTGGAATTTCCCCAGCTATGGGACAAGTAACATCTGCTTTGATTCAAATATGTGGGTTTTTCCCCTTCTGATTTTTGTGGATTTGCTTATCCCTATATAGAGCTCTCTTTCTCTGATTGTTTGCTTGTTTTCTAGTTTTTAGTCCTTGCCGTTGAACTCCTTTCCTGACATTTGCAGGTTTCATGTTGTGTGTCTGAACTGTGTTAAGTCCTAGCTGTAAATAAAAACACAGTTCATTTGTTTTCTATGAGATTCATTGAAGGTGATGGAACTTTTTACAGTGAGTTCAGCAGGAGCTGGAATGAACCCTATTTGTACTGAGTTATTATTCCCTGCAGTCCAGTTTTGTGAAAAAAAATGCTTTGTTGAAAAAGTGAAAGCATAATAATGCAATTTGCTGCAAATGTATTATGTCCAGTAGAACAACCATACAGTTTCGACATCATTACCATGAAAGGCATTTATTTCACAGCAACAGTAAAATAATCTTATGTTCCCTGTACAATCCCTTTAACTCTTATGTACAGACTCATAAGATAGCATAACCAAAATATTATTTTCTGCTTTTACTCCTTTGCAGCTTGGAATGCCTAAAAAAAATCTTTTTTTCTGTGTGAAAGACAACACGTTTTCCAAAAACTTTCTCTGACCACATTACCTGTACATCTGCAAAATCTCTCACTTAGGATTCCATTCAATTTGTTTCCTTTCCATAGATATATTAAAGGACACCTATTTCCTTTTGCATGTCACTTTAACAATTGCAAAAGGATCATAATTTTTATGGCAAATCATTTCTGTGCCTTTTCATGTTCCACATTTCTCTCTTCTTTAGAAGACTTTAGAATGAAATAGCAATAGTGTCAAGTGTACTAAAAATGCAATATTAGGGAGTGATAGCATTTCTATACAACTTCAAGTATAACATTTAAAAAGGAATCCTCAAGTAGGTGGAGGGGATTTCTCCTGTACATATATCTATATAATTTTCCTAGAAAGGGCTTGGGTCACAACCAATCCAATTTAGTTACCACATATTGCACTGTAAAAATATTAATCTTCCTGGTGTAAGTTAGATTTTTCTAGGGAGATATTATGTTATAAATACACTTCTCATGTGCTAATTTCTATATTGAAATTATTCTTTTTTTGCATTATTTTTTCTTTTTACTTTTCTTTGTAGTGTTTCTTTTGTTGTTGCTTTTTTTCCAAATGTTATTCTATTGCAAATTTTTGCAATATTCTTCATAATAGAAATTTACTCCACTGGATAATTACTTACACTATTTATCTCACCGTAGATATTTATTTTAAGCATCCATTTATTGGAGGAGATGGTTTGATATATAATATATGTATATATTATGTATATATTATGTATATATTATATATAATATATTATATGATACATATATCATATTATATATATTTATACACATATATTATATCCAGAGGAAGATGAAGACAGCAAACAAAGCCAATGTTCTCCAATTGACTTATTAGAAATTCTAAGCAACTATGGGATGTGTGGAGTATGGGAAAGCTGGCAATAGTAAAGAGAGAAATTCTAGCAAATGACTTACATTCCAGGGATAATCAACAGGGTTCCAGGTACATCTTGCTGATCCATAAGGAGGCAGCAAGTCAGTCACCGATGGCTTGTTTACCTACACAGCTGAGGTTCAACAGAGGAAATACCCATTCTTCCTTGGAACTCTTCAGGTTTTTATCCTCTCCCTAGAGTCCTTTTGCTTGCCAGGGGCAGCAGCAGCTGGCTGCTGCCTATCCCAGTTATAAGGGCATCATGTCTTCTTCATCAAGGTAATGGTAGCTGTTGGGCTACCCATATTTTTGTTCATCAAGAGGAACAGCATGTCCGTCCTCTTACCACTGCACTTGTGGTAATTAACCATTCACTCCAAAAGCTTGTCAAGCAGGTTATGTCTTGAATGGGTGCTGCTGAACAAGCTTTGAGACAATTTTTTTCCAATTTCTTCCAGAATCTTTATTGTTCTATTGCATTTTTATTGTTCTGCAGCATCAAAAAAAAAAAAAAAAAAAAAAAAAGCTTATGAGACAAATAGTAAATTATTTTAATATTTTACATTTATTCACTTCTTTAATACTTTATTTCTTTGGGACAGAATGGCTTGAGATAAAAAATACCTGCAGTTCCAGATTGGACCATGGCCTAATTTTTCAGGATATGTAGATGTTGATTTGGACCCTGCAAAGACAGGCAGGAACTCTGTATCAGTGCCATAATCATTTATTTATTAATCAAAACATGGGTACCTATCCCAGTAGTTCCTTCTTTTCCTTCAGCAGACCAATTTAAAAGTTCACACAATTAGAAGTAGTGAAGGAATTGGAGAGCATGGACTCTGCTACTGGGGCCAAAACTGCAGTAGAGGAAAAACTTGACAAAGTGATTCTGCTTTTAGGCTTTTTCAAAGTAAGGTTACTACAGAATGACAGTTTTCTACTTGCTATTTCTGAGCCTGGATTGCACAGTTTGGATTAAGGTGATCTTCTGATTTACACATCTAGAAAATTCTTGCTCCTAGTCAATCCCCTGTAAACAGTCTTAATTTCAGTCATAAGCAAAACTCAGGAAAAGATATCTGAATGCCTTGATCAATGTCTTTAATTTCTTACTATCACGCATGAAGGCACACGAAGCTTCTCAAGACATACTATGCAAGATGTAAAATACTACAATTTCCAAGAATTCACAGAGATCATTCCACACCTGTTGCTTGGTCTTCTTATTGTTTTGTAACCATCATAAAAGCTGGCAACTTTTCAGAACCAGAAGCTTGCTATTTAATTCTCCTTTTGATGATCCTCTGTATATGCTTTGTGAGGACACAGGAGCTCTGTTAATATCTGTGTACAACAGCAGAACTCATAAAGAGAACACTGCAACAAAAAGAACATGAACAAGTAGGAAAAGAGGAAAACAAAAGAAGAAAATGGGACAACATAAAGATTAGAGATTAAAAAAAAAACAACAAACACACGACATTTTGAGTAATTTTTCATAAAATCATTGACCCACACAAGCTGCTAAATTGACAAGAGGGTACTCAAAAATAATCAAAAAACATGGAAAGAGAGCTGGAAGGAGACACATACACCTACTTGGAAAGTTTGAGTAGTTATTGTAGCACTGAAGAAATTCTGCTTGTGGATTGATGTAATCATGAGGGAAATCATTTCCCCTCATCCTGTCTCTGCATGCCCTTATAAAAAGACCCTCCCCAGCCTTCCTGTAGGCCTCCTTCAGGCGCTACAATGCAGCTACAAGGTCCCCCCCGTGCCTTCACTTTTCCAAGCTAAATAGATTCATCAGCCTGTCCCATAGGTCAGGTGCTCCAGCCCTCTGATCATCTTTGTGGACCTCCTCTGGACATGCTCCAATAACTCCATGTCCTTCTTGTTTTGGAGTCTCCAGAAATGAACGCAACACTCCAGGTGGGGTCTCATGAGAGCAGGGCAGAGGGGCAGAACCCCCTCCCTCAACCTGCTGGTCACACTTCGCTTGATGCAGCCCAGGTTATGATTGCCCTTCTGGCAGCAAGCACACACTACTGGCTCATACTGAATCCTTCATTCATGGACACCTCCAAATCCTTCTCCTCAGGACTACTCTCAAGCCATTCTCTGCCCAACCTGTATCTGTACTTGAGGCTGCCCTGACCCAGATGCTGGACCTTGCACTTGGCCTTGATGAACTTCATGAGATAGGCACGGGCCCACCCCTCAAGCTTATTCAGGTACCTCTGGACAGTATGCCTTCCCTCAACTGCAGCTTCCCTCAACTGGTGTCAACTGCACCACTCAGGCTGGTGTTAAATATTGTATTTCTCTGTTGGAATCACTTGTATACTTTTCTGAGTATTCAGATTTCCCTCAGAACAGAGATCTTCAGTATGTGCCAGCTCATTTATGCACTTTAGTCATTTGTAATGAGTATGAATCTACTTCAACAAAGAGATAAAAAGCTGTGAGAAAGCAAGAGAAATCTTACCTCCTACATCTCACTGGAGAAGGAAAGAAAGTTGACAAGAAATATGGCATAAGAAACTAAACTGATCATTATGAAAACAACTGAGATAACAGACAATACTGGAGAGCAGTGTATTTTTTAAATAAATGACATTGCATAGGGCATGCAGATATAGTCTCACGAGGATGTCAAACATAGAGAAGCTGACAGAATGACAGTAAAAGTATTCAATATGTTTTAATGCAAATTTGTTTCCAGTACCTCATGCAGCAAATAACCATCAGATATGTTGCTGTCTCCTCTGACTAGAAAAGATCATGGAAAAGACTGTCAGGATGCTTTTAATTTATTCAAAACTGAATCTTTTGAATGAGGTTTGTGGGTTTACTTCAAGACTGGTTGGTAGGTAAGGAGATTGCCTTGCTTGTCTTTATGCTCTGTTTAACCAGAGAATGCTAGTGCATACACACCTGAAATTAAGAGTTTTATGCCTTGATTGTGCAGACTTATTACTATTTAGAAAGGAAAAAATGAAACAAAACCTGAAAACAGAAGGGGTAAGAATTTTGAAGTACTTAAAATTTCTTTACAAAAACATGTTTTAGGACGTGTAGCTACTTTTAGATTGATCAGACATGTCTGTTTTCAGAGGACAGTACCAAGACACAAACTATTTTCATCTACTCTTACATCAAATGCCACTGATTGATTAGTAACGCCATTGTCTCACAAACTACTCTCAGAAGATTTCCAGGTTACAATAGCCAAAAACTAAATATTTACAAAAACCTCAAGGCTAACAGCTGAAACTGAAGTCTTCCTGTATCCAGCATATAGGCCACAGCATTTTTTTCTGCTCAGGTGATGGCTTGGGTGGGTGCTAGCTCAGACTAGGATCCTCTGGTGGCCTTTTGCATAGAGTGGAATAGCTTCAAGTAACAGGTTGAAGGACCACCACTGGGACAGTCCATGGCTTTCTGGGTGGTAGAATGGATAGTTCTGGCTCCCAAGGCTTGAAGGAGATAACTGCCTGCTTCCAGAGCTGCTGGCTTAATTATGGGGGATACAAGAAATAGACCCTTTGCCTGTCCTGAATTTTAGGGTAAAATATGAGCTGCTGTTTCATATTTTTGTTGTTGTTGTTTTCTAAGTGTTTGTTTCTTTGTTTTCAGCAAGCATGAAGTAGGCTTAACCCTTAAGGTCTGTCTTGAAACTTCAGATCTAAGTGTAAAATAAGGATGACACTATTGCTTTCTCTAATCCTTAATCTCCATGTACATTTGGATCTGTTAATTAACATAGATTTGAGGGATCGGAGGTGATAGTGCCTATGACAGATCCTATTGTTGCACCTCTTCTGCATGCCATTGAAAAACAATACATAAATTCTATGTGTCATTTTTTTATCTGTACATCTCAAACTGTTTTTCACAAGGAAATATTAATAAATATTATGAAACATTATGATCTCTATTTCACAGGTGAGGAAACCAAGAGTCAGAAACCACACCTTCATGGCTTTGTATGTTACATCACATCAAATAAAATGACCTGTAAAAAAACCCTGTAATTTTGTCAGTTTCTACTTCCTGTAGAGCAATAAAATTAACTGAACAGAAAATCTAGAAATGCTTCTAACTGATGTGATACCTGTAGATATCCACTAATAAGTATGTCTGAATAATTAACTTAAATGTAATTAATGTTCAATATCTAGCCTAATCTAAATGATGTGCTAAGTATATTTAAAACAATTTAACATTCTATTATGTGGATTGTTTTGGGAGCAAAATTCACTAGAAGTGTTTTGGTTATTTTATTACTCAAGGAGAACACATTAATTAGGCAACGAGTTGTAAATAATCATGGTGTTTCTATCTTTGTTTTTTCTTTTTCTTTAACAGTGACTATGTGGTGTGAATGGATACTGAATTATAGTAGTGTTACTAAGACAAGGGAGAGCAGAGATTTAGGAACTGAATATCTCACGGAGTAAGACTGACACTGTCAGCATGAGTCTAACAGCCACACCAGCCAAACCAAGGAAAATCAAACCATTATCATTGAGGGAGACCTTGGATTGAATAGCAAAATAGCACCACATTCATTCCACCTTTCAAAAGATTATCACAGCAGTTGCTCTAACTACTGTGGTTTTGTGGTTACAGTTGTGCTGCGCTTTGGTAGATGGTGGAGGGGAGGGAGCAGTTTAAACAAAGTCTGGCCTCTTCAGAATTACGTAACTTTCTCTCTGACACATGGACAATGTTACTACCAGTTTAATAAAGGAATCCTTATGCATAAATGTGCACTCAGAACAGGAAACAGCTTTGCAAATGAATGAGAAAGAGCATGAATGCACAGGGTGTTCTGGTTCATCGATCTCTTTCCAAAAAGCTTTAGCCTCAGCTACCAGCAGAGATTTTTGAATATAAGCTGTAATTTTCCATCTCCAGCTTTCTCAATGATCACACAGTGTCCAAAATTTTATCCAGCTATTAGTAAAAAAAAAAAAAAAAAAAAAAAAGCAATATGCAGCTTATCTTGCTAGATTCTGTTCTGTGGTATTGCTTACAGTCACAGTGATACCAGTGTTGCAGGAATCATCTGAGATGGCCTATTCACAGAATGTTTGCACTCATTATAAATCTGCTTGGCTGACAATTTCTTTCAAAAGCATTAAATGTCTTGTGCAGTCTTATGGTAGTTTTAGCTGTTTCAAACATTCAGTATAAACACTCCTTTTCAGATCTGTTGGAACAGGGAAAAATGTAACTACATGTAGCATTTACCAAATTCCAGTTTGGATTCCAGCTCCCACTTGCTGAAACTCTGATATAGGTACAAATATCCTCTGTGAGCATAGACATTATGTTACATTTTAATATATATATATATTAGTAAATTTAAAGTTATTGCAAAACCTGTAAGTATCAGGAAGATTTTGTATACCTTTGCTAATGTTTACCTAAAGAAGAGAGTATCTCATCAGTGAAAATGAGTTATCTCATTGAAATAATACTCCACAAATGTCCTTTGTAATCACTCAGTGAGTATTACAAGGGAACAAAGGCTAGAGGAATGTATGGGAAGAATAAGGAAAAAAATGTGCAGAAGGATGCTCTGCATGTTGTAGCTCAGTAGAATCACTGGTCAGGATGTATATGAGGATTGGCGTTCATAAATAAAATCCATTTTTTTCCATTTTGTTGTATTTATTTAGTCAACTTCAAGTTGTATAGTCTTATTTGGGATTTTTTTTTTTTATTTTTTATTTTTTTTTAACAGAGCAACATGCCCTATGAAATGCTATTAGTGTGTAAAACTAAGATCTTGGGAAAGTGAGAAATCTGGTTCTGTTGCCTTAAAATCAATAGACACAAAGACAGGATCGAGCTTTTAGGTTTGCAATTTAGAGATTAGGTAGAATCAAGAGTCCTGCTTCCATTTCACTTCAGCTAAACTACTGTTTCTCATTGGTATTTGCTTCTTTTGTCTTGGATAACCTAATTGTGCCATTCTTAACATTGAAGTCTAGTAGAATAAATACTAGACTAGTAGTGCTAGTTCCTCTCCCAGGGGTGTGATCTCATTGAATGACAGATAAAGATCTTGCCACATATGAGGTTTCCCACACATACTAATATCAGAAAGTTTTCTCCACACATAGACTAATTTTACAAGTAGTTCCTTTGCCTTCCTAGCACGTTGTGCAGAATTCATTTACAGTGCAGATGCAGCCTCTTTAAGTGACTAAGAAATAAGTGTGAATGCTGAGAATACATTGTGATACTTTGACTTTATCTACAAGAAAGTGAGACTGCCACAGATGGTGTTGCAACTTCAAACGCTACTGGTGCTGAACAGCACTGTAATGTTAATTTAAAACAAGAATGTGGAAGTCAAATTAGGACTTTCCTATGCAGCATTGGAAAATCTTGACTATCCTGAATGAAAGAGCTTGAGTAATTGTCATGCAAATCTTGGTTTTAGAAGCAAACTTTTTAATTAAATAGTTGCTTGATTCCTTTTAATTATATTAGTTTCTCTTTTTTGAAATGTGATAACTAGGAAAAAAAAAAGAATTGAAGTCTGCATGTATCTAAACATATTTTAACATGATTACAAAAATAAGTTCAAATCTATTTATAAAAGGGTTATTTAGATTTGCAGTCAATTCTATGAAATGTCCATATCTGTATACTTTTCTGTGTTTTTTTGTTGTTTGTTTGTTTGTTTGTTTTTTCAAATTCTGTGTACGTTTCACCATTTTGGTAGCATTTAACATACAAATGACAGCAACTGAATCCTAAATTGGAACTACATTTAAATCATTAAGGGGATACAAGGAATAAATTAGACCATTTGCATTTCCACATCAAGCAATAAACAGAAGTGAAGCTTTAACTTGCATAAAAGGACAGGCACTCAAAATGTTTTTTTAAGTGTTTCAAAAAACCTGTTGTAAAGCACTGTTGTACTTCAGCAGATGGTGTGAAGTGATGCTTCATTATTAAGGAAAATAAGTTATTTTTCTTGCACCAAGTTGAACGATACTGTTTCTTCTTGTCATCTTTAGGGACTTGGAGAAATCAAAAGTATATGGCTTCCAATAGAGAAGAACATCAGCTCAGAAAAACTTTCAGCATCACCAGCTTTAAAGCATGATAGTACCCAAACTACCTACTGACTGACTCTCATATTTATCTCTTAGCAACATGTCCCCAACTTTGTGCTGAAATAGTTGTATCTCTTGCAGAGTTGCATCCTCACCTTGAGTAATGTGTTCAGTTTTGGGCACCTCAGCGCAGGAAAGACATGGAGGAGGTCCAGAGAAGGGCAACGAAGCTCATGAAGGTCTTGGAGAATCAGCCCTACAAGGAGAGGCTAAGGAAGCTGGGGCTTTTTAGTCTGGGGCAAAGGAGGCTGAGGGGAGACCTTATCGCCCTCTTCCAGTACCTGAAAGGTGCTTACAGTGAGAGTGGGGCAAGTCTCTTCTCACTGGTTACAAGTGACAAGATGAGGGGAAATGGCCTCAGGTTGCATCAGGGCAAGTTTAGGTTGGATATTAGGAAACACTTCTTTTCAGAAAGGGTAGTTAAGTACAGGAATAGGCTCCCCAGGGAGGTGGTTGAATCGCCATCCCTGGATGTGTTTAAGAGCCGTTTGGATGTAGTGCTCAGGGATATGATTTAGCAGAGGGTTGTTAGAGTTACAGTACTATGGTTATGCAGTTGGACTTGATGACCTTCAAGGTCTTTTCCAACATGGATAATTCTATGATTCTATGATTCTCTTTAGTCTGGTTTCTGAAAAACAACAGGTTGGGATTTAAGAGTAGCTACAGGAAGAGCATTAACAGAGAGACAAGTCAAGGGGAAAAACAGAAGAGGCTGTGCCAGAGCTGTTTTACAGATTAAAGTGTTTCAGTCATATTTTCTTGAAGAAGGCATATTTATCTCAGGCTGATTCTCACAAATTCTCTGAATGTATGTTCTTCATCTAATGTTTGGTGGTAAACCTTCATTTGTTTGACTCTAAGACAGCACTCAGACTCTACATGTCTATATTCTATACAATTTTCAGCTAATGAATATTTTAGTAGTTAATAGGAACAAGATGCAGAAGCATCCACTTTTGCTGCTTGGAACTGTTCTTAACACAAAATTTTAATTTTGTCTCTCAGCTGATAATACCACATTAGCCACATCCAAAGTAATAACTGCAAAACTACAAACTGGAAATAGATTTTATGTTGAAAACAAATGGGTCTTTTACTACTGCTACTACTAATAATATTATTGCTATTATTAATAATATTATTATTATCATTTCAGTGAAGAACAGAAAGTAGTCATTTTGACCATACAGTAGGATTTTGCATGTGTGGCTTCAGCTGTTCTATTTCCATTCATGTTGGATTATTAAATTTAGTCTAAATAATTGCAACTGTATTTGAAATTATTGAGGTAATGGAAATCTAAAAGGGAAGGTAAAATAAATTTAGAGGGTTTACAGAATTTTACATCCATATTCAGCTTTCTTGTTGTATGTGTTTTGTATATGAGGAAGAAAGGAAATAGAGATCTGTGATTATTATGATAACATTCCAAAACCAAAGAATGCACGTAAAATTGCAAATACTGTAGAAGTCAGCAAGATATAAAAAATGTTTTCATGACTGGAAAAAGGTATTAACCTAGGTTGTTTTCAGCATCTTCCTATGCCTTCGTATTCTCAGTACTCTGCCTTAGAATATAGCAATATTATGCTTGGGGCAGGAACATGTGAAACAATGGACAAAAGTCTCCTGACTGCATCAAGAGGAGAGAGCGGAGTCTTTTCATGCTTTAAAACAGCAATTATGAAAATCTGGGCTGTGAGTTTAGGGTTCGGATGGACTGAATGGATGTAGCAAGAGGAGAGGAAAAGCTTTATACCTAGTTAGAGTATTTGCAGCTTTCTGATTTTTCTCTACTACACAGATGTGCACAGAAGAAATGTGTTACAGTGACCTTTTGACTCTATTTAAGCGGCAGGCAGTAGCATAAAAAGAAACCTTAACATTTTCCTTTTGTTAGACGGGTCAAAAGTTTAAGAAGCTGTTATTTTAAGAGTCCTTTTTTCCCACCCACAAAAGATTCTAGTTGTGTGAGAAGAAAAAAAAAAAAAAAAAAAAGTGTTTCTTACCATGAGAAACACCATACTTACTATTTCTCCTTATTAAAATTGAAAAATGTTGCACATAAAGACTAAGCACCAATTTCTACTGTCTGCATTTTAAAAGTGTAGCTAACAGTGCTTCAGTTAGGTCACTTTTAAGTCATATAGACATCTCTCTAGAGATACCTGGGCAACAGAATTCAGAGTATTTGTGTTTTCAGAAGAGCACATAACAGAGGCACCTGAGGAGGTTCATCCATATGACTTACGGCTTTTCCAAGAAATGTAGAATACAACTGTGGTATATTCCTGAAGGGGAAGATATAAACAGTTGATCTGATGATATTTTTAACCTACACTGTAGTAAGAATGTTTAGGCAAATAGTGTAATTTTTTTTAATTTTTTTTTTTTTATTTTTTTTTAACTTTAGCATCTGAAAATATGGATAATTTACTTTGTCTAGCACCCTGCAATGCCCTGTCACTCAGCTTCCAAAATCCTCATATGCGCTGTTCCTTCTTTCACAGCAATTTTTTTTTTTTTCCTGTAACAACTGTATAGCTACTTTCAGAGCAAATATATATATTCCAAAGGGAATAGAAATCCCTTTGGACATCAGGTAATTGCTACATTTACACCTGACAGTGACTATGCTTTAAGTTAGAAATTAAACCAACATTTTACTCTTCACTTAAATTTTCTGTAAGCCATCCATGAAATAGTTTCTGAGTGTAATATTTTTAAGTGATTAAATGTGTCACTGATATTGCACCAAAAGGGAAATGGGGGTTCCACAAATACAGAGGACACAGCAAGTAGCAACACAGCAATAAAGAAGTATACAGACATAGGAGGTATGTTTGTCAGCTTCAAAGCAAATAAGACATGAAGCTGGAATAGAAAAGGAGTAGGTTAGATCATTTCATTTCATATTATTTTCCCGAGGCAGATGCATTCAAACCGCATTCAAACCTGGACTCAGCAAAGTATCAGATCCAGGATCAGCACCTAAACAGTTCTGTTGGTTTCTTTGGAAATACATTTTCACTTCTCTACATCTCACTGAAGGAAAGTTTACACCTTTCTTTCTCAGCTGGGCCAGAAAATATTTGGAGATAGAGAAGTTTTATTCTGTAATTTGGGCCAGATTTCTTTCATGAAGCCAAATGCTTAAAGAGTGATTTGATAATATTTCTATGGTAGAAATACTTAACTATGTATAAAGGAATTCAGTCTGTTCTACTAATCAGTGTAGAGTATACTGCAAAGAAACAGATTTGTGAACAGCTTGTGAGGCACATAATAAAAAATGTAAACTTAAGTAATCAAAAATGGAAATATTTTTTGTGTATCTGGGGTTGAAGGACCTTTGAATTAGTCTGGGCAAAGAATGTCTATACAAATTTTGAAGAGACTGAGTGTTATTTTGGCTGTAATTTGACATTGCTGATTAATCCCTTGGAACTGGAATAATAAGAGAAAAGGGATTTTGTATGTCTTTAAGTCTTTGCTATTGAGTTATTTATGTAAATAATCATGCAAAACAAAAACAGCTGATAGCTCCAACTTGTCATGTAATCAGCATTAAAAAGAAAGAAAGATTTACCTGTAAATGGAAGAAATTCTCCTATAATTTATTTGTTTTATTTAAGGAGCTAGTTTCAAACAGATAGTGAGGAAAGCAACTTGGAAATTTGTTTTCTAAAAAGAAAATAGGACACCTTTATCTTCTGTGTAATGGTACCAGCTTCAAAGTGAAAGGATTGAGTGTAAATTTGGTAAAAATGCACCCCATTGTTTTATGACATTTATCTTATACAAGAGTCTTGTTGCTTGGTCTTGTTTGCTGCTATTACTTCAACAGCAAAATACAGAAGGCAATCCTGACAACAATCACTGCTAATTCAAAGCAGGCTCTTCAGTCCAATTCCAATTATCTGTTATACCGGTGATTTTAATGACTAGGTTACATGTTTATGAAAGTGTTGCAGCCTGTTCCTACTAACTTCTCAGGAAAAAAATACACTTTGAATAATATGGACCTGATTTCAAGAGTATGTAAATCTAGATTTAATCTGTTATAGTTGAGTTAAAATATTTTGGCAGATTCTAAGTATTTCTGAATAGAAGGGTTGTTTTTGTAGTCTCAGGGGTGCACAAGAGCTAAATTCTCATCTGACATTAACCAATGCTTTTGCATGGAAGCTATTGAAATTTGCTCAGTTTATAACAATGAAAGTTTTGGCCCATTGCTTCAAAAATACACAGATTCACAGGAACAAATTTATATACTGTTATAAGATAGAGGCTGTGTGGCTTTTTAACATCACTCTTTAAAATATTGTTTTCTGCAGGAATCACAGAATCAGAGAATGTGGGGTTTGTTTGTTTTGTTTTTTGTTTGTTTGTTTGTTTCTTTGTGGAAGGGACCTTCAAGATCACCTAGTTGCAACCCCCCCTGCTACAGGTAGAGATGCCTCTCACTAGACTAGGTTGCTCAAAGCCCCATTCAGTCTGGCCTTGAACATCTCCAGGTGGCACCCACCACCTTTCTAGGCAACTGATTCCAGCACCTCATCACTCTTACTGCAAAAATTTTTCCTTATATCTTATCTAAATCTAACCTCTTTTATTTTGAAACCATTTTCACTTGCCCCATCACAACAGACCCTGCAAAAGAGTCTATCCCCTTCCTTCTTTTAGTCCCCCTTTAGAGGTTGAATGGCCTCTCTCCAGTCTCCCTGAAGCATTTTATTCTGTACAGCCCCAATTCTCTCATTGTGTCCTCTCAGGGAAAATGTTGCATCCGTGGGATCAGTTTGATGTCTTTCCTGTGCTGGGGACTCCACATCTGGACACAGTATTTCAGGTGAGATCTCACCCATAAAGACTAGGGGGGCAGGATCACCTCCTTTGACATGGTGACCATACATATTTTTTGGATGCAGGCAAGGATACAGTTGGCTTTCTGGGCTGCGGAAGCATATTGCTAGTTCATGTCCAGCTTAGCCACCAGTATCCCAAGTTCTTTTCAGCAGGACTGTACTCTATCCTTATATTCCCCAGTTTGTACTGATAGTGGGGGTTGCCATGACTCAGTTGCAAAATGATTTTTTTTTTTCTTTAATACGAAAAAAATAAAACCAATAAAAAAAACAAAACTTGCATTTTTTTTAATATATTTCTCTGAAAATTGAAACAAACAAGTTAATTTGGGAGGAAAGTTTATCTTTTACTGAAAAAAATCCTTCTGTAAAGAATTTTTATTTCAGAAAACACCAGAAAAGATAGCACTTAACAGTAATACTTCCCAACCATATTTGCCAAGGAGTCGGGTGCCACATAAGCTCCATTATGATAAATACACTGAAGAGCAATTCAGTCTCTTTTCCCTAAGGCCAAAGATTTAGGAGGGGTTTCCATATATTTGCCTTCCAAAACAGCAACATAATTGCTTAAAGGCAATTCAAACTGTTCTTACATGTCTTCACATTACCCAGCTGTTATTTCCATCGCAATTTTGGACTCTAGGTCTAGATGAAATCAGTGATTTTTTATTTATTAATTTTTTGCATGAATTTTAACAAATCTAGGATTTCTCACCACATGTGATGTAGTGCCGCTTATGTGAAATTAATGAAAAATTTAAATGAAAACAAAAAAGAAATAGAGAATGTCATGTATAATTTTCTCCGGGCATAATTCCCAGAATACAATTGAATTTATAATGAAACATTTAGTTTGATACGTGACAAGCTGTTCAGATCCCAAGGAGATCAGCCAATGTGTTTCACCTTGCAGTGAAATAAAGTTACATCGATTAAAGCTCTTGAAATTCAGCCCAGCCATTAAAAAGGCACTGAATCTTTTTAACATCCACTTCCTTAATACAGCAGGTAATACAGCTTTAAATAATTTGTAAGTGTGTTATATCTGCCATCATAGTTATTGAGAGCTTTCCTTCAGATTTCAGCCAGCTGTCACATATTAAATATTTTAATATTGAGGGAAATTAACTTTTAAATGAATAGCAAAGAAGGAAAAAAAAAGAAAAAAAGAAAAAAGTAAAAGAAGAGCCAGAGCAGGAGATGTCAGTGTATAATTTGTCAGTTTCTTATTCAACTCTTTCCATTTGGTTTTGATTTAACACCAGACTTCAGAAACCAGAGAAGGCATCCTCACACAAAAGCTGTTTCAAATTATATGCAGCAAGTTTTTAAACACATTAGCAACAAGAACAAGCTGTCCTCATGCTAACTGATCCCGCTTTGTTCTTGATTGTGGAAAATCTCACTTTAACTGCCCTCTAATTTGTTGCAGAGAGCTACTGCACCAGCAGCTGTCTTGGCATAGGATTAAACGGACATGAAAATGCTATTTTCCACACAAATTATTGACAATGCCAGAAGTCACAAAATCAGTTTTGGAAAAAGGTTTTTTTTTGTTTTTTTTGTTTTTTAAATTATTTACATGGGTTGCCCTGTAATTAATGCTTCCTATTTATTCCTATTTATTTCCATGAAAACTGCAACAGAGACAAAGAGCACAATAACATGCAAATTCTCAGCAACAAAGTACATTTTTTTCAACAAAGTCTCCACTAGCAGTTATACATTTACTCATTTTCATCAACGATGAACCAGAGCCTGCATGCTGTGCCCATAAAATTATGCACCACTGGAAGTGAACCACTGTTGCTGTCGCCAATGCACCCACCACTTCACTGTAGTCATGTCAACTATTTTGTCTCCATAAACACACAGCAAGTATTAATGAACATCAGTGAGTGCCATTTTTCTTGCCTGGAGGAATTAAGTTCCAAACCTTTGCTTCATACGCACTTCCATGTCAGACACCATTATGTCAGACTGCTGCCACCTCTCACATGGCAACAACATGTAAGGTAATATTTGTAGGAAGTTTCAACCTCTGCTGCCATTCCATCAACATCTGCCTCCCACAATGTGGGACAACATAATGAAGTTAGAGGCATTATTTTTTGCAGCAGCCCTCATATATTGCTATATTTCTACCATGCATATTCTTCTCCTTAGATATTTCTCCCTCCTATACTTTAAAAAATATTTGCAAAATTACAAACTTGTTTGTTTTTCTGAAAGAAGAATTTGGATTTAATTTTTTATTGTAGGCTGGCTGAAAAGATTGTACATCATCTTACATGAGATTAACTTCTGTCTATCAAAATATAAAATTATTGAAGCTTAAAGCAATTTCTCAGAAAATATGAATTCCTGGGATAAAAATCAGACATAGACAATTGAACAAAGTTTATGTTCTGTTTTAGATATTTTAAATTACTGTAAACAAAAATATGCATGAACAATACTGAAACAATTAAATAAATAAATAAATAAATAAATTCATTAAAATACTGCCCTTTACCAATCAATGTTGTATTTGTGACATCAGTGACATTTCTCTGTATGAATATCCCTGAAGTATCAATCTGGGATTGTACAAATAGCTGGCATTTTTGTGAATGAGATCAGGGAGCACCTTGGATGCTGCTTATTGTGATGACTGAAAAGATCCCTCATGATTTGCTTCACTTCTTGCGGCTTTGTCTGCTTGTTTGAATCAAAGGTTATTCATCTGTGCACTAAGTATACTATCTGCTTGGTTATGTTAGAATTCCAAATGACTTCAACTAATTCTCGTATAATTCCACTCTAATTCCCTTATACTTTTAATTCTTGGTTATCGACAGTGTTTACTACCTTACTCTCAGTTCTGCAACCATTAGTTCTGTTTCCAGTACTCCTCCACCAGTTTCTAAGTAGGCTACATAAAGAAAGGTACTCTGGGCAAGCTTTAGAAAATTTTCAGGAATTTAAACCAACTGCCATTTCATTAGGAAATGGATTCTCTGGTTCAGTTAGTGATTTGGCTGTCACTTAGCTGTGCTTGAGTATAGCTTCCAGCAGATACAGATAATCAAATACATAAGTGGTGACTGCTACCTGCTGTTAGCAGCTTCAGGGAATATGTGGGCAGTCAATCAATAGGAATGAAAAAAAAATTCAGACTGTTTTCTGATTGGGTATGATTAAGAAAGCCTGAGATGTCTGGCAGGTCTGAATCTGTATAATCCTCAGACTTTTGGAAACATCCAAGAAAAGGTGTTCTGATACCTGGATTCTTCTCTATCAATTAATACAAAACATCTTAGGGTATGCTTGAGAGCTAGATAATCATATTTAAAGTTCTATAGTGATATCTAGTTACATCAGTAATAACAAAATCTTTTGCTTAATTTCCAGTATTAGTTATAGACACATTTGCCTTTCATTTCTGACTACTTATTTGTTAAGATTTGCAATTTGTATGTTGGAGTTAATAAATACTTTATTATTGTTGTTGTTATTGTTGAGGTTATTGTTGTTACATTTAATATTTTTATTGTTAATGTCATTATCACTGTTATTTTTAATATCACTGTTATTATATTTTAATTAGCTTGACCTATATTAATGATGATTTCAGAATAAACAGAAACTAAGAATCATCAGAGTGACCCACTCTTTCACAGCTGCTGTGGTGAAATAATTGACCACAGAGTTCATCTTTCATTGGCCCAAAAAGGTCAAACCCAGGCTACTCAGTCCAACCAAGACTGGCAATGTGTTCCATAGTCTTCAAAGTGGTGTAGGGTGAGTCATCATTGTGTTGCAAATGAAAGGTCATTTCCTTCTCTGAACTGTGAGCCCACTTAAGGCTGCATCTCAAACTTTTCCCTTCATGGAGATTTCAGATGTTGTCACTCTGTTTTGACTTTGGTTTGAAGTGGTGACACCATGTCTCATCACCAGTAATGATGCAATTCAGGAAAATGTCACCTTCAGCTTTGTGTTGGTTCAGTAATTCCTGACTGACTTGTATGCAGTGTTCTTGTTCCACTGTGAGCATTCATGGCACCCACCTGGCACAAACTTTATAATATTCCAACTTTGTCCCCATGAGTTCCAATGCACTGAAGCTGATATTCAGCACTAGACAGAGTTCCCTGGTCACAAATAAACCATATTTGCACAGATAAAGTGATCAACACACTCTTTGTGATGTGACAGCTGTACACTGCCATCTGGATTACAGCCTGCCTTTTTCATTGCTGTCATCACTGCTGAAAGATACTACCAACTGCCTCATTGTGCTCACATCCATTGTTTGGTATCCAGAAATGGTCAGTAAGCATCAGTGAATGTCAGTTGGTGCCACTGTTTCTCCAAGGAGGAGTTCATGTCACACACACTTCCACGTCAGATGCCATTTTATCTGGCAGTCCCTCTGCTGCTATCTGTCATCCAGCAACAAAACATAATAGAATATTATCAGAGAGGTTCAGCTTCTACTACCACCCATAGTGATATGGCATGCCAGTACAGTAAAGTAGAAGGCATAAATTCTGGACCAGCAGCCAAATTATGTTAAACATATACAATTTATTACTACATCTTTATCTGGTCATCCAGTGTTCTGAAATGAATAAAAGCATGCATCATGCTAAAATCTATTGTCATTTCAAGATTTTTCTTTCAGTTCCATTTAAGTAATTTCTCTCTTCGTACTTTGTCTGAAATTTTTTTTCTTTTCACTGTTGCAGCCCTTATAGAAAATGGAAATCAGTTGTGTTTAGGGCTTCATGAAGAGTAAGACAAATCAAAGCAGAAGCATATTTCTGCATGATATTCTAGCATGATGTACTTCTCAGAGTAATTCTGTCTGACCTTAAGAAGCTTCTAATTTGATCTCTATTTTCCTCGGAGTACAAAAAATTATCTTTCTTTATTAATTGGTTTATTTCTGTGATCCCCAAAAGACCTTTACTTATTTCTGGCATTCCACCTCACATCCTTCCTGAGGGTTTATCTGGAGCTCTTCCTACAATTTTTTTTTATTATTTTTTAAAAAATTTATTTAATCATTTTTTCCCCTTCTTCAGCACCTTTAACTTAGCCATATAAATTTAAAGGTTCAACATTTGTCTTCTTAATGTTGAAAAAGTCTTTATTTTCCCACATCCATTACTTCCTGGCTGACAGTTCCAGTTTAGCTCTGGCCTGCAGTCTTGCTTCCTGCTGTGAACACTGGGCCATGCAGCAGTGGCTGGACTTCAGCAGTGCGGATCTGTTCAACTCTGTAAAACATTTTGCTCTGCAGGTTTCCATTCCAGTGTTAAATACCTGGGCAAAGTCCTGAGACTGGCACTCAGAGAACAAGGAGCTTGGCTACAGCTTTGTGGTCTGGGCCAGACTCCTTGGCAGTTGAAATTTATTTGTATCTCAAGAGTGGAGGTCCTCCAGGAAAGAAGACAGAGATCTGTTCTTCCCTGAGGTGAGATAATGGTAACATGGTAACTGTATCAGAATTAGCAGTGATAGTTTCATCACTCAGATGTTTCCCTGGCTGCCTTCCACCTGAAAAAGCTGAGCTAGAAAGGAATAAAACAGCTTTCATTTTTCTCCTCATTTGGCATCAGAGATGCTTAAGAACTTCAGAAAATGAGTTGGAAAGCAAGGATAAGACTCTTTTCAGCTGTAAGATCTCATTTTTCATCTTTGCAGTTCTTTCTACTAGCGGACACTGTGGGCTCTTACTTGGTGGAGGTCACAAGCTTCTCTGGTGACTGTGGGACAGACCACATCTTCTAGGTCTTTCTATCTTGAGAACTACTAAAGTTGATCTTTTCTGTAACAGAAAATGTGCAGCCCCACTGCCAAGATTAGTTTCTAAAATAACATGCTATTATTCCCACTTGGACGAAAAGGAAAAGGGGGGGGGGGGGGGGGAGTGCGGGGGCAAACACCAAAACAAACAAACAAAAAAAAAAACAAAAAAACTCCCACCGCATTTTGATTTTTATTCATAATATATTTGAAGAACCACCAAGAAGAAGATGCAGAGAATCTTAGTAGAAAGAAGACTCTTCCAAAGTTTGAAATGAAATATGGAAAAGGTGCTCAGTCTAAAAATTGTCATTTTAGTATGAATTATTCACCATTTCTGACTTGTATTTTCAGAAAAGGTAATGTTATGTCACTTAATTTAGCAATGGCCTACATCCCTGAGCCTTTATTTGAATCACAGATTTTTTCATGAAAACCATACCCCAGGCTTCTCTAACTTACACTGTAGCTTTCTCTAGCTTTACTTTCATTAGAATTTCAACATATTCTTGGAACAACAGTCATGTGATGATTTCAAATATGTCTATGTATATACTTTTCCTTTTAAAAACTTATCTGAATCCTGAGTGAGCCTGATTTGACCTCTGTTGCTCTTAGTTTTGTGAACTACATAGCCTACAGTTGTACTGTAATGGACAAGTAATATTTTATGAAACCTAGGTAAGATCTAAGGCTAAGCCACATCTCCAGTTGTTTGTTCAGGTGGTTTGTTACTAGGCACTAGATTTTTTTTATTTTTTTTTTACATTGCTCAAAAGAGTTACTCTCACCAAATGAAAAGAAATAAAAATTAAAAATAAAAATAGGTGGTTTCATTTAATAATAGGAAACATAAAGGATAAGTTTCTGCTCTTTATTATACTAATAGAAATCCTGAATAAATTTGCTGAAGCTAATTCAGTCCATTTGAATTTCTCCCAGATGTAGGAACCTACTTCTCAATGCATTCTTTAGAAATTCTCCTGCCTTGACAAGCACTCACCATGATAAAATATATATATCTTCAAATGAACAAAAAATAAATGGTCATTCTTGGTTTGTGTGTTTTCTGTATAAAACTATTTCCACTTTGTGTTTCAGGAATACTTTTCCAACAACAGTTTACCAAAAGAATTACTTTTCCCAAGAGAATGAAATATATTTTCCTTCCTTTCATTCTGTTCCATCAATTTCTGCTTACACTTGAGATTAATCCAAGACCTACCACAGCGTTATTTGACCAAAGAATAATAATAAGAAAATAAAATACAGAATTGTTTTTCTTTTCTCAACTACTTTTGGTAGATGTCCATTTTATCTATCATTGGTAACATTCTGCTGGAAGAGAAGAACAAAACTGAATACTTGTTTTTAAGTACTCACAATTGAGCACACTGGCAGGGATTTTTTTTTTAGTTGTTTTCTGTTTGTTCATTTTACATAAAATCAAACTTGCACAGCTCAAATGTATAACATGTGGTACTACAGATAGTGCAAAAGCATTTTATAAATTCTAATTGGATGTTAGAAAGAACAGAGTTAACCCTATGGAATAAAGCTGAAAGGGACTTCTAATAATCATCTTCCATTAATTACTAAAGAAGCTTTACCCCAAAGTCAGGTCAGTTTACTAGGAACCTTGCCAGCCTGCTTCAGTGACCAACCACCCTCATTCAGAACATAGTTCCTTATGTTGAACTGGAATATTTCTTGTTGCAGGTTGTGACTGTTGTCCTTTCACTGGTGACTTCTTTGAGAAATCTGACTTCATCTATTATCTCCTATTTTCATTCATTGCAACAACTAGACCCCCATAGCTTTCTTTTCTTGGATCTATATATACACAGCTTCTTTAGCCACTGTTTTTACACCATGCACTTCAACTTCAAGCCATCCTGGTTGCATTTCAGTTCTCCTTAGTTTTTCAGAACTTTGCAGATGTTTGGATGTAATGCCCTTAATGTAGACTAACAACTGTTGAACAGAGGAGAATAATCCCTGGAATTTGATTTGCTTTTTTGACTTCTCTACATGTCGCTGCTGCCTTGTGGCATACTGGTTTGTAGCTCTGAATTTCAGGATATATTTCTGAATATATCCTCTCCATTAAGAAAAAGTGTTGGTTGGACAAGAGAATGTTATTTCAGTCTCTTCCTTTTAGCTTCAATAGTGCTTCATTTATTATTAATTTATATTTCTTCTCTATATTAGAAAGAGTCTAAAATATTTAAAATATTGGAGCATTATTAAAAACATTAGCAGACAGCATGGTGAATGAGTTGCTCATTAGATCAGACAATGAAAATTTCTGTGTGGTCTTAGTCTGTAACTATCTCATATAATAGGAGGCTCTCAGAAGAGTTTGCAGAAGCCTAGGCAGCCACCATTTCCAGCGTGCATCACATTCCAGAAGTTCCACTTGCTTCAGTTCAAAGGTGCAAAATTTCTGCTTCTTTCCACTTCTCTCTCTAAACTTTCTAAGGTAGCCATTAATTGAAAGTCCTAGCTTTATATTTATTTTTATGAAAGTCATATCTTGGTCTAGGAATTAAAGTAATTGTGGTCTTGCCCCAGGTAAGAACCCTTAATAGAAAATAGTGGTTCTGATAATCTGTACTAAACCAGATGGAGACAATGAAATTCGAGGAATAAATAAAGCAAGACTTCAGAAGTAGTGAATTTGACTGACATGGAGTCCTGAGAATTAGACTTCACCAGATTTTGGTTATCTGAGGAGGAAATAGAAGTGGTTTCAGGCAGTGCACTAGTAGCTTATTGTTGGGAGTTTTCCTAACTCTCTGGTTTACTCTTAAATGGGTAAATGTGTACATATTTATTATTGTTATTACTATTATTATTTCTTAGTTTAGGGTTTGTTTTCAAGTCCAAGTTCAATTTTATTCGAAATTTGGCAGAATTTTTTGTTATTTGTTTTATAGAACAGTAGAATAGCTTTCAGTGGCTGCTGTGTTCAGAGTAATTTTTCTACCAAGGCCAGGGAAAGTGGAAAAGTCATTCTTAAACTTCCAATTCTACTCCATTTTGCAGCAATTAGAAAAATGTTCATGGAACAATCTGGTTTACCATATTTTTGCTTGAGAAAGAAATGCTTGTTACAACACCACAGAGAAACTGAGAAAGCAGATTTATGACCATAAACTGCAGCTTCAAGTATCTTGTGCAGAGTCTCAGACAGATATGCTTAGAAAATCCTGACACAGAATAAACTCAGTCTTAAACTCAAACTTAAAACTCAAATGTTACAACACTAATCTGGAAGCTTGAGTTCCACGCACTTAGCTAGTTAACCTTAACTCTTTCTCTTTCCTACTACACTCTTACAAACTGAAACTTTGTCAGTGAAAACATTATGGACACCTCTGTCAATTACTTCCTTCAATTTCAGAAAACTATCCTAGTCTCTCACTTAATAAGCCGTCACAGATCATCACCCAGGGACCAAATTTGAACTGGTGCCTGTCCTTTCAAACTGAAAATTTTTGCTTCAAGAGAGAAAATGGTTACTGCCTGTAGATGCAAACATAAACATTTTGACATTTTTAGTCTGAATTATTCACCAGATTTCTAAATAATTCAGAACCAGTCCACTTTTTGATTAAAAACTGATTTACCAACAAGAGTTCACCCCAGCACACTAAAAAACATGAATGTAATTCAGAGCTGTTACACAAAAATCTGCAGAATTATACACATTTTCTCCAATGTAAATTTGATGATGTAGCCTTATATTATCCAATTATCCTAATGTGAAGGCCTTGCAAAATGAAAATCTATATTTTTCATGTATTCAAATCAGTATGTTATTTTAATAAAATATTTTTTTTTGTAAATTATAAACAAAAATATGCTAGACATGTTCATTAAAACAGTAAGTGTACTATGCAACATATGAAGATATCCCACATATAACAAACGACAAAAAAAAGCTACATTATAAAGCAATGCTGAGTCCCTGCCTGAAAAAAACAAACATACTAAAAACAACAACAACAACCAACACTGTATTTAATGAAAGGTCAAAAGAATACACAGTGGAATATATTAGAAATTTATAAAATACTAAACTATTTGTTTCTTCTAATTTGTACCCAGGAAGTAACATGCATAGTGAAGTCAGTGTGCCTACAACTTTCAAAGTTTTTCCAAAAATGAAAAAATTTGCAGCAATGAAAATACTCTAAAGTACTACAGTTTTTGTCTTCTTGTCGAAGAGTTTTTATTTGCCCACTTAAAATATTTAATGAAATACTTCATTGTTGACAATTAAAATATACCAAATTAAAATCTTTGGATAATAAGGAAAAGAATCAATAATATAGTTCTTTATAGAAAACTGATATTCTCAAATTTGTTGTTATTCTTAAACAAAACTGTAGTATTCTTGAACTGAGATTAAGTCCCTCTTCGTGAAAAAACTTGCACACTTATATGACTTTATATACTCTGAACTGTCCCTTAAACTTTTAAAGAAATTGGATGTGATTTCAGTAGAAACACAAATCAGGACAAGCCAGAACCTGGTAAATACAAACAACTGACTCTGAAGACAAATCAGTTGGTTATGTATGACCAGTCAGGCAATTGGCAAGTCATCCTTAGATATATAGCTAGCAAGAAGAGAAAGTCAAAAATGGAAAGAAATAACAAAAGTGAAGCAAGAAAGTTACTAACAAGGTTGAGAGGGTTTTAATAGTGATCAAGAGATAAAAACTAAACCAAAGCAACAGTAAAACAGCAGTAAACAACAAAAAGTTGAGAGTCAAGCAGACACTTCAGTAAGAGTGAGACACATAGGTTATATGCTCCAGTTTACCAGTATGATATTTTTGAAAAATCGGTATGCTAAAAATCTAACTTTTTGTCAATACTGTTAATGTGCAGAAGAATAGACTTCTGGAAAATGTTCAGATCGTCTCCATGATCTGATTAAAAATGAATAAATGAATAAAGGAAAAAAAAAAATCAGCAAAAAGACATTGAAAAAAAAAAGGCAACTTATACTGAAGAGATTAAAATTTGTCTAACCAGTAGACCACAAAATGTAATACATAAATGAGGACTCTTCTTCCTTTTTGGCATTGCTTCTAGTTCAACATACAAGAAACTGCCCCTACTCCATTGATCTTCACTACTTTTGTAAAAAGTAGTTTTGTACTTTGATCTGGAGTAAAATACGAAAGCACTGCTCGTAAAATGTGCATACAATACAAAAAAAAACTGGTGGAGAGAGAAATCACAAGTCAGTTATGCAATAGGTTTGTCTGAACTACATGGTGAAGTTAGCTCATTTGATCAAGGCAAACACTATCACACGCCAGATCACAAATATAGAAAGAAACAAATCAGGTTAAAGAAACAAATAACGTTGTGATTCCTAGATGAGATTCTTTACTATTCTTCAGTGCCTTTGGTATTGGAAAGGCTTGCCATAAGTGATCAAAAGAACATGAGCTTTTTAGTGCTGATGTAACAAACAAGGAAAGAATTTTCTTAGATTTATAGACAACTCCTGCAAACAATATGGCTATGTTATGAAATCACTATTGTTTGTTAACAAGAGTGTTGGCAACTAAAAGAATGCTAAGTCATTGGAAAAGATTTTGGGAAGAGCTGCAAAACTTGTTCAGTCTGGAAAGCATGTTTACTGAAAAGCAGCTTATATCCCCAAATCGTGAGACTGAACATGTACAGATCTGTGGGGCCAGTCTACAAGCATCCTAGGGTCATGAAAGAACTGACGTGGTTGCCAAGCCATTATATTTGAAAAGTCATAGCTGTCAGGCAAACTCCCCAGTGGAGGAAAAAAGGAAATATCTTTCCCATTTTTAACAAAAGAAAATCTGGAGACTGCAAGCTGTTGACAATGACCTCTGTGCCTGGGAAGATCTTGGTGCAGATTCTTCTGGAACTTATAAAAAGTCTCATGCAAGATGAGGAGGAGAAATGAGAAAGTCAGCTAGGATTCACAAAGGACAGCTTGTGCCTGACCAATCTGGTGACCTTCTATGATGGGATGATAACACCTGTAAACAAAGGAAGAGCAACAAATGTCATCCACCTGGACATGTTCAAGGACTTTAATGAAGTCTTGCACCACATCCTGATCTCTAAAATGGAGAAATGTGGATTAGAACACTGGACTATTCAGTGGCTGAAGAACTGATGGATGGTCACAGACAGAGGGTGGTGGTGAAAAGCTCTACATCCAGGTGGATGCTACTGACAAGTGGTGTCCCTCTGGAGTCTGTGACGTAGACAATGGAATTCAGTGCACTCTCAGCAAGTTTCCTAAGTGGTGTAGTTGATACAATGGAAGGTTTGCCATCTGGAGGCACCTGGAGGCACCATTTCATAAGACTAATGAGAATCTAATGAGGCCGAGTGCAAGGTACTGCACTTGGGTCTGGACAATTGCAGGTATGTATACAGTCTGAAAGAAGACCTCAAGAGCAGCCCTGATAAGAAGGTCCTGCAGGTCCTGGGACTAAAAGATGGACTTGACCCAGCAATGCACACCGGCAGCTTGGAAGTATGCTCAACTGTAACAAAAGAGAAGTGACCAGAAGGGCAAGGGAGTTGACTATTCCCTCTACTCTGCCCTTATGCGGCCTTACCTGGGGTACTGTATCCAGATCTGGGGCACTCAGCTCTAAAAAGATGCGGAACTGATGGAGTGAGTTAGGAGGAACTTCACAAAGGTGTTCAGAGGGCTGGAGTTCCTCTCTTATGAAGAAACAATGGGGGAGACAGTCTTTTTTTATTCTGAAAAAGAGAAAGCCTTCTACAGTTTACTTGACGGAAGTTTATAAACAGGAAGGAGAGTGATGTTTTACACAATCTGGTGATAATAGAAGAAAGGTGAATGGTTTAAAACTAAAAGAGGTTAGATGCTTGGGAGCAGCTCTTTACTCAGAGTGAGATGAGGAACAGGCTGCTCAGAGAAGTTGTGGATGCCCCTTCCCTAGAGGTGTTCAAGGCCAGATTGGATGGTGAGTCGCAACTCTTTCCACAGCAGGGAGGTTGGAACTAAGTTCTTTCCAATACAAACCATTTTATGATTCCATGATTCTCAGCTTCCTATATTTACATCAAAAAGCTTATAAATATTGTTCATTGTCATCTACAAGTGTCCACATAAAGAGTTCTCTTTTAGTGAATGACCTTTCAATTTAGCAGGAGAAAACATAAAATCATACTTTTTGGATTACTAAGCTTTGAAAGTTTGTAAGAGGCAAGAATTTAAATTTAATTGTGTTAAACTGTTATTTTTATTTCATTTTCTGTACTCCCCATGAAAAAATTGCGCAGAGTTGTAGTAATTTCATTATTACTTGAAATCAGGATACCAAGTCATCATATTGTCAAAGTACTTTGTGATTAAGCACTAGTTAGAGGAATCTTGAACAACTTACCCAACAGAAAAATAATAATAATAATAAATTATAGACAAGATTAACATAATTATACCTTAAGACCTTAAAGTACTTTCGTCTATTCACCATTTCTCTCTCTCTTTTTTATTTTATTTTATTTTATTATTTTGGAGCCAGTCTGGTGCCTCATGGTTACACTGGCCCTGGGATGTTGCGACTTCCCACATCCTAATTGTGACAAGTTTAGGAGCTAGGAAATGATTGATAAATGCACGGAATTGGAAGGAGTACTCTGAAGGGCTTGGGCTCATTCATTTCTTTTCATTTTATTGCATTTTAGTTTAGAATCCAGTGGGATGTCATAATATTGTAGGTTTTCCTTCCTTCCTTCCTTCCTTCCTTCCTTCCTTCCTTCCTTCCTTCCTTCCTTCCTTCCTTCCTTCCTTCCTTCCTTCCTTCCTTCCTTCCTTCCTTCCTTCCTTCCTTCCTTCCTTCCTTCCTTCCTTCCTTCCTTCCTTCCTTCCTTCCTTCCTTCCTTCCTTCCTTCCTTCCTTCCTTCCTTCCTTCCTTCCTTCCTTCCTTCCTTCCTTCCTTCCTTCCTTCCTTCCTTCCTTCCTTCCTTCCTTCCTTCCTTCCTTCCTTCCTTCCTTCCTTCCTTCCTTCCTTCCTTCCTTCCTTCCTTCCTTCCTTCCTTCCTTCCTTCCTTCCTCCCCTCCCCTCCCCTCCCCTCCCCTCCCCTCCCCTCCCCTCCCCTCCCCTCCCCTCCCCTCCCCTCCCCTCCCCTCCCCTCCCCTCCCCTCCCCTCCCCTCCCCTCCCCTCCCCTCCCCTCCCCTCCCCTCCCCTCCCCTCCCCTCCCCTCCCCTCCCCTCCCCTCCCCTCCCCTCCCCTCTTTTTCCTGTAAATACTGTTAAAAGAGTAATCAGGCTCAGACTTTATAAGCATCATGCTAAAATAAATGCATTCTGAATACCATGTTGAGATCTAGAACTTTTTTTATACAGAGGAATTTGCTGTGTACATTAAAAATAGAGGAGCTTTGATTGTAGAAGTTTACAAAAAATACATGCTCTTTTTTTCTTTCTGAAAGAATTTTTTCTCTTCTGCATATGAGAACAACTGTTGGGATCTGGCACCTTACATAAACCGTATTCTAGAGAGTATTTACGTATGTATTTTCATAGATTCCTTAATCATGGCCATTAGGACCTGAATCTATATCTAAAAGATGTGAGGATTTTGAGAGCAACCTGAAGAAATGCCAAAGTCCTTCTGACTTACCTACAAAGCCTTACTCAAGCACTTAGGTACTTAATGATCCATAGGCACAATTGTGTTTGGTAGGCTTTTATCTCTTCCAAACATGATTCACTTAGCAAATAGCGTGGTTCTTTAATTCATAAGCAGTCTCTAAGCCAGAGTCAGAACACCTAGGACACTAATATCTTGCAGTAATTGTTTCCTCAGTCAAACGAATCTCCTTATGTTCTCAGCCTTTATTGTTCTACAAAAACTATATTGTTTTCTAAGAATTGTTTTCTAACTTCAGAAGGCAAGGTGAAAGGTGCCTTTCCTTAATGTAACTTACAGAGTAATGTTTGGCATTTTTACAGATGTGGCTCGAATGCCTTCAGGTTGGAGGAGATCTAGAAGTCACATCTTTCCTTTTCTGGAAGTTCAACTTCTACCATTGCAGAAACAACTTTTTGAAAGCAAGATTGGGACACTTCTCTTTCTATCCTGTTTCCAGTATGGATGGCATTAGCAGTTTTTTACCTATGAACACTGGTCTTCTGCATAACATCTGGAATAAAATGAGGGTACATGTGTATTGCACTATACCCTGTGACTTATTTTACACCTCTTCTGCTTTGTGGACAGGTTGGTTTATTAGTGGTCTGCAATCTAGGGCCCTGTGTCTCCCTGCATGTTGTATGAGATACTTAGAGGACTGACTTTATGAAAATTATCACCTGAACAGAAAGGGAAAAAATGAGCAAACATTACTATAGCAGCGCTTCTGCATGAAACAGAATCTGTATTGCAAGTTAATGTGTACATCTTGGTTAGAAATTGAATGTTTCACTTATTTTGGGCAGGGCCAAAAGTAACTAAATGGGACATAGAATTTAGAATTTACTCTGTGTCAAACATATAGATGAGTGAGATGGTTGAAAGATAATTCCAATCAGACTGTCTATAAGGCATCTATAATAAGCTGAATTTTAGAAGTATAATGATGATGAAAAGGCATCTGTGTAAAAAAAATAGCATGGTACAAAGAATCTGAAGTTGTAGTCTGGAAATTAAGAAATAAAATTGTAGACAACATGCTCTTTAAAACAATGTCAAATTTGTTTTACCCTTATCACTGTCAGGATAATGTATTAAATGGATGGAAGATTTAATGTAATCTGATTATCTAATTTTACCAAGCTTGGCTGCAAGTGTTAGCTTATTTTTATATTTGATTTCTACTGTATTTGCTGTAGCCTAACCTGTATGAATAAAAGCTGGAGTCTTCACACAAATACAGCTGGTGAGACAATGATGTCGGCATAACACTGTACAGCCCCAATAAGAAGAATTTGTCTTTCTGTTCCAGAAAGAATTTTTTGACTATATTAATGAAAATATTATAAGCCATCATGTACAGTACTAATGGCCTAGGAACAAAATTAGCTCCATGTGCACACCTATCTGAGAATATTAGAGAAGAATAAAAGAGATACCAACTAACTGAATTATTGAGTGCACTTTTAAAGTCTCTCTGGACAAAGTGAACTTCTTTATAAGGCTGCATCATTTTCATGTCAAACTAAGAATTTTAAACTGTCAAAAATATGAAGTAGAAAAAAAAAGAGTACTATTCAATCATCAATTACAGTATTTGTTCTCTACCTTCAAGTAAATTCCCTGCAGTATGTATTTTATTACAAGGAATAATTTCACTTGATCATCACTAGTAGCCAGCTAGTACTTAACTGAGATTCTATTTACCGTCAAAATTGGCTATTAACTTCAGTTGGCCTGTGATCAGAACCTTTATTCATAGAATTAGAATTCATCTACAAAAATCAAATATTCTGTAATAACTACTGCAAGAGCAGGCCACAACAAAAAGCTTCCTCTGACAACCAGACTTATTGTAACAACAAATTTAATAATTTTCCTGGGTAATTTGACTTTAGAAACCCAGATGTTGAATATGGAAAATAGTAGAATGTTTCTCAGATTGTTGAAAACTGCAGAGCCTAGTACTTCATAGATTTTTAGTGTTTTTGCTAGGGCCTGAAAGAAATAGAAGGTATAAAAAACATTAATGTATATATTACATATATGACTATTAATAACACAGCTGAATGTAAATACTTCTGATTGACTCAATCAAAAAAATTGAAGAAAATTTTGATGTTATGGAGAGAATGGTATTCTGACTTTCATACATTTTTTAAAAAAATATTATTTTGTTGGAATGCCTTTATTAATTTTTGGCCATTGAAAAAGAAGCAAAATAATTTGATTTCAAAAATTTATTTTTCTATCTGATTCTTATTTTAGAGACAAATATCAGAGAAATTCTCCACTTATTTTAGTTGTATGCGATATAGATTTGCAAATATATAGAAGAGCTAAAATATTGTTTGCTTTTCTTTCCTAGTAGATGGTCTTAAGGATGATCACTATCATTATCTTGCAGCCATTATAATAATTATTCCCATTAGTCAATAAAAGACATAAAAATGCTTAACCCTTTAAAAATTCTTGAAACTCTACAGCATGGTACTGAAATTTTGCTTTTTACTCACTTGTAGGAAGTGAAAAATAATCTCATAGAGATCATAGTAAAATTTGTGTTATTTGTCCTGTAACTAAAGTCCTGTGAGAATTAAACTTGGCAGAGGTAGCAAAGACAACAAAAAAATCTTCTGTAAGTCAGTTAGTGATAAAAGGAAGACTGGGAAAAACATGTCTCCTTTTATGAAGGAAATGAGAGACCTGGTTACTTGGGATATGAAGAAGGTTGAAGTACCCAATGACTTTCTTGCTTCAAACATCACTGGCAAGTGCTCTTGCCATAATGTCTAAGTCACAGAAGGAAAAGACAGGGACTAAGAGATAGACTGAGCAATTTAAATTTATGTTAATATTTAAGGAGTTGCAAAAACACAAATTCATCACGTTACACTCACTGTAGGAGAAGATCAATTTTGAGAACACCTAAAGAACATGAAAGTAGCCAATTTGGTGGCATTTGATGAGATGAATAGAAGGGTCCTGAATGAACTGGCAGATTTGGTTGTTAAGCCACAATCCCTATATTGCAGAAGTCATGGCAGTCCTGTGAAGTTTCCAGGAGTTGGAAAGGGAGAAAAATAACCCCCACTTTGACGAATGGGAAAAGGAAGACCCAGGGAACTATAAACAAATTAGTCTTACCTCTGTGCCCAGTAATATCACAAAGCAGATTCCTCTAGAAACTATGCTAAGGCATGTGGAAAAGATATGGCTTTATTAAAGCTTGACAGATTTATTACTTCTGCTGTACGTTTACAGCGTTAGTAGAAAAGTGAACAACAAACTGAAGAGACCTATCTGGACTTGTGAAAAATTTCACCCTGTTCCACATTACATCCTTGTCTCTAAATTGCAGAGGCATAGGTATTGGTGTATTGATGTGTATTGGTGCAGAACAGTGGAATGTATGGAATATAACTCTTGCTTAATTTTGCTATATTGCAATCAGGGCTTTAACACCTAAAGGTCTTACATTTCACTGTATAGTTTTACTGTTGCTGCTTTATGCATGAAGTCATTGTCTTCATGGTAATGTCCATACCACTCTAACTTATGCATACTCCAGTGATTTTGTACTCATCTGCTCTCTTCTAGATTAAGAATTAATCCAACTTGCAATTAAATTTATAAATGTCAGCCTAATTATGGGAATAGAATGAACTAATGAAAATATGTTACTTCAAACATCACAGAGTCAATGAGTTCACACTATGTCAGATGTGAATCTGAGAAACATATAAGGCAGTTGGTGAATTTCTCTCCAATTTTTAGTTTAACTAAAGCAATAATAAAGCATGACAAACCTGGTACAATTAAAATGAATCTCTCATAATGGAAAAAGAGTGGAATTTGGGTCTTTCATCTGCTGAAAATAATGGTTTTTTTTAAGATTAAATAATTACTGAAAGTTTTGTGTGAACAAGAGGTCACAGAAAGCCCTTACCTATAAAAGAAATAATAATAAATTTTAAAAAATAAATAAATTCAGAATCACTCTCATTTGACTGTTAATCTGCTAAAATGACAATATGATGTCACAATATTTACAGCAGCCATGTGTTGTATTCTGCCCTCAGCTATACTTGTATAACTTTGAAATATGCTGACAGTCTCACAATAATTGAATCATTCTATTTTCTAATGTTTTCAATTATCCTGCCCATTTTTTAACATTTTCAGGATATTCTTCTCAGTCCATAAAAGGTGAATAGCAGCCCGAAGTTACGCATTTTTTCTACAACTGCCAAAGATGAACAAACACTTTTATCAATCTTCTTCAAAATTTAATACTACAGAGGCTAGGAATTTTTCTACTGATTTTATAAAGCTATCTTAGATCTTGAATAGATTATTGAAATATCTTCCTTTTACATATAAAATGTAACCTGAATGAAATCCTAAATACAATGAAGAAATATCAAAGATATACAAGGCATACAGGGGCTTTCTGTGTAAAGAATATTGCCTATTCTGTATATGCCTTTAAAAAGAATGTAAAATAAGAGGGGCATTGAATGTTTTAAAGTGTTAGGTTTATTTAAATGTTGTATAAATATGAAGAGTATAAAATTAGTGTTAGCAGTTTGATGGGTCACTCTTTTATGTTGCCTTGCACATATATCTATACTAAATCTGCACTATGTCTGCATATATCTGCATACATCTACACTACATAGCTATACTGCAGGCAGCATTTCCTTTTTTTTGTTGTTGTTGTTGTTACCAGAAGGAAGCTAATGTAGCACAGCTTGCCCTGAAATGCCTGCATAATTTTTTCAAGGCAAGGAATTGTGAGGCAAGGTCTAATAGACACTACAACTGAACTCAGCCACAGAGTGTCTAGATGCACTTCAGGGTCTTGTAGTTTGCACATCAGCACTTGCACTAAGTAATAAACCTAGAAAAGTCTTTGCATATCTATTTAAACCACCTAAGCAGAAGTCATTTATTCCAGCAATTAAAAATAAATATGGTCATGAAGATAACACAATAAAGGTTATTTATTTAGTTCTGTACTTAAGGACTTCTATTAAGCATTTCATTCTCAAGATGACCTCTAGATTCTACTCATTAGATAGTATCAGAGAATTTTTTCTTAGAAACTGGTGTTTCTTTTGCATATCAGTGCACAGTATTGGTTAGAGAAATAGAATATACAATTAGTACCTTTTGATTTGGGAAAGTTGCCAGTCTAACTGATGCTAGAATAGACAGTATATACATATAAAATAAGAGATGATACCTCTATAATATACCACTATTTATCTCAATGTTAGTAAGCTTTTACTTTTGTACCAGCAGAAATTTTGGCTTGTGAAATATCAATAACTCAACCTTTTTTCACATTTATGTTATTAGGAAAAATACTCTTTTCCATGGAAGCCAACTGAGGTATTCTAAGAATTTTAAATTTTAAGAAGGCACTTCTAGGAAGAATCTTCCAAAGCTGGGGAACTAAAGATTTTTCTGTAAAAGTACTTGCTGAAAATTATTCTGAGGCCTTTTCTCCAGGTTGCTGTTTTTTCCTCTTTCTTATCACAGATTATTATCTCTTGATGAAGCACATTTAGATTCGAACAGCTAAATGATGCCCATTGCTCAAACCTGAAAACTGTTAAATATCCTTTGAGAACATTAGTAGCAGACCCTGAGGATCACAGGATCTGAGGGTTTCCATTGAGATCGAAGAGTGCAATTTCAAGGAGTTTTCCTGAACAGAGAACATGTGGTAAAACTAAATGTAAAATGATGAAGTAATGAACCTATGTGGTCATTCTAATCTTTAAGCTGATGTGTGGAGTGTTCAGGTAACTGATGATGCCTAGTGTTCCATCAGAGAGGATCTCTAGGCAAAGTAATCAAAAAGACTAGTGTGTGAAAGAAGCTTGCCAAATCTACTTAAGGACTAGGATAGACACATTGTAAGGAAAAAAACATTTGAAAACAGCCCATTATTTTATGTTCTGAGTGGTAGTGTTTAACTAATCGTACCAAAGATGAAGTTTAATAGTCTCAAAAAATCAGAATTCACTTGCTCTAAATTGATCTAATGCCTTTAGTCTTGTTCTTTATTTTCAGTGTTTCTTATACATCTCTCCCAGATATGTTTTTGGTTTCATGCTTCCATCCTATTACACAGGATGTCCAGAAGATGTTTTTGTTTTTTTTTTCCTGTTTGCTCAAAAGCAAGCATAAGGTGAGTAACAGGATTCCAGGAAAATGTGTTTGCTATTAACTTGATAGAGGCATGTAAAATCAGAGATTACAGATGTAACTCATGTATTATCAGAGAATCACAGAGTCATAGAATACTCTTTATTAGAAGGGATCCACATGGATTTCCAAGTCCAATGCCAGGTTCTCCACTGGCCAGTCCAAAATCAGACCGTACATCTGGGAGCACTGTCCAAATGCTTCTTGAACTATGGAAGCTTGGGGCCATGAGCACTGCCCCAGGGAGCCTGTTCCTTGACATCAGCCTCCAGCGAAGAACCTTTTACTAACACCCAACCCTTCCCCGATGCATCTTCACTCCACTCTTTCAGGCCCTGCTGCTGTGGCAGAGAGCAGAGCTCAACACTGTCCCTCTGCTCCCTGTGAGGAGCTGCAGCCACCATGAGGCCTCCCCTCATCCTGAACAAAGCAAGGCATGTCAGCAGCTCTTCACATATTTTCCCTTCTAGAATCTTCCCCATCTTTGGGGACCACCTTTGGATGGTCTGTAATAATTGTGCCCCAAACTGCACACAGTAGTCGAAGTGAGGCTACACCAGTGCATGGTGTATCAGGACAGTCCCTTCCCTTGACTGTCTAACAGTGTTAGCTGAGGACCATAGCTAGAGAAAGGAAGAAGCGAACACATAGGGAAAAGGTGAATATAGTTTTTATGCTAGAAATGGGACCATTCAGATGTTTCTATTCCCTTCACAGCATATGTTCACTAATAAAGTTGTTAGCTGTGCTATTTTGCTATGGGTTGTGTTCTTATTCATTTTTGTTAGGTCTTAATGTTTCTCACAAAGAGCTCTAAAACTAGCAGGTGCATGGCAATAGGAAAGAGAATTCATTTGAAGAGACATAAAAAAAATGGTGAAAATCCTGTGGCATCACAGGAAAAAAGAATCCCCTATAGTAGCTATGTTTGTGTTTCAAACACTTTCTTTCTTTGAACTTTTATAGCCTATTTCATAATCCAGGATGTTTAAAACTCTTGACCACAATGACAATGCCTCAGTTCAGGCTATGAGTTTCCTGTGAATCTATTGGTACTCCACAATTTTCAAGCCATAAAGAAACTTCGTCAACCATCATTTCTTGCTCTTCAACCACATCAGACCTGACCCACTGTCCTTTTAAAGGACTTCCATTCTCATGTTCTCAAATGCATCAAATCTTTTCTACCTGAAAACTTATTTGGCTAAAATATGTTTTATGTAATTAAACAGAGTCACAGGTCATCTGGATGTGCTTACAGCAGAATTCAGTGCTTGACCCACTGCATGCAGATTCTGTCTAGAGCTCAGAAGACCTAACCCAGACATTTCCATCTCTGGATGTAAAGTAATGCAAATGTTACATGAGATACAAATACTATCAGTGTTGTAAACAGTTCCATGACAGACACAGAAAATATGTTCTTGAGTCTTTTCTCCAGATTCTCCATTTTTTTTGTATCAGCAACTAAACATAAAACATCGAAGTACTACTCAGTTGTTAATTAAAGAAGAGAGCAGATCGCCCTTGATTAACATTTTTATAGAGTGTTTGCGCAACATTTTGTACTTTTCTCGCTAACCAGCTGGAATCAGTTTAATGTGCCCCAAACCCATCTCAGTAACAAGCTCATAACTTGATAAGAAGCTGGCTGATTCATAAGTTGCTTGTCACCATTTCATAAGTGATATATGAGTCACAGATTTAAATAAATTCAATATAAGAAATATTGGGAGTCAATAAATCTGATTTTTGCTTATGAGTCTGGCTCAGCATCTCATCACTGTCATTCTTCTATTTCACATTTTGCTAAGACCATCTTCTTAAAATTTACTGTATATGCAAAACCAGCAGTGCAAGCAAGATGGTAATCAGAGCATAAAACAGAGACACATGCACTCTCCTATATATTAATAAGTTACTGGGGTGGAAGGGAATGAAATGGAAGATGAAACAGGCCTCAGATAATGTCAGAATGACAGAAATGATGTAATGCTCAAATTATAGTCCTTTGAAGTAGGTTCTGAGTGAACTAAATACACAGCACATGGCAAAAAATGTGTGGTAACTGCTGTGGTAGAATTTGTCTTCGTTAAGGCTCCATATGAAAAGATAAATCTTCCTAAGTAGGAAGAGGAGTTCAATGAATTGAAGCCAAATATTCAGCATGCCATTTCAGCTCAGGAAGTGAACTAAACATGAGTTTGCATAATGTATTAGAAACCACTGTACTGCATTAGTAAAACACACACTGTCTATATACATTCTGAAAATAAGATATAGCTACTGCTAAATTCACTGTATAATTAAAATATATGTATATATGAATCATATTTACTCTGAATATGGTGTTTGCATTGCAAAAATATATTAAGATATTTTGGTCACTGCTGAATACCTGGGCGGCATTTCTGGACACCATTTGAATCATTTTTATTCAGAATACACTGTGAAAGCATGGCAGAGACCGATGTTTCCAGACTGGCTTTAGTGTGAACTGATTTGTTCTTGCTGACCAAACAAAGAGTGAAAAACTGCTTTTGTTTACTGTAGCTTACAGAAGGATTAGTCCTACATGAGAAAATGATTTGACCAAATGTACCAAGCCCTTAATTATAAGAACAAGCAGAATCTACACAGTGATTCATCAGCAGGACCAAAGCTGGAACAGCTTCATACCTGCTCCAGACCTGTTGTCTATGAATAACAACACAACAGATCTTAGTTCAAATTTTGATTTTCCATCAAATATGTTAATTTAAATGAATATTTTTTCTACCCTCTGGAAGAGTTATATCTAATATATAATATATAAGCACTTCTTAGTTTATATACAGTAGGAAATCTGAGGCTAGTCATACATTTTGCAGTCACTTGAGCAGGCAAATAGAACTAGATTTACCCTATCATAGCCAGTAGGTTTTGACAGTTCTTCCAGAGGTTTCATATATATCATATAGCTCAGAACTAAATACTTAGGGAAATTTTGGTAAACTAATGGAGTAGGCTACTTCTTTCTCCACTTTGTACAGGTAGGAATAAGTCCACCTCTGCAGACAAGCTTTGGTTGGGCAGCTTAGATAGTATAGACAGCCTATTGATGGAGGTTTGGGTTCTATGGTTGTGCCACCAAAACTCTTCTGCCACTCTCATGGCACTGTGAGTGCAGAGATTTCCCTCCATGTGCCTGCATTCCTCCTTGGCTGTGGTGCCAGGAACTGATGTCTTCCATGAGATGACGATTTCTCTGGCATATATTGCTGGCTGCAGCCAAGCTGGGGGAGAAGCATCCAAGGTTTTATGCCTAGAGGCTTCACACAATCAAAAGAAAATGCTGTTTTGTTTCCAAACCAGCAGCAGCAACAAAGATTAGAGCTAATGCCCAATGACCATAGTGGCGTGCTTAGTGCATATGTGTGACAACAATATGCCAATTCTTGATGAGAAGCAGGAATTTTTGGCTGAGGTGATACTGTAACACTTTCAAGATTTTACAGCCACTTTTAACATGAGAGGACTATATGTGATGCATTCCTTTGTCTATAGCTACTAAAGTACACACATACATGACATGTATATGTAAAAGAGGGGAGGAATGATGCATGAAGAACAAAATAGACAGAGCACAGATGACAACTTGCAGAGTACATAATGAATTTATTTAATTTAATAGACAATAGCCTGCCCTAATATTTTAAGCCAACAAAGTTTTCCCTGGCTCCCAAATGTTTGCTAAAATAATGTCTTTTTCTTTTTAATTTCCAATTCTTGGCTGGATTTTGTGCTAATTTCAAACATATGCCGTATACAAAATATGTTAATTTTGAAAGCCAAATCTGGCAGGAGATGATTGTAGAACTGGCATAGAGAAGCTTGGGACAAACAAACAGATGAACTCAAAGCTGGCAGGATTTTTTTTTTTTTTAAATTAAATGTTCTCCTGCTACTTTCATAGATGCACAGGAAGGAATAATGAAGGAAAAGCAAATGGCATGTGATAAAATTTACCTTTAACTTGGATTTCTTCTGCTGTTTAATTTGTGCTAAAGTAATTATAATAATGATAAAAAAATAAAGATCAGTTCATTACCACCTTGTGGTCCTTAAATATTGTAGATGAAACTTATAGTACATGAAATGTGAAGATGTATATTATACATATTTTTTCTTTACTAACAGTATTTTATTTACCGGCAATAGCTAATGGAACTGGCCATAGAAAGGCAGTGGTTTTGTTTTGACTTGTTTGTCAAAACAAAGTTTGTTTGTTTCCTTGTTTGTTTTGAATTGGAACAAAAGGAAACTTGTTTAACTTGTAAATCAAGATTTCCTTGACTGGGCATTTAAAAAATCTACGCTAAGAAAGTATTAATTATGTAAAAGACATATTCTGATGTACAAATGAAAAGACTGAAAACAAAACATTTTTCAAACTAAAAAACAATTCTTTATCAGAGTGTTTTGAGAGTCCCAATAATGTATTTTCAGGCATAAAGTATTCCATTTTGGAAAAAAAAAAAAAAAAAAAAAAAAAAGAAAGAAAGAAAGAAAGAAAAAAGAAAACATAAAGAAGAAAAGGGAAGGGAAGGGAAGGGAAGGGAAGGGAAGGGAAGGGAAGGGAAGGGAAGGGAAGGGAAGGGAAGGGAAGGGAAGGGAAGGGAAGGGAAGGGAAGGGAAGGGAAGGGAAGGGAAGGGAAGGGAAGGGAAGGGAAGGGAAGGGAAGGGAAGGGAAGGGAAGGGAAGGGAAGGGAAGGGAAGGGAAGGGAAGGGAAGGGAAGGGAAGGGAAGGGAAGGGAAGGGAAGGGAAGGGAAGGGAAGGGAAGGGAAGGGAAGGGAAGGGAAGGGAAGGGAAGGAAAGGAAAGGAAAGGAAAGGAAAGGAAAGGAAAGGAAAGGAAAGGAAAGGAAAGGAAAGGAAAGGAAAGGAAAGGAAAGGAAAGGAAAGGAAAGGAAAGGAAAGGAAAGGAAAGGAAAGGAATGCAAATCTTGTTACATCAGAGAAAGAGTT
Source organism: Coturnix japonica (assembly GCF_054131305.1). Lineage (NCBI taxonomy): Eukaryota > Metazoa > Chordata > Aves > Galliformes > Phasianidae > Coturnix > Coturnix japonica. Next base: position 36,681,984 of record NC_140702.1, read on the forward strand.
AAAACAATTTTTTCTTACCACTGTTTAAAAACAAGATTTTAATCCCATGGATGTTTATTTTGTAAGCTTAACCTTACTTTTGGGAGTAATGATACCATGCATTATAAACAAAACTGATAATCCTGCCACATATCAAAACTGCCCAACATTTTTCACTACTAAGCTGTTCTCATCCGCCTATATGTTTGTTATAAATTTAAATAGATGGGCTGGAAGTTTACATACTGAATATATATTGCAGACTGAGCTCCCTAACTTGTTTCTTTCACTGAAAGTAGTTTAGACTTAGTAGTGTGTGAGGTTTTCCTCTTAAAGCATGGTTTATCTTCCCTTTGAGAAACTTCATAGTCCCATTTTCCAAAGCAGATGCTTGAATCTGTGAGTGGCCCATTGGATCTTGGAAAGGCAGAATCAGGAGTGTTAAACAGCAAAAGTAAGAATTACATATTTGGTTTTAATTTTGAGACAACATCACTGTGTACTTGACTTTACTACCTTAATAGTTCTGTTTCATCATAATGTTATTGCATTTTTATTTAATATATAGAAAAGAGCTCATTCAACAGTTACATGAGTAATCACTAGAATGTACAGCTTTGTCTTAGGAAGATTGAGTCTTTGAGGAAACAAATATGAAATGGTGCTGTGCTTACAAATTTGCAAGATAAAATCCCCCACTCCCAGCCAGTTGTCTAACAGAAATATTAAAAAATCAAATGTTAATTTCATTGTCCTTCAGTGTAAAAAATTAACCTTGATTTGTTTAAAAGCAGTAGCTTCAAAGATAAATAAAAATCATAATCAGAAAATGGTTTGAGTTGGAAGGGACCTTTAAGATCATCTAGTTCCGAGGTGTTCCTGCTGTAGGTTGGTTGCTCAAAGCCCCATCCAGCCTAGCCTTTAGTGCTTCTAGGGAGGGGGAATACACAGTCTCACTGGACAGCCTCTTCCAATGTCTTACCACCCTCACACTGCACAATTTCTTCCTCATATCTAGTCTAAGTCTATCCTTTTCCAGATTAAAGCCATTTCATTTTTTCCTGTCACTATCTGCCCTTATAAAAGCTCCCTCCCCAGCTTTTCTGTTGGCCCCTTTCAGATACTGGAAGGCCTCTATAAGGTCTCTTCTCCAGGTTGAACAGGTCCAGCTCCTTCAGCCTGTCCTCATAAGGGAGGTACTCCAGCCTTCTGACCAACTTTGTGGCCTTCCTCTTGACCTACTCCTACATGTCCTTTTTGTGTTGGGGGCCCAAGAATGGGATGCAATACTCCAGGTGGAGTCTCATAAGAGCAGAAGGGCAGAATCACCTCCCTCAACCTATTGGCAACGTTTTTCTGGTTGCAACTGAGGTTGGCCTTCTGGGCTGCTAGTACACAATGACTGTTCATGTTGAATCTTTCATCAGTAAACACCCCCAAATTCTTCTTCTCAGGGTTGCTGCAAAGTCATTCTTCACTAACTTGTATCTGTGATTGCCCTGATCCAGATATGCAGGCCTTAGTAGATCCTCATAATTGGCCTTAGTGAAATTCATGACGTTTGTATGGGTCCATTTTCAAGCCCGTCAAGGTTGCAACACTGAGAAGATAGCTCATAAAATAATAAATAAGACTTTAAAAGTCCTATATTTATTCATTCAGACTGAATCCATTTTTAAATCTCCTATGAATAAGTATTTCAAAGAGTTATCACGGGAGAAAATACAAAACAGTTAAAATTTTCTATTCCATGTCAGTTCCAGCATAGTTGATTAAGGAGAGCTTTTTCACAATGTAGAATAAACTTTATTTGGACAATTTTACACTCATCAAAACACACAGTTATTTTTCATTGTCTCCACAAATGAAAACACAACATTAAAATGTTATTAATAGAGAGCAATAAGTGACCTTTGAATTTCAAAGAGTTTCCACCAAAGGTGATGTATTTTCTGCTTATGACCATACTCTCACACACACATTACACATTATTTATGCATATGTAATATGTTTTAATGTGGTATATTCTGGCTGCCAATATTTTGTTCCTACTTTTATCTCTGCTTTTATTAGCTTTTTACTTTTTTAAATTGTCTTTTTCAAACCCAGATCTGAAAGACTTGATCTGGATATGTTCACTGTTTCCTAATAAATTGGATATGTTCTCAAACCCTCGTTTGAAAATTAAATATAATGTAATTTATTATTTTTTATGCATCTTTAACAATAATTTGTTTGTTTTTATAAGAAATATCATTTGCTGCTCAAGAATGGTATTAAATCTTAATTGAATTTTGTCTTTTCTAATTATCTGGGTTTTTATGTTCATAGGTAGCATGTAAAAGCACCTGTAGCTCTTGCAGTGAACAACTACATGATTCACTTCCTTCTTTTGGAAAGATTTCTCCTTCTGCATGCTGTCTTGCACAGAATAATGTTGTCTTTACATATTCCCTGTCTAAAATACTTTTTTTTTTTTTTTTTTTTTTTTTGTCGTTTGCCTTCAGAGGAGTCAAGGGTCACAAACTACTTTTATAGACTGAAGCACAAAGAGCAGTGGTGATTTGTCCAGAGCAGAACAAGATTAGATCTCAAGAGCCCAATTCCCGGACCATTCTCTTTTAAGGTACTTTGCCCAGTTCCTGCAAAAAAAAAAATCTTTTTTCTTTGAGATTTGTGAGGGCACTGTATTACTGGCAGGTCAACATTAGCAACTAGAAAGGTATCATCTTTGTTCTCCCTTGTCCTGGGGAGAAAACATGAGAGATTTTCCTGTCATTATCTGTATGTCCTGAGAAGAAAATATGAGAGATTTTCTGATCATTTTCTGTATCAGAGATTTTTTTTTTTTTCCTAAAAATATGTAGTAAAGTTCTCTAAATGAGCACTACTATTGTATTTTGAGACTGCTAATAACATTTATGGAACTGAGCAACTGCTTAAAGCTATGCGTATACTCAAAACATGATATACTCAAAACAAGAGATACGTGGTCATTTTTCTTACACTGATGTTAGTTACAGCAACAGCCAAAAGAGTGGTACACAAAAAGATACAAATTTTCTCTGAAACCAAAACCAAACACAGTCTTGCAAACACATACCTGCTTGTTATTTATACCTTTTCTTTGATAAACAAAATAAAGCTCAAGAAAATTAAAGAAAGAGAAGACAGTTAGATTACACTATTTCTTTTTAAGGCATTATTTTGGAAAAACCTAAGATAAAAATGCTTTTAATACAATCTAGTTACGCAGAACTTTGCTATAATATGCAATCCTACCAGATGAGTTTGATTCATGACTACTATTAAAAGTGCATTCAAATCTGTTTCAGTTTCTTAAACATAATATAAGAAGACAGAAATTTGACAGTATGTGTCTTGCATTTCTATTTCAATCTCAGTTACCACTATGATGCTGATAGGCTTAAATAGTTGGACACAGGGGAGGAATTTGACCACTGCATCTCCCCAGATACCAAACAAGTTTAAAGTGTTAAAGTTACATGGGAGAAAATGTTGGTGCAAGCAGTGTAGCTGCCAGCTTATGTTCTAATCACAGCTTTAGTGTTCAGAAAATGCAGAGAAGGTGAAGACTGTTAGCAAATGTGCAGTAGAGGATGTCATTAAACATATTCAGTTCTTGCACACCAGTTTCTCTCTCCCTGAAGTGAAAACTGTGTGTGAATGAGAGTTCATCTCTCTCAAGTGATTCTCTTGAAATCTTCTGTCTGCAACAGGTCTGTGTTTTCCAGTAGCTTATCTTTATCCTAAAAGTCAAAGTAAACACAGTCTAAAGAATCTGGGAGAAGCAATCTGAATTACCACAATATCCACAATGGGATCCAAAAGCTTATTGTTTTTCTTTGGTTTCTCAAGTTTTTACATTATGTTCTGCGGGTTTGGAGTTTGGAGGTGAACTTCAGGAAGGAGTTCATGTGGCAACCTTTACAGATTCCCTCCACTCTTCTCATTGTCATGCATTAAAGCATATCTGCTCCAATAAGAACAGTAAAATGCAAGCAAACAGTTGGAACATCCTAGCATCTCCCTCCTATTTTCCTGCTGCATACTAGAATTCTTGAGAAATTAGAAATTTTGTTCATTAAGAATTTTGAAATTTTAAATTCTGGATTTCCTATTAAAACAAAATATTTAAAATTTTGTAGCTTGGGAGAAATTTTCCATTTTTCCTTCAACTTTTTTAAAAATACAGACTTATTTGAGGTTTGTAAAAATATTTTTGATGTAGATATCTTTAAGTTCACATATTTTTACATTTCAAAAGAAAAAAAAAGGAAATTATTGCTTCAGATTGTTAAAACAAGATATTTCTCAAATAATAATTTTGTCTCATATTTCCTTTTGAGTTAAAAATCTGCCACAATATCTGGTGCAATTCACTTCTGTAAAATATTCTGATGTAGGTTTCTATACAAATTTTTTCTCTGAGATTTCTGTTTAGGTAAATTTGGATAATAAAGCATGGATAAAACTTTTGTGTCCTACAATATGCTTTCAGAAGTTATTATCCATATAGAAAGTATTACATTTTCATTATGCAAATACTCTGATCCAAATGTTTTTCAGCTTTTTGTGTGCCAATTAGGTAATACTCTATTAGGATATTTCAGTAATGCACTGTTGCCATACAGAACACATTACAATTTTCCACTTCCCATAAGAATGTTGAGAGTGAACACTTTAAGTAATTTGGGCTCATCCCCTAGCTTCAAGGCAAAATAGCAGCTGTTCCAGATGTTACTCATTCCTAAAAGGCAACTGATTATATTTAGCTTTTATTCAAAATGGGAACTTCCTATAAGTCACATTTATGCTGTGCTGCTAGAGCAGGGGCAAAATAAGTGCGCCTTCACAAATAGGTAAAGTGAAAAGAAAAACCTTAAAAGCTTGAGAACAAAGACAGGACAGATTTCTGTATAATAAGAGTGAGTTCTGCATCTGATTCTGGTTTAGAGTTGACAGTTTTGAAAAGAAACATTGCCAGAATTTCTCTTCAGAATTTAATAGGGAATGGGAATGTTTCACTTTTCTTCTGTCAAAGCTTCTACGAGGAGATGGATTAAATCAGTAAATATTTCAGATAGTGTGTAAAAGCAGTCTAATTTTTTTACACAGTCTCAGCGCTTCTCTCAATGAGCAAGGAATTTGTGTAAGAACAGTGCTAACTGAATCTCTGGACAGTACTCTATGGCAGTGTTAGGACAGTATTCAAGTTCTACTTTAGTATCTTATGTTTCTCAGAACTGGAGTACTAAACCTATTCTACACTGATTTACATTTTAGTTGCTATTGGATCCAGAAGAGTTTATAGAGAAGCTCAGAATTTGGCCTTGAAGATAGAATTATGGGAGATGCACTTGAAGTACAAAGGATCCTGAGAATATCAGTGCTTTGTCATTTGTTGTTGTTGTTGTTTGTTTCTTTGTTTGTTTTCAGGTATCTAATTTATGCGCAGCACCTCAGATACTGAAAGAAGAAATTACAGTCCACAGTACTTGTTAATATTTGTTAGTATCGGTATTAGAATCATACACGAATTTCCAACCCAAAGAAGTTTTGATCAGTGATATGACAGTTTTAAAACCTTTGTTTTCTTTTTTGTGACTATGACACAACTGAAAGACACTTGATGAAATGTTGTGCCTTTTTAAACTTCTTTTTGGAGATACTGAAGACACAAATATGTGTGTTTTATGCATGTGATTTTATACAAGTGAGATTCAAAACTTGAAGTTTGCGGTATTGTTGCAGTAAAAAGCTCTTAGCAATGAGATAAGAGACCTACAGAGGAAATGTAAAACAGAGACTGCTGGGGAAAGAAAGTCTACAGAGATATCAAGAATATCAGGGTCAGTTTAAAATTTTCTCTTTAATATTTTTTAAGCTTTTTTTTTTTTTTTTTTTTTTTTGTGTGTGTGTGTGTGTGTGTGTGTTTTGCACAGTGCTACCTCAAACATGAGTACTGAGGTTTAGAGATCAAGTTGTGTAAAACATATGTAAAGTTGTGAAAGACAGAAAGACAGAACTGGTTTTCTTTTGTTGTCTCAAAGCTTGCTTCGTGAGGCCTTTCTGATGATAAAACTCTGACTGACAACTGTTAAGTATCCTGGAGGGCAGATGGTGGGTGTCATTGTGCCATAGTGTTTCTGCTTACGACCGCAAAGATAAGCAGAAACGGGAAGAGCAGTCTTCCTCAGGGGTGCTGCTCGAAGGAGTGGACCACTGCTGAAGGCGATAACGCTTGTGTCCGGCAACAGAGACCCCCTCGCCCCTCCTTGCTGGCTCATCTGTGGGCCAGGAATGCCACAAAAGCTGGTTTTAAATCATCTTTCGAAGAGTGTTTATTCGAAAGTTCGGTATTTCCCTAAAAAAATGCTGAGCTGTAATCCTCAAACTTCGAAGAAGAAAAAACTCCCACTGAAATGGGGGATAAACTCGCTATGGGCCCTCGCTAAACTGGGGACTTTGGAGACAAACTCCCGAAGACACCTTTGATGGAGAATTCCCTGAGGTGAAAACCTCGTCGGAAGAACCCCCGAGACCGGCTTGCTGCGGAGCTCCCTGGCTGTCTCCCGTCCCCTGCGGTGATCAGACGAGTTCCTGAGATCAGCGGACCTACTGTCTACCTCGCTAGACCCACGGTGGTGACTATCTCTTCTGCTCTCTGCAGAGACTCCTTGCTTATATTTCCTACTTTTTCTATCACCTACCTTCCCTTCCCCATCTCCCTAAAAACGGCTAGGACTTTAATAAACTGGTTGGACCAACATTTGAACCGTTGCTTCTTAATCTCATTCCAGGTATACACATATCAAAGAACCTTGCCTCCCTCCTACAAATTGGAGTGAGACAAAAGTCAAGTGCAAAATTAAAGCACATGAAAGTTTTGTTCAATGTAGTTTGAAGCTTAGTGGCTATAAGTTTACCAGTTGCTGCAGATATCTTCCAGCAAACTCTGCTTTACTATACATGTCACTAGTAAACACAGTATAAAATCATCGCAGCTCCTGCAAGGAATAAATTATTGAAGATTTAGTTATAGAATTTTAGTAACATTAACCTCAGTATATAAGAAGAAAGAGAGAAAAGGAGCCTTAGTCCACAACTTGTACATATCCTGTATTTAAGCATTTCAAGTGAACATATATCATGACTGAGAATGAAATCCTACAAAAGAAACCTGATTTTCTGCATTCTGATTGCAGTTGAGATCAGGTCATTTCTTATACGAGGAAAGATGAGATCAGATTTAATTTCAGTGGAATCACTCACCCTGACTGATTACTATTTTCAACTGTCAGGAAGATTCAATTGCTGTCTAAAGCCAGCTACTTGTGAGAATCAGAGAGAAAGCGGAAGGACAGAAAAGAGAATGAAGATTGCCAGTTGTACAGAAAAAAAGAAAAAGAAAAAAAAGTCTGCTGTGCAGAAATGGAGAACAAGTGACACCACAATGCAGAGCAAAAAAAAAATCCACAGATCTGAGTAAATTAGGGTTACAGCTTGACTTACAATACTAGACAGACAAAAAATATATGATTACTGCATTATTCAGCAGGAAAGATAAATGGAGCAAAGCAGGGTCAAGACTAACACTTCAGATTGGTTAAGGAACAAAGTTGCTCAATTTCTGAGGCATCAAGCTTTTAGGGTGACAGTTATTCATGTTATTGACAAGTGATCTTCAAAGCCCACTGAATGCTGGCTGGTGTTTATTTCTTTTTATCACACTTATACATGCTTATGACTATTTGCTGCGTGTGTGTTTAAATGGGAGTTTATGTGGATTGGTATACATGTACTCCTTTTCTATACTTTCCACCATAAATAGCTGTTTAGAGAACATTACTCAAGTAGACATTCCTTTGCTGTTTTGAGTTGTAACTAACTTAATATTCAGAAAAAAAAAAAAAGAAAAAAAAAAAAAAAAAAAAAAAAGAGAGAAAGCATGGCTTATTATTCTGTTCACTGGAAGACACAGGATCCTCCCTTTCCCAGGTGAATTCCATGAAGATCAAAATTTGCTGTTCTGAGAGGCCTGGAATACTTTTAGCTTGAAAATACTTTTATTTTGAGATGCCAAACTGTAATGAAACTACATATAATGTCAAAGAAGGATAGGAGCAACAGAGAATCAGGAAATGGAAGACAGTATCACAGTATCACAGTCTCATGCGGTTTGGAAGGGACCTCAGAGATCATAGAGTCCACCCCCAGGATTCAAGCCCCTGTGTAGCAGAGAGGCACTTCTACCACTTGCGCCACAGGGGGGATTCAAACCCAGGCTCTCCGGTGTTGCAACGCGGCATTCCTACCACTGCACCACCGGGGCACACTAATACAAGTATGTCAGTTTTTGGTATTCATATTTCTGATCCTGTAGAAATCTGTTGTGCATGACTACCCAATTATAACAAACAGCAGCAGGAAATACCAGCATGCCAGTTGTATGCAGCTAGTAGGGTAAATTACTGAGCTTTTGGGACACTGTGTCTTTAACAGAGACTTACTGAGGTGTAATTGGAAGGCCATATTTTCTTCCTTTCAAAGCTGGGCATTTGCCTTTCCTCATAGCCTGTACCAGCATAATGGACTACATAGGCAGTGTTAGGCAAGAGTACTGCTATTTTTAAGTTGAATTCCAGTTTGGTTTCAGGCATTTAGAAAAGATTCAAAGAATTCAGTTCAGAATATTTGAAAATTTCAACATCAGAAATCGTCAGAATAAAGTTCATCAAGCTTATCGTTAACTCCCAAGTAATTTATTCATATGCCACAAGCCTGATTATGTCAAAGAAATCCTACTTTGAATTTTACGCTGCTTAGGCATTCCTATGCAATCCAGTTCTATGTTGTTATGACATTCGAAAAAGCTTGCTTTAGTGATTGTTTAATATTTCCTTAAAAAAGGGACTTTTATTGTCTACCTTATGACAGTACAATGAAAAATTTAGGTAAGCTTCATGAATACACAGAGCATTTATATTTTCTGAACAGTACAAATGAATCTGAGTAGTTTTTGTGAGATAATGACACCAGGTTTTTGAACTCAAGAGCTACTACGACATGTAGAATGTGATATATTACAAATTAAAGATTGGAGGCATCTATTTATAATTTTGTCTCTTGCTCAATCAAGTCACAGTACATAGAGCTGCAGTGAATTACAAAGTGATTAACTGGCAGGGGAAAGTATGACGTATCTTTAAATCTAGTACTGTATTCACAATTGCCTTGCACTGGAACTTCAATGCATATGTCAAGATTATAATAATAACACACTCTTAAGGTCCATTTACTACAAGGCTGAGCAGTCACAGTTCATTTTCAGTTTGCATAAAACTCAGTTTTTCTACTAGCAGTGAGAGTATTGATGTTACTGGCATTGTGAATAGAGATCCTGCTGATTGCTCACAGAGGTTTTCATCAGTTTCCTTTTAGAACAGCGATTCTAAGACTTTTCTATGGCAGTCATAGGCTGAGGATGCATAAGTATAAAACCTAGTACATGCAATTACCATGGCGATGAATAACTATAAACGCACATGGATCAAAATTCTAAGTGTATAATCATGTGCAAAAAAACCATTGATAGTAGGTTATTTTTCAGCCTGACACAAAGAATGGGACTGACATTCTCCCTCAACAATTTGTACAAGATTAAATTGCATTTGAAGTCATAGAATCCCAGGGGTGTAAAATAAATAAATAAACAAATACACCTAACATTGCATTCTACTGTGAATTTAGAATTGAAATGAGTTCAATGTTGCATTAATTTTTATGGCTTATCCCAAATTTCTAAATATCCTCCACTCAGAACACCTCAAAAATAAATTTAGCTTTAAAATCTGAATTTTATAAATAGTTAATTATTGGTCTTTGCTTACTTTCTGACTCACAACTTTTGTGATTTGCTGTTGGAACTTCAAGATATAATTTAGAAGGCTACCAAATTTTCATAATTTTAAGCACTATTTTTGATATAGTGTATTTTTTAGCATCCCTCTATGAGTCCAGGATTTAAAAGCACCTCAGCACATTGCAGCACTGCAGAAAAGACAGAGATCACAAAGATTTGATAATGTCTTAATAGTGATATGTGTGTAATCTGAAGACCTGTATTGTGAAGCTCAGTGACTAAAACATTACAGCTCTGACAGTGCAGTAGCCTCACCACAGCTCACACAGCGACGGATTTCTTTGAGAGATAACGGGATGTTTAGAATCTTCTCAGTGATGCCTATGAGTACATCCCTAGTAGTGGTTCTGGTTCCTCAGCCTTGTTTTTTCCCACACCCTGACCTAGTAGGGCTGAAAGAGGCGGACTAAGCATAATAATTGCTGTGAGATGCTGTTTTTCCATGACTAAAGCATTAAAGTAGTACACCTTTGTTGCATTAGGCGTACACGAACACTCGGGATGTAACGCGATAGGCCCTCCCCTGCTCGGTTATGCATATGTAGAAGGAGTTATGCATATGTAGAAGGGGTGTAGACGAAGTAGATAGCGGCTTATTTAAACTGCTAACACACACAATAAAACGCCATTTAGCTATTCACCATATTGGTGTGAACGTGTAGTTAAATGGGCCCCGGCTGGAGCAGGTCAGATTCGCGGAGGCTTAACGCTTGAATCCTGACGTGAAACGGACCACAGGTAACAAGTGGTGCCCCGTGTGAGGACGTTAGGATTCAAGGTGTTGGAAATCCTCTGCATGCCCGTCAGATAAAGAAAGTCTGTGAGGTTGGCGGCAGGCTACCGGCGGTAGGACCACAGTTGCGGGGCCGAACGAACTTCTTCATCTCGGATTGACTATGGAGCAAGTCGTAAAGGTATTGCTTCAATTTTGTAAAGACCATGGTGGCAAGCGTGTTCCTTCTGAGAAGGACATCGCGGCCGTCATTAGTTGCCTAGAAAAGGAGAGGGAGCTTTCCTCTCCTCGGGAGATTTTGGACCACAATAAGTGGGACTCTTTAACTTTTTTGCTCTGTGAACGCGCAATGAATGAGCAGAAAGATGCTGAGCTCAAAACGTGGGGGTTGGTGCTTGGGGTGCTGAAAGTGGCTTGGAAAGAAGGGAAGACTGATGCTCAGGTTGGGGCTGCTTTGGGAATTGGGTCGGGAGGCCTTTTCTCTTGCAGATGTGAGGATCTGAAAGACAAAGACAAGGTGGAGTGTGCCATCCACACCATCCCAACCGCAGCCATCACTCGGGCTGAACAACAACCAGATGACCCTGTCCAGCAGCATTCCACACATTCCACATCCTTATCTCTTGACCAGCAGAAGCCTTCCTCTGAGGCCCCATCACAGTATCCAAAGCAACCTGCATTCCTTCGCCCATCCTTGGGGGTGGGGAAGGGGAGTGAGCAGGGGCGAGAGGATGGATCCCTTCCTCGAGATGGGATGCGTTGTGGGTGTGGCTCCGCCTCGGGGGGCGGGGTGGATAGGCGTTACCAAGACAGAAGCCAATCCACATCAGCGGGGGCGGAGGCGGAGGCGTTCCTAGTCATCATAAACCTTCCCCAGGAGGGTGGGCTGCTGGTCCGCCTCTACCTGGGGGCAGGGGGCAGGGAGAAGAAGAGTGACCAAGTCACGATTGGTCAAAGATAAGGGAGGCATTCCTTTTTATTGTTCATTGGGGGTCCGGTCAGGGAGCCCTGGGCTTGATTGGAGTCTCTGAAGCTGAAACAAGACCAGCTGACGAGAGAGCCACGGCAGTCGGAGTCGGTTAAACTGCTGACAACTTTGAGAAGTCTTTTTTCATCTGTGCTTTTGTTTGTTGTGGTTGTGGATTGTGATTGATATCAGTCCTTGGATGTGTTAAAACTACATAATTTGGTTATGGCTTGAAGATTGGTGGTTCAAGTAACTTGTAACGTATCTTGGAATTTGGAAAGTTTTGTGCGTGCACCTCTTGGGGAAGTGAGAAAGTAATTTTTTGACGTTTGTGCTTCTCCAAGAAGTTTATTGCTTTTGAAAAACCTAGAAGTGTTTGCAGACCTTTTTTCAGGTCATCCTGGATTTCTGGTACTTCCTTCACAGTGATAATCATTCCTTTCTTTCACCTCTTTTTGTCAAACTGATTATTATTTGCATGTAACTCCTCCATAGTGTTTCCAAATGAAATGAACCAAGGGACCTATCTAATATCTGTTAGTTGTGGTTACAAAAGAAATCTATCATAAAGACCTATGCACTGATGTTTTTCAGTGTCAGTTCCAGCCCAATGGTATCAGTGGACAATAATCATCCTTAAAACTATGCTACTTAAGCAAAAAAAAAGAGGGAATAGAGATGGCACTTCCAGCAGGAAGGCCTGCTAAAATGACATATGTATTGAACTTTTAAATCAAGGATGTGATGATGGGCAACAACCAGTAGCCCTCACTTCATTTCAGTTAACAAGGAAAGAGTGAAAAGTCATGGAAAAAATATGATAATATTAAAGAATTTGGAATCAGGTTAATGGGAAGGCCCATTCCTGCTATAACTTGGAAGAGAGGAAGAATGCTTAGGATAAACTGTATTGGTTATTGTCACTGTCTTTGTGATTGTTAGATGTTTATGGTATGTGAAAGTATAAATGCAAATGGTAAATGGAAATGTTAATGCTATAGGGATGTGTAAACATTAATGCTATATGGAATTATTAATGTTATGTGCAAATGTAATTGAGGGTACGAGTAGTGGAATTGTGAAAAACAAAAAACAGGAAAAAGGTTACAGAAGAACAGTGAGTTAAAATATTGAATGTGACCTGCTCTAGCCAGAGAAGTTTAAGTGCCAGCAAGGGAACGCAAACCCCCGCGCTGCCCCCCCCCCTCACTGCCTACCCCCCTCCTCCACCGCTTGTGAAAGTAAACAAATCGTTAATTCCGAACTGGGACAAAAGCAGAACATTCTGAGTGCTCGTGCCCCTAGTTTAGTGTTAATCACTACCCCTGCTAGGACTAGTATTACAGACAAAGTGTTTGTCTGGCAGTAATTGTTACAATCTTTCGGTTTTCTCCCTCTTTGTCTGCAGAGCTGTTTGCACCTCTGAAGGTCTCTTGCTAGTCCGAGCAAGAATGTCTTCATTTTCTCCCAATAATATACTCATTTAGGGAACTAGGGAAGGGGACTTGGGACAAATTTGTTGATGGAGCTTGGAAATTGTATGGAGGGGGAATTGTGGTGGTGGAGTTGGGAGGAACGGTGGCAGCTGTACTAGAGCAGGTCCTGAAGATCCCAGGATGAGTTTTGCCCCCAGTGGGCTGAACGCAGTGTGCACACAGCAGTGCAAAGATATTTGTTTTCTGGCAGATACAGGTGCATCTCACTCTGTACTGCACCAAGAATTACTACCCATAGATGATTTTTGTAACAATAGTAGGAGTAGGTCAACAAGAAAAAGCTTACTAATTAAATAAGAAAGGGGGCTAAGAGTAAAGTAAGTAACAATGGAAATAAGTAAATAAGTGACTATAGCTGTAAATAAATTTTTCTGAGTAGTTTGTACTGTAGAGAGATCTAATATAGTGGTTTGTTATGTTTTAAGAGCAGGTGTTCCACCTGGCTTCTGTATCATGCACTGGCCATGCATATATGGAGCACATGTGAAAAAACCTTGCAATCTCTAGCAAGAATTAAAACAGGAGAGAATCTGTGATGGGTGAGAAAGGCTGTCATGGTTTTGTAATTTTGTAATTTTGCTATCAGTATTCCACATCATAACATCATGTAAAGCATGGATGCTTCTATTGAATGTGCAGTCCACAGAAGAAGACTACATATCCCAGAGAACAACACGGCCAGTGATAAGTTATTACATTATTACATCATGGTTAATATATATACAAAGGCAAAGTGCACTTTGAAACAGGGGATGCCCTGCAGGCACTGCCTATCACATTCACCACTATTGTGTTCCTTCTCTCTCCTTTTGGTGGTTTATCACTTCATAGTTGTCGATAAGTAATAATACATTAGCTTAGAAATTTCCACTTATAGAATTGTCTAAAATGAAAGCTGGAATCAGTGTGTATATGTCAACTCAAAAAATTATGACCTTACATGTAACCTTATGTTTAGTGCATTGTTAGTCAAGGTTTTGATTGAGTGATGATTATTATGTTAACATTTAAGTCCTCTGCAGCTCAGCGACACTGGGCCACTGCCATCGTGGTCCTTGGTGTGCCGCGACATATCAAGACAGACAATGGCTCGTGCTTCATCTCGCAATCTACTCAAGAATGGCTTGAGCTTTGGGGAATATCTCACTCGACAGGAATCCCTGGGAATTCCCAGGGGCAAGCAATTGTGGAAAGGGCCAACCATCTCCTGAAGGACAAGATATGTGTCCTTGGGGAGGGGGAGGGTCACAGAGGTAGGATCTCGGTAGCCCAGCAGGCGGATGTATTGGCATAGCATATTATGTAGTCAATCATTTTGAACAAAGATGTTATGCCGCAGTAAAGGATAGAGAATCAGGAAAAAATTTTATGGGTCCCGTTGAGAAAAATAAAACCTGAAGCAGTGATCACCCAAAAGGGTGGTCTGGGAGAAACGGAAAACTAATCGAAAGCTGAGAACTTTTCTTTCAGGCATACTGTTTTACAGAATAGAGCTGCAATAGATTTCCTGCTGCTGACTCAAGGGCACAAGTGCAAGGACTTTGAAGGGTTGCTTACAACTTACAATGGAAAGTGTGCTTAATGAGAGAATGGAGTTCCAGCAGATATACAAGAAGCTTTGCGCAGAAGGATGAACTGTATAATATAACCAAAGATGCCTTGGACATACTGGTTAGAACACCACTAACATTGTTAGGCATTGCACTACTTATCTCTGCATGTTTTGTAACCTGTATACCTCACTTTATAGTAAATATGTAACAAAGTCTAAATTCTATAAGGACTAACACTTTTATATATTAGGATTAGGATCGGCGCTTGCGTTGTAACGGGGCATGGTTTTGTTAAGCATGGGGAGGGGGAAATATTGCATTAGGTGTGCACGAACACTCGGGATGTAACGCGATAGGCCCTCCCCTGCTCAGTTATGCATATGTAGAAGGAGTTATGCACATGTACAAGGGGTTATGCACATGTAGAAGGGGTTATGCATATGTAGAAGGGGTTATGCATATGTAGAAGGGGTGTAGATGAAGTAGATAGCGGCTTATTTAAACCGCTAACACACACAATAAAACGCCGTTTAGCTATTCACCATATTGGTGTGAACGTGTAGTTAAATGGGCCCCGGCTGGAGCAGGTCGGATTCACGGAGGCTTAACGCTTGAATCCTGACGTGAAACGGACCACAGGTAACACACCTTGAAATAACTATGTCAAGCAATCATAGATTTTCATATAGATATTTTTCTAGAAAGAATCATCCTCAAAATTCTTGTATTAACAAAAATTTATTCGCATGAGCATTCCCAAATTGGAAATATCAGAGTGGTAGACTAAATGGATACATAACTAAAAATGAAATATCTGTTTACTCAGTATTCCTAAAGAGATACCCAAATGCATTTCTAAATGCGTGTACATTACATTCAAAATAAATGCCAGTTTTAGAGTATTCAGCCAGGAAAAAAAGAGAATGTAGGTTAAAAAGGAGCATTCTTTATTGTGGTTTAAGATGTTCTCTTTTTACTGCCAGATTAGATAAATTCAGGATTACTGGAAATCTAGTGAGAAAAAGTTCAGATTTTCAGAAAAGACAAACTTTCAAAGAAAATGAAACACCATCATATGTTAATCTAAGCATAATGGTGAATGTTGGGAGGCTGTGATATTAGTACGTATTAGTGCAGGTACATGAACTTGGATTAAAAAGGATACATAACTTCTAATATTTGCACTGGTTTATCAACCTGTCAGAAAACACATAAGTGATATATCACATCCAGAAATACTAAATTATCTGTGGATAAGGGTTTTATTGGATTGTAGAGAATTCTTATGCGTACTTACAACACCCAGGAGCTGTTTTGCAAATCTACTTTTTCAACAGAGAACTACAATAATAAGAAAAGACAGATGTTCATTCTGAGTAATTTTTATTCTATAGACACTACAGAACTAGTGTCATTGAGTGGGAATGGATGCAAGTTAAATCAGTAAACTATTTGTTTTTATCCTCCAAAGTTTTCCCTTTTTTAAACCATAACTGTGTGATTTCATTACTTATATACTGTTGATTTAACTGCAATTTAATTAAACTGCTTTCCTACACAGTGTGATTGACCTGATTGTTAACCACTATATGATTTATATTACAAGTAGAAATTTTAAAAAGTCATGCTTAATTACATTTACAGGATCATTTATGTTACAAACTTTAAAAAAATATTCCACATCAAAGCATAAACCTGAACAGTGCAAGGTAGTGACTGACAATGACTGGCAAAGTACTACCTGAGGATCAACATTTTTGGTACTTAAATCTTACTTTATATTAAAATTATGCAATCTAATAATAACTGAAATAATAACTTTTCACCTTGAAAATAACTTTCAAATGTACTTGAATTTATCTGCTTAGAAAAATCCTGTGTGTGACCCATCAAAAGAAAGGAAGTATTGGTGCTCCAATAAAAGCATGCAATTGTGACATTGTCTAATTATTTTATATAAATTTATACCACTCTCTAAGAAAAAGAATTAAGCAGTCAGTAAAGCCAAACTGTTGTAGGTCTCATTTTCTTCTGTGCTGCTTACTCCTTTGGTGTAACAACCAGCAAGGCCAGTGTGCCTGATCACCTACTGTACTGTGGTATTTGCCTTGGATGTTTCTGGTTCTAAAGAAATTTTTCTATCACAGTGGTCCTGGACCAATCAATCTTCTGGTCTCTAAAACTAAATTATATGAGAAGAGACAATGATGGAAAACAGTATTATTGCTCTCCAGGAAATAAAGTATTTCTGAATTATAGTGAATCACATCAGATGAAAGGAAGTATTTCTCCACATTAACATTTTGCAAATAAGGCAAAAATATAGTTTAGTAATTTTTTTATTCCTACTATTTGTTTTCTGTAAGAATAGTATAACAGATTTTGATCCAGTCAGAAATATCTCTTAAACAGAGAAAGTCTGTGTTTTTGCTACAAAGCTTTCTTGTTATTGTATGATGAATTCACTTAGAGATGGAGTAAAAAGAAGAAATATCTTATTTAAAGATATCTCTCTCACTTTCCTACTAAAATGTCTGTAGGTAATCATCAATAACACCTTCAGAAGCTGACAAGTTTAATTGATCTCTATGATCATGTACCATTGAAGAATGAACTCACTTGTATTTCACCATTGTTCACACAAAGTACAACTTCCTGATTGCATCAGTAATAACATAATGTCATGTACTTCCAGTTGTGAGGTTAAGGACTAGCAGAAGGAATAATTTGGAGAAATGCTATACATACTATTTTGTACAAAAATTCTGATAATTGTACTGCAGCTGTCCATTTGGGAGACATTAATATGTTTTAGATTTCTTTCCTTATGTTTAGAAGATCCAGTTCTGTTTATAAGATTCAGTTCTGTCTTCTTGAACGTTCCTGTTGACAGAATATTAGCTGTATTTCAGATGGGATTAATTTATGTGTTTAGTATTCAAATCTGCATCAAACTTCTTCTTTTTTTTTAATTTATTTTTATATATTTTTATTCATTTTTAACATAAACCACAAAGATTTGAAAGTTTTGAGCCAGAGTCTGGATAAAATTCATGATTGTATTTCCTCAGGTCAATTGCCACATGCCTTTTTTACGCACGGTTATGGGATATTACTGGAGTAAGTGTTATTAACCATCAAATATCTTTGAAAGGTTAATCTGGCCCTGAGCAGAGAGAAAAATGCCATTTCCCATCCCTTTGGTAGTATCAAAATTAGAACAATTAAAAATGGAATTCAATTAGTGGTTGAGGATCAAATTACATTGATCTCCCCTCCTGGATTTGCTGTCCATAATAATTACATTTCTGGGGACAAAAATGTTGGAAATTGCTACTTTAAAACATACTCTTTTTTTTTTTTTTTTTTTTTTTTTTTTTGATGTAAAGTTCAAGCAGATTGTTTCTGTTTTAATGGGATGGTTGGAGTGCATGTACCTGTGAGTCAGAGATAAATTTTTAGGTCAGGTTTTGAGTGTTCATTATAAATTTAAAAAAATTTAAGCCACAGGCTGCTCTCAGCCCACTTTAACCCATTCTCTAAATTCTTACAGGGTACTTCCAGGAGGAGCAGCTGTCTCCTGGGGGAATGATGGTGTCCTAACCTCACCCCGATGCAATATATGATGAAGGTGGCAGGACATTTTTCACTAGCTGCAAACAACTTCACAGAGATTCTTCCCATGCTTACAGGTGTTCTTAAAAGAAATGCAGTTTGCCAGCTGGGTTCCTCAGTACGACTCTGGCAATAAATCATGACTAGTGTGTGTTTTCCTTCACTTGTAGAAGTACTCTGTGAGGCAAATATAATGCAAGTAGGCATGCTACAGATAAAGATTGTGTTTTATTGTTTTACTGTATTTTATTCTTTGGAAGACCAGTGAAGTCATCTGTAAGAGACGACTGTTTGGACTTCTGGACAACACACTGATGTAGAGAAAGACAAGCTAAATTTTAAAAAAAGAAAGAAATTCAGGATCTTGTTATTTACCTAGGCATCTCAGCATGGTTTGCCCTGGTCCAGTTGAAAGGTCATATCATTTCTTTCTACTTGCTTCTGGTTAGTGATTTGTAATTGCTACTTTGTGAAAACAATAAGAGATATCTATAATACAACAAAAGAAAAACTCATTAGCATAGCAATTCCAAGAAAGATATGCACATTTCCATTGATTATGTTTTCTTCATAGATGAAAATGAAAGATGGTAGGGTGAAGTTTTTTCCGCCAAGCTCCTCTGGAATGTCTGTATATCTACTCCTGCATTAGAAAAGGTGTAGTGAAATAAATTAATACTTGATTTTTATCCAGCATATAAAATAGACAACCCCTCACTTCCACATAAATATTCCATGGAAGAGCAACCTGCATAATTCAGTGTTTCACTGAGCCTTTACCATTATTTCTTAATTTGTCTGCATGCTCTTTTACTATCCAATGATACTGATAGAGAAAGAAAAGTTTAAGCCATCATTGTCTTTTGTTTTTGGAAAGACTGTAAAGATCAGTCAGATAACTAAGTGTCTAGAGTATAATACATTGAGTTCAATTAGAAACAAGATTAACACTGTAAAAAGTGCAGTGACATTTTTAATTGTGTGTCTTACTTACGTCTATCTCTTCAGGAATTTAAAATTTTGAGAGGAAATCTCTTTCTCCTGAATACCAATGTGTATATTGATTCAGAATAATTATCTTGGGTTATTCCAGGCCTTGGGCACTTAGAAAAATTAATAGTTTGGTATCTCTCTGCTTGAATATTCAGGCCCTAAAATTTAGAAAAATTATTCCAGTAGGTCTGCTAATGGCTTCTCTTCTGTAATTCCACCAGGGAAATAAGTTATATTTTTTATCCTTTTTCTTTTTTTTTTTCCCTCTTTTTTTTTTTTTTTTTTCTTTTTTCCCCCACATGTTGCTGAGAATAGATTCTTCCTCCTCAATTGACTCAGATCTCCAAGTTTAACCCCAGTCATACTGTGATAAATCAAAATAAAGCAGCGTTGTTAGATTAGGAGACAAGGGGCTACCAACTATTTAAGATACAGGTAAGTTCTAAGATAGTGGCAGCCCTAGCAGCGTGGCTAGACCAAAGCATCCCTCACCATAGGTGAGCTGACCTGACAGAGAAGTCACCCCTACTATACTTAGCACTGAGATTCACCACTGAACAGAGCTAAGTCAGCTTAGATCACCTACGATATGCATGGTCTTAGAGTGGGCAGAGAGGTGGCTGCCACAGCAAACCCAATTAGAGCTGCCTGTTGTCATTATAAAAATATTACTGGACATTTTTATGTTTTTACCTAATTTACTGCAACCAGATATTTTCCTCTACTTGCCTTCTGAGTTGCATATAGATACATTTGGTGGCAACTGCCTTGATACATCACTATGCAAGAAGTGGCTGCTTAAAATGAAACTATCAGGTGCTTTTCTCATTGGTGAATGTATCCAGTTTTTACTGACTTTCAAAGAGATGCTGAAAAATGAAAAAGAGAAGATAAAACATTCAGAGGAGAGGTAAAGTGGAAACAGAAACATAAAAAGAATATGTATTTTTTTCAAATCTGCAAATTAAACATTTTATTAAGAAAAATCATCATGTTTGATAAGTAGCAAATGGAAGACACAGAGGGTGACATTCTTCTACTGTCTGTGAACACAAAACCTAAAATATTTTCAATGAAATTAAAATGCAAACTACGTGTATCCCAGTACAGTTTTGTGTGCCACTTATTCTGTGGAACATATTGCCACAGGAAGTTATTTATGTAAATTATTATGCATTTGATTTAGATAAGCTTCCATAAAATTACAGAATTGTCATCTTCTTGCTTTAAATCAGGATCTGAGTACCTCATCTCTGAAAAAAACTTCTTCCTATACTGCACTACCACAAAACTAGTTACTTCAGATAATTATATTTATTTTCAGACTACCAGAGCACATGAACTACTGGTTGTTGTTGTTGTTGTTTTTCTTTTTTTCTTTTCTTTTTTCTTTTTTTTTTTCCTGGTGGATTTTTTTTCTAGGTTGTTTGAAAATCCTTTTATTCTTTGATTATTAAAATAATAAAGTCAGAGTCAGTGAATGCTGTGGGAAATAAGGGCCAGTAAAATAATTGATTAAAATTTTTAATCAACTTGTGAGTAAAATGGAACTCTAGATGGAGTATTTCCCTCTGTCTGAACATACTTTACTGAGCTGATAATGATTTCAATAAGTTAATAATTACTTATTAAATAATTGGCTAGTATAAATATAATTATTCTATAGAAACTTTCAAATATACTGGGTTTCTTTAGTAGGTATCTTGTGTATTAATTTGTCATGAAAACCTGCTGCTATTGCTCACTGTCACAGATCTACTGTTCAAAAATAATGGCTAACAACATTTATGAAAAAACAAGATTGGATAGTGACAAAAACAAAACAAGCAAACAAAAAAAAACCACCACAATAATTATATTTAATGTGTTTTAATACATGAATAATAGAATCATAGAAGCACAGAATGGCCTGGATTGAAAAGGACCATAATGATATGTTTCAACCCCCCTGCTATATATGCAGGTTCTCCAGCCACCAGACCAGGCTGCCCAGAGCCTCATCCAGCCTGGATGAACCTCTCCTGTCTCAGTTTAAAACCATTCCCCCGTCCACCCTATTAAACAGCTTTTCCCCTTCCTGTTCATACACTCCCTTCAAGTGCTGGAAGGCCACAATGAGGTCTCCCCAGAGCCTGCTCTTCTCTAAGCTAAACAAGCTCAGTTCTCTTAACCTTTCTTCACAGGTGAGGTGCTCCAGCCCTCTGACTGTCTTAGTGGCCCTCCTCTGTACTCACTCCAAGAGCTACACATCCTTCTTGTATTGGTGGCCCCAGGCCTGGGCTCTACTCCAGATGGGTCCTCATAAGAGCTGAGTAGAGTGGGACAATCACCTGCCTCTTCTTGCTAACCACTCGTCTTCTAATACAGCCCAGGATACAGTTGGCTTTGACTTGACATTAATTTCTAAGTAACACTTAGAAAAGGTAAATACAAAATATAACTGATTAATACCACTAAGGGGAACTAAGTCATTGTGTTCTTTTTCAGTGATGTAGGTGTTGGCCTCACAGAATCACAGAATGACCCAGGTTGGAAGGGACCTCAAGGATCATGAAGCTCCAAACACCCTGCCTGGCAGGGCCACCAAACTTCCACATTTACTAGATCAGGTTGCCCAGCGCTCCATCCAGCTAGGCCTTGAACACTTCCACAACCTCCCTGGGCAGCCTGTTCCAGGACCTCACCACTCTCCTAGTAAAGAACTTCCTCTTAACATCCAAGCTAAATCTTCCCTCTTTCAACTTAAAACCATTTCCCCTAGTCCTGCTATTATCAGCCCTTTCCAAGAGTTTACTCCCCTCCTGATTATAGGTTCCCTTCAGGTACTGAAAGGCTGCAATGAGGTCATCCCACAACCTTCTTTTCTCCAGGGTGAACAAGCCCAGATCCCTCAGCCTGTCCTCCAGCCCCCTGATCATCTTCGTGGCCCTTGTCTGGACCCTTTCCAACAGCTCCGTATCTTTCTTTTACTGAGGGCTCCATACCTGCACACAGTACTCCAGATGGGGCCTCACAAGAGCCCAGTAGAGAGGGACAATCACCTCCCTGTCCCTGATGGCCACCTGTCTCCTGATGGAGCCCAGGATATCATCTGCTTTCCAAGCTGCAAAAGCACACTGCTGGCTCATGTTAAGTTTCTCATCCATCAGGACCCCCAGGTCCTTCTCTGCTGAGCTACTCTCAAGGACTAGTCCTTCCAATCTGTACAGGTGCCTGGGGTTCTTCTGGCCCAAGTGCAAAACCTTGCACATTGCTGTGTAGAACCTCATTTGGCTCATCCGGGCCCACCTTTTAAGTCTGTCAAGGTCCCTCTGAATGGCATTTTTTCCTTCCTCCATGTCAACTGCACCACTCAGTGTCATCAGCAAACTTGCAGACCTCATTTAAAGTGTCTCAAAGCTCTTCTTGTATTGTTGTGTAGAAAGAAGTTATGTGTAGACTACTATCTGTCCTATTCATTGGAAGCAGAGGAGAGTGCTGCCAGTGGTTAGACCTTCCCATTTGAGTCCTAAAGAGCTTACTAAACATTCACAATCAAGAGGGCCAGAAAAAGAAGGGGAAACAAACAAAGAAAAAACTAAAAAAAGAACTGTCCTTGTAACATTATATTTATAGCCACTTTCCTCAGAGCATCTGCTTAGGCTTCTGGAGCCACCTCAAGATGCATGTGCAGGTGATTAGCTCACTGTGGATTCCACTGTCATCCCTACAGATGTGCTACTGTGTAGTTTTCTAGCAGGGGAAGCCTTCTTAAACATACATTACATTTGTTCGCCTATCCTTCCTGTAGCAATATTTTCAGTGCTCCAGTGATGGTTAAAAAAAAAAAAAAAAAAAAAAGGCCTTTCATACCTGATCTCCTGAAAGCAGAGTTGATGCTTGAGGCAAAGCTGTGCATATTAGCTTAATTTTCACTCCTTTCAGAAAGAGACCTCAAGAAAAGCAGGACTTGGAGTCCTGCCTTTTGTTAGCAACCATTCCTTATTTTGAAACTAGCCCCAAGGTATCAGAACAAAATAATATCTGATGTGCACAAAGATTAAGGGATGGGAATGTAAAAGAGTTCACTCTTTAGAATACACAATTCTTTCCATGCATAGAATAATAAATACTGCAATTCCTTTGTGCTAATATGTAAATTGACAACATAACAATATTACTTTTCATTTTCTTCTCTGTCCTTAACCCTTTCCATGGTTTGTATCGTGGGCCATGTTTAGTTTCTGGAGACCCAAAAGAGATGATAATTTAATGTGCTTTATTGATGTGGTTTTTATTTCATGTATAAGTGTCTGTGACTTTCTCTATTCTCTCTTGATCTTTGTCATCTACTGCTAACAATGTGTTATAATGTTATAATAAATCTAAAAGCAGCTTCAAGACTCATGGGTTCTTTCAGAATTGATTTCAGCATTTCTTATCAAGCATTGTAAATGGATATGTAATGTAGCATTGACTTTATTCAGCAATATTGCCTCCCAAACTCTTGTGACAAATTACCTGGCTTCATAATTTTTTTGAAACATAATTCCCTAATATTTAATATATTACTTTTGATATGCATTTTATCTGCTCTTTTTCTCCCCATATTTCAAGTTTATCCTTTACCTCCATTCTACTCCATATTGCCAATCAAATTGCATATATTCTCTGCATTCTTCAGAACTTGTTTATATTAAAAATTAATTAAAAATTGACTGTTTAAATGAAGAAAAGAAAAAAAAATACCTTTTCCTGCATTAATTGAGTAGATACTCTTGGGTACAGAATAATGACCTATTAATATTCGTCTTTGATGGCTTAAGCCAATTACATTTCATTCCAGCCTGCCTGACAGCACACTATAGATACTAATTCATGGGCCACTAATAAATACCTCTCCAAGATTTTTCTGCTGTTAGGCATTGATAGGGGGAAAGCATAAGAATTGCTGGACTGCTGGAAATAAAAGAGCACATTAAATCTGGAGATACATGATACTGAACCATATTGCTAAATGGGATATTTTAACACTAGACGGTCGATGTGATAATTCTGTTTGCTTATGATTGGAGGTCTGAGCCAACAAAAATATTTGCTGCCTCTCTCCTGGTCTAGATGAGTTGTCTCATTAAAGATGAATAAATGATGTGACCTGACTTTATGCTTTCAGCGTATTAATCACTCCACATTCATCTGCAAGATAAAATAAAGTGGGACATGCATTTTCTAATAGGGTATTTCTAAATCAATATTCTTTCTACAAAGGACCCGTGTTAACAAATGAATATAGGTAGATGGCAGAGAGCAAAATTATGCCTTTAACAGCTTACAAACCACAATGGAAAGCTATCAATTTCTGCTGAGCAAGTAGTAGGTAGTGTGATAGCATCGAAATATAAAAGTTTAGATGTGATCAGAACATAAAAGAGCATGTAATTTATGAAATGTTGCAAACTACTGGAACATTAACTGCAAGATAAATAAATAGTGCTTTTTTTCTTTTCTTTTTTTTTTTTTTTTTTTTTTTCTCAAAACATAATACCTAGCATCAGACCAATGACAATAAATGAAGTAAAATTATTTTCAGTTCCCTTGGAAAACTTCAACATTGACATTAATGGCAGTGAGAGACATCTCTTTGCTAAATTTAAGCATACTGCATTGCAATGAAGTCACATTTAAAGTAAGTTTAAAAGATTGTTCTCACTGGTAAACAAATTAAATCTATTGAGGAATTATACAGGTAGTTGAATGAAAATATTTGTTCACAAAAATATCTTTTACACTATTCATACAGAAAGAGCAATCTATGTATGAGGCCTACTCCCAAAGTACGACCTCCTATTTTATCACGTTGGCCCACAATGTCAGAGGTAGCAACAGAAGTTCTACCAGTATTCCTTTACATTTCATTACCATGTGGTACAGCAGTAGATGGACAGTGAGACACAATGGCATCTGATAGTGAGAGTGGGTCACCTCCACTGATGTAGACTTTTATGAGCATGGTGTGTGGGCTCATGTCATTGCTGGTGAAAATGCAAAGCTGATGCTGGTGACTATGTTGAAAAATAGTGTTTTGTAGTAGCTGAGAATTTTATTTATCATACAGAGTCATTATGTCCTTTGTATCTGTTATCTTTTCCAGGAAATAAAGGCATTATTTTTTGAGCAACCTATGAAGAAGCACCGAATTTCCATTAATTATCAAATTGACTTTGGTCTGAAGATTCTGATTTTCCACAGCTTGAGTCTTCAAAAGTCTGAGTGTAAATCAGTGTCTGTTAGAAAATTGTTCAGCTGCTCCCAGACTCATAAAAATCCACATATTTATGCACATACTAATGTATATTTTCTTCATTCTGAAAGTTTTTTAACAAGAAAAGAAAAGAAGGGGATGAAGATGATCCTCACCATAGGATCCCAAACTAATACAGAAAAAGATGTTTTCAGAACACATCTAACTTAAGTTTAAAAAAATATAGATATGAGATTGAGAATATTCTCATTCTTTCTACTGAAGTGATATCCCATTATCAGAAAGTCTTTGAGATTTAAAATAACTTATTGAAATAGAATCTAGCTTCCATCATTTTATTCCATGGTTCACAGAATCCACTAAATAATCACTTTACATAACTCATTGTAGTACTCTTTAAAACTGAGTCTTGCCTCCTAAAAATAAGACTATTTTCATTGCATTGCTGTTTCTGTGCAACTTCATCTCTCACAGCAGCAAACGTGTATAGGATTTCTCAAGGACAAAGGTTTTAAAGAACAGCAGCTACCTTCTCACTGAAGATCGTACAATAAACTTTCTCAATAATTTTCTCACAAAACAATTTCAACACCCAGACATGCTCTAAAGAAAACCTTATGAGCCCCTTGAGGCCATGTTACAGTAGAAGCAGAATCTAGAAGTTCTGTCTATGCAAAAGCAGGCATAGATCAAAGCAAGAAAGTAAAATGCATCATAAACAAGCTTCAGATTTCACTCCTTAGAGAGTCTGAAACTCTGGTGGATAACTCCTTGTACTTTAAAGTTTGTTATGCTATAAATTTATATGAAGTGATCTGGTTTTTCTGTTTTACCTTAAAAACACAAACAAACAAACAAAACAACAACAACAAAAAAAACCTCACTAAGATAAATTTCTCATAAGATAAGTATATGAGCCATCCCATCAAAGCCGTTCTAATTGCAAATCCCAAAGCCAGGGCCACTTCTACATAAAAATGCACAATAATGTTCATGCTTGTTGGCATACCAGGAGATATTTGAAGTCTCTCCTGAGACCTTTAAGATGTACATCGCTGTATTGAACAGGAAAAATATGTGAAACCAGTGGTCCTTAGTTTACAACAACTTATGTGGGGAAAGGAGTACATGACTTCTTTTAGTTTAAGCACAGTTTATTTCTAAGTGCTTACATGCTCAGTATGTGCACAAGGAGGAGAAACAGCTGAGTACTATTAACAGCAAAGTAGTTAGCATTTTCTCTGCTAGATCTTAGCAATAGTTGTTTTCTGATTGCCAGCAATGTTCTCCCAACAGTAGGCAAAATAATCCTGGCTTTGCAGATCACAAAAGCTTAAGTCAATTGCTTCAGTGGGCTCAGGCTTTCATTAGTGTCTCTGAAGTTTAAAATTTAGAAGTTTCCAAAGGCATAGGCAAATAGTACTTCAGAGATAAATAATGCATTAATTAAAAAAAAAAACAAAACATTATTACCATATTATTACTATATTATTGCATAATACATTAATAATATATTAGTTAAAAAAAAAAAAGTAATAATAATTTAAAAAAAGCAGAAGTAAAAAAAAAAGACAACCGAGACAAATCCATTGTTTTCCTAGAAGCTAAAAATCTTTCATTGCAATGAGTACAAGAGCAAATCACAGAATCACAGAATGACCAGGGTTGGAAGGGACCTCAAGGATCATGTAGTTCCAACCCCCCTGCCTAGCAGGGACACCAAACATATGCCTTTACTAGATCAGGTTGTCCAACCTGGTCCAACCTGGTCTTGAACACCTCCAAGGATGGGGCATCCACAACCTCCCTGGGCAGCCTGTTCCAGGGCCTAACCACTCTCCTAGTGAAGAACTTCCCCCTAACATCCAACCTGAATCTTCCCTCTTTTAACTTAAAACCATTTCCCTAGTCCTGCTACTGTCAGCCCTTTCAAAGAGTTTAATCCCGTCATGGGAGTAAGTTCCCTTCAGGTATTGAAAGTCTGCAGTGAGGTCACCCTGAAACCTTTTCTTCTCTAGGCTGAACAAGCCCAATTCCCTCAGCCTGTCCTCATAGGGAAGGTGCTCCAGCCCCCTGATCATCTTCGTGGCTGTCCTCTGGACCCTTTCCAAAATCTCTATGTCTTTTTTGTACTGAGGGCTCCACACCTAGACACAGTACTCCAGATGGGGCCTCACAAGAGCCAAGTAGAGAGGGACAATCACCTCCATATCCCTGCTGACCACCTGTCTCCTGATGGAGCCCAGGATCCCATTTGCTTTCCGAGCTGCCAGAGTGCACTGCTGGCTCATGTTGAGTCTTTCGTCCATCAGGACCCTCAGGTCCTTCTCTGCCGAGCTGCTCTCAAGAACCACTCCTCCCAGCCTGTACAGGTGCCTGGGGTTCTTCCAGCCCAAGTGCAAAACCTTGCACTTTGCTGTGTTGAACCTCGTTAGGTTCACCCTAGCCCAGCTTTCCAGCCTGTCGAGGTCCCTCTGAATGGCATCCCTTCCTTCCACCATATCGACTGCACCACTCAGCTTGGTGTTGTCAGCAAACTTGCTGAGAGTGCACTCAATTCCCTCATCGATGTCATTAATAAAGATGTTAAAGAGCACCCGTCCTAAGACAGACCCTTGAGGGACACTGCTCGTTACCGGCTTCCACCTGGACATAGAGCCATTGACCACCACCCTCTGTCTGCAGCCTTTCAACCAATTGCTTATCCATCTAGTTGTCCACCCATCAAATCCACTTCCCTCCAATTTGGAGATTAGGATGTGATGGGGGACCATGTCAAAGGCCTTGCTCAGGTCCAGGTAAATGACATCAGTCGCCTTCCCTTCATCCACCAATGCCGTCACTCCATCATAGAAGGCCACAAGATTAGTTAAGCATGACCTTCCCCTGGTGAAGCCGTGCTGGCTGTCTCGGATCACGTGCTCGTTCTTTATGTG
This sequence comes from Coturnix japonica, assembly GCF_054131305.1. NCBI lineage: Eukaryota > Metazoa > Chordata > Aves > Galliformes > Phasianidae > Coturnix > Coturnix japonica. Next base: position 36,710,443 of record NC_140702.1, read on the forward strand.
ATCAAGCATGTTGTCCAGGAGGATCTGTTCCATAATCTTCCCAGGCACGAAGGTGACACTCACTGGCCTGTAGTTCCCCAGCTCCTCTCTGCTCCCCTTCCTGTAAATGGGAATGACGTGACCCTTCCTCCAATCATCTGAGACCTCACCTGACAGCCATGACTTCTCAAATATGATGGAGAGCGGCTCGGCAACCACCACAGCCAGCTCCTAATGTTAAAAATAATGTTTCTCATTGTACCTTATGGGTATTTATGGTGTGTATGAAATGTAATCTCTCAGTGAATCACAGCAACCTGTTTGTTGCATTGGGGTGAGAGACACTATTTCTATGTATGCAATTAGACAAGCTGTACTAACTGTTGTCTCAGAGTTTAACACTGCTGGTGGTTCTAATTCCCTTCAGTGAAGTTTCTCATAACCTGGAAGAGGAAAATTCTGTTTTGCTCTTAGGGAAAATTCATTTAATTTTGGTTAATATCTACAGTTTAACTTATGCATACATATGTATGTATAAAATCAACACTGTTGCAAAATTAAAGAACAAGTTCCAATGCACCGTTAAGCTTAACAGCTCACTGTGTAATTTTAAGCTCTCATATACCCAGGTATATGAGGTCCAAGACACTGACAGTCTCTGTCAAATCACATGGCTGTGGCTTAGGTAGTTTATAGGTCCTGATAACAGTATGCAGAAGAGAGCATGAACCTACATCCTACTAGAATTTCAGATAGTGTATACAGGATTGGCCAGCTGGGGATTCAGTTTCATTCTTGGAAACAAATTTCCGGCATGCAAATAGCCATCTATCCAGAGAAGGAATAAATGTTTCCTCATTCATTTTGAAATACAAATATAACATCTAAGGAAATAAAGGGGAAATGAATTTTGTTGCTCTAAATATTCAGACCTCCTCAGCAAGTATTTACAATGCTACGATCAGGTGTCTTTTTAGAGACCCAGAAGTAGTATATACATAAAAGCATTTGGCTGCTTATCTAGAATGTCAGAATTTGAATAGACAAAGTGTAGTATGAGTTGGCAGTGTTGCTGAAACATACGTGTAGGGACACATTCTATGAGGGGAAAAGGAGTGGATCAGTCATATCCCTTATTTACTTCCTGTGTCTGAGGGCAAGCTGAGTTTGCAGCCCACTATTATTTTTATATTATGTACATAATGTCATTCATTACATAGATTGAAAATGTTCAGTATACTTTACAACAGGTAAGAGATTAAAACAAAGACAAGTTACTACACCTTTTATGTACCAGATTCTGCCTCTGAGGCAGAAAAAAATATTAAAGCTTTTTCATTATTGTTTGTTGACTATATTTCTCACTACATGAGGCCTGCTCTGAAAGTAGAGCTTTCTATTTCAGTATGCAGGTCCATGACATCAGAGATGGATGCTAGTGGTTTGGTAGTACAGGTCAAATTGTCCCACCAATATTCTGTCAATTTTGTTGCCAAGTGATGGATGGCAGTAGAGGGGCAGTCTGACACAATGGCATCTGACATGGTAGTGAAGCAAAACTGTGTCACTGAATTCTGCCACGTGGAAAAAATGGCACTCACTGACACTCACTGATGCTTGTTGCACCTTCATGGAGACCAAACAGTGAGTGTAAGCACAGTGAAGATTTGGGCA